>NC_034181.2:56395796-57095945 GCF_002021735.2 Oncorhynchus kisutch | reverse complement strand
CAGCGGATATAACCGCGGGGACTGCGGGTTATGAGTCAACCTGTGCAGCACTACTAGAGATGGATTTAAAACTAGACTTATCTTGATGTTAAACTCCAACTAGTAGGCTACCGGAAATAAGACGGGCCTATCCGTACCATACAGTCTGACTAATGAACATATTTTCTGTGTCCTTTTGATCCTCTAATTTCTGTCTTTTAGCAAAGCATATCATAAAGATTGATGGCAAGGCAGGTCTCTTTAATGGCCTAGCCCCCAGGCTCTGTGCAGGGACCATCGGCACCCTTGTACACAGCAGAGTCTTGCAGGTGGGTCTAGCTAACAAGCTGGCTTAATGTAGCTTCTTAAATAAATGTTATCTGATGTTTCTAGACCTCAGCAGTAGTCTAGCCTCAAACATAAATAAATGGGAAATGTGATCGCATTCTGTATTAAAAGTCATGCTCGTCAGAGAATAAGCTATATGCTGGCTTGGGAATTGACTCTGACTTGAACTGCATTGGCCTTTCACTGTCTTAGGATGGTGAGTGTGACAAATGCTATTTGTTTCTAAATTCATAAATGGCAATGTGTCGACACACCACTATGGAAATGGATCTCTGTTGAACTAATCATCCCTGTCTTTAACAGAGATGCCAGGATGCAGGCAAATATGAGGTAAATATTTTGGCCTGGTTATGGATTAATTGTATAATTGTCTCTTATTTATTTGATTAAATCTTTTATCTTTTAAATGCAGGCTGTGGATATGGGTGGTCAGTTTTCAATCTTTTTTAGGTCTCTGGAACCAGTCAGAAAGCTGAAGAGGGATCCTTGCAGCATGTTGTGAATGAGGTATGAATTCATTTGTTCAGTAAAGCAGATGGTTTGACAGATGTCTTCTTTTTTTTGCATGTTATTGCTTTTGACACAACCAAGATCAATCAAAATATTCAGATTTGTTTCACAGTTCTGTTAGACGTGGCTTGAACAGACCTTATTCTGTAAATTGTCGCTTAGCTGTCTTTTTTCACCATACGCAAGTAAGTTAATATCTGGAGCAGAGATGGTTCTTGGTGTAAGGGGAATTATCCACAGCTTAAGCTGTCAAAACTGGATTCATGGTTTCTCCCAAATTCTGCATCTCCATTCTTTCTGTTTTTCTTTTACTAGACAACCAAAGAGATGATAGCCCGCTCCTGTGCCACGATCGTCACGCACCCCTTCCATGGTAATTGTACTGTTTGTGTCGCAACTTTTGTTATGTCACCCTTTGCCTCAAATAGGAGCATGACTACTGCATGGATACTGGCTTAATGGTTTATGTTATGTTTGTTCCAAAGTGATCACCTTGAGATGCATGGTCCAGTTTATCGGTAGAGAAACCAAGTACAGGTGAGTTTTTCTTAACCTAAGTTCAATATGTGTTTATATGATTTATAGCCATAAATAATAATATTACAAATGTTTCTTGTTTTCTTGCAGTGGAGTGTTTGATTCCATCGTCACTGTCTACAAGAATGAAGGAGTTCTGGGATTCTTTGCGTAAGTATGATCTTCCTTTGGCTACATGACCAATGTTTCATCAAGGGCAACCTTTAGTCCTGACATGCTCAATTACTAGAATACATTTGACCTCAGTAAATTCAGTCAATCCTTTTAGAAGTTATTTTAAAAAGTAGGTTTATGCTTGCTTCTGAATCTGGCAAATTAATTGTTGTCTAGAGGCCGTTTTCTCTGGATGTCTGTACCATGACCTCTTTTTCCCTGTCGTCTTAACCTCTGACTAATAGCTCTGCTCTCATGCAGAGGCCTTATTCCTCGTCTGCTAGGTGACGTGCTGTCTCTGTGGATCTGCAACATGCTTGCCCACCTCGTCAACACATACGCCATAGACGACTCAGTAAGTCAGATGGATTTGGAGATTTTTGACACTTGTTTAAAGGTCCAATGCCGCCATCTTTATCTCCGTGTCAAATCATTTCTGGGTAACAATGAAGTACCTTACTGTGATTGTTTTCACAGGCAGGCCAAAACTCCATCCCACCAAAACAGGCTGAACATTCAGGCGGCCTTTTCAGACTGTTCTTACACTAAAAGGGCATTATAATTTTCACAGTATTATTCCAACCTCAGTGTGGTATTCTATTTTTTATTTTATTTTAAACATAGGAAACCACATTTTTGACTGCACTGGGCCTTTAAAGTAGATGTGGACCTCACATAAAAAAGTGATAATGTACTGAAGTACATTGTCAGTGTAGAATGCATGGGTAAGTGATTATTCATTTTTTATTTATTTTATATCCTTTCCTCACAGATGAGTCACACAGGAGAAATAAAGAACTGCTCTCAGGCTGTGACTGGGGTAAGTGTAAAGCATTTGTTTTAAATCTATCATTTATCAATGTAAGGCCATAACACAGGCAACTAGTAATACCATACAGTTGATGGGATTTTATTGGGGTCCAGTGTGGCTCAGTTGGTAGAGCATGGTGCTTGCAACACCAGGGTTGTGGGTTCAATTCCCACGGGGGACCAGTACAAAATTTAAATAAATGTATGCACTCACTACTGTAAGTAGCTCTTTATAAGAGCTGCCTAATTACTAAAATGTTAATGTATTTCCTTGGTTGCTGATGTTGTTAATTTGTATCTCCCTCTCGTGTTCCAGTTCTTCGCCAGTATGCTCACATACCCCTTTGTTTTGGTGTCAAACCTCATGGCTGTCAACAACTGCGGGTAAGTAGCTGCATTTGGATGTTTTTTTTACACCAACATCACCAGTCGGTGTAAGTTCATAGACCAATAACACAAAGCCTTTCAAATAGGTCTGGGCGACTATATCAAATTAATTTGTTTTTGGGTAATATTCTAAATACCTGTATCACAAGAATCCAAGTTTGTTTTTAGGAGCATTTGTCCCCTTGATCTCGTTTCGGTCTCGTCTCCTTCAATCCTTCTGTGCTGTGTATACCTTCCCATTTACACCAGAGATGTGTATATAATGACGAGATGCTCATGTCTCTGACCCAACAATGGGAGGGAGTCATTGTCCTGAAGGCATGCTAAGGTCCAAAATAAAAACCCATGGAAACGCATTGGGCTTATTTTGGACAGATTTTTGGCGAGAGTGGAACCTCACGCTTTGCATCTTCCTGTTTACACACACCAAACTCCTCCCCTGCCACTCACAACATAGATGAGATCACTTCTTCCTCTCTGACAAGTGAATTCAACTCTCTATTTGCATTTGAGGTTTGGTTGAACAGAATCTGTCATATGAACACCAAAACATTATTTTACTGTAATAGAGAAATTAGCCTGTCTAACAATACCCTTTGTCTCCACTCCTCAAATTGGCTCAGAGCAGACAACTAAAATGGGAATATCGATTCTCTAAAATTAATGATCAGTTTGTTGCACGGTATTGCAGTACTTTAGCCAAAGACTGTCTAGTCTGTTTTCTAAATGTGCAATAAGCTTAAGGTAGGTCACTTGATTTCCAACATCTGACTAGGATGCTGTTCAAACAGTATTCCAAAAAAGCATGTCGAACTAATAAAATTATTAGTGGAATGCTTATTTAGCCTATGTATAATTTCATAAGCTCTGAATTCATTAATTATTGCTGACTGTTTGAAATGTAGTGTATTTGACCTTTGTTGTACAATAAAAAAAAAAAAAGCTTATTTGGATAACCTTTTATTTTGGGGGGTTGATAAATTGTGAAACAGCCATAACTAAAGAGGTATGATTGTTAGGCCATATCGCCCATCCATCATTTCAAACCTCTGCCAATGATGGCTAGTTTCCAGGTTACATATCCCTTTGCATATAAGGCTCGTCCAAATAGGTCCCTCACTTATACCACTCCAACAGTCCTAGGAAAACTCTTGCTTGAGACCATTGACCATTTTAATTAAAAACAATTACCCAGAAATGATTTGACAGCGATTTAAATGGCTCCATTGGACCTTTTTTAAAGTTTCCCTGTAGTGAGTGGTTTATGTCTGAGGCTGGCTGTCCACGTAAGCACTCCTGTCTTTTACAGTCTGGCTGGCGGCCTCCCTCCCTATGCTTCAATATATCCAACCTGGGTGGACTGCTGGAGGCACCTGAGCCTAGAGGTAGGTTGCTGCTACACAAAAATACAGATGTAACCATAAGATCCGTAGTTATTCACGTTGGTTAACGTGTTAAAAATTGAATTATTATGGATGAATGTGCCGTTTAAGCTGTTCCTGTTTTGTTTGTATTCTCTATTTATAGGGAAACATGAGCAGAGGCAACAGTTTATTTTTCCGGAAGCTGCCTGTGGGGAAGACTTATGCAACCGACCAGAAGAGATTTATTTAAGTCTTGAACTACCTGCATAGAATCTAATTGTAATAATATAAATTGACATTGCCTGAAAGGGGGTGGATCACTGGCATCTAATCCTTTGTATGCACTTGTTTACGAATTTTTTTGATTTTTTAAACAACCTGTCCGAGTCTGTCATCAAGTAAAGATAAAATTGCATTGTTTTACAGCAATGTGCTGCTTTGATTGGAAATGTGAAGAGCTTTATTTTATTATATAGAAATTTGTAAAACTGTACTGCAGGATAATTAAATGGAGCAGTTTCACATAAATCCAGGAATATACCAGATTGCAATAGTTCCTCTTTCTGTGATGGGAGACTAAATTGTATGTCACCTATTGCCAATATACAAACCATCGGAATACCCTGTATATCTGGCTAGCATTGAGTGGAGGCCCTCCCTGAATAGAAGATGGAAGTTTTAGCTAATCTGCATGTAATGTTTAATTCAAAAGTTATTGGGAATTGGGACCTTGTATTGATGTATGTAATCATGCGTTAAGGTAACTTGGGGCCACACTGAGCTATGGAGAGTGAGTTGATATGTCTATGGCCTTGTCGAAGCAGTTAATGAGTATTAACTCATTGACTGATCCAAATAAAGATGCTTTTTTTGGACTTTCTGCTTTCTCTTACAGCATTGGGTTTTAAGCTTTTGATTTCATTCTCCAGTGTGTAGCTAGTCCCCTGAAACATTGATTCAAAATGAGTCATTTCAGTCAAGTTGCACCCTGAACATTTGCAACACAAACTGAATAGAATGGCAATAGGCGATAACTTTCACGGAAGTACTCTCAGGTAACAGCCTGAATAGTGGCAAAATGTCCCTTTCATAATATTTGTAGATGGTAACATCTGAAATAACGTGGCGATGTCTTTGCCACAGTGTGTTAATTGTTTCCATCTCACCAAAGGGCAAATGTATTAATGAAAAAAGCTTTTTTTTTTTTATTCTTTCATGGACCATTGGTACAATAATAAACCAAAACCTGTCTCCAGTCCCAGCCTCACACCAAACAACTTCCGAAGCACCAAAGAGTGAAGTGGCAATTAGTGCTGTACAGATTGGTTCATGTTTTGGATACAACTGGAGAGTATCACACACACTTCCCCTGAAGAGCGTTAAGCGTAGTACTGCAGATTGGCCTTCTTTTTAGCTTGTACTTCCAAGATGCCTTCCATGTAGTCCTCATGATTGAGCTCAGTTGCCCCCCTGCGAAGGGCGATCATACCCTGGGAGAAGGAAAGAAAGTAAAATCCTTGTTTGTGCTTGACGTTCCTAAATATATTGATATAGTTTAAGAAAAAAGGGCAAATTAAGTCTTAAAATCAAAACCTTGGCACACAGGTGACTGAACAGTATTTCACCGGGGGAAACAATGTAACTACTTTAGTTAATAGGGCTGGTTTAGTGTGAGAGGTATGACTCACCGCCTCCACACATGCTGCTTTGCACTGGGCGCCGTTGAAGTCATCAGTGCACCTGGCCAGCTCCTCGTAGTTGACATCAGGGCTGTGGGAGAAAAAAAAAAATCAGATTCTGAATAATACACAAGGAACCCGTGTATAACTTTGAGCTAGACAGTACATTTAATCATAACATGTATATCAATTTGGCTAATGTAGGATGAAGCATAGTGGATTGGTCCGAACCTGACGTTCATCTTGCGTGAGTGAATCTGCATGATGCGGGCTCGTGCTTCCTCATTGGGCATTGGGAACTCAATCTTACGGTCCAGACGTCCAGAACGCAGCAGTGCGGGATCTAGGATATCTATCCTGTTAGTGGCAGCGATAACCTGGCAGAAGAGGATCAGAAATTCAAGGTGTCAGCGTAAAGTATAGTAGTCTGGCTGACACCTAACTCAAAGTCCTCCTGACCTCAGTTTGGAAAGACTTGATGTGGTTGATAATGAAGGGGGCTGTGCTTTTTACTGATCATTTCTCCTCTGTGTCTTTCTCACTCAAACACCCACACACAGTCCCCGATCACCAAATCGAAACAATGAGAGGTCTCAACCTCCCAGGAAAAAATAAAACATTTGAGCGTGTTTAAAATAACTTCTCAGTCCTCTTTAAAGTGAACTCCGTGGTAAAAGCAAAAATAACATTTTTTATTCACACTGCCCTTGCTTTTGAATGAGGACTCCGACTCTTTTGCCAGTTCACTTCACCTATTTTGTGGTCCCGAATCCCCTTTGCATTCACATTGCTATGTTTAGAAAGGAACCAAGGACCCAACTTCCACTCAATGCACTCTGGGTTTTCACAAAGTGCAGGACCAGCCATTCCAACAGAATGTGTTATCGTACAACTAGATATACCTACCTCACAGTTTGGAAGCTAGATTGATATGTTAATATCTAACTAAATCCAATATTATTGGTAACATAATAAATTGAATAACAATAACTAAAGACTGAATAACCCTGTAATTAAAAATTGTACACCCAATGTAGGCTACTGCCCCTTTATTAACTAGCATTGACTTTGTACCCTGTGTTGTCTTCTCACTATTCAAACCCCACAATCAAATAAACAGCTTATGAAACTCAGCCTAAAGTAGGTCTTCACGGGTACAATAAGTTGGACCCGTTCCGAAATGGATGTAGTTTCCCACCCGACCCGATATGCATAAAATGTTTATTTTTAAACGGAGCCTGTTCCGAATGGACCCGAGGACAGCCTGACCCGTTGCGAAAAGGACCACGGCAAACAGACCAGCGCTGGATCCGAGAGTAGAAAGAGAAAGAAACGTCCAACTGGTCGCTGCCAGCGCCATCAATAAACAAGTGATATTGACCAAATTATCCAGTTTCCGTGTCCTTATTATCAGGGAATTGCATGCATATAGTCATAAGCATCCACTATATGAATGTTCATGTAAAAAATATATATATAAAAAGGAGACAAGCTTAGGCCTAGCAATAAAGACAGTTCTATGCCGGTGCCATGTTCCCAACATCGACTTCTTTACACTTGTCCGATAAGCTACTACTGCTGTACAGGCGTACAGGACGCCGGGCTAATTCGTTCATTTTCCATCCGAATATTCTAAATGAAGATACTCGTTTTAAAATCAAACAATATAATGCTTAACTCTGGTAGGCATAAAACATTCTCTCTCTCACCTCAAGTTCAACTGTCTGAGTCAGTTGGAGTGCCAGTGAGCACTGCCGTCATAGGCCTGCGGTAGCTAAGGTTAATAATAACCATACCACATAAAAGTTGCTTTGCTTTATTATGGTAATAAAAGGGGGTCAAGTCATTGTTTATAGGGAAAATACAAACAGGTTACTATATTGCGCCATTAAATTACATTTAGCATCTGATTTATCCTTTTCATGGTTTGAGTGCGAAAAGCATAGTAGGAGTACCGGTAATTCTATTTTATTGCGGCATATATTACAGGTGGAATTACATTTTTCTAATGAAAATGACTCAACAGAATGAAATCTTCAAAAAGGTTTAACAGGCTCGGCCTATATTGCAGCTATTACCAACAAAGGCGATTTACTTACCGTTGGCCTACCAAACGACAGCAATAGGCTAATTCTATTAATTTTTACAACAAACGTATAATAATTATTAGTGACTAAACAATTAATAATACATTTAAAAATAAATGAAAAGGTATACAATTGTTTCAAACTTGAATAGTGAGTTGCACACAGTCCATTTGGCCGTGCCAATGTTCTTCTCATCTTTGTCCACAACAATAAAATTTGTCCCTGAGGACAATCCCCTTGTCAGCTTCTTTTCACTACTCTTTCTCCTCATTTTCCTTCAATGAAAAATACCTCCATCTTCACAATGAACAGTAGCCTAGTCCAAGGCTCCTTTTACTCTCCTCAGAGGTGAGCAGCTGGAACCAGTTTCAGCTGGACATAAGCTATACGTTTTATTGAGTTGCAATTGGCTGACATAACAAGCTCATGCAGTTATCACACAAACAATAAATTAACAAAATGGACAGGTCCAATCGGGTCCAGTCGGTAAATCAATTTTACCCAAGACAAAAGTCCAAATTTAGAACACAGATCTGCTCTGGGTTTCAGGTCTGTTAGAATTTCAGATCCATTAGACCTGTGAAGACCTCATAGCATAGTGAAACACCTGTCAAGTCCTCATAGCATAGTGAAACAGGCATTTCTCCTTAGGTACCAGGTATCTTGGGTACCTCAAGTACAGCTGATTAAGAAAAAAATGTAAAGAACCGAGCAATACCTTAACTTGCATCTTGGACTGGAACCCGTCCAGCTGGTTGAGGAGCTCAAGCATAGTTCTCTGTACCTCCCTGTCACCTGATTTCTCACTGTCAAACCTGGAGAAATCAAAAAAGGATCAGAGGCGTGTGTCTAAGCTATTAAACAGCTATGGAAAGCAACTGTGAAACTTCTCGTGAGTAGCTGGTTTACAGTGTAGGACTCACACAGTTTAACTGCACCACTCACCGTTTGGTTCCAATGGCGTCCAGCTCGTCTATGAAGATGATGGAGGGGGCCTTCTCCTTGGCTAGGTTAAAGGCGTCTCGGACCAGCTTGGCACCATCACCAATGAACATCTGGACCAGCTGTGGGCCAGCCAACTTGAGGAATGTGGCCTGTAGAAGGATGAAAAGTACAGTTGAAGTCGGGAAGTTTACATGCACTTACGTCGGAGTCATTAAAACTAGTTTTTCAACCACTCCACAAATTCCTTGTTAAAAAACTACAGTTTTGGAAAGTCCGTTAGGACATATTCTTTGTGCATGACACATTTTCCCAACAATTGTTTACAGACAGATTATTTCAATCACAATTCCAGTGGGTCAGAAGTTTACATACACTAAGTTGACTGTGCCTTTAAACAGCTTGGAAAATTCCCAGAAAAAGATGTCATGGTTTTAGAAGCTTCTGATAGGCTAATTGACATCATTCGAGTCAATTGGAGGTGTACCTGTATATGTATTTCAAGGCCTACCTTCAAACTCAGTGCCTCTATGCTTAACATCATAGGAATATCAAAAGAAATCAGCCAAGACCCCAGATTTTTTTTTTTGTAGACTTCCACAAGTCTAGTTCATCCTTGGGAGCAATTCCCATATGCCTGAAGGTACCACATTCATCTGTACAAATAATAGTACGCAAGTATAAACACCTTGGGACCACGCAGCCGTCATACCGCTCAGGAAGGAGACGCGTTCTGTCTCCTAGAGATGAACGTACTTTGGTGTGAAAAGTGCAAATCAATCCCAGAACAGCAAAGGACCTTGTGAAGATGCTGGTGGAAACAGGTACAAAAGTATCTATATCCACAGTTAAACGAGTCCTATATCGACATAACCTAAAAGGCCACTCAGCAAGAAGAAGCCACTGCGACAAAACTGCCATAAAAAAGACAGACTACAGTTTGCAACTGCTTATGGGGACAAAGGTTGTACTTTTTGGAGAAATGTCCTCTGGTCTGATTAAACAAAAATAGAACTGTTTGGCCATAATGACCATCCTAATGTTTGTAGGAAAAAGGGGGTAGGCTTGCAAGCCGAAGAACACCACCCCAACCGTGAAGCACGATGGTGGCAGCATCATGTTGTAGGGGTGCTTTGCTGCAGGAGGGACTGGTGCACTTCACAAAATAGATGGCATCATGAGGAAGTAAAATGATGTGGATATAATGAAGCAACATCTCAAGACATCAGTCAGGAAGTTAAAGCTTGGTCGCAAATGGGTTTTCCAAATGGACAATGACCCCAAACCTACTTCCAAAGTTGTGGCAAAATGGCTTAAGGACAACAAAGTCAAGGTATTGGAGTGGCCATCACAAAGCCCTGACCTCAATCCTATAGAACATTTGTAGGCAGAACTGAAAAGGCGTGTGCGAGCAAGGTGGCCTACAAACCCTACTCAGTTACACCAGCTCTGTCATTCACCAACTTATTGTGGGAAGCTTGTGGAAGGCTACCTGAAACATTTCGCCCAAGTTAAACAATTTAAAGGCAATGCTGCAAAATACTAATTCAGGGTATGTAAACTTCTGACCCACCGGGAATGTGATGAAAGATATAAAAGCTTAAATAAATCCCTCTACTATTATTCTGACATTTAACATTATTAAAATAAATTGGTGATCCTAACTGACCTAAGACAGGGATTTTTTACTAGGATTAAATGTCAGGAATTGTGAAAAACTGAGTTTAAATGCATTTGGCTAAGGTGTATATAAACTTCCGACTTCAACTGTAAATAAATCAACCTCTGCCTGTCGACACAATTGTACCTAAAGCAGAAAAGGAGTTGACACTCCCGCACTAACAAATAACCCCTTGCTAAACTGCAAGCCAGAAGGTCAGTGTTTTGTTTTACCTTGGTCTGGGCAGCACAGGCCCTAGCCAGTAGGGTTTTCCCTGTGCCTGGGGGGCCATACATCAAAACCCCCTTAGGTGGCTGAATACCCAGGTTCTCAAACTTCTCCTTGTGGTTCATGGGTAGAACGATTGCTTCCACCAGCTGAAAGTCAGAAGAATAGCACCACGTAATTGCAGTTTTAGTAACATTCATATAGGAGTTTCTAAAGAGATAAGATACAAATGATAATATCAGACCTCCTTGATCTGTTTGTCTAATCCCCCAATGTCACTGTACTGTTCAGCGGGGCGCTCGTCCACCTCCATGGCTTTGACTCTGGAGTCGTACTCCGCGGGCAGGGTTTCCAGGATCAGGAATGAGTCCTTGTTTACCCCCTGATCATCACCACAGGGAAAGAGAAAAATAAAATGCGACACTCAAACATGGCCAAAAAATTAATCCTTAGCTTGTTGAGCAGAGGGAGCTGCTATTCAAGGACACTCAAGTGAAGTTAAAGGGGCTTACCACGAGGTCTCCCGGCTTCAGTTTCTCTGCATCCACCAAGCCAATGACCGGGAGGAAGTATGCCTGCAAGAGCACAAAAAGGGGCAACCGCTGTCAACTGCAACTGCTGAATAACTCCTATTAATAACTGTTTACATTTACTAAGAATGACACAGGAAAGGTACTAATCAAAATGCAGTTGAACTTGTAAGTAGATCGGACCAGTATTTCCTCTGGGAAAATGTAGCGGAGGGGCTGATTTATTTCATTTTGTTCTAATGAATTATTTTTTTTTAAATACATTTTTGTCCAAAATGAATGCAAATAAAATTATGCTGACATCTAAAATATAATTTCAACCTCCAGAAATGAGGAAAATAACATATTGGTAAAATTATTTTTTACATATTGCTAATAGCATATCATCAGGTACGCTATTTACAATAAGCATTATTGCCTGTAGCCCAACTGATGAAGAATAGTGGCTATAAATAAATAGGCTGAAGCATGGGGTTTCCGATCTGCATTTACCCTATTGGGCTAATCATTAGCAGAGTCCTGCATCGGGTCGGATCCCCACAGTCTTTCAACCCGTGGGTCGGCTTACGGGTCAGAACAATTACATGATGGTCGCAAACATTTTAAATCGAGATAATACACATTTTAAAAACCCAGGAGTTTGTTGTGTTGCAAATTCCATTCGGTGAGCGGCGAGACAGACATAAGGCTACCAGCCATGCACGCATTGAGTGTGTGGAGCCGGGAACCGTCCCTTGTGGTGGTGTGGTGCTAAAACGTTAAAATTTGTCGACGTGCAGAGCTTGTTCTCTCTCCCCAAGTGATAATACTAAACTTTGCCAAGTTTACTTTCCCTGGATAGCCTTGCTCACGCAAAATTGGTGAACATAGGCCTAAGTGGAAAAATAAAAATAGTGGTTACGATAAGAGAACAGGCTACAAAACTAGTGGAAACCGGTGCTGCACGAGTGAAATCCCCAGTTTGGAAGGACAACACAGAAGATGGATGCAAAGCCTGCAAGCAGGTAGGCCTATTTGATTTAGATAATTCAGTTCATTATGGGCGGCAGGTAGGTTAGAGCGTTGGACTAGAACGAGGCAGTTAACCCACTGTTCCTAGGCCATCATTGAAAATAAGAAGATGTTCTTATTGGCCAAGTAAAATAAAGGTAAAACATTTAATTATTACATTAATTCAGGCATTAGTTCAGTAGACCAGAAGCAGGACATATAAAGTGTAAACTGGTGCGGCTGGTAAAAGTTTGTGAGTAGCCTACTAAATAAATATAGCCTATATTCAATTTAGGACTGGTAACTTGAATGCGCCTCGAGGATTATTCATCTCACATAGAACACAAAACAAGCCAACAAGGTAAATAGATAAACTATTATGCGGGTGTCAGACATTTCTATGAATGACTTGTTTTGTTTGCCGAGGAAAAGTACATGTGGACTGTTCCAGCATCTTCAAAGTGCGCCTTGGAATAAATATTTTTTTAATGTTCCATATTTTGTTGGCATGGCGGCAACGATTTTGCCGTCGCATAGCGCCACAGCTAAATGACTGCTGAAGAAAACACTGGATTGGACATACTCCTAGTTGCTACTTACCTGTCTTGTAGATGTTTTGATGACAGCACATTTGCCCTTCCTCTGGGAATCTAGATCCATATTTGCTCCATCCTCCTCCTGGTCATTTGGGTCCACATCCAGAAGCTGCAAGAGTTAAGACATCTGAAACTTAACCTGTGATGATCCAGACACTGTTGTATGGTCATAAACACCCATCACAAAAGTGAGCTCCACAAGAATTGAGCTTCACTAAACTGTTCAATACAATAAGACAATGTGACATTGAGACAAAAGTGTACATATTTCTTCATTTCTCCTACCTCAATGATATTGGAGACCAGGTATGGCAGGGTCTTGTTCATTTTGATCTTCT
Source organism: Oncorhynchus kisutch (assembly GCF_002021735.2). Taxonomy (NCBI): domain Eukaryota; kingdom Metazoa; phylum Chordata; class Actinopteri; order Salmoniformes; family Salmonidae; genus Oncorhynchus; species Oncorhynchus kisutch. Next base: position 57,082,807 of record NC_034181.2, on the reverse strand, counting down.
CTGTGTTTTCTTTGATCTTGTCCTTCATGGCCTGCAGCTCATGGGTTACCCTCAATACCTCACTCTTCATGATCTACAACATAAGAGTCCAATTGAATGTATAGACCTAGGCGCAACTTATTCACACTTTTCATATCGTCATTTCAAAAACGGAACGGTCAAGTATATGGTGGCGACATAACAGGTAAGTAGCTGAAAAAAATAAAGAATAGTGAGGGCCATCTGATTCACCAATAACAGCTAAAATGAGTAGTTAGCTATCTATCGTTACCTTTATTTCATTGTCCAGAAGACGTGTCCGCTGAACGATCTCTTCAGGGGACATGTTGAGCACTTCTTTGCCGATCCCATCCTATTGTTGACAAACAAAATTGTAATTTTGATACAACGTAGCTATCTTACTACTACCGTTAACGGTAACGTCATACAGTAATCACGATAGCTAGCTATAAGCTAACTATCCAAACTAGCTTAGCGGCTAATAAGACAAGGAAAATAGCCAGGCTAACGTTAGCTAACAACTTGCAGATAGGTTTACGAATCTGTGTGTGTGTGTGTAACGTTAGTTATCAGCTAACACAGTTAAGTGACCAGAAAGTCGATAACTAGCTAACTACCTTAACAGGCTAAACACCAAGCCAAACGTGTGTTTTATGTAACCAAGCTAACGTTAAGAAAAGTGTCCTGTGTCACTCTCCCATCAATTTAACAGGCTAGCTAACGTTAGCTTGTAGCTATGCTAGCTCATATAAGGATCAGCTCTTTAGTTCATTGGACACATGTTAACTTCATCGTGACGATCATATTCAAATAATAGATGTTTTAATCATAATAAATTGATGAACATTCAAATATGTTAATTCAAGGAACAAACCTCCACCTCATCCCAAACTGATCTGTCATTCAGCGACGCCATCTTTTCTCTTTTTCTTCTTCTTGGTAGTCGCTTATATACCTTTCTTTGAGGTTTATCGGCAGACTACCACCGATACGGTGTATTGCCGCCCCTTCCCTCCATTGCGGGAATCGGGAGGTAACACATCATATACAATACATTTTTAAAAGCATCCCACTCCTTCAGTCATAGTCCACATCACAGCCCTACACAGGCTTAAGGCCCTGAGAAAACAAAACATTCGTCGACAGTATTCAGGTTAACATTTGCAAGGCCGCAGTGCCAAACGGACTACCAGGACTCCTACTCAAGAGTCCCCGAGCCCAATAACACCAAGTTAACCTGCCTAAATAGCTATTATCCCTTTAGCACTCACATCTATAGCCATGAAATGCTTTGAAAGCATGGTCATGGCTCACATCAACACCATCATCCTGTCTATGAGCCCTGGATCCACTACAATTATACCGTCCACAGACGACGCAAACTCTACTGCACTACGCACTTCCTTCACCCACCTGGACAAAAGGAATACCTACTGTATGTAAGTATGCTGTTCTTTGGCTACAGCTCAACATTCAACACCATAGTCCCCTTCAAGTTCATCACCAAGCTCAGGACCCTGGGACTGAACATCTCCCTCTGCAACTGGTTCCTGGACTTCCTGAGGGGTTGCCCCAGAAGGTGAGGGTAGGCAAGAACACATCTGCCATGCGGACCATCAACACAGGGGTCTGTGCTTAGTACCCTCCTGTACTGCCTGTTCATCCACGACTGTGTGGCTACGCGCGACTCCAACACCATCATACATTTTTGCTGATGACACCACAGTGGTAGGACTGATCACCGACGGCGATGAGGTGTAACGGTGTGAAATGGCTAGCTAGTTAGCGGTGAGCGGTAGTGGCATTTCAAATAGTGATGTCACTCGCTCGGAGACCTTGAAGTAATTATTTATCTTGCTCTGCAAGGGCAGGGGCTTTTGTGGAGTGATAGGTAACGATGCTTTGAGTGTGACTGTTGTCAATGTGTGCAGAGGGTCCCTGGTTCAAGCCCAGGTAGGGGCGAGGAGAGGGCTGGAAGCAACACTATTACAGAGGCAGCCTATAGGGAGGAGGTCAGAGACCTGGCTGTGTGGTGCAACAACGTCAGAAAGACATCGTGGACTACAGGAAACGGAGGTGCAAGCACGGCGTCATCCACATCGATGGGGCTGTAGTGTAGCAGGTCGAGAGCTTCAAGTTCCTCTGTGTCTACATCACTAAGAAATTAACATGGTCCACACAGTTGTGAAGACAGCATGACAGCACCTCTTCCCCCTCAGGAGGGTGAAAAGATTTGACATGGGCCCTCAGATCCTTAAAGAAGTTCTACAGCTACACCATTGAAAGCATCTTGACTTGTTGCATCACCGCTTGGTACGGCAACTACAAGGCACCCGACCTCAAAGCGCAAGAGGGTGGTGAGTTCGGCCCAGTACATCACTGCATTGTCCCTTTTTTGCACTAACTCTCTTGCACTGACTCTATGAAAACACTGGACTCTACTCGCACATACTTAGAAACCCAACTCACACACACACTTTTTTGCACCAACTCTCCTGCAGTGACTATACAGTGGGGCAAAAAAGTATTTAGTCAGCCACCAATTGTGCAAGTTCTCCCACTTAAAAAGATGAGTGAGGCCTGTAATTTTCATCATAGGTACACTTCAACTATGACAGACAAAATGAGAAAAAAATCCAGAAAATCACATTGTAGGGATTTTTAATGAATTTATTTGCAAATTATGGTGGAAAATAGTATTTGGTCACCTACAAACAAGCAAGATTTCTGGCTCTCACAGACCTGTAACGTCCTCTTTAAGAGGCTCCTCTGTCCTCCACTCGTTACCTGTATTAATGGCACCTGTTTGAACTTGTTATCAGTATAAAAGACACCTGTCCACAACCTTCAAACAGTCACACTCCAAACTCCACTATGGCCAAGACCAAAGAGCTGTCAAAGAACACCAGAAACAAAATTGTCGACCTGCACCAGGAGGGGAAGACTGAATCTGCAATAGGTAAGCAGCTTGGTTTGAAGAAATCAACTGTGGGAGCAATTATTAGGAAATGGAAGACATACAAGACCACTGATAATCTCCCTCGATCTGGGGCTCCACGCAAGATCTCACCCCGTGGGGTCAAAATGATCACAAGAACGGTGAGCAAAAATCCCAGAACCACAAGGGGGGACCTAGTGAATGACCTGCAGAGAGCTGGGACCAAAGTAACAAAGCCTACCATCAGTAACACACTACGTCGCCAGGGACTCAAATCCTGCAGTGCCAGACGTGCCCCCTGCTTAAGCCAGTACATGTCCAGGCCCGTCTGAAGTTTGCTAGAGAGCATTTGGATGATCCAGAAGAAGATTGTGAGAATGTCATATGGTCAGATGAAACCAAAATATAACTTTTTGGTAAAAACTCAACTCGTCGTGTTTGGAGGACAAAGAAAGCTGAGTTGCATCCAAAGAACACCATACCTACTGTGAAGCATGGGGGTGGAAACATCATGCTTTGGGGCTGTTTTTCTGCAAAGGGACCAGGACGACTGATCCGTGTAAAGGAAGGAATGAATGGGGCCATGTATCGTGAGATTTTGAGTGAAAACCTAGTTCCATCAGCAAGGGCATTGAAGATGAAACGTGCCTGGGTCTTTCAGCATGACAATGATCCCAAACACACCGCCCAGGCAACGAAGGAGTGGCTTCGTAAGAAGCATTTCAAGGTCCTGGAGTGGCCTAGCCAGTCTCCAGATCTCAACCCCATAGAAAATCTTTGGAGGGAGTTAAGTCCGTGTTGCCCAGCAACAGCCCCAAAACATCACTGCTCTAGAGGAGATCTGCATGGAGGAATGGGCCAAAATACCAGCAACAGTGTGTGAAAACATTGTCAAGACTTACAGAAAACGTTTGACCTCTGTCATTGTCAACAAAGGCTATATAACAAAGTATTGAGATAAACTTTTGTTATTGAGCAAATACTTATTTTCCACCATAATTTGCAAATAAATTCATTAAAAATCCTACAATGAGATTTTCTGGATTTTCTTTCTCATTTTGTCTGTCATAGTTGAAGTGTACCTATGATGAAAATTACAGGCCTCTCTCATCTTTTTAAGTGGGAGGACTTGCACAATTGGTGGCTGACTAAATACTTTTTTGCCCCACTGTATATACATACATACTCATACACATACATACACACACATACATACACACGCACATTCATACACACCCACACAAAAAAATGCATATATACAAATATATATTAAAAAAATTTATATACATCCATATGCACATATACACACACACATACAAACATTCATACCCCAGAATAACAATCTACACTGATTTAAAATATACACCTACATAATACTAAAATGCTAAGAGAAAATAGTAATAAAGTACAAATAGTAATTATATGTACGCACACCTACACAGACACAAGCACTACAGAGGGCTGGTGGGAATCTAGTCGGGAGAGCGGCCCACGGCTAGACAAAGGCAGAACGGCACAAAACATCAACTTGCTAACCAGGTGTCTGCGTCTGCCCAACCATCACCCCCAGTCCCCTGTAAGCAATAAATAAATGGTATGGTAATAAGAATAATGTAATGATTGTCAAATAAATAACGAAACAAAACAAAAATGGGGGAATATAAGTATATCCATCCGAAGGTGTCAGTGATCAACCCTGGAAGTAAAAATATGCATCGCTCTGAGCACAGCCGGGATGAAAGTGAATTTAACGTTAAATGAGAGCTCTGACCGCCAGCCCTTGTTGAGCCCGTTTAATACGGTTTCACCCATTATGGTATAGTATGGATTCGAGTCCATGAGCAGACCCTAACACACAATGACAAGGCACTCTAACCTGTACGGGGGATTGGCGTATATCCCCGGATAAACTTCTCTGCGTCCAAAACTGAGGAGAGCCAAATCTTCTCACCGGAAGGCGGGGTAATTCTTAGTCTTGCAGGGAAGAGCAAGGCTGGGCAAAGATGGAGTTTGTAGAGTTTGGTCATGACATCTCTGTAGTCGGCGCGATGCTTTGCCACATCGGGCGCATAATCCTCATAGACACGGAATGGGTGCCCTTTATATGACAGGTTGCCCCTCATTCGAGCTTCACGCAGGATAAGATCCTTGGTCTTGAAACTGTGACAACAGATGATTACTGGGCGAGGACGTTGGCCCGGTCCAGGCACTGGGACAAGGGAGCGATGTGCACGGTCCTGCTGGGGATCCGAAGCCAAAACATCCGATCCCATTGCATCCTTCAATAGCTTGGCGAAGAAGTCGGTGGGGCGAGAGCCCGCCTCCACCCCCTCTGCCAGACCAACAACGCGAAGGTTATTACGTCTGGATCGGCCCTCCAGGTCCACCACTTTCACAAAAAGCCTCTGCACACTATCCTGCAATAACGTGCATAGCTTCTCTAACTTGTCGATCCTACCAGCGTTGAATTCAGAAGCTTTCTCAAGGTCCACAGTTCGAATGATGCTCTCGATTTTGGTGTCCAGTTCAGCAATAGTGGCCTTAAGATCCTCAGCTATAGCAACACGTAGCTCCCCCAAAGCCCGGGTAAGTTCTGTAAGTGTCACGTTGTTGCATGTGCCTTCCGCCATGTCTGTCTCGTTGTTTAGTGGGGAGTAGGCCTCCGCTGTGGATTTATTGTCCTTTGGTCGCTTATTACTCGGCATTTTCATATAAAAAGTTACAATCTTGTATTAGAAAGAAACGTTTGTTGTAAAATGTGCCATAAAGTAGGTTAAATTAGATTATTTCGCAAACAAGTTGCAGGAGCCTCTCACACACAGCCGTTTACTCCAACATGCTAGCTCCGCCCCACCAAATTATTGTATTTTTCTTGTCTATATTGAATACATAATTTAAACATTCACAATGTAGGTTGGGAAAAGTATATGAACTCTAAGGGATTTCTGCCCTAAGTTCATAGAAGAGACGACAGGAAACTTCTTTGATCAGAGGTTAGTTTGTTTAATAAAGATTTCAAGCCGGATTGCAACCCGGAGTATACACTTACAGTAATTTGCAAGTAACACACTCAGTTCAAAACATGGTCTTTCCCCTTTTTATCCCCTACTGAGGTTCACCCCTCCCAGGGTGATGTCCCTTAACTTTAATACCATATAAGCTCATAATTAATAGTTTCTAATACAAAGATGTTAGATGTTGCAGTTACTTTCAAAGATGTTGCAGTTAGTTTCCCAATCCTTCTTCCTCCTATTGCTATCATGTGCTAGCAGATGTAAGACTGGAACATAGTATTAACAGGGGACAGCAGGTAGCCTAGTGGTTAGAGCATCAGGCCAGTAACCGAAAGAATGCAAGATCGAATCCCGAGCTGACAAGGTACAAATCTGTTGTTCTGCCCCTGAACAAGGCAGTTAACCCGCTGTTCTTAGGCCGTCATTGTAAATAAGAATTTGTTCTTAACTGACTTGCCTAGCGAAATAAAAGGTCAAATAAACAGGAACTGAAAGTATAGTTCACAGGCATATTACTTTTGTACAGTTGACCTCTTCATGCACTTACAAAGTGTCTACCACTGATTCTTAACCTCAAGATTAAGCAAAACATGAATCATTGTACTTTTGTAATTACAGGTGTTCCTATAATGGACAGATATAACATTTCTTTCAACCCCTAGGCTAATGACTTCTCCAAAAGCGAATTGGAGTCAGGAGTCAGCTAACCTGGAGTCCAATCAATAAGATGAGATTCGTTGACTTGACAAACTGGCAACAGACAAACAGAGAACACAGGTATAAATACACGGGTTGATAATGAGGGAAATGGGCGACACGACACCTGGAGGGGGATGGAGACCCCTAGCCTAGGGGTTCACATACTTTTTCCAACCTACACTGTGAATGTATAAATGATGTATTCAATGTAGGCAAGAAATATACAATAATTGGTGTTTTATTAGTTTAAGCATACTAATGTTTGTCTATTGGTGTGACTTAGATGAAGATCAGATCTGTCACACCCTGGTCTGTTTCACCGGTCTTTGTGATTGTAGCCCATCTCCCTCATTATCAACCTGTGCGTTTATACCTGTGTTCTGTTTGTCTGTTGCCAGTTTGTCAAGTCAAACAGCGTTTTGTTCTCAGCTCCTGCTTTTCCCAGGCTCTCTTTTTCTCGCCCTCCTGGTTTTGACCCCTGCCTGTCCTGACCCTGCCTGCCGACCTGTACCTTTGCCCCACCTCTGGATTATTGATCTCTGCCTACCCTGAGCCTGCCTCCGTCCGGTACAGTTGCCCCACCTCTGGTTTACTGACCCCTGCCTGCCTTGACTGGTCTATTGCCTGCCCCTGTTGGATTATTAAACCATTTGTAATTACGTGTCTGGATCTGGGTCTTACCTTCATACCTGATAAATTGGTCATCAAGTTTGATTTTATGTAGAACTCCAGGTAATTCCAAAGGGTTCACATACTTTTTCTTGACACTGTATACACTCCTGTATGCCATATAACAGGAACCTATAATTCAGGGGGTGTACGGAATCACCATCGATCAAGCAAATACGAATCTAGTCTTTATGTACATAAAATAACTAAATGTACATTTTTACAAGGCTTACCTCAACACCGGAAGATCAGGGTCTTCTTCTGAACTTATTGAAAACTGACTTCAGTGATGATAGCCTGTTCCCATATTCCACTGAAACCACTCTCCTGTCTCAGGACCTTTGTGTCCAGGCTTGGAGGTTGGAGCAACGAACCGCCCTTGCTGTCTCTGCCTGGCCGGTTCCCCTCTTTCCACTGGGATTCTCTGCCTCTAACCCTATTACAGGGGCTGAGTCACTGGCTTACTGGTGCTCTTTCATGCCGTCCCTAGGAGGGGTGCGTCACTTGAGTGGGTTGAGTCACTGATGTGATCTTCCTGTCTGGGTTGGCGCCCCCCCTTGGGTTGTGCTGTGGTGGAGATCTTTGTGGGCTATACTCGGCCTGGTCTCAAGATGGTAAATTGGTGGTTGAAGATATCCCTCTAGTGGTGTGGGGGCTGTGCTTTGGTAAAGTGGGTGGGGTTATATCCTTCCTGTTTGGCCCTGTCCGGGGGTATCATCGGATAGGGCCACAGTGTCTCCTGACCCCTCCCGTCTCAGCCTCCAGTATTTATGCTGCAGTAGTTTGTGTGTCGGGGGGCTAGGGTCAGTTTGTTATATCTGGAGTACTTATCCTGTCCTATCCGGTGTCCTGTGTGAATTGAAGTATGCTCTCTCTAATTCTCTCTTTCTTTCTCTCTCTCGGAGGACCTGAGCCCTAGGACCATGCCTCAGGACTACCTGGCACGATGACTCCTTGCTGTCCCCAGTCCACCTGGCCGTGCTGCTGCTCCAGTTTCAACTGTTCTGCCTGTGATTATTATTATTTGACCATGCTGGTCATTTATGAATTTGAACATCTTGGCCATGTTCTGTTATAATCTCCACCCGGCACAGCCAGAAGAGGACTGGACACCCCACATAGCCTGGTTCCTCTCTAGGTTTCTTCCTAGGTTTTAGCCTTTCTAGGGAGTTTTTCCTAGCCACCATGCTTATACACCTGCATTGCTTGCTGTTTGGAGTTTTAGGCTGGGTTTCTGTACAGCACTTTGAGATATCAGCTGAAGTACGAAGGGCTATATAAATACATTTGATTTGATTCACAACCTCTCCTTTGGGAATTCACCACCATAACTACTACAGCTATTTCTAAATTTCTATCTTAAAGTAACATGTGGGTTTCTTCAGGGGGACTAAGGTTAGGAACACCTTTGAATGGTCTACAAAGCATGCCCCCAGGTAAAAGTAGGCTTTTTCAGAGAATGGTTGTATTGTTACACCTCAGCATAATATGTTATCACAACTCTATTTAAAGTACATTCGAAACAAGCCGTCACGTCATTCTTGCTATTTGATGGGAACTAGCCTCTGTCCCCCTACATACCTCGTTTGCTCTTTCAGGCCCACAAAGACAAGAAAAAAAAACTGCTCCTCTGGGATTTGAACTCTCAAACCCTCACTTTGGGGGATCAACCACCATAACCACTACTCTACCAGACAGAGTCAAAATGTTAAGGGCTACTTGAAAATGCCCACAAAGACAGAGGTTGGGGAATGGTGTGGGGGCTTGCACTTCTTGTTTCAACCATTCCTCAAACTTCTTCTGATGACTACAAGCATAGATTATGAATCTTCAAAACCTACACTATAGGATGGATGTTTAGGAATGGTGGACGAAATTCGAAAGGTACGCGTTGCCAATTACCAGCAAATAGAACGCCAGAAATGTTATACCATCTTATTATTGTACCTTTTTCCCCTTCATTTGCCTACTACTGTTTCTAAGCTATCATAACATGTGTTTTTTTTCTCCATGGGGACCAGGTATCAGAACCCCTTTGAATGGTCTACAAAGCATGCCCCTAGGTAAAAGTAGCCATTTGCAGAGAAGGTTTGTATCAAATCCAAATTAAAGTTTGTTACACCACATAATCTGATGTGTCATTTCAATAGTGTTGTGATATGTTACAAGGTGACTGGAGTCTTCGCCCTTTCTCTGACACCGCCTAGTACAGTGGGGCAAAAAAGTATTTAGTCAGCCACCAATTGTGCAAGTTCTCCTACTTAAAAAGATGAGGCCTGTAATTTATCATAGGTACACTTCAACTATGACAGACTAAATGAGGGGGGGGGGGGGGAAATCCAGAAAATCACATTGTAGGATTTTTTATGAATTTGCAAATTATGGTTGAAAATAAGTATTTGTTCAATAACAAAAGTCTCTCAATACTTTGTTATATACCCTTTGTTGGCAATGACAGAGGTCAAACATTTTCTGTAAGTCTTCACACACAGTTGCTGGTATTTTGGCCCATTCCCCCATGCATATCTCCTCTAGAGCAGTGATGTTTTGGGGCTGTTGCTGGGCAACACGGACTTTCAACTCCCTCCAAAGATTTTCTATGGGGTTGCGCACATCGGCTATGGAGAGCATGATCACACATTTGTCCGGAACAGCTTCATGCTCACTTCAGTGTTGCTTTGCTCGAAGAGAGCATAAAAAGGCATTTCCACCTTACTCCTGCTTCGATTCTCTTTTGCTAGTCCTCCCATGTCTTTTTTAAATTTTTACCCTTGCCTGTTTTCTGGACTCCTTACCCCACCTGCCTGACCATTCTGCCTGCCCTCGAGGCTGCCTGCTACTCTGTACCTCCTGGACTCCGAACTGATTGACCTTTTGCCTGTCCACAACCATTCTCTTGCCTAGCCCTTTTGGCTTGTTTAATAAATATCAAAACTCAAACCATCTGCATCTGGGTCTTGCCTTGTGCCCTTACACTAAATCAGTTTTTGCTTTGACATTGTTCGCTATTGTGTGTAGACTGATGAGAGAAAACCAATGTAATCAATTGTAGAAGGCTGTAACGTAACAAAATGTTGAACATGTCAAGGGGTCCAAATACTTTCTGAAGCACTGTAAATATTGACAAGTCACCTTGTACCAAATATTTTTTAAACCATATAGGTAAATTCAGAAATGGTAAGTTGAGACTAATACAGTCAGGATAGTATAACTTATCCCATCATACCCAAGACAGTTAGCAGTCTTTCAATACATTAGATTAATGAAGAGTCAATGACTTTATACCATTATGGTAATTAAGGCTTTTTAATGTCACTGATGGTAAACGGCAACTGTGTACAAATTCCTTTTTCATCAATATAAAATGGTTAATGTTCTCTGTAGAAGTTGCAGAAAGGAAAATACCTACTGTAGCTATGTTGGCTTCCTGCCAATTGTTACTCAATTTTTTTAGGTAGTTTAAATTCGAAATTAAAACTAGCATGTGCATTTCTCTAAGAACCTAGAGGTTCTTCAGTCAGACAACTGAAAACGAAACTAACAAAACATAAGTTCGCTGAAATCTACTATCATTCGCTTATGCCAACTCAACCATAACCCATCTACACAGTTCAGTATTGCAATATGACATTATCAGGGTACTGTTACTTTAATTACATTATATATATATATATATTTTTTTTTTAACTACTAGTAAAAGTACCTAATTTACAAAAGTACTGAGTAAAAATTGTTAATTTTAAAAAGCCAACATGCCCTTGATAGTCAATTTTTGTTAGAATGGCAAATATCCTATTAACATTACAAAGAACAACACTTAAATCAGTTTTACCTAATTTCTATCAGCATGTTAAAATGCGCAACTAGAGGGAAACAAATTGTAGACCACCTTTACTCTACACACAGAGATGCATACAAAACTCTCCCTCGCCCTGCACTTGGCAAATCTTACAATACTTAACCGGTATATACCCCATGTATGTATGTATGTATGTATGTATGTATGTATGTATGTATGTATGTATGTATGTATGTATGTATGTATGTATGTATGTATGTATGTGTGTGTGTGTGTGTGTGTGTATGTATGTATGTATGTATGTATGTATATTTTTTTACTGCTGCTCTTCAATTACTTGTTACTTTTATCTCGTCTGTATTTTTTGTAACTGCACAGTTGTTTTGGAGCTCATAAGGAAGCATTTCACTGTATTCGGCACGTGACTAATAAAACTAGATTTGAATAGACAACCCCAGGCAAGCAGGGGTCAGTATCCAGAGGTGGGGCTACGGTACCAGACGGCAGGCAGGCTCAGGTTCTGGGTAGGCAGAGGTCAGAAATAGGAGACAAAGAGCTGTGAGATATGGGTTTAACGCTACTCCAGGTAAGACAGCGGCGGACAAACATCTCAGCAGTAGGCATGCCGACCTCTTCCTCCTGCTCGGGGAAGAGCGGAGGCTGATACCCCAGTGAACGGAGATAGGCCCATGGCAGAGCAGGGTAGGGTGTTGTGGGAAAACTCGAACCCACACCAGCTGCTGGCTCCAGGTGGTAGGGTTGGCGGAGACCAGGCAGCGCAGAGTAGTCTCTAGATCCTGGTTGGCTCGCTCCAACTGGCCATTGGACTGGAGGTGGAACCCAGAGGACAGGCTGGCCAACGACCAAATGAGGGCGCAGAATGCCTTCCAGACCCGGGATGAGAACTGAGGCCCCCGGTCGAATACCATGTCCACGGGCAGTCCATGGATCCGGAGAGACTATATCTCTCTTCATTACTCAATGCCTAGGTTTACCTCCAGTGTACTCACATCCTACCTTACCTTTGTCTGTACACTATGCCTTGAATCTATGCTATCGTGCCCAGAAACCTGCTCCTTTTACTCTCTGTTCTGAACGTGTCTTAGTCTTATGCCATACCCTTATCCTACTTCTCCTCTGGTGATGTGGAGGTTAATCCAGGTCCTGCAGTGACTTGTTCCACTCCCACCACACAGGTGCTCTCATCTCATCTGTACGCTCTCGTTGGTCGCTTCATACTCGCCGCCAAATCCACTGGCTACAGGTTATCTACAAGTCTCTGCTAGGTAAAGCCCCACCTTATCTCAGCTCACTGGTCACCATAGCAGCACCCACTCGTAGCACACGCTCCAGCAGGTATATCTCACTGGTCACCCCCAAAGCCAATTCCTCCTTTGGTCGTCTTTCCTTCCAGTTCTCCTGCCCATGACTGGAACAAATTGCAAAAATCTCTGAAGCTGGAGACTCGCATCTCCCTCACTAGCTTTAAGCACCAGCTGTCAGAGCAGCTTACAGATCACTGCACCTGTAAATAGCCCATCTATATACCTACCTCATCCCCATACTGGTATTTATTTATTTTGCACCCCAGTATCTCTACCTGCACATTCATCTTCTGCCGATCTACCATTCCAGTGTTTAATTGCTATATTGTAATTACTTTGCCACCATGGTCTATTTATTTCTTAACTTACCTCATATATATATATATACACAGTGACTGTTTTCTTTTGTTCTACTGTATTATTGACTATGTTTTGTTTATTCCATGTGTAACTGTTGTTGTGTGTCGAATTGCCACGCTTTATCTCGGCCAGGTCGCAGTTGCAAATGAGAACTTGTTCTCAACTAGCCTACCTGGTTAAATAAAAGGTGAAATCAAATTTAAAAAATAAAAATGGCCCAGCCCATGGTGTAGCACGTCTCCCTGGCCGAGGGTAGTTTGGGGAGAGGAATGAAGTGGGCGGCTTTGGAAAACCGGTTGACCACAGCCAGGATGGCAGTGTTTCCCTCAGACAGGGGGGAGACCGTGACAAGATCCAAGGATATGTGGGAACAAGGACAGTGGGGGTGACAGGCTAGCCTGGAGGAATTGACAGCGTCAGGCACGAACATCAGGTTATCTGAACCCCCCTCCCCCAAGTTTCGGCTAGGACCGCTGGACCTCAGAGCCATCGCCAGGCACGAGGTAGGAAGGATTGTCTCAGGTTCCGGGGTGGTAGCCGCGGGGTTATAGCGGTGAGACAAAGCATCTGACATGACGTTCTTGGACCCCAGCCAGTAGGAGAGGGAAAAGTTGAACTGGGTAAACAGCACCCATCTCGCTTGCCTGGAGTAGAGGCAATTGGCGGTGCGGAGATACTCCAGATTTTTGTGGTCTGTCCACACAATGAACGGATGCCCTGCCCCTTCAAGCCTGTGCCTCCATTGCCATCTTCACCGCTAGAAGCTCCCGATTCCACACAACATAATTCCTCTGTGGCGTTGAGGTGGTGGGAGATGGCGGCCAGGGATGCAACTTCCAGTCCAGGGCAGAACGTTGCGACAGAACAGCCCCCAACTGACGGGAAGGGTCCGGATGAACCAGATCGGAGCTGTGGTGAATCGTGATTTTAGGTCCCAGAACACCTGGTCAGCGGCGGTGGACCACATGAACAGAACCTTTCGTAGAGGTGAGGGCAGACAGAGGGGAGGCGAGGATGCTGTAATCCCAGATAAAGCGCCGATAAAAGTTGGCTAACCCCAGAAGGTGTTGCAGCTGCACCCTGGACGTAGGCGGAGGCCAATCCACCACCGCTTTCAACTTCTCTGGATACATCTGGACACTCCCAGCAGAGATGATGTAGCCCAGAAAGGGAATGGTGGAGCGATGGAAATCGCTCCAGAAGGCGCTGGAGAACCTGCCGGACATGGAGAATGTGTTCTTGGGGGGAGCTGGAGAAGACAAGGATGTTATCAAGGTAGACGAAGACAAACTCGATTCAGCATGTCACGGATAACATCATTCACCAGAGCCTGGAACACGGCAGGGGAGTTTGTGATGCCAAAGGGCCTGACCAGATATTCATATTCTGGCCGTGTTGAAGGCGGTCTAACACTCGTTCCCCTCTTGTAGTATCCCCACCAGGTGGTAGGTGTTCTGTAGATCCAGCTTGGAGAATACAGTTGCCACCAGGAGCGGCTCGAAGACCGAGGAAATGAGTGTTAGCGGATATCGGTTCTTAACATCGTCATTGAGTCCCCTGTAGTCAATGCACGGGCGCAGTGTCTTGTCCTTCTCCACGAAGAAGAAGCCTGCGCCAGTGGGAGAGGAAGGGGGATGGATAAATCCTGTAGCTAGAGAGTCCAATGTAGTTCTCCATAGCCTTCATCTCAGGTCCTGACAATGAGTAAAGACGTCCCCGGGGCGGAGTGGTACTAGGAAGGTCAATCCCGCAGACATTGGGGCGGTGCGGTGGAAGGGAAGTGGGCCGGGACTTGCTGAAAACCTCCCAGAGGTCCTGGTACTCCGCCAAAATGGCAGAGAGGTCCGGAACCACCGAGGACACAGGAATCATTCCCTGGGCAGGTTGTGCCGAATTCAGACAATGGCCGTGGCAGAACGGACTCCAGCCCATGATTGCACTAGTAGACCAGTTGATGAGTGGATTGTGCTGTTGGGGCCAGGAGAATCCCAAAACCACAGGAATCTGGGGGGACTTAATGAGCAGGAACTGAATGGTCAGGCTGTGATTCCCTGACACCCGTAGGTTGATGGGAGTGGTGTTATGGTGATCCGACCTATAGAGCTCCCGTTCAATGCTCGAACATCAATGGGAATAAAGAGTGGCCGAGTAGGGATGTTCAGCTCGGAAGCTAATGTGGCGGCCAAATAGCTCTCGTCGACCCCAGTCAATGAGGACCCTGTCACATCTGCTGCTGCTACGCCCTCTGTGTTCATCCGGTGTCTTCTTGACCTGCATTTACTCCCCCCTGTACACTCTCTCTCCCTCTGTGTGATTGGAGACAGGTGTGCTGGAGTCAGCAGATCCCTACCAGCTGCAACTTGTTCCATAATCAAGACCTCTACAAATACTCAGTCATGCCACTTCCACTCTGCCAGATCGTAATCTCTGCTCAGTCAGTTTATGATTCTAGCCAGTTATGATTACTCAAGATCATGTTATTCTGCTGTGCCAGTTTCCCTGCCTGACACCGTTTATCCTCTCATTGCAGTTACCCCTCGGTCTCTGGCTCCTGTTCCAAATCTCACCACCCAACTACCTTGCGCTGGATTTTACTCACCACTACTACCTTGGATTCCCCTCAGGACCTGTTAGCCTGTTCTACTCAGCCAACTCCAACCTCAGTCTCCATCTTTTTTTCTGCAACTCATTCAGCTTCCCCAGATCTGCGTAACAAATATTTGTTTATTCATCCGAGTCTGCTCTTGGGTTCCCTTGTGTCGCTCCGCTTAAAACTTCTTAGAGATAGGGGGCAGCATTTCCACTTCTGGATAAATAGCGTGCACAATTTTAACTTCCTGCTACTCATGCCAGGAATATATTATATGCAAATGATTCGTAGGTGTGGATAGAAAACACTGAAGTTTCTAAAACTGGTTCAATCATGTCTGACTATAACAGAACTTATGTAGCAGGCAAAACCCAGAGGAAAGACTGTTCAGAATTTTTTTTTTTCCTCTGACCATTCCCTCAGGTGTCTTTGCCAAGGGAAATTTGATAGCGCCCATTTTACAGTTCCTACGACTTCCACAGGATGTCACCAGTCTTTGGAATTTGGTTGAAGTTAATCATTGGTGCAACGAAGAAGGACATCCTGGAACAACTTTACACTGTTGAGAGTTACGCAAGAGAGAAAAAGGGGCATGTTTTGTTTACTTGCTCTATCGAATACAGATTCCCCCGTCAACAATTTGATCAATTATTAACGTTTAAAAATACCTAAAGTTGTATTACAGAAGTAGTTTGAAATATTTTGGCAAAGTTTATAGGTAACATTTGAAATGTTTTGTAGTGACGTTGTGTTTTGGAAAGCTGTTTTTTTCCGGATCAAACCCGATTTATAAATGGACATTTTGGGAATACATGGACGGAATTAATCGAGAAAAAAAAGGACCAATTGTGATGTTTATGGGACATAATGGAGTGCCAACAAAGAAGCTCGTCAAAGGTAATGCATGTTTTATATTTTATTTCAGCATTTTGTGTAGCGCCTGCTAACGCTGGTTCTTTTTTTTACAACTGGTTCAGGGGGGTGCATGCTATCAGATAATAGCTTCTCATGCTTTCGCCGAAAAGCATTTAAAAAATCTGACATGTTGGCTGGATTCACAACGAGTGTAGCTTTAATTGAGTACCCTGCATGTGTGATTTAATTCAAGTTTGAGTTTCATCGCGCTTTATTTGAATTTGGCGCTATGCATTTCCCGAGGCTATTGGCCACTTGAGACGCTACTATCCCTAAGAGGTTTTAACAGACCCGGAGAGATTTGGACTGGTTTCCCCACAGCAGAGTGACATGATGTGAGGAAGGCCAACCAGAGTACTCGCTCCTGGTCTGGTCTGAGCCTGGTCTTTTACTGGAAAGGAGGACACAAAATTACCAAAAGTCCCTCAAGAGACAACTCCTTGTGCGGATCCTGTGTTACCGTCCCACTGGCAACAGCCCAGCTAGTTGCATGGACTCGGGAAACAGTACTTCTGCCCTTTTCGGTGACTCGAGGAAGGAAGGAAGGAAGGAAGGAAGGTCGGGAACTCTCGGGTGCTCTCGGCCACGGGATCGTCGGGAACTTCCAGGATGACTGAGATGAGGTTGAATCCCTGAACGTGAGTGAAATCAAACTTCCCCGCAATCCCCCATCGATGTGCATGGTCAAAGAGATGAGAGCGAGTCAAGATCCGTGGGTAACTCCCAAGCAGGAAGCTCGTCCTTAACCTCCTCCGAGACACTGTGCAGGAACATGTCAAACAGTGCTTCCGGGTTCCATGCACTCTCCGCTGCCAGTGTGCAGAAATCCACTGCTTGGTCTGCCACCCTGCAGGCATCCTGCTGGAGCTGAATTAGCTTACAGGCAGCTTCTCTCCCAAATAACGGGGCATCAAAACCTCTCACCTCTCCCACGAACCCCTCCAGGCTCACACATATGGCTTGCTGCTGTTGCCATATGGCGGTAGCCCAGGTGAGAGCCCTTCCAGACATAAACGTGATGAGGTAGGCTACTTTGGAGCGATCCGAGAGGAAGAGGCGGGCTGAAGCGCGAAAATTAGGGCACGCTAGGCTAAAAACGCCTGATAGGTGCTCGGCTCTCCATTAAAACTTTCTGGAGGAGGTAACCTGAGGTTCCCGGGAAGGTAGAGTGGCTGGTGGGATGGCGATACTAACCGGCGAGTGACTGAGGAGCAGTGAGGTTACCCCTGTGGCAGGCTGCCCTCCAGACAATCCGCGGAATTGATCTAGCAGCATGTCCAACGCCCAGTCACGGCGGGTCAGTAACTAGAGGTGGGGCAACGGTACCAGATGACAGACTGAAGTCAGAAATCCAACGGGAGGCAAAGATCCAGGTCAACAGGCAAGCAGTGGTTAGGTAGGCAGGCTCAGGCAGAATGTTCAGGTGGGCAGGGTCAGGGGCTGGCAAGGGTCAAAACCAGGAGGGCGAGGAAGAGAGAGACTTAAAAGCAGGAGCTGAGACAAACACGGGTTGACCTGACAAACTGGCAAGACAGAATACAGGTATAAATACACAGGGGATAATGGGGAAGATGGGTGACACCTGGAGGGGTGTGGAGACAAAAAGACATGTGAAACAGATCAGGGTGATGATAATACTATCATCCTGATTTCTGTTTACAAGCTAAAATTAAAGCAGGAAGCACCAGTGACTGTCTAAAGGTGGGCAGGCAAAAAAAAAAAAGTGGTAAATGCTAAACTACAGGACTGTTTTACTAGCATGCTAAACTACAGGACTGTTTTACTAGCATAGACTGGAATATGTTCCACGACTCTTTCGATGGCATACACCACAGTCACTGGATTTATCAATAAGTGCATCGAGGACGTCGCCATGTATTACAGGAAACATTCGCACTCCGCTAAAGGGTAGAGCTGCAGCTCTCAAGGAGCATGACTAACTCAGAAGCTTATAAGCAATCCCGCTATGCCCTCAGACGAACCATCAAACAGGCAAAGTCTCAATACAGGACTAAGATCGAATCATACTACACCAGTTCCAACGCTCGTCGGATGTGGCAGGGCTTGCAAACTATTAGACTACAAAAGGGAAGCACAGCTGAGAGCTGCCCAATGACAAGCCTACCAGACAAACTAAATTACTTCTATGCTCGCTTCGAGGCAAGTAACACTGAAACACGCATGAGTGCATCAGCGGTTCCGGACGACTGTGTGATCACGCTTTCTGCAGCCGATGTGAGTAAGAGCTTTAAAAAGGTCAACATTCACAAGGCCGCAGGGCCAGGCGGATTACTAGGACGTTTACTCAGAGCATGCACTTGGCAAGTGTCTTCACTGACATTTACAACCTCTTCCTGTCTGAGTCTATAATAACATGTTTCAAGCAGACCACCATAGTCCCTGTGCCCAAGAACACTAAGGTAACCTGCCTAAATGACTACCGACCCATAGCACTCACATCTGTAGCCAAGGAATGCTTTGAAAGGCTGGTCATGGCTCACATCAACACCATTATCCCAGAAACCCTACACCCACTCCAATTTACATACCGCCCCAACAGATGATGCAATCTCTATATCACTCCACACTGCCCTTTCACACCTGGACAATAGGATCACCTGTGTGAGAATGCTATTCATTGACTACAGCTCAGCGTTCAACACCATTGTTCCATCAAAGCTCATCACTAAGCTAAGGACACTGGGACTAAACACCTCCCCCTGGAACTGGATCCTGGACTTCTTGATGGGCCGCCCCAGCTGGTAAGGATAAGTAGCACATCCGCCACGCTTATCCTCAACACAGAGGCCCCTCAGGGGTGCGTGCTCAGTCCCTTCATGTACTCTGTTCACTCATGACTGCACAGCCAGGTCCGACTCCAACACCATTATTAAGTTTGCTGATGACAAACAGTGGTAGGCCTGATCACCGACAACAATGAGAACCTATAGGGAGTAGGTCAGAGACCTGACCGTGTGGGGGGGGAAGACAACCTCTCTCGAAACATGATCAAGACAAAGGAGATTATTGTTTTCTACAGGAAAAGGATGACGAGCATGCCCCCATTCTCATCGATGGGGCTGTAGTGGAGCAGGTTGAGAGCTTCAAGTTCCTTGGTGTCCATGTCGCCAACAACTAACATGGTGCAAGCACACCAAGACAGTTGTGAAGAGTACGCGACAAAACCTATTCCCCCACAGGGGACTGAAAAGATTTAGCATGGGTAATCGGATTTACAATCCAATTAAGTGCAAAGAGTCAAATTCAACATTGCAAATGTGCAGCAGTAAGTCAGGCAAATACGGCCGTTGCCCATATCTCCCTGCTTGCCGTTCCATCAGTGGCTTCTGTTGAGTCGAATGGCAGCATTAAGAGCTTTAAATCGTGAGCATCCTGACAGGTTGCATGGTACTACCTGGTATGGCAACTGCGACCGAACTAACTTTTAAAATCGCCCTGGCTTTATAAATCTACAGAAATAAGACCGTTCCTGCTTCGATTGGCTGTTTAATAGCTTACTGATTCCATGAGCATCAAGCCTCATGCAACAGCAAAATGAATGAATCAAACAGTGTGCTTAAGCATCAGACAAGCTCATTGCATATGTAGTGGGTTTCTTCAAAAACATAGGGCGTGTCTATATATTTCAACATTTAGACCAATCGATTGGTGGAAAGGACAGGAAGACTAAGTCGACCAAGATTCCCGTCTGGGACAGCCCTAAAATATACCATCTACTGTAGTTGTAAATCGTTTACACCTCTGGAAATTATATCAATTTGACACAGTATCAACCCAATAGTAGCCTTGTTGTGCAGGTATTCAATTGTGGCAGGGTGAGCATATCCATTGTAAGGCAGGATTATCCATGTGTTGATTTTAAATGGTGATGGATACCCCAGCACAGGAGGTGTCGGATCAACTGGAGCACTCTGTGAAAGTACATGTCAATTAGGACATGGATTCCATTATATGATGTCACAACTGAAAGGATAGCTCAGCAATCCACGATTTGGTTTGCTTAACTAGCCACTGCCATTCGATTCTAGATTAAATCATTGACCGACAATCCATTCAAGAGATTTAGCCATGAATGTGGCGAAGAGGGGAAATTGACAGTTTGGTGTAGAAATTACAATTAGCATTTGGCAGTGGCTTGTTAAAAGAACCTGAAGATTGAAGTCACTACCTGCTTTAGATGTAAGAAAACAATTTAAATGAGTGAAATTACTTATCCATCCCTTTAAGGTTATAAACATATTCACTACAAAACTCATCACCCCCTTAGACCACAGTAATAGAAAGACCACAGCAATTGCCTACACTCCGGCCATTGTTCATAGAGCAACGGAAATGTTTGGGCCCCTTTCAAACATTGAAAAGGTAAAAATGCTTAGTGAATTGCCATGTCAACTGTGTGACAAGGAGTTGGAATGCTAACTGACCAGCCTTCAGGCTTGCTTTTGCGTAGCTTACGTGAATGTGTAAAATTATTCTCACCCAGTTGCCCCCCCCCCCCCCCTTCATCTGTTGCACAGGAACTGCAGTTGAGTTTCCTGTCAAGTTCTGAAAGAAAAAAGCAAACATGTCAGCTATATCACATAATGCCTTAGGATGATATACTATATACAGTTATTGCCAAATATATGGTCACCCTTACAATTTTCTTAAATAATTATTAATTTCTTCTAAAAGATGAAAAAAATGTTTAGGTGGATTTGAGAAGTTTAGTCGAGCTTTGCGTCTTTCAGCAGTGGGGTCTTTAGGTTTACCAACAATCAAATTAATCATTAAGAAATTACAACCTCCCTACAATCAAACATGGGGAGGTTAAGTTATAGGCTACTTAGGAATTATAATGTAGTCAGTCAGCTACTTTGACATCCATGTAGGCTAAAACTACAACAAAATGTTGCCAAGCTCAAACATGTCAGGTAAAACAATAGTGCAATCGAACACTACTAATAGTCTATTAAAGTGGGGCCAGGACAATGTAGCAACAGTAAATGAGATAAGGCAGCAGGGACTTGGGCTTGGCTGCTGGGCTGTAGCACCTTATTTCCCCATCACACGGCAATGACACCAGGAGCAGTGCATGATGTAGACGAGGAAACAAGTCTTCAGCTTTACATTGTCAGAATGTAAAAAAGTGAGAGATCCTGGACAAATGTGAGATTGTCGAGGATCTCTTTGGCCACCTCCATTCTGGCACCACCGATGTTAACATGCATTGGGACAGTTGGGTCACTTAGTGCCTTCTCCCTCTGCATTAACTCTGGCAATCTATGTAGTACATCAAATTTGACCTTTTATACACACACACACACACACACACACACGTGTAAAGGACTGAAGAATATGTACATAAAAATATATGAATGAGCGATGGCCGAACGGCATAGGCAAGATGCAGTAGATGGTATAGAGTACAGTATATACATATGAGATGAGCAATGTAGGGAATGTAAACATATAAAGTGCCATTGTTTAAGGTGGCTCGTGATGAATTGATGTAATAAATGTTTCCATTATTAAAGTGGCTAGAGTTGAGCCAGCATGTTAGTGATGGCTGTTTAACAGTGATGGCCTTGAGATAGAAGCTCTTTTTCAGTCTCTCGGTGATTTCCCTTTTACTGACCTCGCCTTCTGGATGATAGCGGGGTGAACAGGCAGTGGCTTGGGTGGTTGTTGTCCTTGATGATCTTTAGGGCCTTCCTGTGACGTCGGGTGGTGTAGGTGTCCTGGAGGCAAGTAGTTGGCCCCCAGTGATACGTTGTGCAGACCTCACTACCCGCTGCTGCGCCTTCACCACGCTTTGTGTGGGTGGACCATTTCATTTTGTCCGTGATGTGTACACCGAGGAACTTAACTTTCCACCTTCTCCACTACTGTCCCAACAATGTGGATAGGGGGGTGCTCCCTCTGCCGTTTCCTGAAGTCCACGATCATCTCCTTTGTTTTGTTGACATTGATTGGGAGGTTATTTGCCTGACGGTAAGCAAATTGGAGTGTATCTAGGGTGGAGATGACATGGTCCTTGACTAGTCTCTCAAAGCACTTCATGATGACGGAAGTGAGTGCTACGGGGCGGTAGTGATTTAGCTCAGTTACCTTAGCTTTCTTGGGAACAGGAACAATGGTAGCCCTCTTGAAGCATGTGGGAACAGCAGACTGGGATAAGGATTTATTGGATATGTCCGTAAACACACCATCCAGCTGGTCTGCACATGCTCCGAGGACGCGGCCGTGGATGCCATCTGGGCCTGCAGCCTTGCAAGGGTTAACACGTTTAAATGTTTTACTCACGTTGGCTGCAGTGAAGGAGAGCCCGCAGGTTTTAGTAGCGGGCCGTGTCAGTGGCACTATTGTCCTCAAAGCGAGCAAAGAAGTTGTTTAGTTTGTCTAGGAGCAAGACATCGTGGTCCGCGACAGGGCTGGTTTTTCTTTTGTAGTCCGTAATTGACTGTAGACCCTGCCACATACCTCGTGTCTGAGCCGTTGAATTGCGACTCTACTTTGTCTCTATACTAACGCTTAGCTTGTTTGATTGCCTTGGAGGGACTAGCTACACTGTATTCGGTCATGTTTCCGGTCACCTTGCCCTGATTAAAAGCAGTGGTTCGCGCTTTCAGTTTTGCACAAATGCTGCCATCAATCCACGGTTTCTGGTTGGGGAATGTTTTAATAGACGCTGTGGGTACAACATCACCGATGCACTTGCTAATAAACCCGCTCACCGAATCAGCATATTCATCAATATTGTTGTTCGACACTATGCGGAAACATATCCCAGTCCACGTGATCAAAGCAATCTTGAAGCGTGGAATCCGATTGGTCGGACCAGAGTTGAACAGACCTGAGCACGGGTGCTTCCCGTTTTAGTTTCTGTCTATAGGCTGGGAGCAACAAAAGGGAGTCGTGGTCAGCTTTTCCGAAAGGAGGGCGGGGGAGGGCTTTATATGCGTCGCGGAAGTTAGAATAACAATGATCCAGGGTTTTGCCAGCCCGGGGTCACGCAATCAATATGCTGGTCAAATTTAGGGAGCCTTGTTTTCAGATTAGCCTTGTTAAAATCCCCAGGTACAATAAATGCAGCCTCAGGATACGTGGTTTCCAATTTACATAGTCAAATAAAGCTATTTCAGGGCCGTCAATGTGTCTGCTTGGGGGGGGGGGAATATATACGGCTGTGATTATAAATCGAAGAGAATTCTCTTGGTAGATAATGCGGCCGGCATTTGATTGAAAGGAATTCTAAGTCAGGTGAGCAAAAGGGCTTGAGTTCCTGTATGTTGTTATGATCGCACCACGTCTCGTTAATCATAAGGCATAAACCCCCACCCTTCTTACCAGAAGGATGCTTGTTTCTGCCGGCGCGATGCGTGAAGAAACCAGGTGTCTTAACCGACTCAGATAGCGTATCTCGAGTGAGCCACGTTTCCATGAAACAAAGAAAGTTAGTGTCTGATGTCTCTGGAAGGCAACCTTTGCTCGGATTTCATCTACCTTGTCAAAAGACTGGACATTGGCGAGTAGTATGCTCAGGAGCGGTGTCCCCGTCTACGGAGCCTGACCAGAAGACGATCCGTCTGTGACACCTTTGTTTTGGGTCGCCGGCTGGGATCCGATCAATTGTCCTGGGTGATGGACCAAACAGAGGATCCGCGTCAGGAAAGTCGTATTCCTGGTGAGTTGACGTTGCTCATATATCCAATAGTTCCTCTCGTCTGTAATAAAACCTAAGATTTCCTGGGGTAACAATGTAAGAAATACCTAAAAATAATAATACTGCATAGTTTCCTAGGAACGCAAAGCGAGGCAGCCACCTCAGGCGGCGCCGGAAGTTCTAGAATAAAGGACAGACAATGGGAAAAATATGTCTACCATCTATAGGGCCATTGGGAAATATAAGATGTGAAAGCAGGCCTCCAACTGCCTTGTCATGTTACCAATAGTAATCATTTGATTCATTGTGATAATCTTCCACTTTGGAAAACCTTTGTTTCTTGGCTGTAATCATGAAAACAAGGCACACTGGTGATGTTGAAGCTCTACTGATTTGATATTACACCAACATTTCATTTAGAGTTTGTCACATAGCAACCAAGTTCCCTATTGACCTGGGTCATATTCATTACTGGACACCATAGGACATCAGTTAGCAACAGAAAAAAAATGTGGTTTTCTTGAACACATACATATGGGTCCCTTCCCGTTTCAGACCATTTTCTTAGGCGTGCACATGACAGGTGTGAAATGTATACTAATTTGTTATGCTAATCTAATCCTTTCAATTAAATGACTTTGGCTAAACCCTCAAAGATCTCTTCATGTGAACATTGGGTGCATTTGCTATTGACCCAGTTGTGGGTGTCCTACCATTAAAGGCTACCCACAGATTTCTAACATAACAGATTTGCCTACTGAATTATCATGGGAACTAATTAGCATATGAACTCACCAGCAGCACATAAACTCCACAATTGTAGACGTCGCTTTGTGGTATCGTTATCGCCTGCCAGGGAACATTGCTCAACACAGATTCTGTCCCAGTTCTGCAGGTTCGTTCCTCAAACCAGTATCTGTTTGGGGAGGAAAACATTGTTTCTACATAGGCCATGACATTCTCTCCTCCCTGTTATACTTCCAACATTCATATACCTGCATAACACATGAATGGCTGCTGATGATTGAAAACGGCGTGCCTGAACAGAAATCAATGATGCTTCATAATTCTCTTCATAGCATACAACATTCATAACATGAACACATAGGCTAATTGAGTCAATATGCAACCGGACCATAAATGTAAAAGTAGTCTCAACATTGACAGGTCAAAATAACTTGTATGCCAGATATTGTAGAAATGGTCAAACAATATTTTTGCCTGACCATACAATAGATGTACTCAGTGGTGGAAAAGTACTGGGGTGGAGAAATCAGAAGTAACAGATAATTAAGATGTCTTATCTGCAGAATATGCTTATACGATTGAACTGTTGAACTCGTCATTAGAATGTCTCCTTTCCGACTCTGGTGTTGGCAGCTGCACTGCCTCCCTCATATGGGCCTCAGTCACCTGGGGCCCAAAGAGGGGAGAAGTCAGGCTTGTCTTTCACATGTCCCCTTTGCTATGCAGAATATCAGCAAGGAATATGGCAAAGGAGGTAAGAAGGAAACATTGTTTCCATATGTGAACTGTGTCTTTATTGCAAACCATGTGTGGTGTGAGTAATGGGGAACCAATCACTTGTCTCCACAGTGTGTGCATCAGTCACCTCCTCCTAGGGGTAGATAGTTTTCACCTTGAACCAGGGGAGAGAAAACAAAGTAACATATGTCCTAAGTTCTTAGTACTCAACAAAACAAGTTATTGGTATTTGGGGCTTAAGGTCTGGCACAGGATGTGTGGGGTTAGTGTTTGGAACCATTGTACATCATCTGAGGTTGCACCTATGCTGAGATTGCTTCTGGGTTATATACTAACTTCACTCAGTGGGTTCTCACTATATCCACCTTGTGTGGGTATCCCTTGTCGATAAGTTATTTGAATAAAGAGTTACACTACCGTTCAAAAGTTTGGGGTGACTTAGAAAAGTGCTTGTTTTTTTAAAGAAAGAGCTTTTGTCCATTAAAATAACATCAAATTGATCAGAAACACAGTGTAGACATTGTTAATGTTGTAAATTACTTGTTGCTGGAAACAGCAGATTTATTATGGAACATCTACATAGGCCATTATCAGAAAACCCATTTGGAATTATGTTAGCACAGCTGAAAACTGTTGTTCTGATTTAAAGAAACAGGCCTTCTTTAGACTAGTTGAGTACCTGGAGCGTCGACATTTGTGGGTTAGATAACAGGCTCAAAATGGCCAGAAACAAAGAACTTTCTTCTGAAACTCATCAGTCTAATCTTGTTCTGAGAAATGAAGGCTATTCCATGTGAGAAATGTCCTAAAAACTGAAGATCTCTTACAACACTACTACTCCCGTCACAGAACAGCACAAACTGCCTCTAACCAGAATAGAAAGAGTGGGGGGCCCCGGTACACAACTGAGCAAGAGGACAAGTACATTAGTTTGTCTAGTTTGAGAAAGACGCCTCACAAGTCCTCAACTGGCAGCTTCATTAAATAGTACCCACAAAACACCAGTCTCAACATCAACAGTGAAGAGGCGACTCATTTCTGTCCTCTAGGCATTCAAAATGTAACAAGTACTTTCGGTGTCAGGGAAAATGTATGGAGTAAAAATAACTTCTCTTTAGGAATGTAGTAAAGTAAAACTGGTAAAAACAAAATATAAACAGTAAAGTACAGATACCCAAAAAAACTACATTGACCATACCGGATGTGCTTCACCAGGTTCTCACACATATGGCTCTCCGCGTTAGGGGAACCAGTAGGGTCCAGGACAATGGCAGAGTTGGTCCTGCAATTGACATCCTAAACGCAAGCGGTAATTTCAAGTCAGTATATCAAAATGGCCTCAAACATAACATATTCAAGAATAGTACTGTCCAATCTCTCACTAAAATGGTCAATCTTGTGCAGTTTACCAAGAGTATCCAGTGGTAGTTTGCCACGTTGCAAACTCCAATCCAGCAACTGTGCTGCTCCAGACTGGTCTACAGGAATAGGAGTGAAGACACATTTATACGGTGTGGCTGGCAATATTCTGTCAGGAAGGTGGCAGCTCTCCCTACATTGACCCCTCTAGCCTCTTATTTAGAACCATGACAAAAGCAACTATGCGGACATGCCTTTACCTTTGACAAGGTGTTCTTGCGCATCGCCAGCCAATTTATCCCCATGCAGGATAATCCCTGCCACAAAGTGACCCACAATAAAAAACATCCCCCTCCACTTGAAGGTCAATTCTCTTCAGTTGGAATTAGAAGTCAATTACCTACAGCAGAATGACATATGGTTGGTCAAATTTGACATGATGCCCAGGAAATACAGTCAGCTCAGTCAACAACTCTAATTGTACTTTATACAAACTGCACGCATGGAAATTTCATACAATTCAACCATAACATGTGGGGGACCTTAACATAACTCCCCACTAAGCCACTCATTGGGCTTCAACATAAGGAAGTCATGGAGGTGCAGGATGTCAAAGGATCCCTCCAACAAAATTATTGCAGTTGCCCTGTCCACGCCATCTGACAACATTGCCCACACTTGCGTCACCTATACAAACAGATTTTGGGCATCAAAAATGGGGTCCAAACTGCCTGACAGTACAGATGTGATCAACATGCAGTAGGAAAACGTGCAGAATGTAACCAAAACAGTCACATTCCACATACTCCATTCTCCAATTCGTCCTCCCTGCTGGGGTGTTTGTCAGACAGGTGACCCTATTGAATAAAAAGGTGACAGTTCAGTTTGGGACAGATCTGCATTTTGTGTTTCCAGATATACATAAAACCCATGAGGACCACATGGCTTACTAAAACGGTCACCATTTTAACATACCCAAATAAGACATGTAACTAAATAGCAACACATAAGACCAACCTGTTGATGAACGGTCGATTGTTCTTCCTGGTGTTTGGCTCCCATCTGGACATGCTCCTTGGTGGCACACTTATGGCCAGAGCGTTTTGCAGCCAGATGCCTTGTCCTCAGCTTTATTGGCATAGGGCGGTACACTTCCGCCAATGGCCAGTACAGCTGCCAGTCAGCGGACACACCTCTGGGAACTGTCAAATGCAGAGCAGGAGCACGTCTCCATTGGCAACAGAGTAACGACATGCTGCTTGTCTGAGAAGCAATGGTAGAGGAACAATTTGGTGCTTGCCACCAGGAGGATGGCAGAAATTGCCACTCCAATTTCTGCCATGACAACCTCTTCCTTGTGCCACACAGGACTGGATGCCTTCAGCAAAATACACCATGTCTTCCTCTGACATGTGGTAGGGGAAACTGGTGGTGAGCATTCACCTGGAAAATTGCTCATGGCACTCTGGGGTCAGGTAGAAATTCCCTAGGTTACAGTAGCCCCGCAGCACCTCCCTTAAGGCTTTGGTTTAGAGTTTGTAGAGTAGATAAACCACTGTCTACTCTGACCTTCCATCCAACTAATGCCTTGAGGACAGCATTGAA
The DNA here is from genome assembly GCF_002021735.2 of Oncorhynchus kisutch. NCBI lineage: Eukaryota > Metazoa > Chordata > Actinopteri > Salmoniformes > Salmonidae > Oncorhynchus > Oncorhynchus kisutch. The sequence goes on along the minus strand of NC_034181.2, from coordinate 57,054,383 downwards.
GCTCTCTGAGCAGTTGTTGGTAATTTCATCTGACTGGATGCCCAAGCTGTTGAGCACATATTGTGCACCCTTGTCCATGGCGTCAGAGAGCAACTGATGGAAATAAGCCTCAAAATCAGGGCTCCAGTGGAGGCACACACTCTCCAGTGTGCATTCGTAGTCACTCCTTGATTTCGTGGCCAAGAGCTCTTTGATGGCCTGCTGGTAATCGGGCCACACCTTCGGCACCCTCTGACCCCATCTTCTGCTTCACATTGTTCGAGATGTGGTTCCAGCAATTGACTATCCTGGCTTGCAGCAGCACAGACTGGATTGTTCCCTCAATAGCCGCCTCATGGTCTGGCAAGAGGATTGAAGTTGATAGTTGGGGAATGAATGAAAGAATGGTACAAAAGAACGGTTTGTGGTTTTCCATGTGCCGGGTGGTGTGAATGAGGAATGCCAGGGGAAGGACAGGTACCTCTTGAAATGTTACATGACGGAAAACAAGGGGTGAAACAAAAATTCCCGAGGTCAAACGCTGTGTCAGTGAAAAATGCGTGCCCCTTGGCGTTTGCTTTTAATAACTGCCTTGGCCTCTTCAACCATTTCTGGTGCTGCCACTGCCAGAAGGGTTGCGGGTTGAGTCCCCATATGGGTGACAAATCCAGGGAGAATGTCACCCATCATGTGTTGCCACCAACTCGTCCCGGTCCAAAACAGTGACGTCCCTTGCTCAACGAATTGTTCTTCACTTGTGCCAAGTTGCGAGGTCGGTAAACTGGCATGAATGATGCATTTGGGGGTGGTGGTGGGTTATTGGTCATATCAGAGTATACTTTGCCAGGTGTTTCAGTCTTTCGCCGGGACATTTCATCTATAATTGAGGTAGCTGATCGGATTAAATCCCTTGCTTGCTGCTGTTGGCTGTTGCCGTGGGTTGAGGACATTGGAGTGTGCCTCTTCACCAAAGTAGTGAATTAGCACAGGCGCCCTGGTGCTTCCTTTCCTGCATAGTACCGCACCCTTAGTTTTGGTGAACGGCGAGGAAGGCTGTGAGATCCCTTCTGAATCCATCTTTTTTGGTCCGCCTTCCAGTCCTCACATGACAAGGAACTACCTGCAAACAGAAAAATGTATCCAGGCTTGGGTTGGAGTGGTGGAAGGTGGGATACCTTAGCAGGATCAACCGTTTCAGCTGCTTGTGCTAGTGTTAAAGGCAGCTGCCGCGTGGTGTATACTTGCTGGGGTAGTGATTGATGGGACCTGGGGGTAGTGAATGTGAAATCTGGGAGATGGGGTGGGGTTATGCATTGGCCAGCCTTCCCTTACTCCACACGTCGTATAGTTGACGGCGATAGCTGAGGGTGTTAGACCTTCCCAGTTCAATGACCATCACAGAAAATAATCCATTTTCCTGATGGTCGCTCGCTGCTGTAACTTCCTCTGGTGAGAGGCCTATCCTTTCAACAACTGAGGCAATGTCATCAAAAGTTGGGGCCCTCTTTCTCTTTGGCATTCTGACAAGGAAATTTACATTGGTATAAGTATTGAGATTACACTTAGGACAAGTTTAAGACAGTTAACTATATGAAATGTTATGGAAAAATATCCCGAAGTGCGTCAAATAGTTTACCAAGCCAGACTCGGGTACATTCAGAATTAAATTGAGACCTGTTACATTCTACATAAATTCAATCATTTTGAATTCAAATCTGCATGCAGAATTTGACATTGAAGGTAAAGGAAATGGATTTAAAGTGAATTCTATTCTTTGAGAAAAATGCAACCATAATCAATGATCATTTCTAAATACATGACTTGCCAAATCATGTCTAAGCAATGATTACTTCCAGGGAGGATGGAATTACGCTATCATTCATAACCAGTGGGCTGCAGGTATAAGCGACATAAGCAGTAGCTAGGGGGCCACCTACCAATATTCTGATTTTTTTATTTTTTATTCAGTCACTTACTATTGTATTAGAGTAGTAAAATACACAAGGTGAAATTTTTATTTGGTTATGAATCAGCAGTTGGTTATCAAAAAAAAAAAAATTGTCACATACACAGTAATACCTAACAAAACATTTGTTTCTAGCTCCCACAATGCAGTAATACCTAACAATAGAAAACAATCTTAAAAATGTATATAATAAATATCAGAACAAGTTGTGTAAGTCACATGTCAGCTACAAAAATGTAGGTTGTCTAGCCAGTTTTCTAAACTTCTAGTAATAATGGCCCAACACCGATTTTGTTAAGTCACTCTCACTCAGATATGGTTAACATACATAAGTCTTGACAAAACAGTGTAGAATTGCAGGAAATTCCCTGTAATACTGCTCCATGGCAAACGGAGTCTAATTGCATGAAATGTATTCTAAATGTCTATTTCTCTCCACTCTTCTCTCCACTAAAAATGTTTTGCCAGCGAGGTGGGGGGGCACCCCAACAAAATCAGTTAGGGCCCCCAAAATGCATGTTAAGATCCAAATGAACAGCCGAACATGGACAGAGGGGGACGTGTGACTTCATCCACAAATCATCTCAGAGTAATTGCGGATCTAGGATGTGTATGCGTCTATAATCTTATTCTTGTTCATGCTAATGAATTCACCTGGAGTAGGAGTGATGAGTTATTGCTGACGTGGATGACGCAGAGGCTCAAGTGTCTCCACTGTACGAGATATCTGTGGAATGGTACAGACAGTATACAGGTCAGAGGTCAAAAGTCTATTATATGCAAATAACACGATTGGGTTGTCGAGCTGACAATAGTGGCTCGCTCAATCTTTACATATATCCCTCCTTTCTTCCTCCCTAAATGTAATCACTGATAATAAATAACTATAAGGGTTAAACCCATGTAGTGGAGCCCTTGGTTTGACCTGCCCAATCCTGTCTAAGCAGTGACTGCTTCATTGAGGGAGGAAGGAGTTGTGCAGTAATTAGTGCCAAACTTCTCAGTTCTCCCAAAGTGCACCCATTCAAATCTCAGCATGTAGAGGAAATATGGTACAAACTCATTTTAGCCTAGCACATGCCAATCTAAAGCTTTTACATTTATGGAAAATAGTGAATAATATTATGTGCGCCCATCTGGAGAAGTGAGTGTTTGATGTTATTAAACTAAATTGAAATCATGATCATTAATTATTTCTTACACAGACATCCGACCAAATTATTGAAAAATTATTACAGGCCACTCAAAACTAGAAATTAAGAAAACTAGAAATTAAATGCTTCACCCACATATTCAAAGTATGTCGACATGAACAAATATAGCGATGTGCAGAAAATATGTCATTTCAGTTGTCATTGATTGGCATTTCCCCTCATCCCAATTCACATGTCATGGCTACATCTTGTTGAACCTTTCAATTTAACTGCATAATAGACCAGCCAACATGGGACAAGTGCTGGGGGGGGGGGGGGGGGGGGGGGAACAGTCACATGCTAGATCAAATAGTGAAATACCAACTAAGCTTGGCAGGATGTCATCCAGAATGTGGAAATGTAAGGCCATGTGCAAGGGGTCAAAGGTCACAATTGGGCAGTATTGGTAGTATCACCAATAACCAGAGACTGGATGCATTATTAGTATATTTGTATACAGTTATGCTTGAAGACATACACATGCACAGAAAAGACCCGGTTCATTTTTCACCCGTTAGATGGAATTTCTCTACCCCAAACTGTCAGATAGTTTTAGGAGTTCATGTAGTTCATGAAGGTCTTCGGACTGGAAAGTTGTGGTTAGTTAATGGCCCACTTTCACCAAAATTGAGAAATGGCTTGTTTTTTTTGTATAAAAGCAAAAAGTTACATTTTCTGATAGGGTCTACTACATCATAGGAGAATGGTCCTTAGTGGTGCTGCAGACCACCAAGGTAGCAGACCCACTTTCAACATTTGTGTATTTCCATAACTGTAAAGGCAAAAAACTATTAGGGTAATGCATGCATGCATGCATGCATGCATGCATGCATGCATGCATGTTTGTCTGATATTGACCAGAATGACAGATACAGGGTATTTCACCTGCATGTGTTACTAGTGCCATTCTGGGCCTAAAGATAAATTGGACCGTGGACCCCTTGATCATTCTAAATTACGGATGTCCTCCACCCATATGGTGTTCGTCACCCTATAATTTCTTATAGCCTGGATGACTGACTGCAACAACCCTTTTTCAAACAGTTTGTCAACATTGGGTGATCTAATATCCATTCAAACACAGGAATAGTCACAGAATTAGAGCATTCCTATTTCAATTCCTATTGTGCCCCAAGGCCCTCAATAACCTACCACAGGATTTTCAAATTCAAGATATGTAATTTAAGGGACAAGACACTCAAATAAAATTGTGAAATGTTTTCATTAAACTACTTTTGAAATGTGAAGATCAATCTAATATGTAAGACTTGAGGGTCACGTCCTTTCACGTCAATTAGATGGTTGATGTGAAAGCGCTGGCTTTGAAGGAGTCTGGTTGAGGCACAATGGGACATGACATTGGCATGTGTATGTTAAAATTATCTTTATGAATTTTGGCATGTCTTGTGTAAAATGTGATGCTAGAACAAATAACCCTTACCAGTCACAGCGGTGTCAATGAATTGTTGGAGGCACGTTCCACGTTGCATACGACTTTTAAGGCGAGTCGAGACTGATTTAGATTAACCTCGATTTATAAATAACCGCTTAATATTATTTGCAGCTCAGTAATTCAGTCACAATTCACCCTTGATCGATCACAGTCTTGATGCTCTTGAACACGGCAAAGGCGTCAATCTATGATTTCAAGCACTTAACGAGCACCTAGACGACAGACACCTGTGTAGCATTGACGACACTTCAACTTGCAACAATGTGTGGTCAATTAGACATTAACGACCAGAAATGACTAGACACCTTGTAAATACTTGACTTAACCCTTGTGTAGTCTTAACATTCTGTTTACTCCCCTGTTTACTCAAAAATGACTCACCTTCACTAAACCCTGAAAATAAAGCAGCTTAATTGAATTGTAAAGGCCAAATCTATTATGCATGAAGAAACAACCAGTCATTCATCAAACTTTATGAATATCTGGGTTTTCCAGAAAGACTGCATTTAGTCAGTGGACACCACTAATTCTTTATTACAACACACCTGTCATAATTGTTTTCTTCACTAAAGTAGAGGTTTCTTATCATTGCTAAAAGGTACTGCATAGGTATAAACATGTTTTTTTTTCAAGAGATAGCACTTGTATAGTGTAAAAAAGTAGCAGAAATGTGCAGAAAGTATTTTTATTAAAGGGAAACAATAACAGTCTTGAACTTTTTGGGCAACATAGTGATATGAAAGTCCATGGATAATAAGAGCACCTCCTCCCAGCTGCCCACTGCACTGAGGCTAGGAAACACTGTCACTACCGATAAATCCACAATAATTGAGAATTTCAATAAGCATTTTTCTACGGGTGGCCATGCTTTCCACCTGGCTATCCCTACCCCGATCAACAGCCCTGCGCTCCCCACAGCAACTCTGAAAGAGCTGCAAAATCTGGACCCCTACAAATCAGCCAGGCTAGAAAATCTGGAACCTCTCTTTCTAAAATCTGCTGAAATTGCTGCAACCCCTATTACTACCATGTTAAGACCTCTCTTTCGTATCGTCTGAGATTCCCATAGATTGGAAAGCTGCCGCGGTCATCCCTCTCTTCAAAGGGGGAGACACTCTAGACTCAAACCTGCTACAGACCTATATCTATTCTACCCTGCCTTTCTAAGGTCTTTGAAAGCCAAGTTAACAAACAGATTACCGACCACTTCGAATCTCACCGTACCTTCTCCGCTATGCAATCTGGTTTCAGAGTTGGTCATGGGTGCACCTCAACCATGCTCAAGGTCCTAAATGATATCATAACCGCCATCGATAAGAGACATTACTGTGCAGCCGTATTCATCGACCTGGCTAAGGTGTCACGACTTCAGCTGAAGTCGGTCCCTCTCCTTGTTCGGGCGGCGTTCGGGGGTCGACGTCACCGGCCTTCTACCCACCGCCGATCCACTTTTCATTTTCCATTTGTTTTGTCTTTGTTTTACACACCTGATTTCAATCCCACAATTATTGTTTCATTATTTAACCCTCTGTTCCCCCATGGATTTTTGTGAGTGATTGTTTATTGTATTTTCGGTCTGTCATGGTGTGCATGTATTTGTTACTTTGTATATTTGACATTTTGAGTAAAAGTATGTTGATTACTCATATCTGCTGTCCTGCGCCTGACTCTCTACACCAGCTATACATAGAACCCATTACATAAGGCTTTCGACTCTGTCAATCATAACATTCTTATTGGCAGACTCAACAGCCTTGGTTTCTCAAATGATTGCCTCGCTTGGTTCACCAACTACTTACATGCTGCCATCCTGCCCTGGTTGTCATATGGTGACAAGGACCATGTTATTTAGCTGTTCTTTGAAAAAAATGTATCTCTTTCACATTGGGTGATTTCTTCTTCATCTGAAGATGATGCATTGTACTCTGGGTTGTATTATTCTACTTCTTCAGATTCCTCTTCCAAATCATTGTTCTCTTGATCCTCCAGGACAGTTGAAAAAAGCATATCTACGACCTGTTGGGGACTGAAACGTGAAAGAGAGCAAAGAGAGAACTGGGGGGACTGTAATCTGCGGCACCTTTATAGCCTCTGACTGCATTCCCCACTAGTAAACAATGAATGGTTTTATTTAATTTTTTTACATTTTGTCTGTGACTCGTCTGGGGTCGTTGAGGGGAGATGCTGCACATGCACAAGAAAGTTCTAGTTTTGTCTGAGTTAAATCAGTAGCACACAATCTAAATTTCTCATTGTGTGTCTGTGTGTGTGTGTGTGTGAGAGAGAGTCTTTGTGGTTTTGTGTTGTGTAAATGATTGTATAAATGCTGTGGGAAAAATGACCATAAGACAATCTTTGTACCCTGGTGGTGTACAGTTTTCATGGAAATATTAACAAAGGCAATGTTTCACTTTTTCTAATGTTGGGGTCACTCTAGGAAAAGTAATCAAATATAAAGTTGAAAAAACATGATTTAGGGGGTTTCCTCTGCTGTTAAACATAAGGGTAAAAAAAATGTATCCACTAAGACAACACAAGGGTTAAGAGGCAGGGTTGGGGTGAATTCCATTTCACTCATCAATCCAGGAAGTACAATGAAATTCAAATTGACAACATCTTCAATGCTGTCAATAAGGATTTTATTTAATAGGAATTGGAATTTGGTTTACTTTCTGAATTGAGCGGAATTAAAATGGTATTGAACCCAATCTGGCAGGAATACAACCCTTGTCTGCAAAAGACAACTTTTACCTGGGGGCATGCTTTGTAGACCATTCAAAGGTGTTCCTAACCTTAGCCCCCCTGAAGAAACCTACATGTTAGTTTAGAAATAGTTGTAGCAGTAGTTATGGTGGTGAATTCCCAAAGGAGAGGTTGTGAATTAAAATTCTTGCAAGAGCATGCCAACTTGCTTTTGTTGCCTTGACAGAACAATGTTGAGGTAGTGTTCCGGAAGGACATTAGACAGCAAAGGAAATTGGATTATAAAATGTTAGGTTACAGCAACTGGTGTTGAGTGGGAATGCTGATCTATGATCAAACCCACCCCTGTCCATATAATCTTATTCCAAAGACTGATTCAGTATGATCTAGGCAAAGCTGATCGTAGAACAGTACTCCTCTGTACGCATTTATGAAATGTCTCAGGCTAAGAATGCTGAACTGGAATCAGTACCCACCCCCCCCGTCAAAGTAATGTTATTCATTCTACTCAGAAATGCTGAAGTGGTAAAAGTATACATGATTTGACCATTCATATATTAAGCAAACCAGACAGCATGATTCTCTTGTTTTTTAATTTAAGAAATAGCCATGGGAACACTCCAATACTCAGACATAATTTATAAATGAAGCATGTGTTTAGGGAGTCCGCTAGATCAGAGGCAGTAGGGATGACCAGGGATGTTCTCTTGATAAGAGTGTGAATTGGACCATTTTCCTGTCCGGCTAAGCATTCGAAATGCAACAAGTACTTTGGGTGCCAGGGAAACTGTATGGAGTAAAAAATACATTATTTTCTTTAGAAATGTAGTCAAGTAAAATTAAAAGTTGTAAAGAAACAGAAAGCGTAAAAGTACAGATACAAAAAAAATACAGATATATAAAAGGAATGTAGTGGAGTACTTTAAATACATTTTTGTTTAGTAATTTACACCAGTGGCCTTGAAAGGAACACCTCAATTACCTCGACTAACCGGTGCCCCCACACATTGACTCTGTACCAATACCCCATGTATATGGCCTCCCTATTTTTTATTTTACTGCTGCTCTTTAGTTATTTGTTACTTTTATTTCTTATTTTTTACTTAACACATATTTTCCTTAAACCTAAATTGTTGGTTAAGGGCTTCTAAGTCAGCATTTCACTGTAAGGTCAACACATGTAGTATTCGGGCATGTGACAAATACAATTTGATTTGTTACACATGAAAACATGTTGTGAACCTGGTGTGATATTATTGAAACTGTGCTGACACCTAGTGGATATCAAAAGGAACTACACCACACACACACACACACTATAACCTTAAAACAAATGGGATGCTTTATATAAGTTGCCCTTTTTTATTAGACGCTAATCTATATATATATATATATATATATATCCAATAAACAGAGGTTCAAAAGTCGGAATGTAAAGCACAAACGACTGGAAAGTTATTCAATAGCAGCTGTAGTGAGTCAAGCATCTTGAGGTTACCTGAAATAGGTCAAAGCATATATTTGAAATGTTCTAATTTATTTCATCTTTATTTAACTAGGCAAGTTGAAGTCAACAACATCGACAGACACAAGTTACCTGCTATATTTGGGAAACATGATTAACACAGAGAACTTGTCAAAATACAATGTTTCTGTAGTACGAGTAGGCTGGTGTATGCAGTATCATCGGTAACAATTGTGTACAAGCCACCTAGCTAATAAAATTCTGGGGCTAGCGGTCATTAGTTACATTTCAACCATAGCGATTCCCTAATCGAGGCGCAACAGAGTTCAGCGGCGAATGCCGGAAATAATAACTAAACTGACGACAAAATGGTGGAGGCTACCAGAATGAAGAGAAATTTTTCCGAAAAAACGTGGTGAGTGAAAAACGTAATTACATAGCTCACTCCCAAACCAGTATCTCATTCTACCGTTATACGACTTTGTATGCGTTGTTTGTTGGCAACCTTGATATTTACGTAGTATTTGGAACGGATTCCTATTGGAACGTTCCACAAATTATACCCACCCGTTGTACGAAGACGCAAAGCGTTTGATGAGGTGAAGGCTCGACTCAAGAGAATGAAGATGGACTACGCACTGCTGTAGCAAGCCAAATTGAAGATTATGGTCAACGGTTCGCCTAATAAAACTCAACACACCTGAAGATGCTGCTGTGTTAGACTCTCTCGGGTAAATAACTGTAAACTGCTCCTCCGCAGCATTGGATCACTTTTTTATTTGAATCTGATCATGAAGCAGTGGTGTGAGTTCTCACGTGCTCCTGTTCAGTAATATTCGTATCGTTATTATTTTTCTTGCTAAAGTAACTGCTGCTTTTAGCTCAGACTGAGATATGTGTTAATCTATATTGGTGCCCAGGCTTGGTTTTAGGTGGAAGATCATTTCCATATATATATATATATATATATATATATATATATATATATATATATATATAGCTCAAAAAAATAAAGGGAACACTAAAATAACACATCCTAGATCTGAATGAATGGAAATCAAATTTATCAACCCATGGAGGTCTGGATTTGGAGTCACACTCAAAATTAAAGTGGAAAACCACACTACAGGCTGATCCAACTTTGATGTAATGTCCTTAAAACAAGTCAAAATTAGGCTCACCCGTATGACCTCCCTACAACGCCTGGGCATGCTCCTGATGAGGTGGCAGATGGTCTCCTGAGGGATCTCCTCCCAGACCTGGACGAAAGCATCTGCCAACTCCTGGACAGTCTGTGGTGCAATGTGGCGTTGGTGGATGGAGCGAGACATGATGTCCCAGATGTGCTCAATTGGATTCAGGTCTGGGGAACGGGCGGGCCAGTCCATAGCATCAATGCCTTCCTCTTGCAGGAACTGCTGACACACTCCAGCCACATGAGGTCTAGCATTGTCTTGCATTAGGAGGAACCCAGGGCCAACCGCACCAGCATATGGTCTCACAAGGGGTCTGAGGATCTCATCTCGGTACCTAATGGCAGTCAGGCTACCTCTGGCGAGCACATGGAGGGCTGTGCGGCCCCCCAAAGAAATGCCACCCCACACCATGACTGACACACCGCCAAACCGGTCATGCTGGAGGATGTTGCAGGCAGCAGAATGATCTCCATGGCGTCTCCAGACTCTGTCACGTCTGTCACATGTGCTCAGTGTGAACCTGCTTTCATCTGTGAAGAGCACAGTGGCGAATTTGCCAATCTTGGTTTTCTCTGGCAAATTATTATTATTTACCTTTATTTAACCAGGTAGGCAAGTTGAGAACAAGTTCTCATTTACAATTGCGACCTGGCCAAGATAAAGCAAAGCAGTTCGACAGATAAAACGACACAGAGTTACACATGGAGTAAAAACAAACATACAGTCAATAATGCAGTATAAACAAGTCTATATACAATGTGAGCAAATGAGGTGAGAAGGGAGGTAAAGGCAAAAAAGGCCATGATGGCAAAGTAAATACAATATAGCAAGTAAAATACTGGAAGGGTAGTTTTGCAATGGAAGAATGTGCAAAGTAGAAATAAAAAAATTATGGGGTGCAAAGGAGCAAAATAAATAAATTAATTAAAATTAAATACAGTTGGGAAAGAGGTAGTTGTTTGGGCTAAATTATAGGTGGGCTATGTACAGGTGCAGTAATCTGTGAGCTGCTCTGACAGTTGGTGCTTAAAGCTAGTGAGGGAGATAAGTGTTTCCAGTTTCAGAGATTTTTGTAGTTCGTTCCAGTCATTGGCAGCAGAGAACTGGAAGGAGAGGCGGCCAAAGAAAGAATTGGTTTTGGGGGTGACTAGAGAGATATACCTGCTGGAGCGTGTGCTACAGGTGGGAGATGCTATGGTGACCAGCGAGCTGAGATAAGGGGGGACTTTACCTAGCAGGGTCTTGTAGATGACATGGAGCCAGTGGGTTTGGCGACGAGTATGAAGCGAGGGCCAGCCAACGAGAGCGTACAGGTCGCAATGGTGGGTAGTATATGGGGCTTTGGTGATAAAACGGATTGCACTGTGATAGACTGCATCCAATTTGTTGAGTAGGGTATTGGAGGCTATTTTGTAAATGACATCGCCAAAGTCGAGGATTGGTAGGATGGTCAGTTTTACAAGGGTATGTTTGGCAGCATGAGTGAAGGATGCTTTGTTGCGAAATAGGAAGCCAATTCTAGATTTAACTTTGGATTGGAGATGTTTGATATGGGTCTGGAAGGAGAGTTTACAGTCTAACCAGACACCTAAGTATTTGTAGTTGTCCACGTATTCTAAGTCAGAGCCGTCCAGAGTAGTGATGTTGGACAGGCGGGTAGGTGCAGGTAGCGATCGGTTGAAGAGCATGCATTTAGTTTTACTTGTATTTAAGAGCAATTGGAGGCCACGGAAGGAGAGTTGTATGGCATTGAAGCTAGCCTGGAGGGTTGTTAACACAGTGTCCAAAGAAGGGCCGGAAGTATACAGAATGGTATCGTCTGCGTAGAGGTGGATCAGGGACTCACCAGCAGCAAGAGCGACCTCATTGATGTATACAGAGAAGAGAGTCGGTCCAAGAATTGAACCCTGTGGCACCCCCATAGAGACTGCCAGAGGTCCGGACAGCAGACCCTCCGATTTGACACACTGAACTCTATCAGAGAAGTAGTTGGTGAACCAGGCGAGGCAATCATTTGAGAAACCAAGGCTGTCGAGTCTGCCGATTAGGATATGGTGATTGACAGAGTCGAAAGCCTTGGCCAGATCAATGAATACGGCTGCACAGTAATGTTTCTTATCGATGGCGGTTAAGATATCGTTTAGGACCTTGAGCGTGGCTGAGGTGCACCCATGACCAGCTCTGAAACCGGATTGCATAGCAGAGAAGGTATGGTGAGATTCGAAATGGTCGGTAATCTGTTGGTTGACTTGGCTTTCGAAGACCTTAGAAAGGCACGGTAGGATAGATATAGGTCTGTAGCAGTTTGGGTCAAGAGTGTCCCCCCCTTTGAAGAGGGGGATGACCGCAGCTGCTTTCCAATCTTTGGGAATCTCAGACGACACGAAAGAGAGGTTGAACAGGCTAGTGATAGGGGTGGCAACAATTTCGGCAGATAATTTTAGAAAGAACGGGTCCAGATTGTCTAGCCCGGCTGATTTGTAGGGGTCCAGATTTTGCAGCTCTTTCAGAACATCAGCTGAATGGATTTGGGAGAAGGAGAAATGGGGAAGGCTTGGGCGAGTTGCTGTTGGGGGTGCAGTGCTGTTGTCCGGGGTAGGAGTAGCCAGGTGGAAAGCATGGCCAGCCGTAGAAAAATGCTTATTGAAATTCTCAATTATGGTGGATTTATCAGTGGTGACAGTGTTTCCTATCTTCAGTGCAGTGGGCAGCTGGGAGGAGGTGTTCTTATTCTCCATGGACTTTACAGTGTCCCAGAACTTTTTTGAGTTAGTGTTGCAGGAAGCAAATTTCTGCTTGAAAAAGCTAGCCTTGGCTTTTCTAACTGCCTGTGTATAATGATTTCTAGCTTCCCTGAACAGCTGCATATCACGGGGGCTGTTCGATGCTAATGCAGAACGCCATAGGATGTTTTTGTGTTGGTTAAGGGCAGTCAGGTCTGGGGAGAACCAAGGGCTATATCTGTTCCTGGTTCTAAATTTCTTAAATGGGGCATGTTTATTTAAGATGGTTAGGAAGGCATTTTTGAAAAATATCCAGGCATCCTCTACTGACGGGATGAGATCAATATCCTTCCAGGATACCCCGGCCAGGTCGATTAGAAAGGCCTGCTCGCAGAAGTGTTTCAGGGAGCGTTTTACAGTGATGAGTGGAGGTCGTTTGACCGCTGACCCATTACGGATGCAGGCAATGAGGCAGTGATCGCTGAGATCTTGGTTGAAGACAGCAGAGGTGTATTTAGAGGGGAAGTTGGTTAGGATGATATCTATGAGGGTGCCCGTGTTTAAGGTTTTGGGGAGGTACCTGGTAGGTTCATTGATTATTTGTGTGAGATTGAGGGCATCAAGTTTAGATTGTAGGATGGCTGGGGTGTTAAGCATGTTCCAGTTTAGGTCGCCTAGCAGCACGAACTCTGAAGATAGATGGGGGGCAATCAGTTCACATATGGTGTCCAGAGCACAGCTGGGGGCAGAGGGTGGTCTATAGCAGGCGGCAACGGTGAGAGACTTGTTTTTAGAGAGGTGGATTTTTAAAAGTAGAAGTTCAAATTGTTTGGGTACAGACCTGGATAGTAGGACAGAACTCTGCAGGCTATCTTTGCAGTAGATTGCAACACCGCCCCCTTTGGCAGTTCTATCTTGTCTGAAAATGTTGTAGTTTGGAATTAAAATGTCTGAGTTTTTGGTGGTCTTCCTAAGCCAGGATTCAGACACAGCTAGAACATCCGGGTTGGCAGAGTGTGCTAAAGCAGTGAATAGAACAAACTTAGGGAGGAGGCTTCTAATGTTAACATGCATGAAACCAAGGCTATTACGGTTACAGAAGTCGTCAAAAGAGAGCGCCTGGGGAATAGGAGTGGAGCTAGGCACTGCAGGGCCTGGATTCACCTCTACATCGCCAGAGGAACATAGGAGGAGTAGAATAAGGGTACGGCTAAAAGCTATGAGAATTGGTCGTCTAGAACGTCTGGAACATAGAGTAAAAGGAGGTTTCTGGGGGCGATAAAATAGCATCAAGGTATAATGTACAGACAAATGTATGGTAGGATGTGAATACAGTGGAGGTAAACCTAGGTATTGAGTGATGAAGAGAGAGATATTGTCTCTAGAAACATCGTTGAAACCAGGAGATGTCATTGCATGTGTGGGTGGTGGAACTAATAGGTTGGATAAGGTATAGTGAGCAGGACTAGAGGCTCTACAGTGAAATAAGCCAATAAACACTAACCAGAACAGAAATGGACAAGACATATTGACATTAAGGAGAGGCATGCTTAGTCGAGTGATCAAAAGGGTCCGGTGAGTGGAGAGGTTGGTTGGTGATTTAGACAGCTAGCCAGGGCATCGGTAGCAAGCTAGCATAGGATGGAGGTCTGTTGTTAGCCACCTCCTGCGCTCCGTCAGTAGATTAGTGGGGTTCCGTGTGGTAGAGGGGATCAATCCAAATCACACAACAACAACAAAAATAAAAACAATAGATATAGTTATAGAGGCCCAAGAAGAAAACATAATAATAATAATAAAAATAATTTAAATAAAAAAAAAAATAAAAAAAACTTACTAATAAAAAAAAATATTAAAAGAAAAAATTTCCGATTGTCTATTCAGATAGCAGCCGGTAAGACAGCTAACGGTTAGCAGGCCGCAGATGGGCGTTCAGGTAACGTCGCGACGGAGGAGCCAGCCGAATAACTCCTTCGGGTAGATAACGTCGGCAGTCCAGTTGTGAAGGCCCGGTGGGGCTCCGCGAAGGCAGCAAAACGGGTCCGGATAGGCGACTGCAGCCCAGGTGCGATTGATGGAACTCAGGAGTGATTGACGGAGCTTGCTAGCTTCGGAACAATTGATGTTTGCTCCGGAATCGACGAAGGCCGATAGTCACACGGATAGCAGCTAGCTAGCTGTGAGATCCGGGCATGAATGTCCAGAGAGCAGTCGAAATCCAGGGACATGGAGAGAAAAATTGGTCCGGTATGCTCCGCTCCGAGCCGCGCTGCGCCGTACAGAACTGGCGATAGACTTTCGAGCCAAAGGATAGCCGATGACCACAAACCGTGGTTAGCTGAACACCAACGACTTGCCAGTAAAGGAGCCAACTAGCTTCTGAACTAGCTTCTGGATTAGCTTCTGGCTAGTTTCAGGCCAGCCTCCTGGAGTTTCTGGCTAGCTTCTTGGAGGATTACAGATCTGAGGTAAATAATACTTTTTTATAAATATACATTGGTGAGGCGGGTTGCAGGAGAGTGTTTTGAAGATGAGTTGATGGAAAATAAAAATAAAATGTATGTGAAAAAGTTGTAAATATATATATATACAGGACACGACAAGACGAGGACAAAAGACGTCTGAACTGCTATGCCACCTTGGAGATAAATGCCAAACGTCCTGTCGCATTGATGTGCCATCCTGGATGACCTGCACTACCTGAGCCACTTGTGTGGGTTGTAGACTCCGTCTCATGTTACCACTAGAGTGAAAGCACCGCCAGCATTCAAAAGTGACCAAAACATCAGCCAGGAAGCATAGGAACTGAGAAGTGGTCTGTGGTCACCACCTGCAGAACCACTCCTTTATTGGGGGTGTCTTGCTAATTGCCTATAATTTCCACCTGTTGGTCTATTCCATTTGCACAACAGCATGTGAAATTTATTGTCAATCAGTGTTGCTTCCTAAGTGGACAGTTTGATTTCACAGAAGTGTGATTGACTTGGAGTTACATTGTGTTTAAGTGTTCCCTTTATTTTTTTTGAGCAGTGTATAAAGGATGAGGCTATAGAGTGGCTATGCAGACTTAGAGTCTACATTAGAAAGTTGAAACCCCCCTTTAAGGTCTTTACATGTTTAATTTTCGTTTTTTTAAAATTATTTTTATTTCACCTTTATTTAACCAGGTAGGCTAGTTGAGAACAAGTTCTCATTTGCAACTGCGACCTGGCCAAGATAAAGCATAGCAGTGTGAGCATACAACAAAGAGTTACACATGGAGTAAACAATTAACAAGTCAATAACACAGTAGAAAACAAAGGGGGGGTCTATATACAATGTGTGCAAAAGGCATGAGGAGGTAGGCAAATAATTACAATTTTGCAGATTAACACTGGAGTGATAAATGATCAGATGGTCATGTACAGGTAGAGATATTGGTGTGCAAAAGAGCAGAAAAGTAAATAAATAAAAACAGTATGGGGATGAGGTAGGTGAAAATGGGTGGGCTATTTACCAATAGACTATGTACAGCTGCAGCGATCGGTTAGCTGCTCAGATAGCTGATGTTTGAAGTTGGTGAGGGAGATAAAAGTCTCCAACTTCAGCGATTTTTGCAATTAGTTCCAGTCACAGGCAGCAGAGTACTGGAACGAAAGGCGGCCAAATGAGGTGTTGGCTTTAGGGATGATCAGTGAGATACACCTGCTGGAGTGCGTGCTACGGATGGGTGTTGCCATCGTGACCAGTGAGCTGAGATAAGGCGGAGCTTTACCTAGCATGGACTTGTAGATGACCTGGAGCCAGTGGGTCTGGCGACGAATATGTAGCGAGGGCCAGCCGACTAGAGCATACAAGTCGCAGTGGTGGGTGGTATAAGGTGCTTTAGTGACAAAACGGATGGCACTGTGATAGACTGCTTCCAGTTTGCTGAGTAGAGTGTTGGAAGCCATTTTGTAGATGACATCGCCGAAGTCGAGGATCGGTAGGATAGTCAGTTTTACTAGGGTAAGCTTGGCGGCGTGAGTGAAGGAGGCTTTGTTGCGGAATAGAAAGCCGACTCTTGATTTGATTTTCGATTGGAGATGTTTGATATGAGTCTGGAAGGAGAGTTTGCAGTCTAGCCAGACACCTAGGTACTTATAGACGGTTTCGTATAGTTCGGGTTCAGATCGTTTGTTTATACTAGGTGAGATTGAAGAGTTGAACACATGGGGAAAGGTACCACCCCATTTTTACAATCGGATTCAGTCTGGATATTGGTTGGGTTAAGTGCAATGGTAGGTAACAGACTGCGTGTATGTACATGGAACATTAGAGGGAGCCAAAATCCCATGAAAAGGAAGAAGGTACTGTCTTTTTGAGAAAAAAAAAGAAAAATATTGATTTTGCAAGAAACTCATTTGGATGATAAGGAGCATCTGAAATTACAACAAGGGGGGTTTGGTCAAGTGTTTTTCTCATCATTTACATCCAGAAGTAGAGGTGTAGCAATTCTTGTGAAAAATAACTTATCCCTTAAGGTGTTGAATTGTGTGAAAGATCCATTAATTATAACAAAATGACTAAATGTTACTTTACAAGGGCAGAACATTTCCATAATGAATATTTACTTCCCCCCTGCCCATCCCCCTGATTTCCTCACTAAGGTATTTATAGACTTCTCAGAATTAAACTCAGGCACTGCAGTGATTTTAATTGTTTGTTGAATCCCCTTATTGAAAAGTTTCCCAGCAGTATAGCTTCACTCTCTCCTCAAGCTAAGTCACTTAAAGCTATTTGTGATCTGGGGTATTCTGATGTTTGGAGAACCTTTCATCCCTCCAACAGAGAGTTCACTTTTTTCTCTGCACCTCATGGATGTCAGACTAGAATAATTACTTTTTTATGCCCAGGACATCTTTGCAGTCTGTTTTATCCGCTAGGATAGGAAGCATAATCATATCTGTTCATGCGGAGGTGATCCTGGACATAACTCAATGGGGCATCCAATCTGTCAAGACATTGGAGGTTGAATATAACCATTCTTAAAGACCATACATTTACATCATATTTTATTAGAGAGTTTAACTTCTTCAGGGTAGGGGGCAGTATTTAGAAGTTTGGGTGACTGAGGTGCCCAAAGTAAACTACCTGTTACTCAGGCCCAGAAGCTAGGATATTCATATCATTGGTAGTATTGGATAGAAAACAAAATAAATGTCTGAGTATAACAGAACTGATATAGCACTGATTATAATGGCTGTCTATGGGAATATATAAGGGATACCTCCCAGATTGCAGTCCCTAAGGCTTCCAGCAGATGTCAGTCTTTAAAGTGTTTCAGGCTTGTTGTTTGAAAGAAATTGCTAGAATTTGTAGTTTTTGTAAGTGGCTCCCATTTTGGCTGTAGTGTTGTGTGTGTGTCGGCGAGGGCGCGCACTTTGTTATTTATCTCCGGTAATGAACATACTATTCATCATCTTAAATATGATAGTTTATTTACATATTAGGGTACCTGAGGATTGATTAGAAATGTTGTTTGCCTTGTTTGGATGAAGTTTATTGGTAACTTACGGGATTCATTTGTATGCATTTTGAACGAGGGAAAACGGTGGATTACGGAGTCAAGCGCGCCAACTAAACACTTTTTGGGATGTAAAGGGCTTCTTTATCGAAGAAAATGACCATTTGTGATGTAGCTGGGACGCAAAGAGGTTAAAGCATTTTTCTCTAACTCAATCAACAGACAACCCCTTGCTCCTTTGGGAAAGCTGTAAAGCATACACCAGGCAGAAAAAGTGTGAAAAGCAAAACAACTTTAGAGGGTGAATTAGGAACTAAAGAGAAGGACTACATTAAAACTGCCATATTAAAAGGAAATATCAGTCCTTAGATCAACGTTGGACTCTCCTAACACAGGGTGCTGAAAAGAAAATGAGATTTGTCAGGCAAAAGCGATATGAACATCGCGATAAGCCAGGAAAGTACTTGTTGTACCTAGCTAAAAAGAGAGCTGGCTCAGGGAATTGGTACTATTACTGATTCTGATGGCAATCATTTATATGAAAAATTGATAAATGCATGATCATATGTATATATACAGTGGGGAGAACAAGTATGATACACTGCCGATTTTCCTACTTAAGGCATGTAGAGGTCTAATTTTTTATCATAGGTACACTTCAACTGTGAGAGACGGAATCGAAAACAAAAATCCAGAAAATCACATTGTATGATTTTTAAGTAATTCATTTGCATTTTATTGCATGACATATGTATTTGATCACCTACCAACCAGTTAGAATTCCAGTTCTCACAGACCTGTTCGTTTTTCTTTAAGAAGCCCTCTTGTTCTCCACTCATTACCTGTATTAAATGCATCTGTTTGAACTGTCCACACACTCAAACAGACTCCAACTTCTCCACAATGCCCAAGACCAGAGAGCTGTGTAAGGACATCAGGGATAAAATTGTAGACTTGCACAAGGCAGGGATAAGCTACAGGACAATAGGCAAGCAGCTTGGTGAGAAGGCAACAACTGTAGGTGCAATTATTATGAAATGGAAGACGTTCAAGATGACGGTCAATCACCCTCAGTCTGGGGCTCCATGCGAGATCTCACCTCATGGGGCATCAATGATCATGAGGAAGGTGAGGGATCAGCCCAGAACTACACAGCAGGACCTGGTCAATGACCTGAAGAGAGCTGGGACCACAATCTCAAAGAAAACCATTAGTAACACACTACTCCGTCATGGATTAAAATCCTGCAGCGCACACAAGGTCCCCCACCTCAAGCCAGCGCATGTCCAGGCCCGTCTGAAGTTTGCCAATGACCATCTGGGGTGATCCAGAGGAGGAATGGGAGAAGGTCATGTGGTCTGATGAGACAAAAATAGAGCTTTTTGGTCTAAACTCCACTCGCCGTGTTTGGAGGAAGAAGGATGAGTACAACCCCAAAGAACACCATCCCAACCGTGAAGCATGGAGGTGGAAACATCATTCTTTGGGGATGCTTTTCTGCAAAGGGGACAGGACAACTGCACCGTATTGAGGGGAGGATGGATGGGGCCATGTATCGCGAGATCTTTGCCAACAAATTCCTTCCCTCAGTAAGAGCATTGAAGATGGGCCGTAGCTGGGTCTTCCAGCATGACAACGACCTGAAACACACAGCCAGGGCAACTAAGGAGTGGCTCCGTAAGAAGCATCTCATGGTCCTGGAGTGGCCTAGCCAGTCTCCAGACCTGAATCCAATAGAAAATCTTTGGAGGGAGCTGAAAGTCCGTATTGCCCAGCGACAGCCCCGAAACCTGAAGGATCTGGAGAAGATCTGTATGGAGGAGTGGGCCAAAATCCCTGCTGCAGTGTGTGAAAACCTGGTCAAGAACTACAGGAAACGTATGATCTTTGCAAACAGGTTTCTGTATCAAATATTAAGTTCTGCTTTTCTGATGTATCAAATACTTGTCATGCAATAAAATGCTAATTACTTAAAAATCATACAATTAGATTTGTTTTAGATTCCATTTCTCAGTTGAAGTGTACCTATGATAAAAATTACAGACCTCTACATGCTTTGTAAGTAGGAAACACTGCCGATTGTGCAGGTTATCAAATACTTGTTCTCCCCACTGTATATGTAGCAAAGAAATGCCTTTTTCACTTATAAAATACACAATTAGTTCACCACTAGAGGGAAGGAATCCTAGACTTGAGATAAATGAATCATGGTAATTATGCCAGTCTGCACGGCTCCTTTCTAACCAAAGATGCTGAGGACTTTTACAAAACAAAACTCCATTCGTCAATACCAATATTAGTGTAGTCCACGTTCAAACAATGCTATAAATTCGTGAATAAAAACATGTAGGTAAACAGAATAAACACAAACAGCCTTCTGACAAATATGGCTTTTTGGTAATATTTTATTTATTGTCCAGAGATTAAATATTTCACTCCTTCCCCTTCATTTGAATCCTAATAGGTCTATACTGTGCCCTTTAAAAAAGACAGATTGTTTTAACATACCTATAAAACAGGCAAAGCAATGTTATGTACCAGGGTAAGCCACTACACAGTATAAGAGCGGTGAAGGCATTGTATGTGAACAAATGTCTCTCCCAAAATGATCAACATTTAGTTCCAAATTCCACATCATGAATTCTGCAGTATTTGCATTTTTTATTATACAATCAATACTTTGTCCACTCAATCACAGACCCACAAACATAGACAACTTATTGGAGCAATACTTAGTCATAATTCTGAGCAAACCCCCTTAGATGGAAATTGTTAGTCTATTTTACAAGCCTCAAAATAGGATTGGTTGAATGATATACCTTTTCCAAACTCATGACCTGTGAGCACATTTCCTATTTTCAGCCCTTTTAGCTGAAGCACAAAGCATTGGTAATCAACAAATAGGTTATCATAGCAAGCTTTAAAATCCAATTAAGTGCAAAGTGTCAAATTCAATATTGCAAATGTGCAGCAGTAAGTCAGGCAAATAAGGAAGAATTTCAGCATGAGCTTTTAGATCATATCTTCCTGCTTGCCGTTCCATCAGTGGCTTCTGTTGAGTCGAATGGCAGCATTAGAGCTTCTAAGATGTAAGTGTGAGGAGAGGTTACTGCATACACCACCACATCACTGCCAATGAGGCAAGAAGGCCCAGCAAGGGCTTGCCAGTGCCAATGGATGTGGCTCCGTTGCATAGGTCACTGGTGCAACAATCGAAGGTAAATTTTGGTACAGATGGAAACATCTGGGCCAATCGATTGAAGTCGCAGTCAGAGAACTTGATGCACTGCAGAGTTTTCTGTCCCCCTGTGCCAAATAACATACGAGTTACAGGGTAATGCAGAGAAATGGGAGGATTTTCATAATTTGATTCAGATTACACATTTTACGGCACCTTTCTCAGCTAGTGTCAGGCAGGCATCCTCATCAACACGGCAGTCCTGTGTAGTTGTGCAGCTCCCGGTGTCATCCTTGCATTTGACACAGCTGATGGCAGAGCCTGAGAAAACCAGGTGAGACACTTAGCCCTTCACATGACTCAAATCATTCCACTTCCATTTTGATTAGCTACTGTGACTTGGTCAAATGTGAAATGCTCCATCCTTGATTGCAATACAGTTTTAGAAAACTTGAACTCAACTTGAATATCATCCAAAAATAACTTTACATATACAAATGTCCACTCATGTTTTTGTTTCGGAAGCTTTTGTTTCCTCCTGAGTTTTCATTAGCTCAAGAAGTGCAATGCAAAATACTTCTGTTAGAATCTGTTAAAAACCGCACACAGTAAATATATATTTTTGTATTTGTAAAATCATTTTTGGGTGCTATGAACGTAGAGTGCGGTTTCCAAAAATGTATTGTATGCAGTGATTAACGGTTTGACAGAGCATTGTAAATGTGAACCATGTGGCTATATGACCTTCAATTTTCTTGCGCAAGGCGAGACGCAACAGTATCAAAGAAGCAACTTTAATAGCAGAAAAATTATTACTTACCCAATCCAAATATTGCAAAACAGAACACTAAGCACATCCCAGGATAATTATTCATGATTTGGATTTCTGCTGACTGTCACGTCTGGATAAAAAGAGACAATCATTTAAAGCTATAATCCCTAGTTGCTAAATCCATTTTTGGGCTTGTAAATTAATGATATATACACATTAATTTTTGAAGAATAACTTCAATACCTCAAGCTTATTTCAACTGTTGTATCCCATCAAAGCCCAAAATATAAACTTGTTTTATTCTAATGTATAGCCTCAAAACATGGTTAAAACTATCATTTTGATAGCAGTTTATGAATTAGAGAGATACATTTCTCCAGGCCCATCCCTCAGCGTTTAACCAAAACAGGGTGACACCCAATCGTGAGATCACTGGCAAATCACATGCCTAGGTAAAATCCAATGACACCACTTTCCGGATTACGCCTAAACGCATTCCTCAATGAAAGACGACACATTTTTAAACAATGCTTTTTTTTTCCTGATAAAAATGAGTTCATTGCATCCGCCGTGGAGGTTTCATAATATTACCATATGTCCAAGCTGCCTGCCATAGTTTAAGTAATCACGAAAAAAACACCTTATTTTAAGGCCTTTTTCACGCTGCCATCTCCTATTAGTTAAGGCCTTCAGAACGTTCTATTCCCAGTTTACTGTTCTACTTCACAATGCTTGCTTTGCTATTGTTGGCAATGAGACCTACCCACGTTGTTTGTAGTTAAAATGTAAAACAAATTAGTAATGGAATTTCCTATAGGGAAATCTAGGTATGTCTGTCTCTCGCAATGTGTATATTTAGAGGGATTTTTTTTTGTCATTTTAATCATGAGCATCCCCTCTAATTATTTAAGGCTGGGCAGTGTATTACGCATTACGCTAGACCAGAAAGTGTCAGATGTTGCCATTT
Organism: Oncorhynchus kisutch; assembly: GCF_002021735.2. Taxonomy (NCBI): domain Eukaryota; kingdom Metazoa; phylum Chordata; class Actinopteri; order Salmoniformes; family Salmonidae; genus Oncorhynchus; species Oncorhynchus kisutch. The sequence goes on along the minus strand of NC_034181.2, from coordinate 57,031,303 downwards.
GCTAACTACTTCTCGTTATGCAGACATAAGCACACCACTGAGGTGCGGATGTTTACTTTCTACACAAGTTGGTATTATTTAGTTTCGTCCTAAGAACATATTGTAGTGGTAAAATAAAAAGGGATACATATTTTGGTGCCATTTAGGTTAAATGAAATTCTATGTATCACTCCAGTCAAAACAGGGTCTGCGAACGTTCCAGTCGTTTGCTATGGGTTAGTGTTCCAGCTTAGCCAACGTTATTTTGCCATTTTCCAGCTGTATCTCTCTATATGCATCTGCCATGGCTTTGGTTTACAGTAACCTGACCAACACGGTAATTATTGATGTCCCAAAGAGTCCAGACTTGGTCAACTGGCAGGACTAAGGTTGCGTTAGCTACAGTAGCTAACATTAGCTGTGTAGCTAAAGCTATGCTAGATAGCCAACCACACCACATTAACTCAAATAGTTACGTTAGTTCATACAGTGAACATTTTTAAGGAATGTTGACTTGACTTACCCTGATTCCTCGAACAACGAAAGCAAAATGGCAAGCAAGTGCTTGGGAACTCAGAAATATCAACCATGGCCCCTCCCTTTCAGAAAAATAACCGGTTGACTGCTGGGAAACGTAGTTTGTGATGACACCAACCTATTAAGTAAATTCAGTATTATTTAAGGTGTGGTGTTATATTCAGGGTACAACAATTTACATTTCATAATACTGTATGACGAAGCATTAATAATTGAATGACTGATTAATTCCTCAATTCCAAATACAGCCTGGTTCGAATCCAGGCTGTATCACAACCGGCCGTGATGGAGTCCCATTAGGCGGCGCACAATTGGCCCAGCATCGTCCAGGTTTGGCTGGTGTAGGCCATCATTGTAAATAATAATTTGTTCTTAACTGACTTGCCTAGTTAAATAAATGTTAGATTTTTTTTTTTAAATACAATAATTAATCGACACATGACATGAGAGATACCAAGTTGGAGGTTGAAGTGCATTTCAAAATGGAAACTTAACTTCAGGTAGACTAACTGATTACCCCACAACTGCCTACACCGGTTTGTTTCAGAAAATGAATGTCAGGGCAAAATTTAACAGCTGGGTTTAACAATGCATCCTTGGAATGTGCTATATTCATTGGAATAGATAACTACGAGAACTGTAATACAGTTGTCATAGACTGAATGCTAGTCATAAGTAAGACCAACTTACTGCACCCTACTTTACATTAGTTATCATGACATGAATGGGTGAAATGAGGCTATTGGTTTACACCAGTAGGCCAACAACTCAACAAATGAACAAAGGAACATTGGTCAGGCTACAACAGAGGCCAATTTAGTATTATTTAAAAAAATCTTTATAGGCAAGTCAGTTATAATACATAACAGCACACATCTTCCTGGCAACATTGTCAAAGATAAAACATCTCTCTGAAAAAACTAAATTTGCTCTGCTAAGCCAGGGTATTTTCATGTATTTTCCAGTTATGTACAGTTGAAGTTTACATACACCTTAGCCAAATACATTTAAAATCAGTTTCTCACAATTCCTGACATTTAATCCTAGTAAAAATCCCCTGTCATAGGTCAGTTAGAACCACCACTTTATTTTAAGAATGTGAAATGTCAGAATAATAGTAAAGAGAGATTGATTTATTTCAGCTTTTATTATTTTCATCACATTCCCAGTGGGTCAGAAGTTTAGACACTCAATTAGTATTTGGTAGCATTGCCTTTAAATTGTTTAACTTGGGTCAAACGTTTCAGGTAGCCTTCCACAATAGGTTGGGTGAATTTTGGCCCATTCCTCCTGACAGAGCTGGTGTAAATGAGTCAGGTTTGTAGTTCTCCTTGCTCGCACACGCTTTTCAGTTCTGCCCACAGATTTTCAATAGGATTGAGGTCAGGGCTTTGTGATGGCCACTCAAATACTTCGACTTTGTTGTCCTTAAGCCATTTTGCAACAACTTTGGAGGTACATTTGGGGTCATTGTCCATTTGGAAGACCCATTTGCGACCAAGCATTAACTTCCCGACTGATGTCTTGAGACGTTGCTTCAATACATCCACATAATTGTCCTTCCACAATATGCTATCTATTTTGTGAAGTGCACCAGTCCCTCCTGCAGCAAAGCACCCCCACGCTTCACGGTTGGGATGTTCTTCAAAAGCCTCTCGCTTTTCCCTCCAAACATAACAATGGTCATTATGGCCAAACAGTTATATTTTTGTTTCATCGGACATTTCTTCAAAAAGTACGATCTTTGTCCCCATGTGCAGTTGCAAACCGTTGGACTGGCTTTTTTATGGTGGTTTTGGAGCAGTGGCTTCTTCCTTGCTGAGCGGCCTTTCAGGTTGCGTTTCGATATTGGCCTAATTTTACTGTGGATAAAGATACTTTTGAACCCGTTTCCTCCAGCATCTTCACAAGGTCCTTTGCTGTTGTTCTGGGATTGATTTGCACTTTTCGCACCAAAGTACGTTCATCTCTAGGAGACAGAACGCATCTCCTTCCTGAGTGGTTTTGATGGCTGCGTGGTCCCATGGTGTTTATTCTTGCGTACTATTGTTTGTACAGATGAACGTGGTACCTTCAGGCGTTTGGAAATTGCTCCCAAGGATGAACCAGACTGTGGAGGTCTACAATTTTTTGTTTTCTAAGGTCTTGGCTGGTTTCTTTGGATTTTCTCATGATGTCAAGCAAAGAGGCACAGAGTTTGAAAGTAGGCCTTGAAATACATCCACAGGTACACCTCAAATGATGTCAATTTGCCTATCAGAAGCTTCTAAAGCCATGACATTTTCTGGAATTTTTCAAGCTGTTTAAAGGCACAGTCAACTTAGTGTATGTAAACTTCTGACCAACTGGAATTGTGATACAGGGAATTATAAGTGAAATAATCTGTAAACAATTGTTGGAAAAATTACTTGTGACATGCACAAAGTAGATGTCCTAACCGACTTGCCAAAACCATAGTTTGTTGACAAGAAACTTGTGGAGTGGTTGAAAAACAGACTGAGATGAGTGATACACTTGTGCTCAAAGCTGAGATAATGTCCATCTAATGACCTGAAATTGCATCACAAAACATTATAAAACATAATATACACTTCCCGCCGTATTTACTTAGACAGTCAAGCAACATTTTTTAAATGTGGCTCTATACGCCAGAATTTTTTATTTAAGATCATACGTTTAATGAGGCGACAGCACAGAATGTCACCTTTTATTTTAATACATCTCTTTGACTGTTTAGAAATGAAATAACTTTATGCATCTTTTTTTAAATTCACTTTTATTGTATCAAAGTAGTCAATAGTTTAGTATTTGGTCCCATATTCCTAGCATGCAATGAATACATCAAGCTTGTGACGACATAGTTATATGAAAAGGTTTAGGCACCCCTGACAATTTCCATGATTTCCATTTATAAATAATTGGGTGTTTGGATCAACTTTCATTTTGATCTATCAAATAACTGATGGACACAGTAATATTTCAGTAGTGAAATGAGGTTTATTGAATTAACAGAAAATGTGCAATATGCATCAAAACAAAATTAGACAGGTGCATAAATTTGGGCACCCCAATAGAAAAATCACATAAATATTTAGTAGAGCCTCCTTTTGCGAAAATAACAGCCTCTAGACACTTCCCATAGCCTCTAATGAGTGTCTGGATTCTGGATGAAGGTTGCAAGTTCAAACCCCTGAGCTGACAAGGTACAAATCTGTCATTAACTGCCCCTGAACAGGCAGTTAACCCACTGTTCCTAGGCTGTCATTGAAAATAAGAATTTGTTCTTAACTGACTTGCCTAGTTAAATAAAAAGTAAAATCTATTTTGGACCATTCCTCCAGTCCCGGCGTAACTTCAACTTTGTGACTGATTCTTCAACATTTTCCCAAGAATCTGCTGATATTGAGTGGAATCCATGCGACCCTCAACTTTAACAAGATTCCCAGTACCGGAACTGGCCACACAGCCCCACAGCATGATGGAACCCCCACCAAATTTTACTGTGGGTAGCAAGTGTTTTTCTTGGAACACTGTGTTCTTTTGCTGCCATGCATAATGTCCCTTGTTATGACCAAATAACTCTTTGCTTCATCAGTCCACAGCATCTCATTCCAAAATGAAGCTGGCTTGTCCAAATGTGCGTTTGCATATCTCAAGCAACTCTGTGGCGTATGTACAGAAAAGGCTTCATCCGCATCACTCTCCCATACAGCTTCTCCTTGTGCAAAGTACGCTGAATTGTTGAACGATGCACAGTGACACCATCTGCAGAAAGATGATGTTGTAGGTCTTTGGAGGTCGTCTGTGGGCTGTTTTAGACCGTTCTCACCATCCTTCGCCTCTCCGATATTTTACTTGGCCTGCCACTTCTGGCCTTAACAAGAACTGTGCCTGTGGTCTTCCATTTCCTCACTATGTTCCTCACAGTGGACACTGACAGCTTAAATCTCTTCAATAGCTTTTTGTAGCCTTCCTCTAAACAATAATGTTGAACAATCTTTGTTTTCAGGTCATTTGAGAGTTGTTTTGAGGCCCCCATGTTGCCACTCTTCAGAGAGTCAAAGAGAACAACTTGCAATTGGCCACCTTAAATACCTTTTCTCATGATTGGATGCACTTGTCTATGAAGTTCAAGGCTTAATGAGCTCACCAAACCAATTGTGTGTTCCAATTAATCAGTGCTAAGTAGTTACAGGTATTCAAATCAACAGAATGACAAGGGTGCCAACATTTTTGCATTGCCTATTTTTCACATCTGATTTAATTTCATACAACTTAATATTGCTACACTAAAAATCTTTGTCTGGACAATACCCCAGTACTCAGCTTTTATTAGAAAATGAATGGCATGCCACTGTGATCATTTTCTGTGAGGACAGAGTAAATTATTATGCAGCCTCAGAGGGGTGCCCAAACATTTTCATACGACTGTACTTGTTGGATGGATTTGCAGTTCGTTTTGGTTGTGTTTCAGATGACCTTTCACCCAATAGGAACTGAATAATGAATTTTTGTCATTTTGGAGTCACGTTTATTGTAAATAATAGATGTTTCAGAACACTACATTAATGTGGATGCTTCTATGATTGTGGATAATTATGTATGAATCGTGAATAATAAAGACCACGAAAGTTACAGAAGAACAAAGTTCATACTCCTGCAAAAATGCTAACCTCCTCTGTTAATGGTAATTGTGAGAGGGGAGCGTTTTGGGGGGTATTATCTTTGTTCCTCTAACTTTCTCTCTCTCTTGTTCTTCCTCTGTAAATTCTTTGAATTTGTCCAGACTTGAGGGAAAAAAACAAATAAGTGAACTAGATACAATGCCTTCAAAAAGTATTCATACACCTTGACTTATTAAAAAAAATGTTTTGTTACAGCCTGAATTCAAAATGGATTAAATATATTTCTCACCCATTTACACACAATAACCCATAGTGAAAACACGTGTTTAGAAATGTTTGCAAATGTATTGAAAAGGAAATACATTTACATAAGTATTCACAGTCCTGAGTTAATACATGTTAAAATCACCTTTGGCAGTGATTACAGCTGTGAGTCTTTCTGGGTAAGTCTCTAAGAACTTTGCACACCTGGATTGTACAATATTTGCAGATTATTTTTCTAACTCTTCGTGCACTGTCAAATTGGTAATTGATCATTGCTAGACAGCCATTTAAGTCTTGCCATAGTTTTTCAAGCCTATTTAAGTCAAAGCTGTAACTAGGCCACTCAGGAATATTCAATGTCATCTTGATAAGCAACTCCAGTGTTTTTTTGGCCTTGTGTTTTAGGTTATTGTCCTGTTGAATGGTCAATTTGTCTGTTGGAAAGCAGACAACCAGGTTTTCCTCAATGATTTTGCCTGTGCTTAGCTCTATCTATGCCATTTCTTTTTATCCTAAAAAAACTTCCTAGTCCTTGCCGATGAGAAGCTCACCCAAAACATGATGCAGCCACCACCATGCTTGAAAATATGAGAGTGGTACTCAGTGATGTGTTGTGTATGTCCAAAACATAATGCTTTGTATTCAGGACAAAGTGAATTTTTGTAAAATTTTTGCAGTTTTAGTTTAGTGTCTTATTGCAAACAGGATGCATGTTTTGGAATACTTGTTATTCATTACAAGCTTCCTTCTAACTCTTGTCAATTAGGTTAGTATTGTGTAGTAGCAATGCTGAACAAAAATATAAACGCATGTAAAGTGTTGGTCCCATGTTTCATGAGCTGAAATAAAAGATCCCAGACATGTGTATTATAAATTACATTTCTATAAATTATTTATCTTGAAATGTGTGCACAAATATGTTACCTCCCTGTTAGTGAGCATTTCTTATTGGAAAAAGTACATGGGTGTGAATACTTTCTGAAGCCACTGTACATTAAGTGCATTCATTTGTAAACGGAAAAACAGATATGTATGGAAATACCCTCAAAAAAGGTGACATTCTATACTGTTGCCTCAAACATTTGATCTCTAATTCAAAATGCTGGAGTATAGAGCCAAAGGTACTCATTTTAGCATCGCTGTCCAAATAAATACGGAGGGGCATGATGCTCTAGCTCATTGTTCAAACATTCAGATTTCTATGAGAAACTGCACACTGATTGGCTGCTTTACTAAACAGATGGTTGTTTCTGCAGACTTTCAAATAATCATAATCACATTACAATGAATAAAGATACTGATCCATTAAATGCATTAATGCATGACAGAGACAAACCCACGTTAAAATGTTCCTGTATATCTAGACGGCATCCAATGTACAGTAGCTCAACAGCTTTCATGTGGGCTTCTCTTTGTCATTGTTGTTAGCGTATCCAAACAGCCCAGCTTTTATGTGTTTCCATATAATTCCTTGTTTTTTGTTGGGTTTGAAAACCACTGGCAGTGACCATCTCTGATTAAGAGCATCATAGTTATAAATGTTTAACACCACTGCAGAAACAGCTGCAATGTAAAATAAATGTCCTTTTTGATGATGCGTTAACAACCTACCGACAGTGGACCTGTAGAGTTGGCGTGGCTTTTCATAGGATTTAGAGCACCAATCTGCACTTTAGTTCAAGGCACTAGGCAGTCAGCTAGAGAATGAACAATGTTACTATTGAAAAAGAGGTGTACAACCCTGCTCTCAATAGTCAATGTCCAGTTCCAGATCGCGCCATTGTTGAAAAAAAATAAACAATGGCGAGATCTTGGATTTGCATGGGAGGGCATATTGCAGAGGCTGTGGTAGTATCTCATCTAGCTATCAGCTACAGCTTTACAAATAACAAAAACAAACTTTACTTTTATGGAACTGTGAAAGTCCTTCCCAGCCCCTTTCCCAATTGAGTCCCGTGGTGAGAAAAGTGTGTAAAATGTGGCGTGGACATCGTCCCCCTGGGGCTGCCATGTTAATGCCTCAAAGCTCACCCTCATTAAAGTCATCAGTGTCTGACGAGTTGTCTTTGTTAAAAGAGGCACTAGAAACATCCCTTGCTGATACCTGCTGATGGGGGGGGGCAAATATTAAACCAAGTTTTTGTTTTAAAACTTTACCATTTGTTGTATTACCAAAAATGGGGACAAATAAAAAGACCAACAAAACACTTTCATTTAATAACCCTAGCCTAAAAGTTGGCCCTAATCACTGACTTAAAACTGAATCCAATTGTTACTTATCACTATCTCATAAACACTTACCGACCATACAATTGACTCACGGAATGGAGGGCAAACCATGTGAAAGCAGGGGATGCAGACGTCGAAGATCTCCTCGTTCTTGAGGCGGTGTAGTGGCCTTCCATGTACTCACAGGTAGCAGAGAAGGTTGTGCAGCTGGCGTACTCGTGTACTTTAACCAGAGTCATCATCGGGAATTCTCCTGCAGACAATGTCAAGAGATTAGTATATCTTTTGCAAAAGTTACTCATGAAATGTTTTCACTTTTTAAAATATATTTTTTATATCAGTTGAAGTCAGAAGTTTACATGCACCTTAGCCAAATACATTTAAACTCAAGTTTCACAATTCCTGACATTTAATCCTAGTAGAAATTCCCTGTCTTAAGTCAGTTAGGATCACCACTTTATTTTAAGAATGTGAAATGTCAGAATAGTAGAGGGATTTATTTCAGCTTTTATTTCTTTCATCACATTCCCAGTGGGTCAGAGGTTTACATACACTCAATTAGTATTTGGTAGCATTGCCACAATAAGTTGGGTGAATTTTGGCCCATTACTCCTGACAGAGCTGGTTTAACTGAGTCAGGTTTGTAGGCCTCCTTACTCGCACACGCTTTTTCAGTTCTGCCCACAAATTTTCTATAGGATTGAGGTCAGGGCTTCGTTATGGCCATTTTTGTACCCGTTTCCTCCAGCATCTTCACAAGGTCCTTTGCTGCTGTTCTGGGATTGATTTGCACTTTTCGCACCACAGTATGTTCATCTCTAGGAGACAGAACGCGTCTACTTCCTAAGTGGTACGATGGCTGCGTGGTCCCATGGTGTTTATACTTGCGTACTATTGTTTGTACAGATGAACGTGGTACCTTCAGGCGTTTGGAAATTGCTCCCAAGGATGAACCTGACTTGTGGAGGTCTACAATTTTTTTTCTGAGTTCTTGGCTGATTTTTCTTTTCCCATGATGTCAAACAAATAGTGTAGGGGGTGGGTCCCAAAGACAGTCAACTTAGTGTATGTAAACTTCTGACCCACTGGAATTGTGATACAGTGAATAAGTGAAATAATCTGTCAAAACAATTGTTGAAAAAATTACTTGTGTCATGCACAAAGTAGATATCCTAACCGACTTGCCAAAACTATAGTTTGTTAACAAGAAATTTGTGGAGTGGTTGAAAAATGAGTTTTAATGACTCCAACCTAAGTGTATGTAAACTTCTGACTTCAACTGTATGATGAAAATTACATTAGTAATCCGTTAGCTGCAAATAATTCTTAGATCGTAACAGGTTTTTGTCCATTGCTACCAAAAGGAGACAACTGAGAATGAAACTTTACGCTAAGTCCACAGAATCATCTCTAGTCTAGTCACCTACCGACAACGCCTGGCCCACGGACCTCCTCCACATTCACATTAGCATTGGTGATCTTCCAATAACGACAAGCATTCTCAGGGAGGGCATCATTTGCCATTTCAATCCTGAGGGTAAAATTTTATGTAAGGTTAGGTCAGTTATGACAGCTGTATTATGATCCATTTACCCATATCATTTTAATCATTATCAGGAGCTGAAATCAGTAGAGGAAATAGTGGTACCTGATCCGGTAGGTGATGAAAAAATGTGGAGGATCCACTGAGCTGAGCTCCGGTAAGAATGAGGTAGACACTGAAACAGTCATATCCCGTGGCGGAAACACACTGCTTATCATGGACGTACCTGTGAATAGGGACAAAGCTTAAACCTTCAAAATCCTTTGGAAGCCTTGATTTGAATGCATGTTAACTACATATTAGTGGTGTCCCCACCACCACCACAAAAAAAAACAACTTGGTCGACCAAGAGTTGTCTGTTCTTTGAAAAAAAATGTCAACATTCTTTTTACATATATAGACACATCCTATGTGTTTTAATCAAATCAACTACAGTGCATTCGGAAAGTATTCAGACCCCTTGACTTTTTCTACATTTAGTTACTTCTAGACTTCTAAAAATGATAAAATAAGAATATTTCCTCAATCTACACACAATACCCCACGACAAAGCAAAAAAAACAGGTTTAGACATTTTAGTAAATGTTTAAAAAAAATAAAAGAAATTGAGCTCAGGAGCATTCTGTTTCCATTGATCATTCTTGAGATGTTTCTATAACTTGATTGGAGTCAACCTGTGGTAAATTTAATTGATTGGACATGATTTGGAAAAGGCACACACCTGTCTATACAAGGTCCCACAGTTGACAGTGCATGTCAGATCAAAAACCAGATCTGGGGAAGTGTACCAAAAACGTTCTGCCGCATTGAAGGTCCCCAAGAACACAGTGGCTTCCATAATTCTTAAATGAAATAAGTTTTGAACAAGCTGGCCGCTTGGCCAAAATTAGCAATTGGGGGAGAAGGGAGGTGACCAAGAACTCAATGGTCACTCTGACAGAGTTCCAGTGTTCCTCTGTGGAGATGGGAGAACCTTCCAGAAAGACAACCATCTCTGCAGCACTCCACCAATCAGGCCTTTATGGTAGAGTGGCCAGACAGAAGCCACTCCTCAGTAAAAGGCACATGACAGCCCACTTGGAGTTTGCAAAAAGGCACCTAAAGACTCTCAGACCATGAGAAATATGCCAAGCGTCACATCTGGGGGGGGGTTCAGCCTAAGTAAGTTACGGTATTAAGACTAAACAGGATTCGCTCTTAGACCTTCAGCTCAATGGCGGTTATACAAGGCTGCTACACTAAGCCTATAAATGATAATGACATTACTGATCCAAGATGGCGTAGTAGTCAGACGTCTTTGTTCTTCGTCTTGTATATGTCCCATGTATACATCCTTTCATATATTTTTTCTTAGCAAATCTTTTATATTTTTTCTAAACCTCAACTTCAAAATACTCTCCTGCAACCCGCCTCACCCAATGTGGTGTGGATCTGTCTCTTCTAAATTATTCGTATTGTGGGATTCTGTATTTTACATTATAGCCATTACCATTTATATATATGATTAAATATTATCTGATGTTGGCTGTGTGAGGTATCTGCATTGTGCACTTGAGCATCATCATGAGATTAAACAACTGCTTGCTACATCTACTTGCCTGTTTGTGTGTGTGACAAGAACTGAGTAATATGGTGTGACCTGCATGTTGCAAAACTGTAGATAACAGCCCAGCAGATGCTTTGTCCCTGTGTTTGTATGTAACAATATTGAGCACATGGTGTGACTTGCTGTATCTTACAAAGTTGTGGTTAATTAGGTATAGGGAGGGGTGGTCATCTCGAGGTTTAACTGAGATGGAAAAATACTGAACACCACAATAGCAGGAACTGAGCAACTATTATAACTAGGCTGCGATACCAGCACAGTAAGAATCTATACATTGACGGAGGGAGGACTCCAAGAAGCGCCAAGAGGCGGGGACCCGCCTGAGCGCCTACGATAGGCTGGGCAAGTCTAAACCACGCTCAGCCTCTACTGTGATAGACATTGTTCCAACCTGTCTGTTGGCCTATCACAGTATAAGAACAACTGTTTAGAACAAATGCAACATATATGAAAGTTGCATTTGCCATTTATTACTTCGCTAATAAAAAATACATAGTATACAATCGGTGACTCATTGTTATATATATATTCGAATTTACGCAACTCTAACAGTATCCACCTCCGAACCGGTATTCCCCAACAGAAGCTAGCCAGCTAACAGTCAGCTAACCACTGCTAGCGGTCATCAGCTAACTTTTAGCTCAGAAAGCTCTCGCCAGTTTGTACAACGCGATTCAAAAGAGCATACCGGACCTATTTTCTCTCCATATCCCCAGTTTCCTACCGCAAGCTCTGAACCTCTTCACCGGGATCACCACAGCTAGCTAGCTGTAATCCGAGTGACTATTCCTGGTTTAAAAATTCTTAGGGATAGGGGGCAGTATTTTCACGTCCGGATGAAAAGCGTGCCCAAAGTAAACTCCCTGTTACTCAGGGCCAGAAGCTAGGATATGCATATAAAGTGCCTTGCGAAAGTTTTCGGCCCCCTTGAACTTTGCGACCTTTTGCCACATTTCAGGCTTCAAACATAAAGATATAAAACTGTATTTTTTTGTGAAGAATCAACAACAAGTGGGACACAATCATTAAGTGGAACGACATTTATTGGATATTTCAAACTTTTTTAACAAATCAAAAACAGAAAAATTGGGCGTGCAAAATTATTCAGCCCCCTTAAGTTAATACTTTGTAGCGCCACCTTTTGCTGCGATTACAGCTGTAAGTCACTTGGGGTATGTCTCTATCAGTTTTGCACATCGAGAGACTGAAATTATTTCCCATTCCTCCTTGCAAAACAGCTCGAGCTCAGTGAGGTTGGATGGAGAGCATTTGTGAACAGCAGTTTTCAGTTCTTTCCACAGATTCTCGATTGGATTCAGGTCTGGACTTTGACTTGGCCATTCTAACACCTGGATATGTTTATTTTTGAACCATTCCATTGTAGATTTTGCTTTATGTTTTGGATCATTGTCTTGTTGGAAGACAAATCTCCGTCCCAGTCTCAGGTCTTTTGCAGACTCCATCAGGTTTTCTTCCAGAATGGTCCTGTATTTGGCTCCATCCATCTTCCCATCAATTTTAACCATCTTCCCTGTCCCTGCTGAAGAAAAGCAGGCCCAAACCATGATGCTGCCACCACCATGTTTGACAGTGGGGATGGTGTGGTCAGGGTGATAAGCTGTGTTGCTTTTACGCCAAACATAACGTTTTGCATTGTTGACAAAAAGTTCAATTTTGGTTTCATCTGATCAGAGCACCTTCTTCCACATGTTTGGTGTGTCTCCCAGGTGGCTTGTGGCAAACTTTAAACAACACTTTTTATGGATATCTTTAAGAAATGGCTTTCTTCTTGCCACTCTTCCATAAAGGCCAGATTTGTGCAATATACGACTGATTGTTGTCCTATGGACAGAATCTCCCACCTCAGCTGTAGATCTCTGCAGTTCATCCAGAGTGATCATGGGCCTCTTGGCTGCATCTCTGATCAGTCTTCTCCTTGTATGAGCTGAAAGTTTAGAGGGACGGCCAGGTCTTGGTAGATTTGCAGTGGTCTGATACGCCTTCCATTTCAATATTATCGCTTGCACACTGCTCCTTGTGATGTTTAAAGCTTGGGAAATCTTTTTGTATCCAAATCCGGCTTTAAACTTCTTCACAACAGTATCTCGGACCTGCCTGGTGTGTTCCTTGTTCTTCATGATGCTCTCTGCGCTTTTAACGGACCTCTGAGACTATCACAGTGCAGGTGCATTTTTACGGAGACTTGATTACACACAGGTGGATTGTATTTATCATCATTAGTCATTTAGGTCAACATTGGATCATTCAGAGATCCTCACTGAACTTCTGGAGAGAGTTTGCTGCACTGAAAGTAAAGGGGCTGAATAATTTTGCACGCCCAATTTTTCAGTTTTTGATTTGTTAAAAAAGTTTGAAATATCCAATAAATGTCATTCCACTTCATGATTGTGTCCCACTTGTTGTTGATTCTTCACAAAAAAATACAGTTTTATATCTTTATGTTTGAAGCCTGAAATGTGGCAAAAGGTCGCAAAGTTCAAGGGGGCCGAATACTTTCGCAAGGCACTGTAATTAGTATATTTGGATAGAAAACACTGTTAGAATAATGTCTGAGTATAAGAGAACTGATTTGGCAGGGGAAACCCCGAGCACAATCCATCCAGGGAAAAAAGTTTGAGGTCATGGTGTTTTCCAATGCTTTTCTATGGGAAACCTGATTTATTAGGGCCCAGATTGCAGTTTGTGGTGGTTAATTTCCTTACTATCAAATGAGGAGAGACAAACTTATTACACAAGCCAGAGTTATACTTAAACTAAATTTTTTATAATAAGAGCTTTGCAATAGCAATGATTCTCAATGATTCACCATTTCTAATGATCCGTTGAGTGATAAAATAAAAGTACAAAGGTCTTTTATAGCCAAGATACACCCCTTTCAAACTACATGACAAACAACAGATACATAGAATGGTCACAAAGTTAAGACTCCAAACTAGAACCATCTCCTCCTGGTACGGTATAGAGCAGAAACATTAACTCATGTTCTCTGGAATGCACTTTAGGTTTTATCACCAAAGACAACGTAAATCTCCTCTGTCCGTGTTCTCTCATAGAGGCCCATCCTCAGTAGAAGACACACACAATGGTTAACAGAATACTCTATTCTGTTGAATAAAACAACCATTATAATGCAATACAAACATTATAACAATCTTGCAATTTCCCTGACAAGTTCCTATGGCTTCCACTAGATGTCAAAAGTCTTTAGAAATTGTTCGATGTTTTTCTTTTGAAAAATTAAGTAGTGCTATTCTTTCTACGTGTCACTCAGAAGGTCTCTAGTATTTTGTTGCACGTGAACAGGAGCACGCTCCGTGTTGTTTTTCTTCGGTATTGGAAACGTCTTAAATTTGATAGATTATTTACATTTTAGGATACCTGAGGTTGGATTAGGAATGTTGTTTGAAATGTTTGGACAAAGTTCACAGGTAACTTATTATTATAACTACTTTGTAGTCATGTTGGAACTGGTGTATTTTTTAATCAAACACGCCAATTAAATGGACATTTTGGGGATATAAAGAAGGAATTTATCGAACAAAACGACCATTCATTGTGTCACAGACATTTGAGATTGCAAAAAGATGAAGATCTTCAAAAGGTAAGGCATTTATTATATGGCTAGTTCTGACTTTCGTGTTGCATCTGCCTGGTTGAAATATGTTTTTCATGATTTTGTATGCGGGGCGCTGTCCTCAGATAATTGCATGGTGTGCTTTCGCCGTAAAGCCTTTTTGAAATCTGACACAGCGGCTGGATTAACAAGTTAAGATTTATTTTGATGTATTACACATATTTTCATGAATGTTGAATATTTATATTTCTGTAGTTTGAATTTGGCGCTCTGCAATTTCACTGGATGTTGTCAAATCTATCCCGCTAACGGGATTCGAGCGGGATTCGAGCTTAAGGGATCCCTAAGAGGTTTTAACATCACGTCCCTGTCCCGAAGCTAGCACCAATCAGCCTGGAGCTAGTTCATATCCCGGCTAGCAGAAGAAGCCCAACAGCGACTCCTGGGCTATAATACCCTTTTTGCCAACTGGCCCGGACCCCCTTCTACTGCCGGTACGTGGCATGGAACCCCGCCGATCCTTCACGACTGGACTACCGAAGAAAGCTGCTCAAATTGGCTCCGCGGCTAGAACTGCCAAAGGGGGCGGAGTTGCAATCTACTGCAGAGATAGCCTGCATAGTTCTGTCTTACTATCCAGGTTTGTACCCAAAACAATTTGAGATTCTACTTTTAAAAATCCACCTTTCCAGAAACAAGTCTCTCACAGTTGCCGCTTGCTATAGGCCACCCTCTGCCCCCTGCTGTGCCTTGGACACCATATGTGAACTGATTGCCCCCCTATCTATCTTCAGAGCTCATGCTGCTAGGTGACCTAAACTGGGACATGCTTAAGAACCCGGGCCATCCTACAATCTAAACTTGATGCCCTCAATCTCACACAAATTATCAATGAACCCACCAGGTACAACCCCAAATCTGTAAACACAGGCACCCTCATAGATATCATCCTCCCCAACTTGCCCTCCAAATATACTTCTGCTGTTTTCAAGATCTCAGCAATTACTGTCTCATTGCCTGCATCCGTAATGGATCCGTGCTCAAACGACCACCCCATCATTGTCAAACGCTCCCTAAAACACGTCAGCGAGCAGGCCTTTCTAATCGACCTGGTCCGGGTATCCTGGAAGGATATTGACCTCATCCCGTCAGTAGTGGATGCCTGGTCATTCTTTAAATATGCCTTCCTCACCATCTTAAATAAGCATATCCTATTCAAAAAATGTAGAACCAGGAACAGATTTAGCCCTTGGTTCTCTCCAGACCCAACTGCCCTTGACCAGCACAAAAACATCCTGTGGCGTTCTGCATTAGCATCGAATAGCCCCTGTGATATGCAACTTTTCAGGGACGTTAGGAACCAATACACACAGGCAGTTAGGAAAGCTAAGGCTAGCTCTTTCAAGAAGAAATTTGCAACTCAAAAGTCCTGGGACACTGTAAAGTCCATGGAGAGTAAGAGCACATCCTCCCAGCTGCCCACTGCACTGAGGCTAGGAAACACTGTCACCACCAATAAATCCACTATAATTGAGAATTTCAATAATAATTTTTCTATGGCTGACCATGCTTTCCACCTGGCTACCCCTACCCCGGTCAAAAGCCCTGCACTCCCCACAGCAACTCGTCCAAGCCTCCCCGATTTCTCCTTCACCCAAATCCAGATAGCTGATGTTCTGAAAGAGCTGCAAAATCTGGACCCCTACAAATCAGCTGGCGAGACAATCTGGACCCTCTCTTTCGAAAATTATCTGCCGAAATTGTTGCAACCCCTATTACTAGCCTGTTTCAACCTCATGTCATCTGAGATTCCCAAAGATTGGAAAGCTGCCGCGGTCATCCCCCTCTTCAAAGGGGGAGACACTCTAGACCCAAACTGCTACAGACCTATATCTATCCTACCCTGCCTTTCTAAGGTCTTCGAAAGCCAAGTTAACAAACAGATTACCGACCATTTCAAATCTCACCGTACATTCGCCGCTATGCAATCTGGTTGCAGAGCTGGTCATGGGTGCACCTCAGCCACGCTCAAGGTCCTAAATGATATCATAACCGCAATCGATAAGAGACATTAATGTGCAGCCGTATTCATCGACCTGGCCAAGGCTTTCGACGGCCAATCACCCGATTCTTATTGGCAGACAACTGCCTTGGTTTCTCAAATGATTGCCTCGCCTGGTTTACCAACTACTTCTCTGATAGAGTTCAGTGTGTCAAATCGGTGTGTCCGGACCTCTGGCAGTCTCTATGGGGGTGCCACAGGGTTAAATTCTCGGGCCGACTCTCTCCTCTGTATACGTCAATGATGTCGCTCTTGCTGATTCTCTGATCCACCTCTATGCAGACGACACCATTCTGTATACTTCTGGCCCTTCGTGGGACACTGTTAGCTAACCTCCAGACGAGCTTCAATGCCATACAACTTTCCTTCCGTGGCCTCCAACTGCTCTTAAATGCAAGTAAAACTAAATGCATGCTCTTCAACCGATCACTGCCCGCACCTGCCCGCCAATCCAGCATCACTACTCTGGACGGCTCTGACTTAGAATATGTTGACAACTACAAATACTTGGGTGTCTGCTTAGACTGAAAACTCTCCTTCCAGACTCACATTAAGCATCTCCAATCCAAAATTAAATCTAGAATTGCCTTCCTATTTCGCAACAAAGCATCCTTCACTCATGCTGCCAAACATTGCCTTATCTCCCTTATCTTACCTCATTTGCACTCACTGCATATATACTTTTTGTTTAATTTTTTTCCTCCTGTATGTTTGTTTATTCCATGTGTAACTCTGGGTTGTTGTATTTGTCGAACTGCTATGCTTTATCTTGGCCAGGTCGCAGATGCAAATGAGAACTTGTCCTCAACTAGCCTACCTGGTTAAATAAAGGTGAAATAAAAAATTAATTACTTATGATCATCATAATAACAACAACGACATCAAACAAATGTAGTATTATTATAATAATATTTTTCTGACAATTTGGAGTACTGTAGACACTAAATCGATTATAAATAATACAGGAGAGGCTGTTCTAACAAAATAAAGTGTAAAGCCTTTATTACAGCAAAGCAAAGATTTTAAGCTGAATTTGTGAAATTGTTTACTTGACATGTCGTTGCATGGGGCGGCAGCGTAGCGTAGCTCTAACTAGTAACCGAAAGGTTGCAAGGTTAAATCCCCGAGCTGACAAGGTACAAATCTGTCCCTGAACAAATCTGCCCCTGAACAAGGCAGTTAACCCACTGTTCCTTGGCAGTCATTGAAAATAAGAACTTGTTCTTAACTGACTTGCCTAGTTAAATAAAAAGGTAAAATAAAAAATGTAATTAAATTTTAAAAATTACGCTTGGTACTCATGGAATCAGTAGGCTATTAAACAAACACTCAAACAGGCAACAGAAGCAGGATCTGTCTTATTTCTGTAGATAGAGGAGCAGCCAAAAGTTTGGACACACCTACTCAATCATTTTAATATGTAAAGAACAATTATAGAATAATTGTTTAGACATCAAAACTATGAAATAACACATTTGGAATCATGTAGTAATGAAAAAAAAAAGTTTTACAAATCAAAAAATATTTTATATTTCAGAATCTTCAAAGTAGCCACCTTAAAAGCTTTGTACACTCTAGGCATTTTCTCAACCAGCTTCAAGGTAGTCACCTGGAATGCATTTCAATTAACAGGTATATCTTAATTTGTGTAATTTATTTCCTTCTTAATGCATTTGAGCCAATCAGTTGTGTTGTGACAAGGAAGGGTTGGTATACAGAAGACCAAGTCCATATTATGGCAAGAACAGCTCAAATGAGCAAAGAGAAACAACAGTCTATCATTACTTTAACACATGAAAGTCAGTCAATGCGTAAAATTAAGAACTTTGAAAGTTTCTTCAAGTGCAGTCGCAAAAACCATCAAGCGCTATAATGACACTGGCTCTTATGAGGACCGCCACAGGAAAGGAAGACACAGTTACCTCTGCTGCAGAAGAAAAGTTGAATTACTGCAAAGAAACCATTACTAAAGGAAACCAATAATATGAAGACTTACTCGGGACAAGAAACACGAGCAATTGACAGACTGGTGGAAATATGTCCTTTTGTCTGATGAGTCCAAATTTGAGATTTTTGGATCCAACTGCTGTGTCTTTTTGAGACGCAGAGTAGGGGAACAGATGTCTGCATGTGTGGTTTCCACAGTGAAGCATGGAGGAGGTGGTGTGATGGTGCTTTGCTGGTGACACTGTCTGTGATTTATTTAGAATTCAAGGCACACTTAACCAGCATGGCTACCACAGCATTCTGCAGCGATAAGCCATCCCATCTGGTTTAGGCTTACTGTGACTATCATTTGTTTTTCAACAGGACAATGACCCAACACACCTCTAGGCTGTGTAAGGGCTATTTGACCAAGAAGGAGAGTGATGGAGTGCTGCATCAGATGACCAGCCCTCTCTACAAATCTCACCTCAACCCAATTGAGATGGTTAGAGATGAGTTGGACCACAGAGTGAAGGAAAAGCTGCCAACAAGTGCACAGCACATGCGGGAACGCCTTCAAGAATGTTGGAAAAGCATTCCAAGTGAAGCTTGTTGCGAGAAAGCCAAGAGTGTGCAAAGCTGTCATCAAGACAAATGATGGCTACTTTAAGATTCTCAAATATAAAATATATATTTTGATTTAACACTTTTTTGGTTACTACATGATTCCATATCTGTTATTTCATAGTTGTGATGCCTTTATTCTACAATGTAGAGAAAAAATAAATACATTTTTTTTTAACTTGAAATAATAGGTGTCCTACATTTTGACTGGTACTGTATATATATATATATATATTTTTTTTTTGTTTGCCTGTGCTCGACTAAAGAAATCTCAGTCAGCCCTACTACATATTGTAGAGTATTGCAGAAACTACAACCTCCCTGCATGTGCCATTTAGGTATTTCAGAAAGGGAATGTTAATGGAGGTTAGATCCCAGATGGGGTATTCTCCTGTTACCACATTATGGACGTACAAGGTAAACCACTCAGTAAAGCTGGACCCTAAGGTGATAAATTAGAGTGAGAGGAAGAAAAATGAGTAAGTGAGACACTGCATAAGTTCAAATCCATTTATGTTGAGGAACTAACATTGAATATCAACAAATATTATTTTAGCAAATAATCCAGACTTTCATTTATTTTTATTCCATTAATGAAGTGCTATGTTGCAATACAGCAGTTTATATCTCACATCTCCCATCATGCAGTTCATCCACAACCTCAAGAATGGGAGCAATGCCAGAATCATTTTTTTTATTCCATTAATGAAGTGCTATGTTGCAATACAGCAGTTTATATTTCACATCTCCCATCATGCAGTTCGTCCACAACCTCACGAATGGGAGCAATGCCAGAATCCTCTGTACCTTGAAGAATTCCAGGACTTACATAATAACCTAGTTGTTAAGCATCCAAATAAAAGTTGCTTTTAAGTTTGCTTAACTTGCAGTGAGATGTTGCCATGAAACATTTTCACACAAGCTAACTGAATATTTTTATAATGTTTTATGTAATGTTAGAGTTGCGTAAATTCGAATCTGGTATCAGGATAAATATAACAATGAGTCACCGATTGTATACTATGTATTTTTTATTAGCTAAGTAATAAATGGCAAATGCAACTTTCGTATATACGGGCTCACTGTAATACCACGCAGGGCAGAACAGGGAACTGACAGGATGTACGTAAACAGTGTTCTTATACTGTGATAGACATGGTTCCAACCCGTCTGTTGGCCTATCACAGTACAGGCTGGGCGTGGTTTAAACTTGCTCAGCCTATCGCAGGCGCTCAGGCAGGTCCCCGGCTCTTGGCGTTTCTTGGAGTCCTCCCTCCGTCGATGAAAAGATTCCTACTGTTCTGGTATCACCCCCTAGTTATAACAGTTGCTCAGTTCCTGCTATTGTGTTGTTCAGTATTTTTCCATCTCAGTTAAACCTCGTGATGACCACCCCTCCCTATGCCTGCTTAACCACAACTTTGTAAGATACAGCAAGTCACACCATGTGCTCAATATTGTTACATACAAACACAAGGAGAAAGCATCTGCTGGGCTGTTATCTACAGTTTTGCAACATGCAGGTCACACCATGTTACTCAGTTCTTGTCACACACACAAACAGGCAAGTATAGCAAGCAGTTGTTTAATCTCATAATGATGCTCCAGTGCACAAATGCAGATACCTCACTCAACCAACATCAGATAATATTTAATCATATATATGCTAAATGGCTATAATGTAAAATACAGAATCCCACAGTAACAAACTAATATCTCATCATACCTGTGATGAACATGTCAATTGCAGATGGATCTTGTGCCATTTGATCCTATAATAGAAACATTTAGAACAATCCTATTAGTCATCCATTAGTGTAAAGTACTTAAGTAAAATAATTTAAAGTTGTTTTTTGGGGCACTTGTACCATTTATATTTTTTATAACTTTTACTCAAGTACATTCCTAAAGAAAATGTACTTTTTACTCCATACATTTTCCCTGATACCCAAAAGTACTTGTTACATTTCGAATGCTTAGCAGGACAGGAAAATTGTCAAATTCACACGTATCAAGAGAACATCCCTGGTCAGGCCTACTGCCTCTGATCTGGCGGACTCACTAAACACAAATGTTTGTTTGTAAATTATGTCTGCGTGTTGGAGTGTGACCCTGACTATCCGTAAATAAAAAAATCGTGCAGTCTGGTTCTCTTAATGAATGTGAAATTATTTTAACTTTTATTTTTGATACTTAAGTATATTTTAAATCAAAGACTTGAATACTTTTACTGGGTGACTTTTAAGCGAGTCATTGTATATTAAGGCATCTTTACTTTTACTTTTTCCACTACCGCCATTAGTTAATTTCCATTATTCAACATTTTCTCCTGCCTGTGGTGAGATACAATAGCTAGAAAAGGGCTGCCCCCAGTGGCAAAGAGTTGTCCTTGCTCCAATTTATGAAACGTAAACACTGGAAGCTGTTTGCAACAGATGTGGTGAGAAAGCTAGAAAATGGCTCCCCCCAGATGCAGTGAGTTGTATCTGTCAAAAATAACTTTCAGTATTTAGCTTTCGCCAAACACACTGGCTCCAGGTCATCTACAAGACTCTGCTAGGTAAAGTCCCCCCTTATCTCAGCTCGCTGGTCACCATAGCAGCACTCACCTGTAGCACGCGCTCCAGCAGGTATATCTCTCTGGTCACCTCCAAAACCAATTCTTCCTTTGGCCGCCTCTCCTTCCAGTTCTCTGCTGCCAATGACTGGAACAAACTACAAAAATCTCTGAAACTGGAAACACTTATCTCCCTCACTAGCTTTAAGCACCAGCTGTCAGAGCAGCTCACAGATTACTGCACCTGTACATAGCCCATCTATAATTTAGCCCAAACAACTACCTCTACCCCTACTGTATTTATTTATTTTGCACCCCATTATTTCTCTCTACTTTGCACATTCTTCCAATGCATATCTACCATTCCAGTGTTTTACTTGCTATATTGTATTTACTTCGCCACCATCGACTTTTTTGCCTTTAACCTCCCTTATCTCACCTCATTTGCTCACATTGTATATTGACTAATTTTTCTACTGTATTATTATGTTTGTTTTACTCCATGTGTAACTCTGTGTTGTTGTATGCGTCAAACTGCTTTGCTTTATCTTGGCCAGGTCGCAATTGTAAATGAGAATTTGTTCTCAACTTGCCTACCTGGTTAAATAAAGGTGAAATAAATGTTTTTAAATAAGTTATATAAAGCTCAAATTAAGGAGTTGTTTATCATTACTAAGCGATGCTACAGACTTTCTTATTATTTTCATCCATAACCTGTGTGTGAGAATAAAAGTCTGTCTCCCTGTTGTAATGGGGGCGGGGGCTGGGGTCATATGGAAACTGACCGGGCAGTGGTAGAAGATCTCGCTGCGGTGCCCTCCAGGGCCATGTATTGGCTGAGGCCTGTGTGGAAGCAGAAGGTGAGGGGCAAACACGGCCTCATGCCCTTGCGCTGCTTAAAGCCACCTGCTGCCGTTTCATTATCCAGCAGGTCCTCTGAGCGATAGTGGTTAGACAGGGCCATGCTTCCCATTAAACTGAAAGAAAATAAGGGTAGGTAAAGTATACTTGTGGTAAAAAAAATTATGTACATTTGTTAGTGTAAATTCAACTTATTCATCTCAGCAGCACAAAAACATTATCATAGCCAGGAACAACCAGCTTCTGCCCATTGTGTATCCGGTATGAGCACCGGTAGTCATTTGAAATCTTGCAACCCACCTGCGCCTCAATGCCATCCAGCTCTTCCTTTGCTCCCTCTGCTCAGGGGAAATCATAAAATTGACTTTGGCAAACAAATCACTTTTTTTTTTTTATTAAGTATGGATTTTCTATCCGTTACATTTGGAAATCCATCAACATATTGGTTGAGGGTTTTATGATAATAAGGCCTAATTGTTCCATCGAACCATCTCACTGCTATCAAATCCCCTAAAGTGGTGATGTGTATGCCTTGTGGAGGCTTACCTTTGAGAGAGGCGATCATCCTGGGGTCAAGGTATCTCTTCAGGTCATCCCAGGCTTTATTCAGGGTGCCATAGTGATCAATGTAGTGACCCAAGTCAGTATAGAACTAGAGGAAGAGTTCCTTCCAGGTTTGAACATTTTGGGATTTTGTCAGACCTGCTCAACAACAAAATATTTGCTAAATAAAAAAACGTATCAATACTATTCAGTTTGCCAAATAAACACATTGAGTAATCAGTACAAACATTCCTGATTGATACATCAAATAAGAGATCAAAAGAATGTTGGTACAAGACATTTAGAATCTTTTATAATTTGAAACGTTTTTATGTGAATGTTTTGCTGTTACTCTTCACCACAAACCAAAGGAAGTGAACTACAACTCTACTCTTTGCTACAGACAAGATTCTAATACACAGGCTTTGAACTGTTCATATGCTGATGAGATCACATATCATACAGGGGAGAATAATTTGAGGGTTATAAAATAACGGACACGGATGAGCATTAGCTAGCTCGGACGCTAATAGCCTGGCAAATAAGTAGCTCTCAAGAACCCAAGGGGTAGACCAAAGGTGATCGATATACTGTCAATATAGATGTCTCTCCGCCCTAACAATGTCCACAAAGCGGCACGGCGGGCTGTGTTGCAGGGATGTAACTTAAATGTCTTATCAGTACACTACGTAACAACATAAGCTTTACCATCACTTCTATTCGATCACCGTACCTGTACACAGCCAATCTGTAAATAGCACACCCAACTACCTCATCCCCATATTATTACTTACCCTCTTGCACCCCAGTATCTCTACTTGCACATCACTACAGTATTAATGCTAAATTGTCATTATTTCACCTCTACGGCCTATTTATTGCCTACCTCCCTACTCTTCTACATTTGCACACACTGTACATAGATTTTTCTATTTTTATTTTCTATTGTGTTATTAACTGTATGTTTGTTTATGGGTAACTCTGTGTTGTTGTTTTTGGTCGCACTGCTTTGCTTTATCTTTATCTAAATGATAACTTGTTCTCAACTGAACTACCTGATTAAATAAAGGTGAAATAACATATACAATAAAATAAAAAAAGATTGTTCTTAACTGACTTGCCTAGTTAAATAAAGGTCAAATAATAAAAAGTAAAAACACACCCTGTAACTCTTCTGATGTCAAGTCTCGCACACCCAGATACTTCTCTGCAGCTGCAACCACAACCTCAATGTTCTGCGACTTACGTGCCATCCCTGCAGTACAGTTGATAACCATTGCAATAAATGCTAAAAATCCAATCTTACTGACACATATATTACTTGTTGGCCTATCCCTCTGTACTGGTACAGATCTACTACTCATACCACTCATCTCATGATCCCTCCCCCTTGATCCATCTTCCTCTACTTTCTTCACTGCCTCGGCATATGATAACTTTAAAATAAAGCATTGCGAAGGCCCGCGGTGGGTGTTGACGCGATGTGATTTCTGCCCAGTGCTCTGATTGTCAAAGTGAAAAAAGTCAATGAAGCACAGGTAAACGGCGGGAGTAACTTCTGTACTACTCTAACCCTGGAAAACTCAACCTGCCTCTCTCGCACGGTACATTTCTGATCCCCAGCCCCATGGGCACCCCTACAATTAACACATACCACTACTTTCCCCAATGCTACACATTCCCTTGTCTCATGCACTTCTGCACATTTCTGACACCTAGGAACCTCCCTCCTACACGCTGCTGCCACATGCCCATAAGCTTGACATCTGTAGCAATGTAATGTATTTGGTACAAAAGCTCGTACAGGATAACTTATATATCTTAACATCACTTTGTCGGGCAAAGACTCAACATCAAAACTCAAAAGAACAGACAATGACCGTCCTCACTGTGGGATTCTGTGTTTTACATTATAGCCATTACCATATATATATATATGATTAAATATTATCTGATGTTGGCTGTGTGAAGTATCTGCATTTGTGCACTTGAGCATCATCATGAGATTAAACAACTGCTTGCTACATCTACTTGCCTGTTTGTGTGTGTGACAAGAACTGAGTAACATGGTGTGACCTGCATGTTGCAAAACTGTAGATAACAGCCCAGCAGATGCTTTGTCTTTGTGTTTTTATGTAACAATATTGAGCACATGGTGTGACTTGCTGTATCTTACAAAGTTGTGGTCAATTAGGTATAGGGGGGGGTGGTCATCACAAGGTTTAACTGAGATGGAAAAATACTGAACAACACAATAGCAGGAACTGAGCAACTGTTATAACTAGGCTGCGATACCAGAACAGTAAGAATCTATACATCGACGGAGGGAGGACTCCAAGAAGCGCCAAGAGGCGGGGACCCGCCTGAGCGCCTGCAATAGGCTGAGCAAGTCTAAACCACGCTCAGCCTCTACTGTGATAGACATTGTTCCAACCTGTCTGTTGGCCTATCACAGTATAAGAACAACTGTTTACGTACATCCTGTCAGTTCCCTGTTCTGCCCTGCGTGGGTATTACAGTGAGCCCGTATATACGAAAGTTGCATTTGCCATTTATTGCTTAGCTAATAAAAAATACATAGTATACAATCGGTGACTCATTGTTATATTTATCCTAATACCAGATTCGAATTTACGCAACTCTAACATCACCTTGCACGCACATTTCCTTTGGAAAATTCCATTCCACCTTTCCTGTTTCTCAAAATACAGCCAGGTGCAACTTTCCTAAACTGCATACATTAAGTGTATCGTTTTGTATAAATATAAACAATATTTTTTATTGCCATGACCAAATTCCATAGAAAAGTGAATTGTAGATCTGTCATGCAGTCTTTAAAGCAAGCACAAGAAGTGGTAGATATGTTCTATGCGGTCCTCTGGCAGTCTCTATGGGGGTGCCACAGGGTTCAATTCTCGGGCCGACTCTTTTCTCTGTGTATATCAATGATGTTGCTCTTGCTGCGGGCGATTCCCTGATCCACCTCTACGCAGACGACACCATTCTATATACTTTCGGCCCGTCTTTGGACACTGTGCTATCTAACCTCCAAACAAGCTTCAATGCCATACAACACTCCTTCCGTGGCCTCCAACTGCTCTTAAACGCTAGTAAAACCAAATGCATGCTTTTCAACCGGTCGCTGCCTGCACCCGCATGCCCGACTAGCATCACCACCCTGGATGGTTCCGACCTAGAATATGTGGACGTCTATAAGTACCTAGGTGTCTGGCTAGACCGCAAACTCTCCTTCCAGACTCATATCAAACATCTCCAATCGAAAATCAAATCAAGAGTCGGCTTTCTTTTCCGCAACAAAGCCTCCTTCACTCACGCCGCCAAGCTTACCCTAGTAAAACTGACTATCCTACCGATCCTCGACTTCGGCGATGTCATCTACAAAATGGCTTCCAACACTCTACTCAGCAAACTGGATGCAGTCTATCACAGTGCCATCCGTTTTGTCACTAAAGCACCTTATACCACCCACCACTGCGACTTGTATGCTCTAGTCGGCTGGCCCTCGCTACATATTCGTCGCCAGACCCACTGGCTCCAGGTCATCTACAAGTCAATGCTAGGTAAAGCTCCGCCTTATCTCAGCTCACTGGTCACGATGGCAACACCCATCCGTAGCACGCGCTCCAGCAGGTGTATCTCACTGATCATCCCTAAAGCCAACACCTCATTTGGCCGCCTTTCGTTCCAGTACTCTGCTGCCTGTGACTGGAACGAATTGCAAAAATCGCTGAAGTTGGAGACTTTTATCTCCCTCACCAACTTCAAACATCAGCTATCTGAGCAGCTAACCGATCGCTGCAGCTGTACATAGTCTATTGGTAAATAGCCCACCCTTTTTCACCTACCTCATCCCCATACTGTTTTTATTTATTTACTTTTCTGCTCTTTTGCACACCAATATCTCTACCTGTACATGACCATCTGATCATTCTTCACTCCAGTGTTAATCTGCAAAATTGTAATTATTTGCCTACCTCCTCATGCCTTTTGCACACATTGTATATAGACTCCCCCCTTTGTTTTCTACTGTGTTATTGACTTGTTAATTGTTTACTCCATGTGTAACTCTTTGTTGTCTGCTCACACTGCTATGCTTTATCTTGGCCAGGTCGCAGTTGCAAATGAGAACTTGTTCTCAACTAGCCTACCTGGTTAAATAAAGGTGAAATAAAAATAAAAATAAAATAAATATGCATGCTATTTCTATGCTTACCCTTCCTAAATTTCGTTTTTGAGTCTTTTACTTTTGGTTTTGTACACCAGGTTCAAACAGCTGATAACACAATATTGTTGGTTATTGAAAATATATTTCACAGCGGTTTAGATTGCACAATGATTCTCAACACTATGCATTGCTTGAAAAAAAAACAATGCATTGCTTGGTTTGTCACATAAACAAAAAAATTGCAACCAGGAAATGGCGGCGCGATAACTGCACCTTTAAATTCCAAACGTTTCAAAAATTGTATCTCGTGCTGGGCTCTTTTTGTTTAGACAGCGTCGGAGTGTCTGCAACATCTCCTCAGGCAGCTTTGTGAATAGACACTGTATAATGTTTAATAACATTTCCCGTCTAATCTGAATGGGACAGCGGATTAGTAACGTTAGTTAGCTACAACAACAAGGATTCTGAAACTGAAACAAACCATTATGCTGAGTTCATATCCAAGTGGGAAGGTGGTATTTGCCCGTAGGCGGCATTCAAGCTCTTTGAACTCGCGGAAAAACACTGTACATTTTACCGCAGAAAATGCTGTTATCGAGGCTATTTCTTAGTAGGTGACGTCAGAGATCAGCACGTGGGAGATGTCGGAGAACATGAATAATAGACACGTTTCTTTATGTAACTACTAAATACCACCTTCGTACTTGGTTGTGAACGCAGCGTTAGCCTGTCGATACTAAATTAGCCAGCGGCTAATTGATAGTTAAATTTAATGCAATAAATATTCCTGAAACTGTCAAATTAAATAAGACCCATGACCAAACAACCAGGAAAGATTACAACATGTCATGCGATAGCATGCTAGCTAGTAAACAAATAAAACTTGATTTGAACAACATATTGAGAACGATAGCTATAGCTAGCTACTGTGGCTAAGCATAGTTCTATTACACAGCATAATGGTATTTTGTGCACAGGCATTTATCCATCTGAAGCGAGTTATACATACCTGATAAAATCTCTAAAGTCAAGAAAGAATAACATTAACAGCAAAGGATCGGAGGGTAAATTGTTCAAGTTTAGCTCCATGGACAGTTCCATTTTGGAACCTGGAGTTTTGCTTGTAGGAACATACTGTGTTGTAGCTTCCCTGTATTTGAGACCGGTCTTCTGGCCAAGCTTGGTTGATAGGCCTATGTGGCACATACAATTATAAGGGCATTATATCCTTGTTTATAGTACCAAAGATTATTATAGCTGGTAGTGCAGTGTTCATGCTATGTATGCTTGCTTGTTCAAGCCACCTGTTAAAGCAGGAATCAGCAGTTGCATCCATAGACAGAACTATGGATGCAGGGACTGACAATCCATGATATCAATGATCATTTTCAAATCAAATTTTATTTGACACATGCTCCGAATGCAACAGGTATTACAGTGAAATGCTTACTTTACAAGCCCTTATCCAACAATGCAGTTTTAAGAAGCAGCAGTAAAATAACAATAGTGAGGCTATATACAGGGGGTACCGGTACAGAGTCAATGTGGCTTGGGGGTAGAAGCTGTTTAGAAGCCTCTTGGACCTAGACTTGCCATGTGTTAGCAGAAGGAACAGTCTATGACTTGGGTGGCTGGAGTCTTTGACAATTTTTACCATGTTTTGAGGCTATATAGTTTTTATTTACATTTACTTTGTTTTACTCCAAAGTTTGTAAATAAACAATCTTATATTTTGGGTTCTGATGGGATACTACAGTTCAACTAAGCTCACGAGGCATTTATAAATTGTATTCTTCAAAAATCAATGGGTACATATCATTAAGTTACACATCCAAAAATGAGTGTAGCAACTGCATGTTGCCCCT
Source organism: Oncorhynchus kisutch (assembly GCF_002021735.2). Taxonomy (NCBI): domain Eukaryota; kingdom Metazoa; phylum Chordata; class Actinopteri; order Salmoniformes; family Salmonidae; genus Oncorhynchus; species Oncorhynchus kisutch. The sequence continues at coordinate 57,002,301 of NC_034181.2, read as the reverse complement.
TAAAACTGCTTACAATTTAGGCCATCCTCAAGATGGCATCAAAGATTAGGCCTATATTCTACATTGGGTTATCCTTCAATTCACATATTGTGCTCTTGCATGTTCAATTCACATCCATGAAAGAGTATTGTCTGAAAAGGGACTTCCCTCACTGTCTGAAATAATAATACTGTACTTATTTAACCTTTATTTAACTAGGCAAGTCAGTTAAAAACAAAATCTTATTTACAATGACTGTGTACCAAAAAGCAAAAGGCCTCCTGCGGGTTTAACACTGGATGTAGATTGCTGGATACATGTAAACCTATAGAATGCTATCTTTTTGTTTCAATTGTATAGATGAGCTGTGTTAAAAATGAGAATTATGAACCAGTATTCCCTTCTGAATGAAAGCGGCCAGGAAAACCAAACTGAGGCAGCATACGTCATACCTCATCACACAGTTTGGAGAGATGGCCACTGCCCTGGGGGAAATTTCAGGATGTGATTCATCTAGACATGGGGATGGAATATAAAAGAAGACTAAAGTGTTATTAAGTTATCCAGACAGCCATGGTGATGGCTTTCATTATACAGCATGTTTCCAGAAGAGCTTGCAAAGTGGAACTACTTGCAGTCAGCTACTGTTGTTAGTAAATTAGCCTTTTATTTGTCATGTTCAAGTGCTGTACTTTTGGTTACAGCAGTGCTAAGAACAGTGCTTGGCCTCAAGATGTTTTTACAGGTTTTGGGGGTCTGTTTGTACTGTGGGTTATGTTGTTTCCATGGAAACTGCATATTAAGGCAAGGTTGGGGGACCAAATATAGAATTTGATGAGCGAGAATATATTTTTTTACTGTTCATGTGGCTAAATGAAATGTCTTCATACTCTAGCTATTTCAGATTCAGAGAGATGTTCAATTCAGAGAGATATCCTTTGCCTAGCCATGAGGAATAAACATAAATGTTGTGGTGGTGCACATTCTCCTGGCTGAACAGCATAATGGGGATAGTGCATTGAGAGAAGGGGAATGAGATCAGCCTATTTTTTAAAACTTTCTGTTGGTGTGTAACAAAAAAACAAAAAAATATTCTGGGGAGCAGGATTTTTTCAGATGTCAGACATGGATGTGTCTGAGGGCAACAGGAAAGTGGTAGTGGGGAAGAGAAGGAAGGAAGAGAGAGAAACTTAGAGATAAAAAGCAAAAGAGAGACAGGGAAGGTAAGCATAAATGAAACAGACATAATACATGAAACAGACATATTCTGTCCTAACCAGCTAACCAGACAGCCAGCCTGTACCCTCCCACTCCTTTCTCTCCCTTTGTCATTAACCCATCCCTCCTCTCACTGAATATATGCAAGTAGACAATGCAGACTGCCTCTCTCTCACACGATTCTCTTCTGCAGACAGAAACATTCTCCCTCTGTCTCTGGATGAGGGAACTGCAGATTGAAAGTGCTTGCAACCAACTGCTGGTACCCGAATGAAGTGTAGCCTGTCACCTGAAAAAGCATCCTATTTTTGTGGGACATTTGCTGCAGACTAACCAATCAGTATCTTTATTTGTAATGCTGCCTGAAGAGTAACTTGGACATTTTTAGCTTCCTTTCTTCCTTTTTATTTTTTCCTGTGTTACCCTTCTTGACCAGCATGATTTTCACCACAGCTGCTGTCCTTGGTGCTACGCTGGGCACTGCGTCAGGCATCCTCACTCTCTGTGGGCTCTCACTGATCTGCAGGTCCTGTAAGAAAGGCAAGTCAGAAAGTGGTGAAGATGCAGACCCAGAGAAGGCTAAACCCAGTGTTCTGCACTCCTCAGAGAAGGTGAGCTGCCCTACTACAGTACTTGGACATAGACTCAGATCTTAGAGAGCTTACTTTCCTGGGAGGGTAACTACCATCACCGCAGGGGACTTGGTGAATCTGTGTCACTAGGTTTATGTGGCGTGGGACTGGAGTGAATGCCATGGTTATTGAGTGATAACATTGACTAAATGTCATATCACATGTAGAGCTGTTTTTTTTAAAATATCTCATATGTGATCTGTAATTGTAGTGCAAAAAGCTTTGTCCTGTATGTTTGATTTGAGCAACTACAGTTTCACTGAGTAGTAACTACTGTGAGTGGTAACTACAGTTTCTCTTGGTAAATAATATAGCTAACTACAGTTGTTTAATACAGTGACACAACAACTACTCTTTTGATTTTTGAACAGGCTAAGACGATTACAAATATCTGCTTATGCCTGCCTTTGATATCTCCCTTAACTGATATTAAGATTGTAACACAGGAAATGCAGAAGTAAAAAAAAAAACATCAGATAGAGGTTACATTACAATAAAGGACTGCGTTAAGATAGAGCCTGGATAGGCACTGGAGATAGGCACTGGAGTACAGTTAGTATAGCACTCTATTCTTGTTCCTATGGGCTGCAGGAGGCTTAACCTGTGACTTGGCTTGTGGCATTGTATCACAGTTCTGCTCACAAACAGTGTCCTTTCTTTGTGAAAGGTTGATTGTCTGTTGCAGTCCCCTTTACAGTGAACCCACCCATCCTCTCTCTGAGCCAAGCGAAAGGTGTTGCATGTATGTCCACATTTGACCTTGAGTGATTAGTCATAGAGTGAGATCCCACAGCTTTGAAGCAGACTTAACACCTCAGCAACCACGTTGAAGAGCTACAGTGTGTTTAAACAAACTACAGTGTGTTTAATTCCTATGGCCTAATGGTCTGTGTAGTGTTCCTGAATATGGGTCTCATTTGAAGATGGCTAAATAATGGTGTTAGAAGCAGATAATATATATTTTTTAAAGACACGCATATGTTCACACCCAGCAATCCGAAGAGTTTGTGAGGAGGTGATGAGTGATTCAGAATCTTTCAGAGCGGGAAAAAAAACTGCTAGGACTAGCCTAATAAAGAATGCATGGGTTCCCTGCACATCTGTGTCAGTGTAATTTGGGGAGCAGGATACCCCTGCAGCTCACACTACAACCTGGACTCAGGCGTAGACTTAATATAGTAAATGTAAATCTGGGACACTCCAATTAGTATATATGTTAAGTTTAGTTTGTCGATCATCCATTTCGTATGATATGTTAAGAATTACAATTGGTTGTGGCTAACTTTAGCTAGTTGGCTAACGATAGCTAGGCTAGGGTTGAGGTTAGGGCTAGGAGTTAGGTCAAAGGATTGTTCGGGTTAAGGTTTGAGGTTAGGTTAAAGTTAAGCTAACATGCTAAGTAGTTGCTAATTAGCTAAAATGGCGAAGTTGTCCGTGATGAGATTCAGACACGCAACCTTTGGGTTACGAGACGTTTGTGTTAATCCTTTAACCTAACTCCTAACCTTTGTCTTATGTAACCATACCAAACGTGACATTTCATTCTGATTTGATCGTTCCAGATGTACATTTACTATGTTACGTCTAGTCTATGCACACAGCCTTCCTTTCCTCAGTGTACACAAGCCCTCGCACATGATGCATGCACCAGGGGGACACCACGTTCCAGTCAGCTTGCTTTTTGCAGCACTTCAACTGTGCTGCTAAGGAGGTGAAAGAACACTTGCTGGGTGGAGAGATTTAGTCCTCCTCTGAATTGTTTATATCCCATTATGGAATGTAATTTAACAATGTGCAATTTATTCCACAAGTATAAATAAAGTTCTATACTTTAAAATAATAGCTTCCAGTTACCAGTCAATGTTATCATTGAGAGTTTGATTTGGGAGAGTAATGATGCATGCCCAGGAGAATGGATGGAAATTCATAGCAAGCATAACCATAACTCACCCATCTGAGTGGCCCACATTTAGCTGACTGTCAGAAAGTTGCATTCACTGTAAATTGGTGTTCCATGTTTTCCTGTGAATTTCCAGACTGAAGTGATAATGGACTGCTATGGCCATAATGAATCCCTCTGGGATTGATAGCATACAGCAGGTTTGCTGTCTTTGAACTGCACGACCAACACGAAATCTTCATGAAAGCAGTCTACAAACTAGCTGTGATTTCTCACCACACCTTGTATCATAGTACAGTATTATTAGCCTGTGTTTAACCATCTCTTCCTCCTCTAGTTCAGTGTGGAAAAATCCACAGAGCCCATCCAACCAAGGACATTGTTGAAATTTCCTAAAATATACAAGCCCAAACCATCTGTGACCTCATCTGAGGTCATCAGCTACCCTGATCATGCCTCAGAGAAGGGGGGCGAGCCCTCTCCCGAGGGACCCTCGACTGAGCCTGATGCTGGTAACCAAGCAACTGACAGCTCTGACACATTCACGATCCTCAGACAAGGTAAACCCCAACCAATAACATACACCCTGAATTAAACAAGATAAATTCCTTTATCGTTTCCTATTCTTTTCACAGCTACTATGCCTTCATCATATACAATGTGTTATACTCTTCAGTTATTTAGATTCAACATTTTTCAGGTGAAATTTTACATGTGAATTTTTGGACCTAGATTGAAACCACTTTTTCCTCTGTAAATCCGGGAAAAAAATCTTGGCAGTTTCTTGGCAGAAACAAATGTTGTTGCTAATTACTGTAGTCAATCACGTCCTTCTATTGTATTAGATTTACCACTCACTCAGTCTAGATAATTGTGTTTGAGTTACTTAACTCTATTGGGCTCCCAAGTGGTTCAGCAGTCTAAGGCACTGCATCTCAGTGCTAGAGACGTCACTACAGACGCTAGTTAGATTCCAGACTGTATCACAACCCGCCGTGATTGGGAGCCCCATAGGGCAGCACACAGTTGGCCCAGCATCATCCGGGTTAGGGTTTGGTCGGGGTAGGTCGTCTTTGTAAATAAGAATTTGTTCTGAACTGACTTGCCTAGTTAAATAAAGGATAAATACAAATAAACTCACCTCTCCTCCTGCCAGAGCATTGTGATCAAAGGCTTTGCCCCACTCTCCCTTCTTCCCTCCCTCGTCCCTACACTCATCCACTTAGTGTTATTGATGTGTCCAGTCAATGGAACCTAATGCATGATGGATAGGACTGGTCCCAGAAGGCTAAGATCTTCCTACTGCTATTCTTGGTGCTTTCTTACAACTGAATGCAATTGCCTTACGGTAACAGCCAGTTTGGCTATACATAGTTTCTCAAATAATTGTTTCTAAAAAAAGAAATGTACGATGCACTGATTTTCATGGTTTAGTTGATGCACACATTTACCATTCAATGTCCCCAGGGAGACAAACAGACGGTAATTTCCATATAAAAGGACCCAACCTGTGAAGTTCATAGGAGCATATCAAATTGGGTGTCAAATGAAAGCAAAGGGTCTATATTTTAGAGAAATTAAAATGTATATACACAATTTGGAATGAGCAAAGCCTTCGATTTCTGGTCAAACAGATGGAAAAGGGGTCTTAGGAAACATCTTACAGAAAAAGTCTGAAAAGGAAGTAGACATCAATCAAAACACAATAATGTTGGAAGTAAAGATCCCTGCCAACTAATATCAAAACTTATATTTAGTTTTGCGAAATGTTTCTGCTATCTGTAAGTTTAAGAAAAATTGCCTTGTGCCTTGATATTACGTTACCAAAAACCCATACATCTTTAATATATTTTTAAATTTCTCTTCCTCTCATGAGAAATTACAAAAAAAAGTACAAGTAAACAAGTAAAGGTAGACCTATCAATTAGTTGTAGTATTTTTACTGATACCAATTTTGTTCATGAATTATTAAGTGATTAAAACTTGAAATTGTGTTACCAAATCGATCATTTAATTTCCGAAACATCGGTAACAGAATTTCTGCAATTGAATTGGCTACAATGGGAAATCATAGTCACAAACCACAGTTGGGTTCACAAGTTTGGAAAGTACAGTACATTACAGTAGAGTACAGTAAAGCAAGGAAAATTAGAGTATAGTTCAGTACAGTCCTGGGGTAGAGTTCAGTACAGTACACAGTAGAGCACACTAGAGTAGAGCACACAATAATGTACTGTATTGTACTGTACTGAAGTCTACTGCACTCTACTGTACTGTACTGTACTGAACTATGCTGTACTGTACTGAACTATACTGTACTGAACTCTACCCTACTGTGCTGCACTTCGATGTCCAAACTTGTGGAACATAGACGTCTATGATTGGTTCAGATTTGGTCTGGTCTGGACCAAACAAATTTGGTCTTGTTTGGGGGCAGAGCTCGTTAAAATAATAGCCATTGTGAAGAATAATACCCAAATATGCAAAGGAGGATATTGCATATTTATACCTTTGTGTACCGATTTAGGATACATCACCATGAAAAGAATGACATTCATATCCATAATTATGCATTTCTGTGTAGTACAGATCACAGACCCATGAATACATTTCATTAACACAATTCCGTTACCGGGTGTAAATCCACTTTACTTGCTGTAGTTCAATAACCAAAATAAATGTTTTTTTTCAAAGTCAATGTATCATGTCATAGCTGACAACCCCATTCTTTCTACAGACATTGTTAAGACTTAATTCGGAGCATATATTTAACAGAGTTTTTGGAAAACGTGGACACAAAACAATTGAGGGAGATTTTACCAAAATTCTGTTACCAAACTTTGCATCTGCATATTTCTTCCAGTAAATGTGTTTTTTGTCAAATGTTCAGTGTAAATTGTTAAAAGTAGTCCTTGTGCATGGAGTTGTAGCGTTTGTTGAACTTTGAAATCAATGGTTTTTGTTTGGCATACATTTTAAGTGAAAAATCTCCGCGCAATTCCGTTACCAAGGAATTGACCAGCCCTAACGCCGTCTCCTTTCCCAGACTCAAAGGACAAAACCCCCTGTGCAAGGGCTCTAACCAATGGGATGACAACAAGCAGCTCCATCCTCCACCCTAAGCTGCATTTCTCTCTCACCTATTATATAGACCAGAACGAGCTACACATCACCGTGATAGAAGGTAAGGCAACAATCTCAACAGTATGATCTGCCAGTATGTCCACTTCATGGAAGTTATGAAGGGTGAGGTATCACTAAACATGATATTGACCCTAGTTTACCTATTCAACATACAGTTTAAGTTGGAAGTTTACATACACTTAGATTGGGGTCATTAAAACCTGTTTTTCAACCACTCCACAAATTTCTTGTTAAGAAACTAAAGTTTTGGCAAGTCGGTTAGGACATCTACTTTGTGCATTACACAAACTTTTCCAACAATTGTTTATAGACAGATTATTTCACTTATAATTCACTGTATCACAATTCCAGTGGGTCAGAAGTTTACATACACTGACATACACTAAGTTGACTGAACTTCAAGGCCTACTGTCACGAATATCACCGAAGGTGGCTCCCCTTCCTGTGTGGGTGGCGCTCGGCGGTCGTCGTCGCCGGTCTACTAGCTGCCACCAATCCCTTTTCCCTTTTCTTTTGGTTTTGTCTAATTGTTTTCACCAGTTCCTTGTTGGGGTTTTTGGGTTGGTGTTATTTAAGTTCGATTAGCCCGCTTGTGTTTGTGCGGGCTTGTTGCTGTGTATGTAAGAGGTGTATTGTTTATTGTTGGGTTTTCGCTGTCCGGGTATTACCAGTGGTCCTTGGGTTGTGTTTGCGCCTGTGTTTTGGCTTCACCCATTTGTACGTGTTCCTGGTTTTTGGACATTAAAGCGTTTTTTCCCTCGAATCTTCTACTTTGGTGCGAAAAGTGCAAATCAATCCCAGAACAACAGCAAAGGAAATTGTGAAGATGCTGGAGGAAACAGGTACAAAAGTATCTACATCCACAGTAAAAACCAGTCCTATATCGACATAACCTGAAAGGCCGCTCAGCAAGGAAGAAGCCACGGCTCCAAAACCGCCATAAAAAAGGCAGACTACGGTTTGCAACTGCACATGGGGACAAATATTGTACTTGTTCGAGAAATGTCCTCTGGTCTGATGAAACAAAGATAGAACTGTTTGGCCATAATGACCATCGTTATGTTTAGAGGGAAAAGGGGAGGCTTGCAAGCCGAAGAACACCATCCCAACCATGAAGCAGGGGGTGGCAGCATCATATTGTGGGGGTGCTTTGCTGCAGGAGGGACTGGTGCACTTCACAAAATAGATGTCATCATGAGGCAGGAAAATTAATTGTGTGTATGTAAACTTCTGACCCACTGGGAATGTGAAGAAAGAAATCCAATCTGAAATAAATCATTCTCTCTACTATTATTCTGACATTTCACATTCTTAAAATAAAGTGGAGATCCTAACTGACCTAAGACAGGGAATTTGTACTAGGATTAAATGTCAAGAATTGTGAAAAACTTATTTGAAATGTATTTGGCTAAGGTGTATGTAAACTTCCGACTTCAACTGTATTTAAGTACTTCCATGACAGTGCATTTCTTTCTGTCAAACTTCATTTATTAACATTATCAAAGAGGTCAACATGCAGATGTCTTCTGCAAATGAAAACAAGGATAAAGGAAAAAACTAAGAGGCAGTTGTCTGCAAATAAAATAAATAAATGTGAGGCAACAGTTAATCAATAGTGACAAATAGATTGAAACTGTAAATGGAGACCTCACAACCCAATCCCCTCAGTGCATCATGTCTTGTGGAGCAATATTCCGAAGCCAATAGAGTGGCAAAGTGATGACGCACCAACACTGTCACACTGGCTTAATCTATTTCAATATTCTAGCTTGCTTCTTTTATGTCGTCCATCTACAAAATAATTGATTTCATTTGTGGTGAGACAAAGCAATCCACCGGCCTCCCCCCTTCATAAGACTGTGGGGGATTTGATAAGGGGTTGAGTAGCTTGGACGCCTTTGCATTTGCCCTCTGTTGGCTGGTCCCCGTATGTCGATGCTTAGCGACTAGATGCTGATGCGTCACCCAATGAAAAGGTCAACAACGCATCTACTTTGCCTTGCGGGCGGTTGGGTGGGTGGTAGTTGGTGGTGGGGTCCAGGTGCAAGCTGTCACACTGTTCATACCAGCATCATACGCCTATTGAGATATGCTAACGGAGGACACAGGTTCTCTGCAGGCCAGCTATCTGCGAGTCCTGCCTCTTTGGTTTGTTTATCACCTGCCGAGTGCTCAATTATATCTCATTATATCCAAGCCTTTAGCTTCATTAATTACTATTTTTATTCAAGGCGTACCGTCTGCTTTGCTGTTAGAGAAACTGTTGGGAGAGACCTATGCCGGGTCTGCAAAGTGCTTCTGCATTGTTTATCATAAACACATCTACTAGACATACACATTCTCTCCTTATGAATACATAGCCTATACAGTTCTAACTTCAGTGAATTTTACATAATAAGATATTTTGCAGACCTGGTATTTTGCAGAATTGGGAACAGCTAATGAGATTCTCTCCTCCGCACACTCCACCGGCTGCGTCTGCTACAAGACCATGGTACTTGCCTACGGAGCAGCAAGAAGAACTGCCCCCCTCTACCTTCAGGCTATGCTCAAGCCCTACACACCCAACGCGGGCATTTCGTTCTGCCACCTCTGTTCTCTTGGCCCTCCCTCCCTTATAGGAGGGCAGCTTCCGGTCAGCCCAACTCTTCTCTGTCCTGGCACCCCAATTGTGGAACCAGCTTCCCCCTAAATCTAGGACAGCAGAGTCCTTGCCCATCTTCTGAAAACATTTGAAACCCGATCCTCTTCTAAGAGTATCTTAAATAATCCCATAGTACCCCCCCCCTCGCACCCCCTTTTCATCCTGACCCCCTCCCCCCTTAAAGAAGGCCTTTTGTGAACAGACACTACTCACTAATATCTAATATGTGGTTATCCCATCTAGCTATCTTAAGATGGATGCACTAAACTGTAAATCGCTCTGGATTTGAGTAATTTAGCATCTGCTAAATTACTAAAAATGTCAAATGTAAAAATGTAATTAAAACTACATCAATAGACTGCTATTCTCAGGGTTCGCTCCCTCTCTCTCTGTTGCCTTCCTTCCCTCTCTGTCTTCCTCTGTAGCGGAGCATTTGAGTGTGGGGTCGGGCTGTGAGGGCTATGTGGCCGGAGTCCTGACCTTAGCAGCAGGACAGAGGGAGGCCCAGACTTCATTGCGACGCCTGACCAGCCACACCCGCTGGGAGGAAGGCCTGGTGTTCTCCCTGCCAGGGGGGTATGAGGTGGAGGGCGAAGTGGCTCTCTCACTTCACAGTTGTGACCACTTCTCCCAGAACACCAACCTGGGCGTCATGAGGTTCAAGCTGGTTGATGTGGGCATGATGTCCAACGCAGACTGCTGGGTCGACCTACAACCACCAAAACAGGTAGGCTACCCTGTTCTTATCATTGATATATAGTAGACAGCATTGGCCGCAAAGTTAAAGAAGCAACTGCTCCTAAAAATGAACTAATCCTTTTGAAAATGGCCTATTGGCAGAACATTTATTATATTGTCAAAATAGACTACAAAGTCTAAATAGGGTCATTTTGGTCATAAAGTCAGTTTGGAACTGAAGGGTGGGTTTGGATTATAATTATGTCAACAAATCATGCCCCGTTTTGCCAAGCTCCACATGCAAATCACCACTCCTCCCACTTCGCTTCCCTTCTTTAAATGGGGCTCCGTTGTTTAATCGCCCCCAGCCAACATGTTCAAAGGATCACGGCCATTTGAGACTGAAAATTTCTATATGGATTGACCATGCAATGCATGCGTCCAGCAAGAAGCATAGCCAACAACTATGGTTTGCATGCCCTGCCGAAGGACCCTATCATGCGGAATAGGTGGTTGGAGTTTGTTGGTCCCCAGTGGTGGTGAGTATACCGGTAACTAGACCATAGACTGCTGGTTATGTATCTTGTTATGTTTACTGATAATCATTATCACTATCATCGCTAACATAGCTGATGTTAGCTAGCTAGCTGGCTAGCGTTAGCCTACCTAAATCCAACTCAGATTTGGCATGGAGAAACGTTAACATTTCAAAAGAAGGCAAATCATTAATAGGAAAGCCTTTTGTCATGACTGATGTTCTAAGATTGAGGGGACCACCGTATTTTAGTTAGCTAACATTAGCAGTGCTAGCTAATTTTTCTTTACAAACTTTGCTCGTAACAGTAATGGCAACATTGCCATCTCTCTAAAGTTGATTTGACGACACCATACTATGGCAAAGTTGTATCATACTAATGTTGGTGTTTCATACTGGAGAGGGAATGCAAAACAACGACGCTGGACAGAGTGGAATCAGGTGTATCAAAAAGGCAGTTTATTGGTCAAAGTTATCATGTCCTGCCGTTTATCGTGCACGGACCTAAGGAATGTGACTCTGTGAGGAGTCAGAATAATTAGGCTCCTCAGCCAGAGTTTACAGAAGAATGTATACACAGAATAATGTAGGTGGAGTCTCGTCATGTTGGTCTTCTGACTGGTCCTGAAGAGTTGGAGGCGGGCCTTGCTCTAGCCAGAGCGGGCCCCATTGGTGCACAGCAAAGTCCTTTGCTCTTGGCACCCGACCAGTAGGGGGGGGGTAGAGTGTGAGTGTACAGTGCTTCATGAGATGTATGTGTGTCAAGGAAGCGTGGATTTAGGGACTGGTAATGTCTGCTTTAGGCTCAGGTGTTTCCTGTCTTTGCAGGAGTGCATGCAAGGGTCAATGTCAGTGAGATAGCTTGGCACTTCTAAGCTCGTTAGTGTTGCAGGCTGCTCTTTGTAGTTTACAGGGGAGTATATTTGCGTGATGGCAGCTGTGTGTCCTTCGGATAATCAAGTTATTGCACACAGGCTCTAGACTTGACTGAGGACACTGGGCCCAGAGTTATCTGAGGGCATCCGGTTTAACCAGAGCTTTGGTCTGCTAGTAACGCTTTATATTAGATTATTTATATAACACTAATTATTTGGTTACTTTAGCGATGTAATCATGTTTCCATGCCACTCTAAGTTAGTGTCCAGGTAGGGCACAAATAAATATGGTTGTTCCAGAGATGTTAGGTTTGCAGCCAAACATGCAGCATAGAGACCAGCAAGAGGGCCCTCATCAGCATCATGCAGACTTGCCCTCGCTGTGAGCATTCCTATTGCAAGTATCCGGCCACCAACCTTCACTTGTCGGCGGCAACAGCTTTCACAGGCTCATCATTTGTACAAATACACAAGGTAACCCGCTTCGTTACTTTGATACATTCTGATAGCGCAATTGTGAAACATAATTGATGTAAACTGACATTACTTGTTGCTTATTTTCTACCTTTTTAGATGCATATAATGTCCGGGGCATAAGCGAGCTTGGTGGAACAAGCTTGATCTGAAGTGAAATAGAAAGATGAACCCAGCGTTCAGGTTGGATCCACCAGGCTAATCATAATCAGTGCTCTGTGTGTGTGTGACCGACCAGTATCTTTGATGAGGGGCCAGGAGCTGATCTATGCTGCTATGCCCATCAAAGGGGCTCTGGCAAAGACCTCACCTCCAGCCTCACCTCTTGCCTGCTCACCAACGGTCGTTGATAGAGAGAACAGAATTAGGTAGGTCTTGTCTGACTTGTTCAAACTTCAACATAACACCCGTTTGTGTGTCAGATATTACCTATCCTAACTGCCATTGGTAATAGAACAGTGACTATGTGCATGTGTTAACAGAAACATGAATGGAGCCAGCACATGAAGACTTGCAAGATGATGAGATGAAGTCCAGACTGACAGATGAGCTTGATACAGATGTCTCTGAATGGAGAGAGATCTTGCACTCGGCATAAACATTTTACTAGAAACATTCTTTTACTTGTATTGTCTTTTTTAAAATGATTGCATTGAATGGTGTCAGTCAATATGGGGAGGGAGAAACCCTGTGTAATTCTGCATCTGATCAGGGAACTCCTGTTGCATATGGGATTTCACACAGGAAGGTATGACCACTCTGACATGTTTGCCAAGGTAGCCCCACTACCACTTGACAGGCTGATAGGCACAGTATCTGTATCGACTGGGAATGACAATGAAAGGTGCTCATTGTTATGTTAGCAGAACACTGCTTCTACGGTATTATGTAAAGGGTTGTTTATTCTACATGGAACTGTTGCTACATTTTAAACGTTATCAAAACACTTAGTTTAAAATGTATACATGCATTCAGCAATTGCATTCTTCTCGTTATTACTCTATAGGCTACTGACCTATTCAAAGTTTTCTCCGTCATCTCCTCACGCATCTGTAGTTATTCAACTCAACCTCCAGGAGGTTTGTTGAGATTGAGTGGGAGGAAACGGCTGCGGGCAAGGTTCTGACAGATGGTTGTGTCCTGGTGGTGGAAAGGGCCCACGTAAGAAACACCCACATCAAACCACACCCCCAAGCCAACTCAAGTTTGTTTTCTGTCATAGCCGCAGGCATTTCTTGAGGAGTGTCACGAATACGCCTGGAGTCAGGAAGCAGGTGCAGAACGTGAGTTTAATAATGATAAATGCAGATAAATAAAACAAGTGTACAGAACGTGAATCAAATCAAACCAATACTGCCTGATGACTGAGGCTACCGAGGGCTAAATAAAGGGACGGTAATCAAGTTGATGAAGTCCAGGTGTGCATAATGATGGGGAGCAGGTGTGCATAATAATGGTTGCCAGGGCCTGTGGTTAGTTGACTGGTAATGTCAATCACTGGAGAGGGTGAGTGGGAGTATGCATGACAGTACCGGGCCCCTCCCCCAGTCGGTCCTGGCAGTGACTCCTTAAGAACCTCCCCAGCTCCTGGTCGGTACTCTCCACCTGCCCGTTGGACCAAGGCCGGTACCCGAATGCGAGGCTGGCCATGGCCTCCAGCTTCTCCATGAAGGCTCTCCATACCCGCGATGTGAATTGGGGGCCATGGTCAGAGACGACGTCCTACAGAAGGCCATAGTGCTGGAAGACCTGCTGGAACAGTGCCTCTGCCACCTGGAGAGCGGTAAGGAGACCAGAGAGAGGGATAAAACGGCAGGATTTGGAAAATCTGTCCACAATAACCATAACAGTGGTGAAACCATCAGATGGGGGGGAGATCAGTAACAAAGTCTATGGACAGATGGGACCAAGGCCGCTGAGGCACAGGAAGGGGAAGTAGTTTCGCTGCTGGAGCGTGCCGGGGAGATTAGTTTGTACGCATACATGGCCGCCCCTCTGTCATAGTGGACCCCGGGTTGGAACGCACCAGACACCACTGAAGCTGGTGCCCCTCCTGGCCGCAATAAGAACAGAGCCCCAGCTGTCTCCGGCAATGCCGCTCTACCGTGGAAAGGTGTGTGGCCCCTACCTGCATGGGTTCAGGCTCTGCCTCAGGACAGCCAAAGCAGGAGGGCGAGGAGAGAGGTAGGTGCCGGTGCTCCAGAAGAAGGTTATCCAGACGGATGGCCATCGCGATGAGTGCGTCCAAGGATAGGTTGTCATCTCGACACGCCAACTTCGTCTGGACCTCTTTGCGAAATCCTCACCGGAAAAGAGTGCGGTGATCCGGCTCATTCCATCTGCTGGAGGCTGACACAGTCCGAAAGGTGAGGGCATACTCCGCAGCGGTCTGGGCACCCCGCTGGAGAAGTATCTCCCCTCCCTTTCTGCCCTCTGAGAGGATGGTCAAAGACTGCCTTGAACAGAGCCATGAACCTCTCAAAGGCTCCCAGCTCTCTCCCAGAAGGCCGCAGCGAGCCATAAAAGGAGCCAAATCAGCGCGTGCAGTTCCTCTTTTAATATTATTATATTTTTGTAAATTGAATTGTATAGGACTGTGTTCCTCTTTGAGACCATCATAGATATAGTTTGAGTACTGTAACTGTTTATCTTCTTTTGAAGATTGGGTGGTATGATGAGGGATTCTGAATTGGGGTGAGATGTATTGGCTGAGTCACTGATATTTTGTGTGTTTCCACTATCTCTAACCTGTGCTTCTCTGGGCTGTCAGGTGTTCGTTATAGAAAAGTAGGCGTTGCCATGGCGTCCTTCGAGAGCCCTTACCCCTCGGTGATCTGATAGTGACTTGAGCCATCCCAGCTCTCAAACTGAACAACTGTTCTGTGGATCTGGTGAAACTGAATACTAGGCACTGTGATCAAAATCGTTTTTACTCAAGGCCAAACTCATTTATCTCAATAGCTAGGTTTGGTCTGCCTGTCTGTATGGCTACCCTGTAACAAGCACTGTCAAGCCTCCTCAAGATAAAGCGACAACCATCCGGCTTTATGTTAACCTAAAGAGGATTTAGGTTAAAAGGACAGCTACTCAAACCGCTACAGAAAAAGGAAATCCATTTCATGCCTCATTCTCAGTGGCACAGGGAGTATTTGTATATAGTGTTGAAAGAGAGATTGTTGTTGGACGTTTTGATAGAAATCTCTGAAAGGATTGAGTACATACAGAGACAAAATGTATACTGCAAGTTTATTCAGTCTCTGATCCATTTGCAAGGCTGGGAAACTTTAAATAAAAAAAGGGAATTATAAGAAACCCCAATATGATATTCTTTCTCTTTTCTTTCGGAACAGCTCATTCTGTCCACCCACAAGCTGTTCTTCAAAACTTCAGCTACAAGGACACCTGAATGCAAATAGGGATTTAATAAAAAAACTGCCAGCTCTCCAGTCCTTCCTGGCAGCTCCATCGTAAGCCTCCAAGAGCTAGGCAGGAGATCAGAATCTACGTCATCACAAACCCTTGGGACTATCTTTCTTCTGGGATGCGCAAGAGAGCATGAAGTCCTGCCAGGAATCACAAACAGGGATGATGCACGAGAGGGAGATGACGGAGAGAGATACGAGGATGACACGAGAGAAATCAGTCTTTGCCAAAGACAAAGAGCAGATAGAGGAGATGGAGAGGACAGGAGGAGGCTGAGAAATGCAGGGAGGGGAAGGCGGCAGTTTTGTCTGATGTAGGCTGTGACGCAAGTGATACACCGCCGCGGGAGAATAGCTATAAATGATTTCTAATTGAACACAGTGAGAAGTTTTTCAGCTCTTTATTTAATGGTCATAGCTGCATAAAGAGAACACAGGGGGCAGATGGGGCCGACAGAAGCCAGTGACGACACACACAGCAGTAGACTGTGCTGTAGCTCCTCAGGAGATTACACACTATGATACTCCACTGAAGAAAGAGAGAAGATGTTTGATTTATCAGACGTCCACTGAAAGAGAGAGAAACATTTTCACAAAACTGTTGATTTGGATGTGGATGTGCAGAGTTATGACTCAGAGAAGAACACTAATTTAAAAAAAAACAAGACTACCCCATTCCCTTTGCATCGATTACTTACCCCCCACCCTTTGATCTATTGCTCACAGCAAATCAAAGAGTGAGTCAGGCTGCTACTTTAAAGGGTTTACTTGCTATGTATCGCAGACTATAAAGGGATGCTCAAGCTGTAAAATTGTACTGTGCTCTTTGGTGCTGTTAGAATGATGTAGTTAACATGTCATTTTCAAGCATCCCTTAAAAAGACAATCATGCCTCGTCTATGCTGCATATTGGCTAATGCACAATCCTTGACTTTTTGTCCATTAGTGGGCTCCCTATTTTTGTGTGTGGCCTGTTTGAACATAATACGAACCTCTTCCTCATATGTGCACTACTGGATGACCAAAGACCCTAGATATCAATTACTTTCACAAATCAACCCTCCACACAGTTTGGTTGTGCATGATAACAGTTTGACTGTAAAGCCTCTCCTACACACATATTACGCATTACGTTTATATGATATTACTTTTACGACAGACTCTTTCCTGGTTGTAAGAGTCTCTGATATTCCACTTAGTAAAGTGACATATTGGGACATATTGCAGTATGTGTAGGAGTTGCAATGCCCCTAACCCACGCAGGAAGACCATTTACCAAAGTGGCACAATTTCAGATCAATATGAGATTCACCAGTAGCATCAGAAGCATAATGGCAGGGATTATAAGGATCTGTGCCTAATGAATCCTAGTCTTATCCTAGAGGTGACTCACTCAGCCATTCATCCAGTCCATTTGATTACTAGTGAATCAGACCTTTGTGTCCGCTAATGATGGTGTCAAGGTAACAGGCGTACCTTATTGTCATTCATAAATGGACATTGCTTGTTGATATTTGTTCTAACCTATGTATATTAAAGTCTGCTATGTGTTGTTCCCGCTGTGTGTTTTTGACATTATTTGCAGAGGAAACGTTTTCATGTGACCTGTTCTAATCACAGTGAATTGGTGTAATTGACTATTGACTACAATCAGCAGGATGTCCAGGCAGCTGGAGAGCTCCTGCTGTCTATAAGTTACCTGCCTGCAGCCAACCGGCTGGGAGTAGTGGTGATGAAGGCTCGAGGACTACAGTCAGACAAGCTGAAGAACTCCATAGGTACACCCTGTTTATTAATTTAACCCATTGCCGCTGTATGACGCCTACAACTGCTCATTAAACCATACAACCGTGAATGGGTAGTCCATCCACAGGTTGACGCTAGAGTATGCTAAGATAGAAAAATATTTTGGTTGGTGGATGTCATTGTAGTGAAAGCCTCGTTCCTTGTTCCTAGACCTGTCTGTGAAACTGGCCCTGAAGCACCAGACTACCAAGCTGAGGAGGAAGAAGAAGCAGACGCGAAGGGTCAAGCACAAGATGAACCCAGTGTGGAATGAGATGATGATGCTGGAGGTTCCCCGCGAGCTTCTGTCTAAATCCAGTCTGGACTTGGAGGTGTTGAACCAGGCAGGTCCTGGTGAGCAGGAGTCCCTGGGCCGCTGTCAGCTGGGTTTACAGGCCTCTAACACTGGCCTCCAACACTGGCAGCAAATGCTAGACAACCCCCGTAAGCAGATCGCCATGTGGCACCCACTGTATGACTAAGATAACCACCTGTCCGCTTTGCCCTTCCAAATAGGGGGGAGGGGGGGGGGGGGGCATGTCAACTGCCTTCCTGGATCAGGATTTAAGAGCCTAAATCTATTTATCCACTTATATTGAAAGTATCCCATTACCTGCAATTAATTATCCCACAGCATCCCATGACAACAGTAGCATACACCAAACTGAAATGTCACTGAATATCACAGAATTTCCAAAGAATACCAATTATGAACACATTTTATATATTCAATGAGACTCATCAATGCAATGTAATACTTTACCTACAGTACCTATACTTAACCACCTCTATGATCTGTTTTTATAGCTGAACAGAATAAATATGATAATGCCTGTGTTTTTGTGTTACAGGGGATTGTGTATATGGTATGTAAGGGTATGATAAATATCAGTGAATTATTCTAGAGTAGAGCTGTCATTTTATTTGTAAAGGGATGTATTCACACGCTTGGAAAGCAATCGAGAAAATGCACCTGGCAGAAACTTAAAGGCCAGCCAATATTGAACGGATAGGAGATTCAAAAGCCCGGTGTACTACTGAAAGGACAAGTATTAGTATTCATAGATATACTGTAACAGTGATGAAATTACAGTGGACTACATGTTTAAAGTGTATCTTATTACACAGGGTCTAAAAACGGCAGCTAAAGTTTTCCACATGATGTATTTAAAAAATCATGCAGTGTTTAATCTAGTAATATACTGTATGTCATTTTTATGAATATGTGCAGCTGTATTCTATCTTAGGAGAATACGAGAGTTGATATACATGTTATATTTAAAGTAGTTACAATACAACTATCAACTCAATTTCACACCTGTTTCCATTCAACCCACTTTGCTTCAGTTATGTACAAAAGGTATTGTTCTCCATTGTGGTTTTATTTTTTTACATAGCTTTTGTCAAGTGAACTGCTTATAGACTGCGCCAGTGAGGAACACACTGTGTCATTTGAAAATGTACACACTGACACACAAAATGTGTGAAAATAAAAACATCTTCAAAATATATCATGCCAAAATCTGATTCTCGTCGAGTTGTACTGAGGATGTGCAAATACCCGGGCATCCAGAGAGCACTATGTGCAGTATCAGCACCTAACACCACATCCGGGCAGACATTGATGTAATATATCTATTTATTGATACTTCCTATCCTCAGAGCTCATTTTGCGTAACTGATATAACCTTGGACCTGACCTACTATACAGTAGCTAGCTTTTCATAGCTGAATGAGCTACCGTTATCACGTTGAGATGAAGTTACATATTAATATCACCAGTCCAAGCCATTTCACAAAAAAACAAAGATTTACTGTAACAGACCGGAATATCATCAACCTATTAAATGATAACTTATTGACTAACTAAAGTATGGCTGTTTCACATGCACGGTGTTGAATTTACAAGAACACTGGTAATAAACCCCCGGGCTGACAAGGTACAAATCTGTCGTTCTGTCGTTCTGCTCCTGAACAGGCAGTTAACCCACTGTTCCTAGGCCATCATTGAAAATAAGAATTTGTTCTTAACTGACTTGCCTAGTTAAATAAATAAAAATATATGTTTATATGTATATGTTTTTTCTAGGAAATAATTTCAACAAATGTCTTATTTTGTGTGTTATTGTACTTAGGCCTTAAGTCATCGTTTGTAGATATTTAAAAAAACAAATGTACATCTTCATGAGATTATGAATGATCTTTTGCCAGATTGTTTTAGCATGCCATGGTCATTATATTCCTGCCTATTTGTTAAGATATGAGCTTGTGTGTAAGTAGTGCGATCATTATGCATGCAATGGTGTGCAATGTGCATACACTTTATAGCCCTAAACAACAGCACTTCCAACTAATGATGTAGCTACATTGTTATGTAAATTAACTGATGCAGAGGCAGTGGTTGGATATAAGGCAACAATAAATCATCCAGCGTTTCCAGGCAGTTGTCATTTTTAATAAATATATATTTTTAAATTTAACTAGGCAAGTCAGTTAAGAACAAATTCTTATTTACAATGACCGGCCTAGGAACAGTGGGTTAACTGCCTTGTCCAGGGGCAGAACGACAGATTTTTACATTGTAAGTTCGGGGATTTTTATCTAGCAACCTTTCGGTTACTGGCCCAACACTCTAACCATTAGGCTACCTGCCACCCTTTCTGTGGACTATCCATTACAATCTCCCTGCAGCTGCAGACATGGCCAGAATGAATAATGAATGTTGTTTCCAATCTGCCGGTTATATAACATAACCAATAGCACAGTTCATCAACCTCAATATCCGTCATGGCCAGAAAAGAGAGAAAGAACGATGGGACATTTTTTATCCATTGCCTGGCAAGGACAACATGAACCTGGAAGAATAATTGCATGAATGAGAGCTACGAAATAAACCCACTGATTCATTAATAAGTAAAACGTACTGACTAGATCAGCCTGTCCCATGGGTCTGATACTTCTCTTTTCAATTTAAAATGCAAATGCTTGTTGATGCCTAGTTGTGTCAGCAATGGAGCCATTGTTTTGGCCAGAGTCTAATCTGACATAGGACAATGTGATGAGGTGAAACAGCTGTGACAGGCACTGAGTTGAAAGGTAGACCTTGAAATACATCCACAGGTACACCTCCAATTGACTCAAATGATGTCAATTAGCCTATCAGAATCTTCTAAAGCCATGACATAATTTTCTGGAATTTTCCAAGCTGTTTAAAGGCACAGTCAACTTAGTGTATATAAACTTCTGACCAACAGGAATTGTGATACAGTGAATTATACGTGAAATAATCTGTAAACAATTGTTGGAAAAAGTACTTGTGTCATGCACAAAGTAGATGTCCTAACCGACTTGCCAAAACTATAGTTTGTTATCAAGACATTTGTGGAGTGGTTGAAAACCAAGTCTTAATGACTCCAACCTAAGTGTATGTAAACTTCTGACTTCAACTGTACATACACAGATGTGTATGTATATACAGCTCTGGAAAAAATTAAGACACCACTGCAAAATGATCAGTTTCTCTGTTTTTACTATTTATGGGTATGTGTTTTGGGTAAAGTGAACATTTTTGTTTTATTCTATAAACTACTGACAACATTTCTCCCAAATTCCAAATAAAAATATTGACATTTAGAGCATTTATTTACAGGAAATAATACATATGGAATCATGTAGTAGCCAAAAAAGTGTTAAACAAATAATATTTTATATTTATATTTATATAAAATATTTTATATTTGAGATTCTTCAAATAGTCACCCTTTGCCTTGATGACAGCTTTGCACACTCTCTCAACCAGCTTCACGAGGTAGTCACCTGGAATACATTTCAATTAAAAGGTGTGCCTTGTTAAAAGTTAATTTGTGTCATTTCTTTCCTTCGTAATGCGTTTGAGCCAATCAGTTGTGTTGTGACAAGGTAGTGTGGGTATACAGAAGTTGGACCTATTTGGTAAAAGTCCATATTATGAACAGCTCAAATAAGCAAAGAGAAATTACAGTCTATCATTACTTTAAGACATGAAGGTCAGTCAAAACAGAACATTTCAAGAACTTTGAAAGTTTCAAGTGCAGTCGCAAAAACCATCAAGCACTATGATGAAACTGGCTCTCATGAGGACCGCCACAGGAATGGAAGACCCAGAGTTACCTCTACTGCAGAGGATAAGTTCATTAGATTTACCAGCCTCAGAAATTGCAGGCCAAATAAATTCAAGATTTTTGGTTCCAACCGCCATGTCTTTGTGAGAGGCGGTGTGGGTGAATGGATAATTTCTGCATGTGTATTTCCCACCATAGAGCATGGATGAGGAGATGTTGTGGTGTGGGGGTGGTTTGCTGGTGACATTGTCTGTGATTTATTTAGAATTCAAGGCACACTTAACCAGCATGGCTACCACAGCATTCTGCAGCCACACGGCATCCCATCTGGTTTGGGCTTAGTGGGACTATCATTTGTTTTTCAACTGGACAATGACCCAACACACCTCCAGGCAGTGTAAGGGCTATTTCACCAAGAAGGAAAGTGATGCATCAGATGACCTGGCCTCCACAATCCCCCAACCTTAACCCAATTGAGATGGTTTGGGGTGAGTCGGACCACAGAGTGAAGGAAAAGCAACCAACAAGTGCTGAGCATATGTGGGAACTCCTTCAAGACCGTTGGAAAAGCATTCCAGGTGAAGCTGGTTGAAAGAATGCCAAGAGTGTGCAAAGCTGTCATCAAGGCAAAGGGTGGCTGTTTGAAGCATCTCAAATATAAAATATATTTTGATTTGTTTTACACTTTTTTGGTTACTACATGATTCCATATGTGTTATTTCATAGTTCTTATGTCTTCACTATTATTCTACAATGTAGAAAATAGTTTTTTTTAAGTTTAAAAAATACCTTGAATGAGTAGGTGTGTAGGTGTAGGTGTGTCCAAACTTACATAATATATATATATATATCATAGTTTTTTAGTCTTCATGGAATTGATCAGTTCTCTCATCACCGCCATAGTCTCGGTGTGCTGTTGCTGCAGAAGGCTTCGCAGATGATTAAAGCGCTCCTCTGCCCTCCTTTCCCTCTCCTCTTGCAATCGTTTGTCCTCCTCCCTATAACCCTGAAAGACATACAATATATCTGCCATCCTCCTTATCTTCCGCCCACTGGTTCTAACACGGAGGTGGTTTTCTCTATGTGAAAAGGAGAAGGTGGCAGAAGTGGAGGGGGGACTGACAATGTCAATGGGGCACGCCGGCACCTCTACAATGTGTAACAGACTCTGGCTTATTTCCTCAACACCTGCATCTGCCTCAGCATCTCCCATGCTGCCATCAGGCTCGGGGGAGTCTTCAACTAGTTGAAGGCTGAGCCGGTGGCCTATGAGGTCCTAGAGCCTGTTGAAGTAGGCTGGAATCTTCCTCTTGGCCATGCCAGCATTCTCTGGGTGGAGGACGTATTCCTTGTACACCCTCGACAGGTTCTGCCACTTCTGGAAGCATCACCCCCCCGCCTGCTCAGGCACATCACTGATGGTGAAGCCTTGCTCCTTCAGCCTGCTAGCTAGGATCTCAAAGATCCTCTTGGTTCGGGTCTTGTTCTCCCTGATCAGTCCCTGTATCTCTGGAGAGCTGTATAGCTCTATTAAAGCCTCAATGATCACTTTCCGAATCTGACCACACAGGCAGGGACCCACCGTTATCAGCAGCTAGAGACGTGGATAGGAAGACAGAGAAAAATGAAGAGTTATTACACAAAGACTGTCAATGATTTTGAAAATGGCTGCGTCCTTTTCAGTTATAGGCCAACTGCTAAGATTCAACGTCATAACATGTGTCATTCCCAAGCCATGACCTCCTCCCCTTTTGGAGTTGATTCTCTGCCCTCTTCTCCTCCGCATTTGACTGGAGTATCTTGGGATGTGGGAACCATTTGCTCCTGGACTTCCTGGCTAGCGGTTCAGGCTCAGTGGTGCCTTCATAGACTCCAATCTCTGACTCTGGGGTGGAGGGGATACGGAGGTTGACTGGATGGCCCGATGGGACTACAATAGCATAGAGGGCTAGCTTTAGGCTTCAGCTTGGTCAACGCCCTGGCTGGGGTGTCAGCTTGGAGCTCAGCCTCTGGCCCATGAGTGCATGGAACTGGTCAAAGAACTCGGGCTGTTTCCTGCGTCCAGAGTCAGTCCTCTTGGACGCCAGCACATAATCTTTGTACGTGCGCTCCATGTTGCGCAACTTTTGGAAGCATCGCTTGCTAGCCTGCCAGGAGTTCTCACTGATCAGGAAGCCCTGTGCCTCCATCCGACTGGCAATGATCTCAAATCATTGGTTCTGGTTGTCCGGTCGTTCAGTTAGACCCTGGATCTCTGGGGAGCCGTAGTGCTCGATGAGGGCCTGGTTGGCCTCCCGGTCCCGGGCTGTAACATTCCCAGGGCTTGACCACACTTGTGAGTCCTTGTGGAGGGAGACACGATGATCATTCAAAACCCCAAGTTTAACTTGATCAGCCTCTGACGGGTAAGCACCTTAAAACTGCTTATAATATTTTTTATTACCTTTATTTAACCAGGCAAGTCAGTTAAGAACAAATTCTTATTTTCAATGACGGCCTAGGAACATTGGCAGAACGACAGATTTGTACCTTGTTAGCTCGGGGATTTGAACTTGCAACCTTCCGGTTACTAGTCCAACGCTCTAACCACTAGGATACCCTGCCGCCCCATATAAACAAACATGTAATCATTCTTACATAATAAAATGACAAAATCCTTTTTATTAACTATATTTGTGCGTAAAACGACATGCTGATATATGAAGTATTAATTTCAAAAGGTGACTACTGGTTTGATATTGCCATTCATTGTTTGAGCTTCTGCATGTATTTTGCAACATGGCTCCCCCCGGTGGGCAAAATGTCATACAAAAAATCATACTATTGCATTTCTTAGAATAACTATTTAGGAGATCTTAGATCAGTGATATGGGTAGAAAAGTACACACATTGTAGCACTCTGGAAAGCAATAACAATAAGTTTGGTAGTTAATTAGAGGGCTGGCAAAGGGATTAGTTAGGAGTGTTACCTGTGGCCAAGTTGCTGTCAATGGTGTTCTGGGCCATGGGGTGTAATCGGTTCATGTAGTCATCACTGTACCATACCCAAAGTCTCTATCCCACTGACAGGTCACGGCACACCCGGAAGTAGATGTTCTCACCATGCTGGAAGGCTGTCAGGTTTCGCTCAATGTCCTCTGAAGAGTTTCGGACATACCTCATCCAGTTGGCTTTGGTTTCGTCGCTACCATCAATGGATTTGTATGAGTTGTTTTTGTCCACCAACTAGGGATAAAAAAAATCATTGACATAAATACGTAGATGCAAGTGCCTTAAAGTTACACCTGATGCATGACGTTAGGAAGACAATTTCATGAGTCATACCATATACTAGTGAAAAGTGAATTGCAAAACATAGTAAGGAGGTTTGTGGATTCAACTTACCATCCAGGGGAAGAAGCCAGAGGACTTGTCCTGTGACATCACTTCCCCCTGGTAAGGACCGAAGAGTGCCCCACCTGGGAATGTCTTTGTCTACGCAGTACACGTCCACCTCACTGCCTTCCTGAATGACCTCAATGCCACTAGGGATAGTAAGGGCGGCACGGTTTAGGACAACCCACTGGCACAGGGGTGTCAGGCACAAATACTGGAGGGCCATGTGTGGGGCATTCATCAATAAAATTGTCTTTGCACTCGTTGCAAACTGTAAGGCATGACAAAGGTACATTTTAAGCAATATCATTTGAAGGTAAAATGTTACCTTATTTAAAATAATACAGCAATGATGCATGGATGACAAAATAATTCAACGCCAACAATAGAAGTTGTGGAGTACATTTCATTAGCAATATTCACATAAAGAAATGATAGGCCTAGTGGCACTGGGAAACGTATCAAAGTATCCGAACAAATGAAACAGTCAAACACAGTTCAGCTGCTCTTAGTCATTGTCTAAGGCTCTTAGTGCGAGTCTGTGTGTAAAGGCACTGGATGGAAATATCTAATAATCACACCAGAAGTAACATTTTTGGTGTCTTTCAATGGTGAAAAGCAAGTGGTCAACTTTCAATCTCTGGTTGGCTCCTTCTTTCTCAGAGGACTCAATGTCTTTTATTTCACTAGAAGATTATAGCATATCAAAATACAATCAAATCTAATTTTATTTGTCACATGCGCCGAATACAACAGGTGTAGACAGTGAAATGCTTAGTTATACAAGCCCTTAACCAACATGCAGCTTTAATAAATAAATAAATAAATATTTGTTTTTACTTATCACTTATTTTTCTTAAGGAGCAGCAGTAAAATAACAGTAGTGAGGCTATATACAGAGGGTACCAGTACAGAGTCAATGTGCAGGGGAACAGGTTAGTTGAGGTAATATGTATGTAGGTAGAAGTAAAGTGACTATGCAATCTCTGGATGAGCGTCAAATGTTATTTTTCTTACTGCACCTGATTAGCATCCATTTATTCTACTAACCTGCAAAGATGGGCTATCAATGCAGCAGATATCAAAACAGACTAGGCTATATGAAAACCAGTGGAGGCTGCTGAGGGGAGGACGACTCATAATAATGGCTGGAATGGAATGGTTTTCATGTGTTTGATTCCTTTCACTCCATTTCAGCCATTATACTCTATTTCAGGCACATGTTACGAGCCGTCCTTCCCTCAGCAGCCTCCACTGATCAAAACAGCAGATCATTGATTAGTAGAGGATAGAACACATAGATACTACTAGGCTATCCAGCAGATCCAACCCGCTTGCTTACAGCTGCACTAGGGTCAGACAGGCTTTCTGTGTAGATTAAGACACATCAGAGCCAAAACGTACCTCAATCCAGGGATGAGGAATGTGTTGTACTCTGAATTGTTCCATTATCCCAACTGTTACACTGAGACGATTGAACAACTGCTATTTGATCTTCTCTGTGTAACAGTTGGGATAATGGGACAATTCGGAAGTTCAATGTATTTATCATCCCTGGTTTGGGTTACGTTTTGTGAGCCATATCTCGCGCCGGCTCCGCTGTTATTTTAGCAGTCGTTCAATCATCTCGGGTTAACAGTTGGGATAATGGGACAATTCGGAGTACAACACATTTCTCATCGCTGGATATGAGGTACATTTTCGGAGCCGGCGCTGTGTCTTAATTTACACAGGAAGACTGTCCGACCCTAGCCTGTCTGCAGCTGTAAGCAATCCGCTGGCTACTAGGCCAAATTGATTCATATTACTACTTGGTGCATAGTTCTGCTTCTGTTGAATGGTCCTGGATGGCAAGTGACTCTGCCATAGTGCATAGGTCCCCAGACTCCCCACCTCAGCATACCATGTCAAGTCTGTTGGTAGAAAAAGCATAATATAATGGCAGTTCATGAATACAAGTGGATCAGGTAATACAATTAGTCCTAGTATTTAAAATAAACTCGACATTAAATTTCAGTCTGGCAATGGCAAAACCGTAAATGGGACCACGGCATTTGCTCTACGAGATAACGTACATGAGTTCCTATTGCCGCTGACAAATATATGTTGAAGTTGGAAAAAAACTAAAGCAGCAAGGTACGATAGCTAAAGATCCATGACTAAATCTGGCTTTTTAACCATTCTAATTAGAATAAATATAGCATTTACGATGTGGGTCAAATGACATAGTTCCTGTCGGAATGTTTCGATAGAAAGGAACTTGAGGACTTCCGGATTCTGTCCTCGGCTGGAGAACGATGATTTTCCCGGAGTTTTCAAATGGAAAAAACGAGTGATACAAATTGGCCAAGACCCTGTGGAAATCCTGAGTTAGTTAAAATATTTTCGTGTTATTGCCGCGAATCGAACGTCTAGTTGAAATATGTTTGATATCCTAATCGTAGTATCATGTTCACACTGTCGTCGACTGGTTAGCCAGACAACAACAATGTAGCATGCATGGTAGCAAAAACAGGTGCTTGAGTTTGTTAGTTAGCATCATCAGTGCCACCGAGAACAAATTAAAAAAGCGTTAACGTTCGTTAATTAGCTATCAAGCTAAATAACCACTGTTTCTAGAGTTCTGATATATACTCAAGCCTGTTCGAGCTAACGTTAGCTACTGAAAGCATAGCTTGCTAGCTCGCCAGTTAATAGTTGGCTTGTGCTTCTTCATAATAATTGGCTGCCTGTGTCACAATTAATTGACAAACTTACTCACTGTCCCTTGTCGACGTGTACTGTTTCCAGTTAAGCAGGCCAACTTTTGTTAGTAAGAAAATTCTGTTAACGTTGGCTAATGGTTTTGACAGGGGCTTACATTAGCACTGAGATGTGTTGCCTTGTCGGCGCATGTACACATAGGTTGTCACGACAAAGCTTGCCACCCGCCAGGTCCACGCAATCACGTATGCATGTCACACACAGTTATTGATCAATGATGGCCATAAAGCTCAGCTAGCTATATTCCTATTGTATGTACATGTTGCTGCTGTTTCGTATACAGTACTGTGTCACATTATACAAGTACTGTATCAATGACAGCTTGAAACACAAATCAAGGAGATACTTCCAATGTAGCTAGTCATTGTAAATGACATCCAAAACGTGCATTTTTGTGTGTGCCATTGTAAGCTAGTCATTGTAAACGACGTTCAAAACATTTGCATTTTTAAGAGTCTCTACATTTTGTGGCTACAGAGAGTAGGATGGACTCTCTGGGTATGAGGGGCCCATCCCTAAACCAGGACTTCCTACACAGTGTGCTGAATGCTGTTCCTCGTGGACTGACAGTGGGCCCCTCTCTAGCAAATGATGGCCAGTTGGGGCTCTGGTGTGTAGGACATGCACTGCAGAAAGGGATGCTTCTGGGTGTGGAAAACCAAAGCAACACCTTTGACCAAAGTGAAGACTTTACAGAGGTGTGTATCAGAGTGGTTGTGATGGCGGAGGCACACACTTGCTCAAGTTTCTATAATATTGCAAGTGTATTGAATGTAACACATTTGTTGTCGTCAGAGCTTGATGGAAGAAGCATATCAGACAATAATCAAGGGGCATCTTTGGGACAGGTGCTATTGGATTAGGTAGGTGTCTCTAGGTAAAGAAGAATAACACAATGTTGTTTTTGTTGTTGTAGCGCTCAGCTGTATCAAACACATTAACATTACTGTCACATTTAATTTGGTCATTGGGAGAGAGAAACCCTCTTTGTTTTATGCAGATTTGCCTGCAATGCAAGGAGAAAGGATGAACAGAATGTTACTGTTCATGAGGTGGATGGAAGTCTCTGTCTAAGGGCCTGCAAAGACATCAACCCAGGGACAGAACTTCTGCTTTGGAGTTTCCTAGCTGATCCTCCGGAACACGATGGAAGCCAAGGAGGGTCACTAATAACACCAGGCAAACCTCGCAAACAAGTTACACCTCGCAAGTCCAGGGAGGACAGATCCCCAGGTGTAAACTTCATGGAGCAAGAGCTCAAGCTTACAGGTAAGCCTGACACCCACATTCTTAATACACACTAACTAATAAATATTATTACTAATAAGGATGATGTTATGAAATGATGAAATTTTATATTTGGATAGTTGTTTCCGAAATGTTAAGTGGAAGATGTTTGTATGTCTTACAGAGCCTGAGGAGCACACTGAAGATTCAGACATTTCAACTTCTCCACTGGGGTCGATGGTGTTGGAGGAGAAAAACCAGGCTGGAATCAAAAGGACCAAACCTCTTATCTACAAAATGAAAAAGAGAGGTGTGAGAGACTCTCATTCCAGGGGTGATAAAACAATGGAACAGAATGGAGAAGTTGACTCAGGCAAAATAATAAAAACAGAACGTTTCATTCCAGAAATAACCAATGTGCCATGCTCTAATGAGGACAAACTTGTGAGTCCTGCAGACGAGCCTCCAAAGAGCAGTGAAGAACCAGGTAATGTGGTAAGAAATCCCCAGGAGGAACAGGGGCCACAGGTGGTCAGGGCCAGTTGCAGACTGGCTGCTAAACCCAGGAAGGTGCATTCATTAGTCAGCTGCATCCACAAGCGTCTTCAAGGGTGCAAAAATAGATATCTGGATCGTCAAGTGACATTGGAGGTTACGTCCAGAGTTGGTGATGAAAATGGACAAGCTTGCCAAGAAACAGACATAAAAGATAGAGAAAATATAAGCGCAGATGAAATCCCAAAGGATAGTGACAAAGGGGGGAAGAAAGACCCGGAGGAGCTTATGACAGCTCCAGACCTCTTTAACATCAGGGAAAGGAGGTATACATGTGACGAGTGTGACAAGAGTTTCTTTCAGCTCTGTCACTTGAAGAAGCACAAATTCACTCACTCTGACCTAAAGCCTTACTTATGCACAGAGTGTGGTAAGAATTACAGCTCTCAAGAGAACTTCAGGGCCCACCTTCTGATGCATAAGGGAGAGAGGCCATTCAAGTGCCAGCAGTGTGACAAGAGCTATGGCCTGAAACGGGATCTGAAGGAGCATGAAGTTCTTCATACAGGAGAGAGGCCTTTTGTCTGCGATATCTGTGGGAAGGCTTTTGCCCGCCGGCCTTCATTACGTATTCATAGGGAGGCCCACCGCGCCAAGGAAGAAAATTACCATGCTCCTAAGCTCAAGTGCCCTGTCTGCGATAAAGAACTGGCCAATTCGGGCTCCCTTAGGAATCACATGCGCTTGCACACAGGAGAACGGCCTTATGCCTGTCCCCACTGCAGTAAGACATTCCGACAGCGGGGGAACCTTTTGGGGCATCTACGCATCCACACAGGGGAAAAGCCTTACAAGTGTAACCATTGTAATCAGTACTTCTCACAGGTGCCTGAACTCCGCAGACACCTCATATCACACACAGGGGAAGTCTACCTCTGCCCTATATGTGGCAAAGCCTTGCGGGACCCCCACACCTTGCGGGCCCACGAACGTTTACACACAGGGGAGAGACCTCACAAGTGTGAGGTGTGTGGGAAGGCCTACACCATGGCCACCAAGCTACGCCGGCACATGAAGTCCCACCTAGAGGAGAAGCCCTACAAATGTCAGGCATGTGGTGCTGGCTACACGCTAATGCAGAGCTTGGTTCGCCACCAGCTCTCCCATAAAAAGAGAGAAGATCGGACATCTGGGGAGCTAGCTGACGCTCTGGCAGCTCTGGAGTCTAGCCACTCTGCCCCTGCTAGAGGCAGACCTAGAAAGACCCCTCGCAAGACAGAGGTCAAGCCATGGGTTGATGTCACTGAAGAGAACATGGAGAGTCAGACAGTAGTGTATGTTCAGGCCATCGAAGACTTAGCCATGCCTAACTCAGGGGAGGTTGTTGTCAGCACCTATGACTCGTATCATGATAATGCCATATCTTCTGTGGTAATAGAGGAAGGGTTGGAACAGGATTTGGGCCAGATCCAGCTAAATGAGAATGTCATTGAGATAGTTGTCTCAGATTCTAATGATAAGTGCATTGTGGTAAGGGAGCACAAAACACACAGCAACCTGGTGATTCTACAGGGAGAGGATGGACTGAGCTCTGTGGCAGAGACAATAGAGATAGAAACAGGAGTTTAAAACTGCAAGTCACACCGTTTTGCTTTCTGTTGCTGTTTTTATTTTTTTAAATCTTCAAATAAAACCAAGGGTGTGAAGAATTTTTTTTTGTTTTGCCTGCTAGATGTACTTTACCTAATAGAAGACAATAAGCAGTACTTAGTAGGAAAATACATTTCTCATGAATATAAAATATGTTATCACCATCAGGATACTCCATTTAGATTACTGGAGAAGGGAGCCATAATTGTCAACGAGTTAAAGATATCAGCAAATATTGACTCACATCTGTGGTGGATCTTGCCTAGCCACTATCTACAGCAAATGTTCTTTTCAAGGACTGTACTAAAACTACCTGCCCCTGTATTTTAGGAAATATCTTAATGGTTACAAAGAGAAATCCTCATGAATAGTTTTCTTTTTTATCTGACTAAAATATATTTGATGTCTAGAGAATGTTTATGAAGGCTTATTAAATAGCTTTACTGTATTTTAATACACTGTTGTAAATATGGTCCATCAACAAGACGATCATTATTGTTGAAGACTCCAATTAAAATAGAGAAGTACCTCTGTGGTGGCTTTACAACAGTTGTATGTGTTTTTGAACACGACTTTGATCATTCACTCTTTATCCAATGCGTCATTCAATATTTGGGTGCAAATATTTAGATGGTTGGGACAGTCCGAGACTGAATCAGCAAATATTCTGGTTTGAAGCAACTTTACTTTGTGTTTGCTATGCTTGTCTATGCAGCACACACTATCATACTCTAAATGAGGAAATGGTAGTATTTAAAAGGTTGATTTGTTGTGTGTGTTTTTGACCTTTGTCTTTATCATTTGATATTCCTCTTGTAATGACTTAATAGCAAACTTTTATTTTTTTATAAAGTAATCCATGAGTAGGCCCTGACAGAAAATAAACCATGGAGAAAGCTATTCTTGACATAGTGTGGAAAGCGTATCCATGGCTATAGGTAATAGTTGAAACTTTAATGGAAATACTGAGTGCAATTTTCTGTTGTTGACATGACCCAGGTGGGAGGCGCAGCCCCTAGTCAGTCTTAGTACAGTGGTTCAATATTAACCAGGTGGTTCAATGTAACAGAAAGTGGGGGGTTTCAATGAGTACTGGATTTTGAGGGGGTGAGAAGGTTTGGTGATGTCCTAGGTTTTGCAAGGAGTTCTGTCTTAACCATCCGCAACAATGGGTCGAATACCCGCAACTCTCATTTTCACTCTACTATTTTCTTCTACTCTTCAGATCACCCTTTGTGAAAATGGTAAGATACCAGTTATTTACCAGCCCTGAAAGCTTAAAAGCAAGCTTCAAAATATCGATATTCTGAAAATGTATACACCTTAAATTGTTACTCCTTGATGTGAATTAGGCTATTTGTCAGTTATAATTTCACTAAACAATAGGTTGAGTTATCAAATATTTGTTTATAGTATTTCTTAACAGCAAGGAGGCCTCACAGGTTTTTATCCGTGCTAAACGGGCAAATTCCTTCCTTGAGGAGTTGAAACCTGGGAACTTGGAACGGGAGTGCATCGAGGAGATCTGTGACCATGAAGAAGCCCGTGAAGTCTTTGAAAAGCCTGACAAGACGGTGAGAATGTCTGGCTTGTTCGATTGAAGTATCATGCAAAGCACATTAATATTCACCATGGTATACTGGTAACTAAATCATGAGCTTTCTGTTTACCTGGGTAACACTATGTTTATTTGTGTAATAAAGTATGATTATAGTATTTCTCCCCAAATAACTGTCTAAATTGATCTTTCTTAATTTAGAAGGCCTTTTGGACCACCTATTTGGGTAAGTATTTGTTTTTTATTCGTTATTACGTGTGTTTTCTATCAAAACCTTATCCATGGAATATGCTATCATCAGTCAGAACACCCAATGTAAATAGATGGTATTGAACCAGAACAAAGTGCAACTGAGATGTGAGTCAACTTGTTTGAGGAACAGGCTTTAGCCCCCGTGTCGGTGACCCCACACGTTTTGCTCTTCCCACACATGCTATGCTCTTTATGCATAACATTAATATCGGCTTTGGCAATTATAAACAAGTAGAGTCAAGTATTTCCTTGTGTTTTCTAATTCTTGCACTGTCTTCTTCACAGCTTGCAAAGGCACTTCACTGCTGAGAGCCAAGGACAGTATAAAAAAATTGAGAGGGTGTATTGATGCCAGTGGTAATAATTATGGCCTGATTACACTGCACATTTCAAATACAGTGGCTTGCGAAAGTATTCACCCCCTTTGGTATTTTTCCTATTTTGTTGCCTTACAATCTGGAATTAAAATAGATTTTTGGGGGGTTTGTATCATTTGATTTACACAACATTGCCTACCACTTTGAAGATACAAGAAATAAGACAAAAAAAAACAACATGAGCGTGCATAACTATTCACCCCCCCCCCAAAGTCAATACTTTGAAGACCCACCTTTTGCAGCAATTACAGCTGCAAGTCTCTTGGAGTGTCTATAAGCTTGGGCACATCTAGCCACTGGAATTTTGCCCATTCTTCAAGGCAAAACTGCTGCAGCTCCTTCAAGTTGGATGGGTTCTGCTGGTGCACAGCAATCTTTAAGTCATACCACAGATTCTCAATTGGATTGAGGTCTGGGCTTTGACTAGGCCATTCCAAGACATTTAAATGTTTCCCCTTAAACCACCCGAGTGTTGCTTTAGCAAAATGCTTAGGGTCATTGTCCTGCTGGAAGGTGAACCTCCATCCCAGTCTCGAATCTCTGGAAGACTGAAACAGGTTTCCCTCAAGAATTACCATGTATTTAGCGCCATCCTAAAACTCTGACCAGTTTCCCAGTCCCTGTCGATGAAAAACATCCCCACATGGTGTTCTTGGGGTGATGAGAGGTGTTGGGACTGCCTAGCCAGACATAGCGTTTTCCTTGATGGCCAAAAAGCTCAATTTTAGTCATATCTGACCAGAGTACCTTCTTCCATATGTTTAGGGAGTCTCCCACATGCCTTTTGGTGAACACCAAACGTGTTTGCTTATTTTATTTTTTAAGAAAAGGCATTTTTTCTGGCCACTCTTCCGTAAAGCCCAGCTCTGTGGAGTGTACGGCTTAAAGTGGTCCTATGGACAGATACTCCAATCTCCGCTGTGGAGCTTTGCAGCTCCTTCACGGTTATCTTTGGTCTCTTTGTTGCCTCTCTGATAAATGCCCTCCTTGCCTATTTTTATTGTTATATCTTTCTATTTCATTTCAATAAAAATGAAATTAAATAAAAATCTATTTATGCTACAGGTTGTAATTCAACAAAATAGGTAAAAGGCCAAGGGGGATGAATACTTTTGCAAGGCACTGTACGTCAATGATTGATTGACTAAATGTTAATGTTTGTGTTGAAATCAGCTAAAAATTGTGAGGAATCTACCAGGAAAATGTTCTAATGTAAAGATACATTTTTTTGAGCAGGACATCCTGTTTCTCAAATATTATGTGGGCCTGCGTCTTACAGGAGAGTGCTCAGTGGGCAATGGTGTGAACTACAACGGTACCATCTCCACTACTTCCTCAGGAAAAACATGCCAGTACTGGCGCAGTAACTTCCCACACAGAATTACGTATGTATTATTGACCCCATAACATGAGGAATGTAATTTCAAAGTTGTTCCATTCGTGATATGTTGTTGCTGAGGGGTAACATCTCTTCTTAGAGAGTTCAATTCTTCGCTGGATGAGACCCTGTATGAGAACTATTGCAGGAACCCAGACAAAACTCCTGAAGGACCTTGGTGCTTCACCAGGGATCCCACAGTCAGGAGAGAGCAATGCATCGTCCCAAAATGTGGTATGATTTCACTACTTGCATAATAACCAACATTTGGTTGCATGTTGTTGCTGAGCTAGGTGTACTTTTACACTGACAATCAGTGGTTTATATGCCTCCTTGTTCAACAACAAAGTGCAGAGCATGTTGCTTGTTGCTATATGTCTTAGTGGTCCTCTATTGTGATTGTTCCCTTACAGGTGAGCCTTGGGTACCCCCAAAAGTATCTGCTACAGTGGATGGGAAAGCCAAGTACACTAAGAAGGACTGCCTGGCCAACAATGGCTTGGATTATACAGGTGATCTCTCAGTTACCATGAATGGCAAAACGTGTCTGCCTTGGGCCTCCCCAAAGGCATTGGGACTCAGCAAAGGAAAGAATTTCATCCCAGAGATCAAACTTGTGGCGAACCACTGTAGAAACCCTGACGGAGATATGGAGGGACCCTGGTGCTATGTGGACCAGCATGGAAATACCACTGTGGACTACTGTGACCTTGAGATGTGTGGTGAGCTGTTTCAACACTTTTTCCCGTTTTAAATGATTCACTTAAAATATTAGGACACTGGGGGGAAAAAAGGATATCTGACAAGTATCATAAATGCTCTTTACTGTGAGTGCTGGACTGTTGTTCTCTTTCAGATGACCCAATAGATAACTATGAGGAGGCGGCTGGCGGAAGGGAAAGGACAACACTCTCTGGGCCCAGACAATCCTTCTTCAGCCCTCGGAGCTTTGGCAGTGGAGAGCTGGGTAAGTAGTATAATTTTGGTTAGGATTTTTTTTTTTTACATAAAGTGTAAGGTACGGCAAACAGAGGAGTAAAAGAGTCTATTTCATGACTTTGTTTTCAGTGTGCGGAGAGCGACCCATGTTTGAGAAGATAAGTAAGAAGGATGGTAGAGAGCAAGAACTGATTGACTCCTACCAAGGAGGCCGTATTGTTAAAGGGATTGACGCAGAAGTGGCCAGTGCACCATGGTAATGAAATTAATAGATATTCAAAACACCACATGTATTCTATTGCATTTACGTAGGACTACTACTTAGGGTCATGGTTGCGGGAAAGGAAGTTATCTGTGTGTCTGTCATTTAGAGGATGTGTTTTGGGGTTGTCGTTGCATTGCCCAATTTAAAAGAATGGAGTGGCTACAGATCTGACTTTTCTGCACCTTTCTTCCAGACAGCCAAGGGCCCCCGAAGCTTTTGCCCATGCGAGGTTTTCTACTTTGCACACAGTCTCTGTTCTACTCATAGACAACAGGGCTACTCTGGCGAATGGTGCCCGTTTTAATAAAGTTAGATCAAAGCTGAATCGATGTCTTCAAGATCACATAATGATAGTAGCCTATTCTACATAGCATAACCAAATATAATAGCACAGTAACGTTACTCTAAGACAAAAAAACACCACCTAATTTATTTTGATATTTTAGGATGATTGCGATCAAATTGTCTTTTTTTTCCTCGTGTGGCCAAAACTCAAAAGCGCACCACTAGGCAAAATATGTGCTTTGATTGAAAGACGACACAGGTTGGCTATACTACAGTTCGTTAACACCATCTGCTCTAAAATACACTCACTCTACATGAATTCAAAATAACACTGTAGGCTTCTTTGAAACGGTAGCCTAAAACTCAAGAAGATCTAAATGCTTATCCCCATGAATCTGATTGAGATCAAATGGTTGGTATGCAGATGCTGCATGGACGTTTCACCAGTAAAACCTGAATAATTATCATTTCACGATTGACCGTGAGAAATGCACAAGGCCGGAAAAGTCAGATCCGCAGCCTCGGCCTAAAAAGAAAGGCACAGATGTAATTTGGCAGAAGAAAATGATGATACCTGTTATTCATGGATGCTTTGATGGTAGGCAGGTGATGTTGTACAAGAAAAGCCCACAGGAGCTGCTGTGTGGGGCCAGTCTAATCAGTGATGAATGGATCCTCACTGCAGCCCACTGCATCCTCTATCCACCATGGAACAAAAACTTCACCATCAATGACATCCTGGTCCGCCTTGGCAAACATAACAGAGCTAAGTGAGTGGCCATCTCCTATTTTACCATTTTATCTTTATTAAACAAGCGACACACATTGACTTTTGCACAGTTCAACAGTGAACTATGACATGCCATAAGACTTAAGACAAAACAATAATATAGCCATAGCAAAATATTCTTGGCTCATACCGTATTTCAACCTAATCCCAGGTTTGAGAAGGGCACAGAGAAGATTGTGGCTATTGATGAGATAATTGTCCACCCCAAGTACAACTGGAAGGAGAACCTGAACCGGGACATTGCTCTGCTGCACATGAGGAGGCCTATTACTTTCACAG
The DNA here is from genome assembly GCF_002021735.2 of Oncorhynchus kisutch. NCBI lineage: Eukaryota > Metazoa > Chordata > Actinopteri > Salmoniformes > Salmonidae > Oncorhynchus > Oncorhynchus kisutch. The sequence goes on along the minus strand of NC_034181.2, from coordinate 56,965,282 downwards.
ATGAGATTCATCCTGTCTGTCTACCAACCAAGCAGGTTGCTAAGACGTAAGAGAGTTTACCGTAGCTAGCAGTAATTATCAAATATGAATTATTAACATTTCTGAGCTTTTTCCCTTACTAGCAATGGTAGCATCTTTTTTTGATTTCTCCTTCAAGACTGATGTTTGCTGGCTATAAAGGCCGTATAACAGGCTGGGGGAACCTATATGAGACATGGAGTTCCTCCCCCAAGTCTCTACCCACAGTTCTCCAGCAGATCCATCTACCCATCGTTGAACAGGATATCTGCAGAGACTCTACCTCTATCCGCATCACTGACAATATGTTCTGTGCTGGTGAGTAGCAGTTCTCAGCTCTTATCTCAGTGTGGTAATTGCTGTATACTGCAGCTCAAGTCCATCCAATATGTTAATCAAAAGTGAATTGGTGACTTGATAAACAATTTGGTGAATCACAGGTGTTACCATTAGTATGATGCTTCCTCGCAATGCCAATGTACTTTTCAGGCTTCAAACCAGAGGAACATAAAACTGGTGACGCTTGTGAAGGGGACAGCGGTGGCCCCTTTGTCATGAAGGTATACAACTAGAGAAACACAAACTTCACTCATTAAATGTCTTTCATATCCCCCACTTTATTTGATATACTCATGAGAATGACTTATATCCTCATTCACAGAGCCCAGATGACAACCGTTGGTACCAGATCGGCATTGTGTCCTGGGGAGAAGGATGTGACAGGGATGGGAAATATGGATTCTACACCCATCTTTTCCGTATGAGGCGGTGGATGAAGAAAGTTATTGACAAAACAGGCGGCGATGACGATGATTGATTGTTATTTCTTTTCATTTTTCTCTACATGCAAAGGAAACTGATGTAATATTGGAAATAAACATGCGTTCCTGATCATGATCTGCTTGTTATTACTCGTAGACTCAGCAATAATACTTTTTACAGAAATTAATCAAAACTAAATTCAGATCTGAGACTGCCAATAGAATTCTGCATGTTGTTACACAAGGTTTTTCATACATTGTTTTGATACAGATCTAATGAAGTAAAAGCAAGCACCGCTGGAGAGCTATCAGACAGGAAGTTTGGAACCTGCTATCATTAATCAAAGCTAAGCCTAGTTCACACAGCACTTTGCCCCTGTCTCGTTTCGGAGTCAGAAAGAGTGGTGGCCTAGGCAAGGAGAGCTCTTCTCCACCCACGGAACGAAAACCGGATGTTCGTGACTTGTGAAGCAAGCAGCTGTCACTGACCTAGCTAACGTTGGTAGCCTAGCGAGATAACAACTTATAGCAAGCCTTTCAGCGGGGATCAATTTCACAGCTTTTACGGTAAATCCACCAATTTAATGATTTAGGTTTGAATGAATCAATGTATTTTGCGTGTTCTATAGCTAGCTAGGACATAAACGTGAGACGAGCTCATTTGGATTAGCCTCAAATAACCGAGGATTAGCCTCGTTAGATAGTTAACGTTAACCTAACCAGCCGAGGCGAATGGTAACGTACTGTACCGTGCTAGCTGACAAGGTAGCTAGCTGTTAGCTAAACTATTGTTAAGTAGCTAGCTAACCACCGTTAAACAGGTTAGCTGCTGCTGGTAGTTGACGCGTTAGCTAGCTAACGTTTGTTTTAATCTATCGATATTTGTAAAACATTGAGTAGCTAGGTTACCTACTACTGTAACGTTACCGTCCGGCGTTAGCTAACGTTTTTTATTATATATATATATATATATATATGGGGCATACGTTAACTAGAGGAGTCGGGACAAATTGCAGCCTTGTTTTGGGTAACGTTAGCTGTTTCTCTAAGACACGAATCACCTTATTTCGGTAGCTAAACTATATGGCAGTTGCAGTGTTTAGCAATATACCATATTTTGGCTAGTTTATCTACTATAGATGTATACAATTATTGCACTTTGCTTGAATGCAGTTCTCCTCACGTGGACTGCGCATACATTGTGTTTCTGACTCTAGTCGTGATATTTTAAAGAACCAAAATGTCAAAGCATATTGCATCTCATAGCTGGGGAGGACTGTATTTGAGCCTTCCAACAAAACGAAGAACGGGTAACACAACAAGGCTGCTTCTTCAAACACAGCCCCTGTGGTGTTGTAAGATAAATTGGGTCATTTCATACCGAAATGTGTAGAACTTCCACAAACAAACCAGCCAATCAACTGTTGCTTCATTGCACAGACATCTCCTCAAATTATTAGCAAATGCTAACCTGATTGCAGATGTGAATTAGGCCTTGTCTATTTTTCATTTAGGTTGGACTTTGAAAAGAGTGAAGGACAAACGTTTATAGACCTATTTGTTTCATGCATTGTCCTTTCTGGCCCCATTTGAGTGGCTCTTCTGCAGTTATGATGTATCAGTACAGCTTTAAAGTATGTTTTTTTTGTGCCTAGGGTCCATTATAGCAGTGATAATTTACCACAAAGCACGATAGAAAAGGCATCTTTAAAAAATGTGCATCTGTGCCTGTTAAGCACTTGTTAGCTGTTTTATTTGTCTAAGTTAAGCTATAGGGAAGGGACTCTGAGGAAGACGCAAAAAAAGATCCTGAAAGTGATCCCACTGCTGAGATAGCACCTTATCTCATTGCATTAGATGCGTTATGGATGGATGTTGATGAACACACTTGTTTCTGTGACAGGAGGCTGGCTGAGCACCTGACCAGATTTTGTTCCGTGTGGAGTCTCATAGTTCACCACCATGTCTTCAGACCTTCTGGTTGACCTCAATGATGACCTTGGTGTAGATGATCCCCCCAGCAATGCCCTGGACCAGCTCAAACTGTCTCCAATGGGGGACAAGCTGTGGCCCCCAGATGACTCCAGTATGAGCAAGTCTGGTAAGAACCTAAAGGCAATTAGAAGGACAGCTGGACCTCTCTGTGCTGTCAGATGTGGACAGTTGGGTAACAATGCAAAAAAATAACTTGCTGAAATTTGAGAATTGCGTAAAGAATTTCTATTGTTTTATAAGCCACCTAATCCTTTGAGTAAAACAAAATCGTGAGATCACTGTTTTAAAACGCCACATTCCTGGCAAAATGTTGACCCTTGTAATATGATAATAATCAGCCTGTTGTAAGATCAGCTGAGTTTTTAGAAATGGAACGTTGTTTTAGGGCTATCACTGTTATTTCCCTAAAAATCGTGTAGTTTTATGTAAATCTGTCATTTGTCCAAGGAAAGAGTAAAAGAGAGCCTTATTCACAGCCCAATGCAGTGAGCCTTTTGTTACTCATGTCAACTTGATTGCATATTGCCCTCTGATGCAGTGTGCGTACATGAGTTATGCATTCTATTTGTAGGCACAGTCAAATTTCTGGTTCATTTCTGTTTTCACAGCAGATCTCCAGCCCCTTGTCTGATTGGAGGATGAGGACTGTGCCATTATTTGTGACTAATAGATGCATCTACAGCACCATGATTTAGAGTTTGAATTATTCTCAGAATCGTTATTAATGAACGGACGATTAAAGAGAAGGGTACAAGGGTTCATCTTATGAGATACCAAATGAAGCGCACACTGTCTGACCACGCCTCGAGCAACTGCATGTTAGTGACTTACTCTGTGAGAAGGACTTTGGTTTACTAAGTACACAATGCAGTCGTGTGTGTGTGTGTGTGGGGTAGCCTGTAAAATGCAATGTTTCGACCAACTAATTATTTTGGTATGCATCGAGAAGAGGCTCAAAGTGTGTTCGCAAACTCATTCTAAGAGTGCCTGAGCAGTGAGCAAGTACTGTCTGTGACGGGGCAGAGCCGAAACATTGAGTTGTGAAATTCTGAGCACTCTGCCCTCGAAGATATGAGCTAGTGAGATACGTGTGACGTGGTTGAATGTGTCCCCTTTCCTGTCAACAGAGACGGACATATCCAAGCGGTTGGGGGAGGGGTCACACCTATCCTGGGACCACCCATACTATGATATTGCCAGGCATCAGATTGTCGAAGTAGCAGGTAAGAACTTTGTCTCTACATGTGTAGCTTATCTGACCTCGATTTCCTGTTCAGTCTTGAATCCAGTTGACACTGTTTCCTCTCTCACTCTGCTGTCAAGGTGATGATAACTTTGGCAGGAAGGTGATTGTCTTCAACGCCTGTCGGATGCCCCCCCACCACGAACTGGACCACCACAAGCTACTGATGTGGGTGTTGTTGTTTTGAGATTACTGAGACATTTTCATCCTGCCATATGTCTAATAAATAGCTTCTTGTTGTGCTTTGATTCCCCCGCTGCTAGTCAAGTCGGTAGTCGTTGTGTTTTCATAAGTGATATGGATTGACTTCTCAACTATCATACTATCATCCAGGTACCTGAAGGCTACCCTAGACCAGTATGTTGAGAGCGACTACACCCTCATCTACTTCCATAATGGCCTCACCAGTGAGAACAAGCCATCTCTCAGCTGGCTGAGAGACGCCTACAGAGAATTTGACCGGAAGTGAGTCCCACCCTACCTCCAGCCAGACACGAGACCATAGTCGCAAAGCACATTTTGATAGTTTTTTCACCTATGAATGATGATGCACTCCATTTCACTCGAGATCTGAAAACTAAAGCCAAAGAGGAAGTGGACTTTGCCCTCACCCATATTTATGTCTATGAAAAGTACCATGTGCTTTATTTGTACTTATGGCTTGACTTCTCAAACAAGTGAACCGATTCAAGTTGACTTTTGCTGACTGCTCTGCTTTCTTCAGGTACAAGAAGAACATCAAGGCACTGTACATTGTCCACCCCACCATCTTCATCAAGACTCTTCTCATCCTCTTCAAGCCTCTCATCAGGTTAGTATTCTAGCACCGAGAGATGCTCTATTCCTTTCAACTGTAAAGTGTTTGCCATGTGTGATGGAGTCTCCTTTCTTGTCTAGCTTCAAGTTTGGACGAAAGATCAACTACATCAACTACCTGAGTGAACTGGAGGACGTTGTTAAGTGTGAGCAGCTAGTGATACCCACCCGGGTGCGAGAGTAAGACATTTTTTACACACGTTTCATGTAACTACTGTATCTCAAGATTGCCAATGAATTGGTCACGCTTGCGTAAAGGATGTCTATTTGTGATATCTGACTAGTTTGTTAAGTGCATTTACTTTGCTTTCTCACACCCAAACCGTTAGCTATGATGAAAAAATCAGAGCCTCACTGAAACCATCAGTTCAGGCCCAGATGTCCCCCCCTCGCAGTCCACCACTACCCAATCAACAGTTTGGAGTCTCCTTGCCAATGTAGGTAGTTGGATGAGGGCTGTTTTTTATTTGACTCTACTTCCTCAATATCCGACCTTGACGTTACATACGTAAGATGTTTCTAAGATTTTCAGTTTTTGTTGTTGATTTGTCAAGGCTAAGAGCGAGAAGTTCTGACAACGAAGCAGTTCCATTGGTGATGCGAGACACCGTGGCCTTCTTAATGGAACAAGGTAAGCACCATTCTTGCACATTTTTACCAGTGGTCATTTTTCTTGATGATGGGTTAAACTTTTGAGTCTTTGTTCTGATGTTCAGGTTTTTAGACCAATTTTTTTTTTTCACAATTTCATGCATACTGGACATGGATTCAGTATTTGAATTGCAAAACAAGGCTAATTCTGCTATTTGATTCTGTTTTACAAAAGGTTTTTGTTTTCATGGTTTCTCCCTTTTTCTGTCCTGTCTTAGGTCTTGAAATTGAGGGGATATTCCGGCGGTCAGCCAACGTGACGCTCGTCAAGGATGTTCAGCACAGATATAACTTGGGTGAAGCATTTGCACTCATTACTCTTAAACGAATGTCTAAAAATAATATCTGTTCATGTAATCAGTTCATGAAGTCCCTGGGTAGACCTCATTTATCTCTTTGGCTGTAGCTGTGGGATTTGTATGGCTCTGTGATTGTGTGTGTCTGTGGCTGCAGGTGAGGAGGTGAGTTTTTCCCAGATGGAGGACGTTCACCTGGCAGCTGTCATCCTCAAGACATTCCTCAGAGAACTACCAGAGCCCCTCCTCACATACCAGCTCTACAATGACATTGTCAACTTCCACAGTAAGTCTGGGGAACTCTCTCTTATCCTCCACACAGTAGATGGGGATATATTTTTTTATGTTTGTTGCTAAAGCTGTCAATTTGTTTTTGTAGGTCATAATCCTGAGAGGATAGTTCTAAGTCATAGCCACGTAACGTTAAAGGTCTATTTTATGCTCATTCCTCAGATGTTGACAGCAGTGCCAAAGTGACTGCGATCCAGAACATGCTGGCAATGCTCCCCGAGGAGAACTATACCTCCCTGAAGTTCCTCATTGAGTTCCTGGTGCAGGTATGTTTGCTGTCGTATCATATCCCCAGCTGAATACTTATCAGAAGCTCGGACAAACATTCCTGTTTTGTCTTTGGACGCCTGTTGTTCTATGGTTCTGTCTAAATAAGCATCATTCTGGGCATTTAGTACTGCCCGGTGACACTGGCCCTTACCAGTTTGTGTAAATTAACCAGTGAGTCGTTTTCTTATTGATATTCTACAAACATGCATGCTTGCCCATGTAGGTGTCCGCACAGAGTGAGATCAACAAGATGAACAACACCAACCTGGCAGTGGTGTTCGGACCCAACCTACTATGGGGACAAGACGCTGCCATGACACTCAGTGCCATTGGCCCCATCAATAACTTCACCAGAACTCTGTTGGACCAACACTACGAGGTCTTTTCCCCCTAAGACATCTCCTGTACAGCTATCTCTAACCAAGCCCCATTCATGTTTAAATCCCCATCTCTGACCCCGTCTCTGTATTTGTCTAGTACAGTGTAACTGTGTCTCTCCCAGTGTCCCCTAGTAGTGTTGCCAAATGCATGTGTGTATTGTGACTGTGACTGAGGACACAGAGAGAGGAAAAAGACAGGGGAGACGAACCATTGAAGACGCCAAAAGTCGGGTTAGAAGTCCGGTATGAAGGAGGCTTTAATGTCTCCGCCAGATATCTTATCACTCAGGAGAAGTTCAACACAGTGTACATGATTTGGTACTTTAAAACAATTGGAATAACCGAAACCAGTTCACATCTGTTCTGGTTTGAATCATATCAAATATTTATTTTGATGGTACAGATTTCAGAGAACATTTATGCAATGTTTTGTATCTGGGGAGCAAGATATATTTCATATTAATTTACTTGGTATGTCAAGTCCTATTTACATTGGAACAAATCATTTTCGAATTTCATAAATGATCGGTCGCTGCAGTGTACTCTAAATTCTATCGGGAGTTTATATTTTGCCACAACTTGTTTAAGAATCATGGTTATGTGTAAAGCTACAGAGTATATAGCTAAATAAAACCATGTGTATTTACGTTTGTTTTGGGGGGGGGGGGGGTCACATATCGCCTTACTTTTTAAATGTTTACTCATCTTACAAAACATACTGGTATCCCCTTTAAACATTTCCAGCAAGCCTTTGTTCCTTTCTGCTGCATTACGTTTGATCATTTTGTACAGGTCAACTATAAAATAAACTATTCTTAATCATGTAACTTCTACATTTCATGTTAAGCCTGATTAGCTTACTCAATGCAGGACAGTCTTTTCATGACACATATTCTACTTTCATTTGTGTATTATTACTCTACTTACAGCAGCTATTCCTTGAACATCAACATCCCTCTGTAAAGACTGATGGCTAGTGTCACTGCTGGCAAAATATCTTTCTGTAGCCTTAAAGTCAGTAAGGGGTATTAGAAGGGCTTCTAATCATGGATAGACTGAAATGCTGTGTACTTACAGACCCAGGGGCTTTCAGGCTCTGCTGTATTTCATTTGTTTACTGTATGTTGACTGTTAGGCGAGCTGTTTCTCTGCCTTATTTTGCTCATTTTATTGATGTCCGTTGCATTTTGTTCAATACTAAATTCAACTCAACCAAAGAATTATGGTTGCATTGGAGAACACTAAGATGGTTCCATTTAGATAATTGTTTACCTTAACATTTTTTCCATTTGCAATGGCCAAACTTTTGGGGGTACAGCTCCTGTGCTTTGTAATCCTGAATGACTTTGTAATGAACATATCCTGAATGAGAACCGTGCTAATGTTAAGACCGAATAAGTAAGAGTTCTGTTGTGCTTTGATGTGTTGTCTATTATTAAAATTAATTTGTTTACAGTGTATGAAAACTTCCTGGTCATGTCAATTAAACAATTGCATTGACATGCGGATCAGTGGCTTAGTAGAACCTTTACAACCCCATTTTGCGTCTGTGTGCCTTAAGGAAACAAACAGGCGAGGAACCAACTCGTCATATCTCGTTAAAAAAATTGTGCCCGTTTGTTCACCTTTATTGTATTGTATATCTGTATTGTCAAATAATAGTATTTCCTGGTTGCTAGTGAAAATGAAATTTCTCGTTGAGTATTTTACCGCAATCATTTTTTATATGTTATGAATATAAAGTATAAATAAAAGGTGGTTAAAAGTGCCTTCATTTGATTTATTCAGATGTGTGGAGGGGCGTACTCATGTGACAAGAGTATTGATGCTATATTGTGTTTTAAAAGCTTCAAGAAGGACGACGAATACGATCCCTCGTGTTGTGCTGGTATAAATCACAAACGACCACAATCAGAAATATATAGGGCCTCTGGCTTATTCCTTTCCCATAATACAAAATAGGCCATTTGAGATCAAATGTATTACACATGACCATGCTACTGTATATTAAAGCGTTGGGGGAAATCAAGATGACTTAAGATTGATACATTGAAAGTGCAAATAATGTTTACCCTCTTTACAGATAGGGAAAAGGGAAGCTTGCTTTATATGGTGATTCAGAGGTGAGCAGTGACTGTACATCATTTGTAGTGAGACACAGTGATGTGTGGCCTAAAGTTGGTAATCTAGAGAAGGAAAGCAGAAGACAACTCTTCTCCCCATTTACAAAAAAACAACCACAGGAACTTCTCTTTCAACATACAGATTCAGCTACACAGCATGTTTGCCGTTTCTTGGATATAGATTCACTACTATTGATCAATTTCCATACATAGCTTGGCTTCTTCCCATCTACTAAAACATGGCCACGCCTGGCTCCATAGTTGCTATGAGCGTTCTCAGTGTCACACGGGACAGCAATAATACAATGCCTCCTGACCTTTAGACAACAGCTTTGATGAACTGAACGTCTTAATTATTACGTGTTAAGCTCTATAACAGCAAGGTGAGAGGGGATCTGGTATTTACATTATGACACAGTCTGCTCAACACTAGAGCAAATGTTGCAGTTATTCACTTCAGAAAAGAAACGGTGCAACTTTTTTTCTTTTTTTAAAGATGTCTTCGGTTGTTGGGTACAGGCTCTCTTACTCTACAATACATCATCCAGTGAGGTTTGAAGAGAAACATTCGGAATACAAATCAATATGGAATTTAAACTACGAGAAGAAAGAACAGGCATACACAGGCTGAATGCAAACCAGCTTGAAAGACAACAGGACCTTGCAGATGGACTAAATGGGATCATTTGTCATTGCAGACAGTGGATCCATTTCTATCCCTACTGCAATGTGTCCACAAATGCATCAAATTCATCGATGTTCTTCTCGTATACTGCCAGTTTTTCAGGAAGAGAGTCCTGTAGGGAAAATGAACAACATCATTACAAACATAGAATGACTAAGATATTGATTTATTAGACTAAAAAGCACCACAGAAAAGAGACATTCAAACATACAGTAAATAATATAATGGTAACTACTATGTTCCCCTTTCACTACTATCTGTCAGCCATTTAAATTCAAACGGGACCACTTCATAGACAACACCCCCCAACCTGGCAACAAAACAGAAACCATCTCTCTTTGGGAGTCAGAGAAGTGTGTCTCACCAGGTCTTCTGCCATGGACTGAGAACTGACATCAATAGTGAGGCTGGTGAGCTGTGGGGGGTTCTGGAACTCTCTGTAGAATGTGCCAAGGTCCATGGGAAGGAGGTCATCCTTGGAGAACGCAGGCTTCTGAAGAACAGAGCACACAGAACACAATCAGATGTGCAGGGCAACAACTGTCACAGCCCCTTCCTTAATAACAGACTTCTCTCTACGATTTTTTGGTCAGCAGCACATATTATTCTCAGAGGTTCCGTTTTTTTTCCCGTTTTTTCCCCAGCAACATAGTCCTAATTAATTCTCAACTGTTAACCACAAGATAAGGGGTCCGAGGTCAGAGATTTGAATTAAGAACGCTCATTCCCATAAGCTTCATTTTCTCGACATCAGAAGCGTTTATCTAAAATGTTCAAAGCTGACATCTCTCCCTCTGTTGCTTTAAAAAGCCAGCTCCCTTTGATCGATTTTGGTTTTCATTAGGTCTTTGCTATGTGCTTTGTCGCATTCGCCTTTGATGTTTTGGATTTGAATTTCTCATGATCACTCTACAGCCCAGATACAAGTCAGAAATAAAAACTGTCTGAAGCAGTTTGTTAATGTTGGTCTTTTGGGCAAGGGTTATTTCGGCTGTACATATGCACACAATTTTTTTTTTTCCTGAGGCAAGCCGATGTTTGGTAGCCGAAGTCTCCGCTCCTTCGTGGGTGACTGGTCAAGAGTAGGGATTCTTCAATGGAGTGTTTGATGTCATTCAACGAAAGAGAGGACTCGTTTTCATGCAAATTGTTTCAGTTGAGAAATACTGCACCACACAATCTCAGTTAGTTGTAAAATTGCAAGACTACGACCGAAAACTTGTATACTGTAATCTTGAATACTGCTACGGCATCTAAAGAGGGACAAACAGTACCATTGCTGCTTTTTAAAATAATTTTTCAAGCCAAGGTCTTTAAAGGGAGGATGTGAGGCACAGACATTCACTTCGTCTACCCGAGTTCTGCTAGGAGCAAATCGAACCTAGTATGCAGACACATTAATGACCACTGCTAAGTGACGTAAGTAATGCTCATTTCTATATGAAGAAAATTAACGTTTTCTTCCTCTGCAGATGACATCCACAATTGACAGACATAAACAGACATTTGTTCGTAGCAGCATTTGATACGACATAGAAATGGGGTCAGATTGATTGAGTTACTATCTGTCCTTGACTAAAATGTAGTAGTCTCTGTTCTCCTCTGGAAAACAAAATAGAGCAATCTGTGTTACCGAAGGCAGGGTACTTACAAAGTCCACCATAACAAAGTCGTCCTGTGCCGGGCCTCCACTCTCACCAGAGCCTTGGGAGTGCAAACTGCCCTGCAGGGGAGAGGACGTGGCTGAGGACTCCGGCGGCTGAACCTTGGATAAAGGAGAGGTAATATCATTACCCCGTCTGCACTAAAATGACTCCTAACCAGATCCCAGAAAATAGTTACTTAAGGCTGACAATTATTTATGTGAATAATTTATTTACCATAGGGTCATTTTCCTCGAGGTCATAGGCTCTGGGAGCAAACGCTGCAAATGGTAAGTCCAGGCTTGCTGTGGTTACCTGCAATGGACATAGATTAATACTGCAGTAATTACAAGGGTATAACACTCACTGGTAATATGTCCTTTACTCGTAAGAATGGGTACTTCCAGGAATAAATATCTAAGCTTGTACTTAAACAAGGACATAAAAGGGCTGTCGCTACCTGTGTGCCTGGCTTGTTGACAAAGGCACCCACTTTCCTGGTGAAGGTGGTCTCCAGTACACCACAGGGAGAGCCACTCTTCACCCCAACGCTCCTCGACGAGGTCTCTGCGTCCTCACCACTTTGAAAGATCACACGGCAAAGCTGTAACAAACAGGTTTCTCCCAAGCAAGCGTCACCTAGGGTGATCCTCAGTTACACAGGGTGCTTCGCTTTGTCACACGGGGGGGGGGGGTCATGGCAGACTGGGGTTTACCTGCTGGAGGGCGTGGCGGGAACATGATCAGCAGGGGGGCATGAGGACACTCGTCGATGCTCTGCCTGGGCTCCATGACAAGGCTGCACAGGGACCTGCTGGGGTACGCCGCCCTCCTTCCCTGGAACTCCCATCTACATAGGACATGTGAAAGGCCATAGTTGGCACTGGCTGAGTCATGTTGAAACACCTATACAAAGCTTTGTTTCCCTTGTTGGCCCTCAAATCTATTCATTTAGAGCATCTTGACTGGCTGCGTCACCGCCTGGTATGGCAAAGTGCTTGGCATCCGACCGCAAGGCGTCATCCATGACCTCTATACCAGGCGGTGTCAGAGGAAGGCCCAACAAATGGTCAAAGACTCGAGCCACCCAAGTCATAGACTGTACCGATGCAACAAGTCTGGAACCAACAGGACCGTGAACCGCTTCTATCCCAAGCCACGAGACTGCTAAATAGTTAGTTAAATAGGTACCTGGACTATCGGCACTGACCCTCTTTGCACTAACATTGACTCATCACATACGCCGCTGCTACTGTTTGCTATTGATCCTGTTGCCAAGTCACTTTATTCCTAGTTATAGAGTATGTACATATTTACCTCATACCCCTGCACTGGTACCTCGTGTATATAACAAAGTCATCATTACTCAATGTGTATTTATTATTACTTTTCTATAATTTCGCTATTTTTTCCCCCCCTCTCTCTGCATTGTTGGGAAGGGCCGGTAAGTAAGTATTTCACTGTTAATATACAACTATTGTTTACAAAGCATGTGACAAATAAAATGTGATTTGACTAGCTCAACACCTGGGTGGTTACCTGGTGTGGGTTGGCAGCGTTTAAGGTAGAGGGGTGGCAGAAGTCAGCAGCTCCAACAAGCACAGGAGACTGATAAGAAAGACGAGAGCAGTAGAGCTGAGAGAGAGAGAGAGAGACAGGGTGAGAAAGAGAGAGAGCGAGAAAGAGAGAGAAAGAGAGAGACAGACAGAGACAGAGAAAGGGCGAGAAAGAGAGACAGACAGAGAGAGACAGAGAAAGGGCGAGAAAGAGAGAGAAAGAGAGACAGACAGACAGAGAAAGGGCGAGAAAGAGAGAGCGAGAAAGAGAGAGAAAGACAGAGAGAGACAGAGAAAGGGCGAGAAAGAGAGAGCGAGAAAGAGAGAAAGAGAGAGACAGACAGACAGACAGAGAAAGGGCGAGAAAGAGAGAGAGCGAGAAAGAGAGCGACAGAGACAGAGAGAGAAAGGGCGAGAGAGAGAGCGAGAAAGAGAGAGACAGACAGAGACAGAGAAAGGGCGAGAAAGAGAGAGCGAGAAAGAGAGACAGACAGAGACAGAGAAAGGGCGAGAAAGAGAGAGAGAGAGACAGACAGAGACAGAGAAAGGGCGAGAAAGAGCGAGAGCGAGAAAGAGAGACAGACAGAGACGGAGAAAGGGCGAGAAAGAGAGAGAGCGAGAAAGAGAGCGACAGAGACAGAGAGAGAAAGGGCGAGAGAGAGAGCGAGAAAGAGAGAGACAGACAGAGACAGAGAAAGGGCGAGAAAGAGAGCGAGAAAGAGAGACAGACAGAGACAGAGAAAGGGCGAGAAAGAGAGAGAGAGAGACAGACAGAGACAGAGAAAGGGCGAGAAAGAGAGAGAGCGAGAAAGAGAGAGAAAGAAAGACAGAGAGAGACAGAGAAAGGGCGAGAAAGAGAGAGCGAGAAAGAGAGAGAGACAGACAGACAGAGAAAGGGCGAGAAAGAGAGAGAGAGCGAGAAAGAGAGCAACAGAGACACAGAGAGAAAGGGCGAGAGAGAGAGAGAGAAACAGAGAGTGAGAGAGAGAGAAAGAGACAGTGAGAAAGAGCAAAAGAAAGAAAGAAAAGAGAGCGAGCTAAAACATGAATGAATCCAGAGGAGAAATGGGCTGATGGGAGGCGGGCAGCAGGAGGTAGAAACTATAGCATTACAGAGGACAGGGTAAACGTTTTAAGCACGGCTCTTCTAAGCAGATTTGACTTACCCTGACAATGAACATGATAATCTATTAAACATATTTATGTGATGACTAACTACTTGTTAAGGAATCCTCGTCAGCAAACCAATGTAACCATGTGGAAAGGATTAAGGTTAGGAATCCTAGGGCAGTCCGTAGATAATGTAGTCAATTACATAAGCACTTCCGCAGGTTATAAAATACCCTTTTACCAAGACAAATATGATTATTCATGTTCTGAATCGTTCAGCGGAGTCTCTCTAACATATCGTTAACATTACATACAAAATGTTGGATTTCTTAACATTATACATACGATAATACACACAGAGCTCTGTTGACCTAGCGACGGAAGGTTTCTCGTAACAACTTTTGAGCATTTTACATTTTGTGGTCCTTGTCTTTCAAAGTTGTTTCCGTGGGTGGCAAAAAGCACAATTAGCCCGACACGAGCTGAATTAAATATAAAAGGCTTTGGGAAAAGAAAAGAAAAGCTTGGAAAAACGCTCAGTGCCCCGTTGACATTTCAGAGATACGCTTGTTTTTGTGAGAAATCTTTTAAAAAAAATAACAGGAATTTCAAATGAATATGAAAAGGGTATACTAAAATATGAAAATTCTACATGTCATGTCTCAAAATCGGTGTCCATCTTACATCTATATTGTTTTATGTCCTGCGGATTTGAAGAAAGATGAGTTCAATGGGAAAGTGAGCCTGCCAGGTAGCCACAGTAGCCTTATTTCTTGCACAAAACCCAGCATAGCTGACTCGATGCAATTGTCCTGATTTTTTTTACCACTTTTTTGTGTTCTGGCCTCCATTGTTTTAGTCCATTCTACAAGGGTTAACAACACCGATAACGTTTGAACTGATTATTATAGAGAGATGAGGTCAGGACCATTGGTTTTATTAGAGGAATATCTACTCAACAAACATATTATTTTACCCATTGGGTCAAAAGATGTGTTTTTTGATTGGACACCCTAATGTAAGGGATAAAGAGATGCCCCATTTGATTGGACACCCTAATGTAAGGGATAAAGAGATGCCCCATTTGATTGGACACCCTAATGTAAGGGATAAAGAGATGCCCCATTTGATTGGACACCCTAATGTAAGGGATAAAGAGATGCCCCATTTGATTGGACACCCTAATGTAAGGGATAAAGAGATGCCCCATTTGATTGCTTCATTGATTTGCTTTTAAGCGTTCTATACTTCTATTACTTTTAAAGAGGTATCAGAAGACAGGCCAAATAGTCCTGGAACACCTCAGGCATTGTGAGTGAGTGAGATACATGCCCACACACACAAGACTCACTTGGTGTGAGAAGGCCAGGCCCATCATGGGTCATTTCAGAGTTTACATCACTGCAGGTTTAGGGATCTTTAAATGTGCCTTATGTACAGTGAACACGCACTACACAGACAGCACAGAAAGAGGGAGAGAAAGGGGCTAAGAAATGAAAGCACTTATACGGAAAAACGGAGAGGACCCATTTGGTACGGGGGCTTGGTAATGTCTCCAACACAGTGCTTTCCCACTGCCAGAATTGTGACATGAGCTTTGGGTATGAGAATAGCAAACCACCAGATACACAACTACACATCAGTTGGATGTATGGTCATCAATATAGGTCAAATGTTTGAATATGCATATCTATTTGAACGCGGTGCAAGACAAAATAGCTTAAGAAAACACCTGACCCTTTTGGTAGTGAAGTCACAGTCACAAATCTCACCGTGGACACCACACGTTTGCGAAATTTGCACAGATGCAAAGTTTGACTTTGCTAAGCAGTGACATACGTACTTGTGAGGGTGGAGAAGTGGAGAAGGACGTGGTGCACACTTCCTGAGAATCCTCCACCCCATTGTATGCTCCTTCATCTTCTCCGGGTGCTCTGGAGTATAGGGAAGGCAAACAAACATGACCGGATCATTACACAATCCTTTATTTTAGAACTTCATTGAAGATGATCATAAATAATAGGCATGCACAAATCTGTATTGGGTCGGTATAGGTGTTTGGGCGCGGGCTAACCAACCTGTAGTTACATGGATGCATGTGTCCCACGTTGCCAAAGGGGCGCTCAACGAAGTGGTCAATGATTATGCCCATAATCGGAGCCGTCCTCTCAAACTGCCTGTGAGATTATGAATATAGAATTAGGAATAAGTGTATAGATACAACCAGTGGAGAATAAGGAGGATATGGAAGAAAATGGGAAAACATATAGTGGCAGATTTTACAGGCAGTGCATTTGAGACCGCTGAGTGGGCACATGCAGTGCTGTGAACAACTTCTGTTTCTGTACCTGGTGGACATGAAGGCCAGGTTTGTCCTGTAAGCACAAGATAAGGTGATGGTTCCAATAGGAGTTCCCACAACTCCTACACGCACTGTCTGGAACCCTGAAAAACAGCATTCAGAAACAACAAATATCAGAATCTTCACAGCCCTACACAACACTTCCAAAGACCCAAACAACCGACAAAATATGTAGTGCGTTCAGAAAGTATTTAGAGCCCTTGGCTATTTCCACGTTATCATATGTTACAGCCTTATTCCAAAATGGATTAAATAATTGTTTTCCCCTCATCAATCTACACACAATACCCCATAATGACAAAGCAAAAACAGGTTTTTAGAAATCTTTGCAAATTTATGAAATAATAAATAACAGAAATACCTTATTTAGGTAAGTATTCAGACCCTTTGCTATGAGACTTGAAATTGAACTCCATTGTTTCCATTGATCATCCTTGAGATGTTTTGGCAACTTGTTTGGAGCCCACCGGTGGTAAATTCAATTGATTGGACATGATTTGGAAAGGCACACACCTGTCTATATAAGGTCCCAAAGTTGACAGTGCATGTCAAAAATTAAGCGTTGAGGTCGAAGGAATTGTCCATAGAGCACTGAGACAGGATTGTGTCAAGGGAAGTGTACCAAAAAATCTGGGGAAGGGTACCAAAGAATTTCTGCTACATTGAAGGTCGCCAAGAACAGTGACCTCCATCATTCTTAAATGAAAGAAGTTTGGAACCACCAAGACTCTTCCTAGAGCTGGCGGCCCGACCAAACAGAGCAATCGGGGGAGAAAGGCTTTCGTCGGCGAGGTGACCAAGAACCCGATGGTCACTCTGACAGAGCCAGAGCCCAGACTTGAACCTGATCGAATATCTCTGAAGAGACCTGAAAATAGCTGTGCAGCGACGCTCCCAATCCAACCTGACAGAGCTTGAGAGGATCTGCAGAGAAGAATGGGGGAACCTCCCCAAATATAGGTGTGCCAAGCTTGTAGCGTCATACCCAAGAATACTCAAGGCTGTTATCGTTGCCAAAGGTGCTTCAACAAAGTATTGAGTAAATGGTCTGAATACTTATGTAAATGTGATATTTCAATTTTTTTTTAAATAACTTTGCAAAAAATCCTAAAAACCTATTTTTGCTTTGTCATTATGGGGTATTGTGTGTAGATTGATGAGGGGGGGGGGGGGGGGGGGGGCAATGTAATCAATTTTATAATAAGGCTGTAACATAACAAAATGTGGGAAAAGTCCAGGGGTCTGAATACTTTCCGAACGCACAGTAGATAATATAACAGGCATGGTTACCTTCTCCCAATCCTGTAAGTTGAACCTCTCCAAAATATATCCTGCAAAATAATGTATCTATTAGTCAGACTGTTTACTAACACGATATACATCATCATTAGCAATACTGGTCAAAATAATGATAACACATATCTGTATACCATAAAACAAACAAACCTGTACAGTATGACATAGTCGTGCCCTTGCTTTCGTGAGAGTTTGTAGGCTGGGGTTACCCTTGTGATAGCCAGTAGTGACTTGAGCAGTAATGACATGCGGTTATAGACAGTGTAGGACACTTTAATATCTTTGTCACACCTGCAAAAAAAAGAATCATACATTTTACAATGAGTGTTACGCTCCATGAAATGTAAAAAGCAACTACAAAACCTGGGGCCCAAAAATAAGAAAATGCTAAACTTATCCTCATTACTTACTTCTCGTTCATTTCGAGACACCATGTCTCCAATTCCATCGAGTCTCCCTGGAAAATATGACAAAGTCATGATGTTTTTCTAACCTTTACAGTCACTTGGACTTATTGACAAACAAATGCCCAATGATCCAGACCACTGGTCTCAAGAACTGTCTGTGACACCAGTCTGTGCTATCTTACCTCTGAGGTTTTGAGGGAGATCTCAACACACATGGACCGTTCGATGCCAGGAAGCTGCCCGGCCAGAGCTTTCTTTGACTCATGTGTAACTTCTGGGATATCTTTGATTGCCAGGTTGAACTGGTGAAAATATTTTAGTTTAATGAGACTTGAATCTACAACTCTTTCAGGGAAAAAAAATGGCACCGGTAAATTAATGAGTTGAGAGAACAAGAATGAATTGTGACATACCCAATCAGAGCCAGTAGGTGAAGACAAGGAGCGTGTGCATACTTTTTCCCCAAGTCGAGCTTGGACTATCACCTGTACTGTCTGATGACAAATTAGGAAATTATCAACCTCAGTGAATTAATCAACTCAGGAATACTATAGAAAGTGCTTGATAATCTAATTGTGGCAATATTGTGCATAATTAAAGACAGTACCTTCAAAGCGAAAAACTTTATGAACTTGTCCAAGTCTTTTTTATCCTGAGGACTTAGATCACTGTCCATCATGGAATGCCCTTGTAATGTAAAAACACAGTCTGGTGAGCAAGGACAGCCACATTAATCGAACTGTTGGCAGGCTATATCAATTGCGTGTCAGTCAAAACAATGCTAGATTTTGTCTAGCCTCATTCTATAGTCATCTTAGCTAAGAACTCCAGTGTCCACATTAAGCTTGTGTGTGTTGACAAAAAAACAGCGAGCTAACTTCGACTCTAGCTAGGTAATACTTGACTAAAACATATTGTCTGTCAATGACAAGAAAATATTCAAGATTGGTGGTAGCTATCTAGATAATTAATTTGATAGCATGGCTAATTACCGCGTTTAGCAACATAGCTAGCTAGCATGCACGTACTTAGCTCATCACATCAGAAATGCACATGTAATTTCAATGTTGCGCTGATAGCGTACTGAAAAACGTAGTTCTGGTTACCTATATGATCTAAATGATATATATTCTTATATTGGCTAAGTTACACCGTCGCATTATGTTATTTGGACACCAGCCTTGACCACCTGGCCCATTTCTTGTTTATTTTCTTTGGGGGTATGACGTGTCTCGAAAGAGTTGTATTTTGAGAAGCACTTTCATCTCCAACGCTGTGGTCTATAAAATGTGCAAAATCCCATCTATCGTCATTTCAGTGTTTTAATATCAATAAAAACACAGGACAAGTTGTTTTGAAAACAATAATTACGTTAATTTGTTTGTTTTAAACTCGAAACTGCGTCTCACATATTTTTGCTAGATATCAGAAAAGTGACATGCGCAGAAGAGTCACAACGACAATAACAACAAACGCCGGTAGGTTCAAATTCGACGTGTTTTAAAAATATTTTTTTTACTAATGAATGATATTTATAGTTCGTATTATTCTAAGTTAGCACCATCTTGGGTGACTTTGGTTCACTGTTCCCAACTAAATGTCTGATAAGGAAATTGCTAGGCTAGCCGCAAGCCTTAATGCTAGCTAGCTATACAACATAGAACACCGATCATCTTTATATCTAGTAGAGACTATCTCTGATTTATCTAACTGGACATTTGGTTAGAGATTAAGCATATCAGACCAGAACATAATATTGAAAGAAACAGACCATGCTGAAAACACAAAGCTCTGTTTTGATGCCTTTCTCTCCCCCCCCCCCTACAGAATTTCCATAACGAAATGGCTAACGAAATTGCATAACAAATAGCCATTCTGGATTGTGACCTGCTGCTCCATGGTTGTGGACATAAAACTCTCGACAGGTTTGATATAGAGACTGTTTCAGATGAGTTCCTATTAACATCATTTGGATTCCCTCGAGATTTCATCTACTACTTGGTGGAGCTACTGCGTGACACTTTAGGATTCTATACCTCAGGATCCTTCCAGACGAGGATGGGAGATGCCATTGGCATTCGCCAGGCTTCCATGAGTCGCTGTATGACAAATGCAACCAAGGCAATGGTTGAGAAAGCTCCAGAGTGCATAGGATTCATGAGAGAGGAAGCCACAAAACAGCAGTCCAAAGAGGAGTTTTTCAGGGTAGCAGGAATTACCTAATGTCATGGGGGTTGTAGACTGCCCATATAGCCATTAAGGCACCCAATGCCGATGATTCTTCATCTGCCAATAAGAAAGGCTTCCATTCAAGAAACTGTCAACTTGTGTGTGATGCCAGGGGACTTTTGCTCAGTGCAGAGACTAACTGGCCCGGCAGTTTACAGGATAACTGCATATTTCAAGAGTCTTCAGTGTACAAGGAATTGGAAGAGCAGGAAAATCACGAAGGCTGGTTATTAGGTAATATAGCTGATAATCCTCCATTTTAAACTTCCATTGTTGAAAATACTTTTTAATTTTTTATTATTGTCTTGCTCTTCAAGCCTCCCTCTTTCATAATGTCTAACCTAGCCATGCCTTTTCTTGTAGGAGACTGCCACTATCCTTTAAAGAAATGGCTGATGACACCTGTCTAGTACCCAGAAACTTCAGCAGACTTTCGATACAACCTGGCTCACACTGCCACTCATAAGATGGACCGCACATGGACCGCACATTCAGGGCCATTCAAACTCATTTCCGTTGCCTGGATGGGTCCAAAGGCTACCTTCAGTACTCACCTGAGAAGTGCTCTCACATCATTCTGGCCTGCTGCGTCTTGCACAACGTGTCATTGCAATCAGGCTTGGATGCCTGGACATTTGAGAGGACTGATATACCAGGCCAGTCAGACAACGGCAGTCGAAAGCCAGAGGCTGTGGACTCTGAGGCAGTCCGAATCTGCCAGGAGCTCATTCTTAGTCACTTCAGCTAGGTCTGCATGCTCAGAATCAACAGGGAAAACACTATGTTTCACAGAGCCTGTGCCTGCAATAGAGAAGTGGTTGACACCAGATTCTGTATAAGCAGAAAGAAAGATGATTTTGTGACTAATATAGGTTTTAGTAGGTGTAGATGTACAGTTTCAGAAAGTATTCATACACCTTGACTAATTCCACATTTTGTTGTTGGATTAAATGTATTATTTTTCTCACCCATCTACACACAATACCCCCTAATGGCAAAGTGAAAACATGTTTTTAGACATGTTTGCAAATGTATTGATAATTAAATGTGTATCCTAAAAACCTCTAGTCCTTTCTGATGACAAGCATACCCATAACATGATGCAGCCAACACCATGCTTGAAAATATGGTGGTACTCAGTGATGTGTTGTGATGGATTTGTATGTATATGTAAAATGTATGTATATGTAGCAGAAAAGCTGTAAAAAAAAAAAAATGTTTTATTTCTCCTCCAAAGAGGGGTGGTGGTGGAGGGGTTAATACATGTTTGTTTTTTTAAGCCCTAATAGCAGACACATTTCTCAACATGCTCACAACATGCAATTGGATCCAAATTATAAACATTTGGATACAGGGGGAAAAAAATGGTGCAAGTCAAATTCTACTCAAATACTTGTATTTGGCGGGTTGTGAGCATGTTGAGAGATGTGTCCGTTCTTAGGGCTTGATTCAATCAGATTTTTTTAAAGTGCATGTTTTGGATTATTTGTATTCTGTACAGGCTTCCTTCTTTTCATTCTGTCATTTAGCTTAGTAACTACAATGTGTTCGATCCATCCTCAGTTTTCTCCTATCACAGCCATTAAACTCTCTTAAAGTCACCATTAGTCTCACGGTGAAAACCCTGAGCGGTTTCCTTCCGATCCAGTAAACTGAGTTAGGAAGGACACCTGTATCTTTTTAAAAATTGAACTTTTATGTAACTAGGCAAGTCAGTTAAGAATACTGAGCTCAGCACGCACTGAGCCCCAATTGCGCGCCGCCCCAATGGGACTCCCAATAACGTCCGGTTGTGATACAGTCTGGGATCAAACCAGGGTCTGTAGTGATGCCTCTAGCACTGAGATGCAGTGCCTTAGACCGCTGCACCACTCAGGAGTGACAGTGTATTGATGCACCATCCAAAGTGTACAGTGCCTTGCGAAAGTATTCGGCCCCCTTGAACTTTGCGACCTTTTTCCACATTTCAGGCTTCAAACATCAAGATATAAAACTGTATTTTTTTGTGAAGAATCAACAACAAGTGGGACACAATCATGAAGTGGAACGACATTTATTGGATATTTCAAACTTTTTTAACAAATAAAAAACTGAAAAATTGGGCGTGCAAAATTATTCAGCCCCCTTAAGTTAATACTTTGTAGCGCCACCTTTTGCTGCGATTACAACTGTAAGTCGCTTGGGGTATGTCTCTATCAGTTTTGCACATCGAGAGACTGAAATTTTTTCCCATTCCTCCTTGCAAAACAGCTCAAGCTCAGTGAGGTTGGATGGATGGAGAGCATTTGTGAACAGCAGTTTTCAGTTCTTTCCACAGATTCTCGATTGGATTCAGGTCTGGACTTTGACTTGGCCATTCTAACACCTGGATATGTTTATTTTTGAACCATTCCATTGTAGATTTTGCTTTATGTTTTGGATCATTGTCTTGTTGGAAGACAAATCTCGGTTCCAGTCTCAGGTCTTTTGCAGACTCCATCAGGTTTTCTTCCAGAATGGTCCTGTATTTGGCTCCATCCATCTTCCCATCAATTTTAACCATCTTCCCTGTCCCTGCTGAAGAAAGGCAGGCCCAAACCATGATGCTGCCACCACCATGTTTGACAGTGGGGATGGTATGTTCAGGGTGATGCGCTGTGTTGCTTTTACGCCAAACATAACGTTTTGCATTGTTGCCAAAAAGTTACATTTTGGTTTCATCTAACCAGAGCACCTTCTTCCACATGTTTGGTGTGTCTCCCAGGTGGCTTGTGGCAAACTTTAAAACAACACTTTTTATGGATATCTTTAAGAAATGGCTTTCTTCTTGCCACTCTTCCATAAAGGCCAGATTTGTGCAATATACGACTGATTGTTGTCCTATGGACAGAGTCTCCCACCTCAGCTGTAGATCTATGCAGTTCATCCAGAGTGATCATGGGCCTCTTGGCTGCATCTCTGATCAGTCTTCTCCTTGTATGAGCTGAAAGTTTAGAGGGACGGCCAGGTCTTGGTAGATTTGCAGTGGTCTGATACTCCTTCCATTTCAATATTATCGCTTGCACAGTGCTCCTTGGGATGTTTAAAGCTTGGGAAATCTTTTTGTATCCAAATCCGGCTTTAAACTTCTTCACAACAGTATCTCGGACCTGCCTGGTGTGTTCCTTGTTCTTCATGATGCTCTCTGCGCTTTTAACGGACCTCTGAGACTATCACAGTGCAGGTGCATTTATACGGAGACTTGATTACACACAGGTGGATTGTATTTATCATCATTAGTCATTTAGGTCAACATTGGATCATTCAGAGATCCTCACTGAACTTCTGGAGAGAGTTTGCTGCACTGAAAGTAAAGGGGCTGAATAATTTTGCACGCCCAATTTTTCAGTTTTTGATTTGTTAAAAAAGTTTGAAATATCCAATAAATGTCATTCCACTTCATGATTGTGTCCCACTTGTTGTTGATTCTTCACAAAAAAATACAGTTTTATATCTTTATGTTTGAAGCCTGAAATGTGGCAAAAGGTCGCAAAGTTCAAGGGGGCCGAATACTTTCGCAAGGCACTGTAATTAAAAGCTTCACCATGCTCAAAGGGATATTCAATGTCTGCTTTTTAAATTTTTTATCCATCTACCAAAAAGTGCCCCTCTTTGCGAGGCATTGGAAAACCTACCTGGTCTTTGTGGTTGAATCTGTTTGAAATTCACTGCTCAACTGAGGGACCTTACAGATAATTGTATGTGTGGGGTAAAGAGATTAAGTGGTCATTCAAAAATCATATTAACCACTATTATTGTACACAGAGTGAATCCAGCAGCTTATTATGTGGCTTGTTAAGCAAATGTTTACTCATGAACTTATTTAGGCTTGCCATACCAAACGGTTGAATACTTATTGACTCAAGACATTTCAGCTTTTTATTTTTAATTCATTTGTAAAAAATTCTAAAAACATAATTCCACTTTGACATTATGGGGATATTGTGTGTAGGCCAGTGACACACAATCTCAATTTAATCCATTTTAAATTCAAGCTTTAACACAGCAAAATGTGGAAAAAGTCAAGGGGTGTGAATACTTTCTGAAGGCACTATGTATTTGCAGACACTGGAATTGTCTACAAGAGGGCAGGGTGTGGTGTACAAGATGTATATGCTCCAATAAATACATGTGTAAATGACTGGTTCATTTATTTTACTCATTATACGCATAACTATGCACAACTTTTTTTTTTAAATGAAACAGTTTAATGTTCATTCCAAAACATCTTCGATAGAAAGTTAATTCGCCATATCAAAGGTTTGTTTGAGTTAACGGTGAAAAGGCCAAGCTGTCTCCATCGCACAGCATGCTTGGCTATCAACAGCAATAAATCAAATCAATTTAATGAGACTTGGAAGGGGCACGCCCTTCCAGATTGTTTCATTTTGAAAAGGGAAACGAAGGCAATGGATGGACTGGACTGTGAGCTGAAAACCTGAGCAAATGATGGAGAACAAACATATTTCTGTCTCCCAGCATCTTATTGAGTAATTGGAGGACCAGACATAGCGAAGTGATCGAAGAGAGCGAGTAAGGAAAGATAGTATTTCATATACTTTCATATATTACATCCAGTGTGTGTTGCACCGATTTTTTTATACTTTTTTAAAGAAAATATGCATGAACAGATGTAGTAGGAGTTCTCAGAACTCTGCTGACTCCTGGTTTTGAACTAACTGTTGTAGAATTTTAAAAAAAGTGTTCAACTAATTTAGACG
Organism: Oncorhynchus kisutch; assembly: GCF_002021735.2. Taxonomy (NCBI): domain Eukaryota; kingdom Metazoa; phylum Chordata; class Actinopteri; order Salmoniformes; family Salmonidae; genus Oncorhynchus; species Oncorhynchus kisutch. The sequence continues at coordinate 56,940,411 of NC_034181.2, read as the reverse complement.
AGCTGTGATTATTTGTAAAGTAAGTTTATTCATGTTTTAGTGTTTCTAAAGAATTCATCAACGTATCTCATTGGTTGAAACTGTCGATGGGACATGCAATTGATTTTGGTGATATCGAGACACCTGTGGAAAGACAGATATTGAAAAATATTTTTAAATGGAGACTGATGGCTTAAATTGAGTGGGATATTATATTGGTCATCCAGGACAGACGTTTTTTTTATGTCTGAAGGTGAGACAAATCTGCAATACAAAAATTTATGTAAAATAATAATACTCTGAATTGTTGATACTATGTTCATTTAGTATGATGTTTACTATGCTATTTACTAATATTTACTATCAGTAGCCTGGGCTTAGCTAGTGCGGGGAGGTCTATGCAAGGGGAAATATGTAAAATACCTGAGTGCTCATGGTCTGCTTTGTTTGAACTTCACCCCTGTGTGTTAGACACATCACCAAGCGGTTCATTGGAGAGTATGACCATCAAAAGGGTAAAGACTGCATCTAATTTTACTGTCCCTTATGCAAGTTGTCACTTGACTATATTAGGCTGACAGCATTCTGTCTGTGGGGTTACAGGAGTAATATACAGGTGTTGGAAAACTGTGGACAAGGAGACCATCGATTTAGAAATATTGGACACAGCCAACAAGGTACTATCCAGAGACTGAGGTCATCATGCTCTCGGCTTTAATCGACCTCAGAATTAAGTCTATATTTTTACTGTTTTGGGGATTTGTTTCTCTCTGCCCTTGTGTCAGGCCTCTATAAACCCAAAGAGGAAGATTACTCTCAGGCTCAAACAACCAGAACAACCCCCATAGCATTCCAACAATTGTAGAGAACAAAACAAACTGGCGTATGCTCCCAAAAGTGCTATGCCCCTGCTAGAGTCGAAATGTTGCCATGAACAGACCACTTTTGAGAGCATAAAACCAGTGTACAGATGTATCTTGTTCTTTATTAAATGACAACTCAACCTTTGTGGTCCCCCCCCCCCGTCTCTTGTTATCGCTCTCTCTCTCTCTCTGTAGGAGTCTGTGGGTTCTGCAGCACCTTCTCTTGAGAGTTCCATTAAATGGGCCGATGGTTTCCAAATGATGTATTCCATCACAGACCGGAGCAGCTTTGAGTCAGCCTCACACTTAAAGAGGATGAGTATTGATCACGTCAAGCAGACCCTGGGTGAGATGACAACTTTAAACGTGTGGAAACACCAGGAAAGGGCAATCAAATGGAGTCTGGAGTGGAGGGCATCTCATTATTGCAGAGGTTACATCTTCTAAGAGGCAATAGGACAGCCTAGAACCCAACCCACCCATGACTCTTTTCAGAACCTACTTTACATAGGCTAGTCCAGCTGTCTTTTCATTGGCGGATATTACGCTTTTGTATAATGTTTGTCTAATTTATCATAATGATTCCATTAAATCACTCATGACTAGGGGAACGGGTTTTATCAAGGCTGTGTTAAGCGGAGTTTGACTGCTTACAGCTTTTGCTGTAATAAAATACGCAAGCCACTGTTACACACCAGTACAGTGATAAAACAGTAGGTCTGCTTATTGTAACTGCAAACGTTATGTGGTGGTTGTCTTTTCTGCATAGCAAGATGGTCTATCTTAAACAACATCATCTCTGTGTGTATTTTGTGTCCCTTTAATAGGTTTCTAAACTCTGTTTCATGCTTTTTCATCAGGCATACCTACTGTAATAGTTGTGAATAAATGTGACATGGAGAATGGTGGTGCGGACAGGAGAAGGAAAGGCCCTTGCCAGTGATCTGAGGTGACATGTTTCAATTGATTCACTTGTCTGGTGCCATCAGCAACAACTTCTTTGAGTTGTCTGCGGCGGAATGTTCTGTGGCTGTGGAGGTAGCGGTTGAGAAGTTGGTACGAGAGGTGCGTCTGGAATACCAGCGCCACCTACTGGCCATGGACAGTCACTCAAGCTCCCCCGTAGCAAGACCATGCAATGGTGACGAAGGCATTTCACAGAAAGTATATACACACACACACACACACACACAGACACACAGTGTGCCTATGGCATATTTGGTTAATGCACAATTGCATAGAGGTTCACACAGCTTTGATATGGCACTTGACAACATCAATGGGAGTTTGACAGAAAGCAGCTGAAAATGTATCGGAAGTTGCACTTTGACCTGGAGGTATTATCGCTCACTACCACCTGTTTGACAGTGAATTGATTGCTGTCTACAGTGTTTGTAAGAAGAACTGTCACACACCTCATCTTGATGGCTGTTCATAATCCGGATATGTTTATACAGAGAGAGAAGAGACGCCACATTTACAACTTTGTAATTTTATTTAAAAATGGTCAAATAAATAAATACAAATTGATCGAATGCTCCAAAAAATCTTGACTTACTCTGACACTGCAATGGAATTTGCCAAACACTGCATACAAACAGCTGCATAAAATAACTCAAGTACAGGAAAGAGGTCAAATGAATCAGTGGATCACAGGCAACAAAAAGGATTGGTAACAAAACCGTAGTCAAAAATAAACAAATACTTCTTTAAAAAAATTATTGTGAAAAAATACAACCGACAAATATTACAAGAGAGTATGCAGTCTGTGCAATAAACCATTTACACTATATCCAGCACATTAGTGCCTTTGACTTGCTTGATCTGCTACAATGCATCTTAACAAAGAGGAAGAATACTTTACGTTGAGAAAAAAAGCCTTCGAAATGAATGAAATGATACGAGTGCATGAAGTAAGAGGTGGGACAGAGGTTTACAAGAAAGGGGGGAGTCTCCATATTGATGGCAATGAAATGCAACTAAAATACTTGAAGGCCACAGATGTGACGTGATTTCGCATGAGAATAACTGTTTTCAGAACTAATCAAGATATGCAGAGATGAGAGAATCTAATCAATATTGGTTTCCTAATTGGTTGCTCTCGTTGTGAATATTATTTAGCTGGTGTAGATCATAAATGGAAATTTAAAAAATCTTTAAAATCATTCTTTGGATATTAACTTTGTTTCTATTTTTTTTCTTACCACAACATGACATTTACTTTCTTTCACAGCACAAAGCACTAGACAATATTTGAGTTGGCCATACCACATCCTCCCCCCCATCTTCCTCCCTAAATCAGAAAATAAAAACAACTCCGCCCATAATATTCAGCACTTTGCCTTCAAAGTTATGATCCAATAAAAGTCACTAATTGAGAGGGACATTTCATTTCCTATGTGAGTCATTGGGGTACGTATACAGTACATTAAACATTTACTGGTACAGCTGTAGCTTTCAATATACTGCTGTAACACTTTCCATTAAGGTAGCCTATACCCTGGTTACTTTTTTGTTACATATTCGTTATAATGGGTTATAAACTAAAATCTGTAAACTACTAAATAACAGTCTATGAACGACTTGTGAATATTTTATGAAAGGAACCTGAAAGTAAAGTGTTACCAAGGTTGGAAAGGTGAAATTCAGTTCTATATATGAAAAGTAGGAATGTTTTTTTAATGTATAATCATGTCCATACAATCTATTTGCATATGTAGGCATAGGTTTGTTGAGGTTTCGACAGCTGTAGTTTTGTTTTTGGGCTCATCATGCTGAGCACAGATGGGGGAGTGTATTTGCTGAGATCCTTATTATTTCTATTGCATTAGAGGCACTGAGAGCCACATTTTTCTAAGCTTCTGCACCAAAAAAGGTCCAATAAAAAACACATCAAAATGATTATAACGATAAGATGAAGAATATGTCAATTATTTAACAATATTCAGAAAAAAAATCTGGCCCTAAATTATACATTTTCATGGTAAGTATGTGTCATTGCTGCCACTTATCATTTGCATCTTGCCCCGTGAAGATGGCAAGTCAGAGAGAGAACTAAAGGATTTAACTCTGTTGAGTGTTCAACCACAAGGTGCATTAAAATATTTGCTAATTGCTTGTATTTGAGGGACTTGGTGGAGGGACAACTCAAATAGTCGTTCAAATCACAATCCTTATTTTTCATACACTGGCAAGTCAAGTCAAAACGAATCGGAACTCTCTTACATGATGACTTGTAAATACAATAGGTTCCCATTTTTGCCTATCATCGCAGTTCTGTGCAAAGAGAAGTAGATTTCCTGAAGTGGTTCATCACAAATAGACAAGATTTCCACAATTCATTGAATTTTTTTTGTGACACTCAAACAAGACCAACAATACACCGAACAGTTTGTTCACGAGGCGCAGCATTTTCTTAAGGCAATTGCTACACAACGACAAGTACCCGCAGGCCAAAAGGAAGAGTGGCCTCAACACAAGACAATGGACTGGGCCATCACTTATCCTTTAACTAATGCTCTCCTTTTGATCTGGCGATAGATTAAAAACCCGATCTTGCATCTTCTCTTTGTGCTTTCCAGTTATTTGCATTATTATGATGATTTGTTTATGCATTTTCAAACATAAAACATTGCCATGGTTTGGGTGCATTTCATGTCAAGAGGAAATATATAGAGCCCTGTAAAAGCCTTCAAACTCTCTAGACAAAGGCACCGCCAGGGGGACCCATAGCGTATGATGTAGTACAGCAAGTAGGCCCTGTGATGAAATGATATGTTTACCGGCAACCTGTTCCTTCAACGTCCCTAATTTCTCAAGTGTTTCACAACTAATATATCGACATTGCATTGCAACTCTTAAGGACTTAAACGTGTAAAACGGCAGGTTATGAACAAAAGCTACACATACTGTACAAAAGTGTCAAATGAAAAGTGACTTGTCAGTGTGGTGGTGTAAAATATAAATCGTTCAAATGTTCATATTTACTTTAGACATTTTATGGCAGGATGAGGGTATGTGGTTCGGTTCCAGTTTGTGCTTTTCCTTTTCCAGACCATTTTCCCAAACAACATATGATACAATGTCATTGCCACGCTCTCTTTTGTATGTCTGTAACTGCCATGCTAAATTTGTGCCTATCTACGGGGACTCCTAATTGAAACCTTAAAAACATTATATAACAAAATAGGACTGTTTCCCTGCTGTATTTGGATACAATAGCATTTGGCAGTTATGAATTGAGCATATTGAATAAAAATTCAATTGCAAGGAACATCAAAAAAAAAAAAAAAAAGCTATTTACATAGTTTTTTCCGGTTCAAATATATTTGATAAGAAATCAAAGTAATGCGAAAGAGAAAAGCACTTTTGAAGAAGCATATCTTGATGTTCGAAAACTAGGAAGACGTGAATAGAAATATATTCCCCCAGAATAAATGGTTGTTTCCTTTAGCAACAGATCATGACAAACGGACACAAAAAACCCCTCTCAGACAATATCTGAACTGATAGTCGCTAAGTCCCCCGTACATGCCTAGAGCTGCAGTCACATGGAATATTGATGCAGCCGCTTTCCGTCTATGCCTCCGAACGTATCAATCAACAAAGTGGTCAATCATATTCTCAAAATAATACAAAAGGAACGCTAGGTTCAGCAACAATGGATAACGCAAAACAAGTCATGATAAAGGTGACCTCGTAAAGAAAAACAACTTCATTGTCAATGAAGCCTGCAACGAGTCCATGTGATGCTGCTGAAGACCACAGACCGTAAGCTGAATGCTGGGCTCCTCCCACTGTAGCCAGTCTGTCTGGCTGTCTGTTGGGCAGCACTGAGGTGACAGTGGATACAACTTGAACGTCAGGCTGACCTATGTTGATCCATTATCTGTCCTGTGATGTAGCTTTAAGCTGTACTGTCAGAGTTGTTGGTGGTCGTAATGGGGGCAGGTGGGATAGATGGATGGAGGTGAGCTGGAGCTCCTGTAAGACAAAAAGTGTGATTTGGGACTAATCAGATCCCTCAGGCAATACTTCAGTGATTTTCAAAACTGTTGACAAATACTGCAGCAAACAAAAACCTTGTCCCCTGGTAGTTTATAAATTCCAAATGGCTGTTATGGTGTTTTGGTTGATCCAATTGTTTCTGGTGTGGTGTAGGTGGTGGATCTTCAGGCGAGCGGGCAGGTCTCATCTTTGGACATCTCGGATCCATCTCCCCTGAAGCTGCAGTCTAAGACACCCTAAGAAACCATCCCCACAAAGAGGCGCTATGGCGACTATTGGAGGCACACATTGGTGTGATGTTTATTACTATTAACAATATCCTTATTATGAGTAAGAGTGTCACCATCGTCAGACTTGAATAATAATCTTTGACCTCGATTGGCATACCACTGGTACATAAAGTCACCCTCCTTCGTCCCTTTCCCTTTCTCCATCTGATAATCATAATGTCCTCTCGGACAATCCAATAATACACAAACTAACAATAACAACGACCCCAAAAATATATATGTCGGTGTGTGTGTTAATCGATTGGCAACTTTGGGCAACTTCATGGGGTGCTTTATCTTTTTCTTTCCCTCTCTTTGGGGGTTCCTGTCCCTGGACTGGGTGGGTGGGTGTTATTTGGCCCCCTCTGCTACATCCACAAGGGCCGGTGCTATAGTCTGGGGAGGCTCAAAGGTTTTGCCAAGGCTGCTGCTGTTGAGGTTGTCCATCTCTTTAACGTCCTCTTTCTTCCCTTCCTCCTCGGTCGCCCCGTCCGCGTTGTTGTTCAGGTCGTCGCCGCTATTGTTAGTCATGTTCTTGTGCTCCTCGGGACTTGTGTCATCCGTGTGGTCAGCACTGGCACAGTCTGCTCCTCCATTTGTCAGGCTGGTCTGGAGCGCTGGTGGTGAGGCCTCAGGGGATGGGCAGAAGTTGATGCCCTGAATGAGACGCACCAGGCCCTTGACCTTCTCCAGGGAGTTGTGCATGTCCCTCTGACGGGCCAGGATAGTGTTCTTGTTCTCCATACATTTCTTTAGAGAGAAATAGGGACAGGCTCATTAGTAATTAACCATCCAGTTCATCTATTGTTCTGAGATGACTTCACACACCTTCAGGGTTAGCATCAGTGTCATGCAGTGTACTGCTTACCGTTATGGATTGGCTCAGCTGTTTGACCCTTTGTTCTAGCTGTTCTCTGTCCTGCTTGAGTTCCAAGCTCCACTTCACCAGTTTCTGCTTCTCCTCCTCTTTAGCTGTCAGGTAAACCATTACAGTCAACATTAAAGTGTTACATTAGATGAACACAAATTCATTTGGAGGTAGCTCTTTTTAAGATCTGGCTTCTCCTGTACCTGCTTTATATGCAATGTAGGAATGAACAATGGCGAGGGTTCCAGGCCATGGGATTGCCTCATCTTTCATCAAAATCTACAGAAGAAAAGGGAAAACAATTGAATCCATGTCAACAATAGGCTTAAGTTCTGCTTCTTTTCTTTCTTCTTTTTTTAAAGGTTTGAATAACCATTCAACCATCCATTATGTTTCATTCTGTTTTTTTTTGGTGGAGACAAGTGAGCGGAGAAATACAATATAATTCAAATACTGAGCTATATAGTGTATGCTCCCTCCCCCCCCAAAATTGGGATATAATACGAATATAATTGTTTAGAGAAAGAGATTTCCGTTTAACAAGTTATACTTTCTTCTCTCAAAAAAGGTAGCACTCAAAAATGATTGACACTCCTAAAGATTCTGATAAATGAAGTCATCAAAAGGTTTAGTATTTGGTCCCATGTTACTAGCACTTGTCATTCTACAAACTTGTTGGACGCATTTGCAGCTAATGTTAGTTTTGGTTGTTTCAGATTATTTAGTTCCCAATAGAAATGAATGTTAAATAAATGTATCCTAGTCACTTTTATTGTAAATAAGAATAAAATATGTTTCTAAAAATACCTGGGGGTATGATCAAAGATCATACCCCCAGCCACATGCTTAACCTCCCCTGTTATTGGTAATGGTGAGATGTTAGCATGTCTCTGACTTTATCACTCATCATTATTCACACCATCCACAATTAGTATATATTTTTTTACCTTTATTTAACTAGGCGAGTCAGTTAAGAACAAATTCAGAACGACTTGTACCTTTTCAGCTCGGGGATTCGAACTTGCAACCTTTCGGTTACTAGTCCAACACTAACCACTAGGCTACCCTGCCGCCCCAAATGAACAAGCGTTTAGAAGCATATTAGATTGTTATTTGCAATAAAAGTGACTCTATAATGACGCAATACATGAATCACCATTCATTTGTATTTGGCACAAAATAATCTGAAACAACCAAATGAACTGCAAATGCATCCAACAAGTTTGTAGTCACTTGCCTAGGTAAATAAAGATGAAATTAAAACGTAAAAAAAAAGAAGAAATAAACAAGCTTGATGTAGTCCTTACGTGCTATGAATACGGGACCGAATGCTAACCTTTTGACTACTTTAATTCTACGAGTATTTATGAGTGTCAATCATTTTGATGGCTACTTTTGAGAAAAAACATTATTACTTGTTAATAAAAATATTTCCCTAAACAATTGTATTAGTTTAAAATAAAATATAGCTCGGTATTTGAATTATTTAATTTATACAGTTATTATTGCTCATCTTTATCAAGGGTGTCAACAACTTCGGGCCGCACTGTATATACTTTAGTTGAAATTGCCTGAATTCTTACGCCCCACTTTTAGATGTTCACACAATCATGGCTCTGAACGCTGTTGTCAAGGAGTTTAGGACAGAGAGACAAGGCCGTGAATCAAATGATTATTGGTTACTGTAGGTTATCATACTGTATGTTATGGAAACATTGCACAGAGGGATATCAACATAACGCGTCTTCCCTTTCAACCAAGCTACCAAAAGTCCAGGGACACATACAGGGCCCCTTTGGAGCACTTCCACATAAAGTGCACAAATCTTTCATAGACCAGACGAACAAAAAAAAGAACAAGATGACAGTGCAAGAAGCATTTTGTACAAATAATGAAGTGAAATGCATGGCGCTTTCTCGTGCCTGTTCAAAAACATTGTTTGGAGAACATACAAAGCTAGGAAACAGTCTTATTGCTCAGACCCCCTACACTAAGACAAGCTCTGAGATTCCTGAGAGCACCAGGACAAGGTGGCACGAGTGGTTCTCACTGAGGTTTCACCCTTCTAATATCTCACTCTGACAAAACTGGCTTGGATAAACAGGGGTGGCTGTGGCTCAGCTGGAGCTTGTATTAGCTGCATTTAGTGTACAACCGGCCTGGGAACTGCTGGGGGAGCATCTAAGAGGCTGAGACTGCAGGGACAGGTGATGCTGTTACCTGGTCGTGACATTTGGGGCAGATCCACATGCCCCTGGGAATGGTTTTCAAGGGTGGAGCGAGGCAGTCCAGATGGTAAACACGTGCACATGTGTCACACATGAGCAACTGACCACTGCGCCTGCACACAGTGCAGAAGTCCTCATGGATGTCTCCCTGTCAGGAAGAATTGCATCAATCAGTATTGTGGCCCACTACGCCCAACCGATCATACCTGGATATGTGGGACTAGAGGAGAGGGGAGTCGAACTTCACTGAATGACACCTGCCCAATCTGACTGTGCTTTCAAACTGTTCACAATTGTAATTGTGTTTGTGGGCACTGGGTGTTGTTCACACGAGCCAGTTTTCACTGGATGACCGCGAGTAATGTTGCTGGTCACGGTACCCTACCAAACCCCAAACACCACTGTCAACAGCAATGACGTGCGATGCGTTGATCCAAACATCCTCAGCCAAAGGAGTGAGGGACTTTTCACTTTGTAAGGTTATGGACACCAGGACACACATAGATTGTCACACATAAATGAATGATGGATGTAATGGCATGTAGGGTGTAAAAGTGAATGGATGTGGAAGGTTTCATGTTGTAAGGAGGGGTGGTCTGTCCTGAAACCATAGGGCCTCAGGGAGATACCACTGAGGGGGGGGATTTGGGGGGAGGCTTCCTCTAGTCCTGGTAGGTGCAGTGGGCTCTCCATCATCTACTTACATCCCCAGAGCTGGGTCTAGGCAGAGGGAGGGTGTGGGGGTGGACGGGGAAGTGAGAGCCCCCCCTCTCTGGCCGGTGGTTGGCCGGGGAGGCGGAATGACTGCTGGTGGGGGATGTTGGGGTGTGAAGACCCAGCTCAGGAACACTGCTGTATTTGGGTGGGCGACCTGGGTGAGATGAGACACGACAAAACAAAACAAAAACAAAAGAAAGGAAAATGGGAGAACAAAATAAAAAAAACATTCCCATGACATACCTGTGACAATGGGTCCTCATTGGCTAGCGCATAAGGAAGAGGAAGAGGAGGAGCACAGACAGAAGCGTTAGTACACAGCGAGGGGGAACAGCATGAAGTCGGGTCAAGAGGAAGGGTGAGCTGGGCAAAGCTGACAGTTAATTGGGACAGTAGTTCCGAGAACAAAGCAGGTCAAAGCAAGACATAAGCCACATCGTATCGACCCGCAGGGCAAGACTTTGTTGAAACAAATGTAAAATCTAATATCTACATTATTCCAATGTACTCTATGAAACAATAGGTCAAATACAGCTGCATTCAACATTGTCAGTCAGAACGTGGGAAGCAAACGCTTGGTTCATATGAGGATTCATTCTCCCAAATGTTCTGCTCACAGAACCGCAGTGTACCACTAAATATGTTACATAACAGGCCTCTTAAGTCTGTTACAAACAAATGAGCAGTGAGATCTGGCTTGGCATGCCATACTAGCCTGAGATCCACAAACCTGTTTGGTTAACATTCCACTACATATACTCCGTGTACATGCTAAACATGAGAAAGAGTGGCAAGGAGTGGAATGCTAACTCAGACTGGTACCCAGGCTAATGCCATACACATAGCATTCAGACAGAGACATGGCTCAAATCCACATGGGGGTGTTTTGCTTGGTGGAGTCCTGGGGTGAGCAAATACAGTACATAGCTGTGAAGCCATCCTCAACAATACATTCAGAGCAGGGTGGGAAGGCATCTTACTGAGAGGGCAAAGAGAGCTGGTTAAGTAGCATGAATTACAGACAGGGCAAAAGCACAGAGTCAAGTGGTATTAAAAGCAGGAAGTGCAAGGAAAGAGCCAGCTCTATTGCACTAGCATGATAGCACAACCAAAAGAGCTCCGACAAGAAGTCTGTGACGGGGCAGTATCACAGTACAACAAAATTATGTATACTGGTCTCCACCGTTGTATGAGATATGACAGCATAAACTTCCTCGAGGTGTCTGGGAGAGCAGGGTTGTGCGGTCCAATTGACATTGTGTTAGCAAGGTTACAAGGTGGGACACTCCACACAACCCTGAGTAGCTAGATGTTTCCATAACCTGACAGGAGATTCATACTGACCTCTCTTCCTGGTGCCTTGGTGTAGAGGAGTGTTCAGGTAGGTGACGCCGTTCTTCTTACGCTGTGAATATAGGTTGTGTTTACTACTTTAGGTCTGGTTCTCGCACACAGCAGACCTAGAACAGGTACAGTATCCAGAGTTGGGGCCGGTTCCATTTCAATTCCAGTCCATTTCAGAAAGTAAACCAAATTCCAATTCCACATTTTTACCCATTGAAGAGAATTGGAATTTCAACGTACTTCCTGAACTGACTGGAATGCATAAGTGGAATTGAGACCAACCCTGACAGTATCATCATAATGCCATAATAATAACAACGTTAGTGGTCTATGTACTGCACCTCAGGCTCAAACACTGCTCCACTGTATACTGGGTTTGCTGTTGTTCTCCTCTTGCGCTCCTGCCTCCGACTCTGGATCTCTACACAGGTATAGAATAGACCAGGCCAGTATAACACACTGGACATATCTGATGTTAAATTGTCTTCATGCAGGCGCAGACATTATTGACAAAACGTATGCAGTGCTATATATAATATATAAAAAATGTAATTAAAAAAAGCTCCATTTGGGTCTTCCAACCTTCCAGATGGTCATATGTCACAAGTCCCAAGGATACCATGAAGGCAAGTTTCTGTGGGAGAGAACAAGAAATCACATTTTCATTAAACGTGTCAAAGATTGCCCCACAAAGCTGACCATATACAGTACCAGTCAAAAGTCTGGGTTTTTTCTTTTTTTACATTGTAGAATATGCTAGTTGAGAGAATGCCAAGAGTGTGCACAAAGCTGTCATCAAGGCAACGGGTGGCTACTTTGTCTAACACTTTTTTTGGGGGGGGGGGGGGGGGGGGTTACAACATGATTCCATGTATGTTATTTCATAGTTTTGACGTCTACACTATTATTCCACAATGTAGAAAATAGTCAAAAAATAAAGAAAAACACTTGAATGAGAAGGTGTGTCCAAACTTTTGACTGATACTGTACTTTTATTTTCTTGTTGTCATTGCATCTGTGTATAGAGTATAGGCCCACCTGGGGGTTGTCCTCTCTCTTGTTCCTCAGCAGGGGTGGAGCGGTGCTTCTAGCGGTGTGTGAAGGGGAGGAGGGCGCACTGGCAGAAGTCTTCGGGTCTGTAACACCCCGAGCTTTAACAGCCTGGAGGGCGGAAGTAACAAGAGTTAGCCACACACAACAAGAGCCACAGTCCCTCCACGGTGGATGTGACACCCCCCCATGAGAGAGACACATTTTCACACACAGCAAACCAGGACAGAGGGTGGTGATGACCTGGCTTATGTAGGTGGAGGATTCTACATTCGTGAATGTTATTGGGAGGTCTTCCAATATTCAGTGTATCTACGAATTCACTCTCTGGAATAGTTTGTGGCAGCTGCTCAAGTACCTAGCCATGCACATCAACAAAGCAGGGTGTCTACGCCAACCAAATTGAGTTAAGTAAGAAGCCTGTGATGAACACAAAATAGCAAGGCTAACAGCTGGGTGCTTCTTGGTTTAACAGCAATGAAAATGGTAATTCCACTACCGACGGCCCTACTGAAAATATTATCTGGAAGCTAATAGATTTCATTTGATTGGGTCCACGGAGAAGACTGTAATTTAAACAAATCAAGTTTGCCCGCCCCCTCTTTGTTCCCTCCTCCTCTCACCTTGGTGTCAGGGCTGAGGCTTCTGATCTGAAGGGTCTGATGAGTTGCCAGGGTGGCTGTAATGGTGGCCGGCGAGGTGATGACGATGCCAGTCAGCTGGGCAGAGGGCAGGGTCTTGGTGATGCTGGCGCAGGGCTGGCCATTTACAACGCGTACCTGGTGGATGGGCCCGGTGGTGGAGGCCAGTGAGGTGGAGGTCAGCTTGGTGGTCAACATGACAGGCCGCTGGAGGAGCTGAGGAGCAGCCAGCATGGGAGGAGGGGGCGCAGGGGCGATGGGTACCATGGAAGTGGGCGTAGGCGTGGCTGGTTTAGGTCGGACCTGGTCCACAATATAGACAGGAGGATAGTGAGTATACAGTATGTAAGGGCCCATGTCTTTTAAACAGTAAGAAAAAGTGCATACCAAATACACAGCATTGTCATTAGCCCTCTGTGATCAACACACAGAGCAGCAACAACAGAGGGCATGCCACATTCACAACAAAGGTTAGTAGGAGGTGGGTTGGCACTGGGCAGGTAGATTGAAGGAACAGCCAAAGCACGTGGTAAGGAACAACACCGCTGACATAGATAGTGAAGCCAGGTAGTTAGCAAGGGGTTACGAAAACGCCACTGAAACAGGTCTTGGGCCAAGCCTTCGGTCCTGAACAAAAAGCATATGAATGCAGAAACACACACACACACACACACGTCACAAAAGGACACGAGACAAACACAACAAATTAGAAAGAACTTGCTCCAACAGTCCCCTCCAGTAGAATCCCTATTCAGACCTCTCAATAGAAAACCCATTGTAGCCTGGTAGGCTATCCAATCAAACTGCCTCAAATGGAGTACATTTGACGTTATAGGACGTCAGATGATAGCTAACGAATTAAAAGCTGGCCATTCTAGGACTGATATCCAGTCTAAACGCCCCCTGCTAGTGTTACTGGAGAGAGGCTGCGGGGTGAGGGGAGGGGAGATCCATGTGGACGAACCTGCGTTAGAAAGGTAGGTCGAGGCGTCAGTCTAGGCGGAGGGATAAACTGAGGAACTTTGATAGGCTGGGCAGTGGCCTGCACCTGCGATGAAACCATCCGTTTACACACATTAGAGAATGCGGAAAACCACACACAGTCTCAAGGAGATAGACCTTCACACAGTGAAGAAAAGTTGGTCCCAGATCCAACCTATTCCTTGTGAAATATGCATTTGCAGACACTCTTGCGGCGACACAGAAAAGGGCGATACGTCCTCCTTATCTAAAGAACACGGCAACCCCACCTGTGCCCTGTGATTTCAAATGTTTGTTTACAAAATCAGAAATATACTATTAACACAATCGGGACTTCAGGGACACTTCAGTGTAAATGAATTGTATGTGTAGACAATGAAGTGGAGTGAGTGACATGCCGGACACACAGTATACTTACAACAATAGTGTTCTTGGGGACTATCCGAACCGGCTCCATCCCCTGATGGGTCAACTTGCTGGATGTCTGAAGGTTGATAGGTGCACTCAGTGAGTCAGGGTGACCTATGCTGGCCTTGGGCGTGTTGCTGATGGCGGTGACCTTGGCGACGGAGGGTCGCGGCGTCACGGCGGAAGCAGGCATTGTAGCGGTGGCAGCTTTCAGTACCAGAGGTAGAGTCTTAGTGGCAATGACCGGGGTGACCGTCATCGTGTTCTGTCCAGGAGAGAAGCTAAGTTGAATATGGGGCTACCCTTCAACAATACATACGAACAGATTACTATTACAGCAGTGTGCGTGTGTGTGTGTGTGAGCAAGTACCTGTGGTGTGCTCAGTTTGTCAGGCGAGGGCAGGGAGGGTGGGGTGTGGAGGTTAGGAAGGGCAGAGGCCTTCCCATCAGGCTGCACTGGGTGCTGGGGCTGCTGATGGCCCTGGACCTCCGGATGATCCTGTTTCACCAGCAGCTCTTTTCTCAGCTGCTCCACCACCTTCTTCTGCAAGACAGCGGAGGACAGACAGATTTAAGTCGACAGAAGGAAACGTTTTCATATGGATTGTGCTGTCCTAGAGAGGTACATACATAATGATGACTCAAACAAAACTGTCCAGTACCAGGATATCAAAAGCACGAAACAAAAGTAAAAAGAGACAAGCAACTGTCCTTGTCAAATGTTATTCTTTACCTCATACAAACTCAATTCCCTTCGTTGCTGACTCAGTCATTTAAAAAAATATATTTAAAAAAGTATCTTCATAGGCAATAAAGGCATTTTTTGCTTAAACGTAATAGTAATGCTTTCTGCTTAAGGCAGATGGAGGTGGTGAGGTAAATGGGAACAGAAAGAGCGAGTAGAGAGAGGAACAGCATCTGCTTCAGGTTAAATTCACATTGAACAGAACAGCATCTGCCTCAGGTTAAATGTATAACCCAAAATAGACGACATCAGCTAACAAACCAAAAAATGGCCACATCGCGCACTGAACTAAAGAATCCAAACTGTGTACATTACCCAGTTGATAGTTGAACAAAAAACAAATGTTCTATGTATCCACATTTTTATTCGGACTAGACCTTAATAAAATGACATGAGGATTATTTTCAAACGCTTGTAGGCCTAAATCCTGTTCCAAATACATGTAACCCAAGTGTCCTGGAGACTTCTAGTTATCACATTGTTATGGCAAAAAGGCACAGATTCAGTATTACATGTGTATATATTAACCACAACCAACTACTAACAGCTAAACATTAATACAAAGTAAATGAGGATGAACAATCCTTCTAGCCTCCTGCAGAATCAGTTCTTGAAACTCACGTTTGGAATTTGGTCCAATAAAATACCGCCTGGAACCGTTTTACACACACTGTGACAAAGACACACAAGGCTGACAGCAAGCGAAGTGGCAGGTGTCCCAGATTCCCCCTGGCTACGGCACATAGGGCACCTACCCCAGTTATGAGCAGCCTGCTTCTAGGCAAATCATCTGTGCCATCCCCCAACAGGTTTATACTGGTTCTGACACAGCAAATCACAAACATTCTCAACGATCTGTAACCTTACCCACTCAGTGAGCATCCAGCCTTATCTGGTAGGCTCATAGAATGCTTTGCGGTTTATAATATTTCCTGCTTTCTTTTATGCCCAGAGAGCTAATTGCTGAACCTTGCACACACACACACACACACACACACACATACTTTCCAACTGGCTTGGCTTCAGACTAGTTCGCATTGACTGTGGCACTGGCACTGCCCCTCGCGGGCCAGCCAGGAGATAGGGGAGGACACGTATGATGAAGTCAGCACAATGAGACGCAGTTCATTCTTCCCTCACATTCACTCTATTGACGTATGCATTGAAAGCCCCCCCCCCCCCCCTGCTGCCTGCGTCTGATAAGACAGAACAGAGTCCGACCGCTCTAGTTCACCTCTGTCCATTCACTCACATTCACTGCAGTGAAAAGTGAGCCAACGTCCTCTCAGTAGCCGTGGGCGGGATGAGCCAAACTTTCTGGAGGGTAACTGACTGTCTACGTACATTCTGCCAGAGCAAGTAAAAACACCCAACTGTAGCTTTACAAGGAAAATATAACCATTAATTAATAGATATAAATCCCAATCATGTATGTTCTTTCTTACCTTTTATCTGACTTAGTACAGTAATGATCATGCTCTTTTTTTTGTTGGTATATATATATATATATATATATATATATATATATATATATATATATATATATATATATATTACTGGCATTGACAATTGTTAGATTCATACTACACTGTTGAGGGAAGAGCTTGCAAGTAAGTATTTCACTGAAATACCATTTCCACTTCATTTGATCCCCAATAGGAAAACAACCTTTACGTTTCTTCCTATTCATCAAAATACAATATTTTTGTTGATCAAATCAAGCAGTAGTACAATACGGAACAGCCTATTTGGAAATAGATCCGACACGCATGAACAAACTCTCTGAGACCACATGGCAACTGCAACATCAATTAATAACCAAACACATGTGTGTCTGAACAAAAAGGCCAACCTGTGCATGTGAAAATACACAGCTCCAGAGGAGAGCAACAAGCATGAGGCTTTCAGAAGTGTTGTTGTGAATGGCATGTGTTTGTGTGTTAGTTTAACAAGAGGGGATGTGTCAGTATTAGACAGTGACTTCCATTCATGTGCTACATCCCCCCTCTGGTCCACAATTCCACCACTGCACGCCTCTAATGTAATCTTTTATTGGTTTTGAGGTGAGGGTCCTGTCAGCTCTACATGGTGATGCTGCTCACATTCTCTTATCTCCTCTTAAACCAGGCCTATTTAACTGCTACAGGCGCTGTACTTTCCACCACTCAGTGCAGCTTTTCCACCCCTCAGTGCAGCTTTCCACCCCTCAGTGCAGCTTTCCACCCCTCAGTGCAGCTTTCCACTCCTCAGTGCAGCTTTCCACTCCTCAGTGCAGCTTTCCACTCCTCAGTGCAGCTTTCCACTCCTCAGTGCAGCTTTCCACCCCCCAGTGCAGCTTTCCACCCCCCCATTTTTTTTTTTTACATACATGGAAGTCTCTGGAAAAAAATGTACGCATTAATTCATCAATTATAAAGTCAATTTGATTTTTCTTGAGTTCTAGAGCTTGGGGCTACAGATGACAAAATCAGTTTCCCTTCCATTTGAGATAATAGCAGTCAGTTAGCATGACTTTTATGAATTGTAAAGCCTTTATGGTTTATTACATGAATTTTGAAGAATTCACAACTGGTGACGTTAGCTGATGAAGATGATCTCATATCAAAACGTACAAGATCTCTTAAGCCTGCTTTTACCACAGACCTGATTTTCTGCGTTTATTCAAAATCCCTCCCAAAAAAACAGCATTCATTTTCCCCATAGGCTTTGTCCAATGAACCATGGCGGAGTTAGTGCCTACAAAAAGACGCCATTACTTTTGCTCTCTATAGATCATCTTTGGGGGAGACGTGGGTGAGACCAAATAAGTGAACGGACCACTTTGGAAATAAGCGTCTTAATGAATACTTCCAAGTGGTGTCCTCTGGGTCCACATTGTACATGTTGTTGTATATGTCTGTTATCAATTCAACGAATAACGTTTTTGGTGGCAATCAGCTTGGAAAAGCTGCATATTTTGCCTTATGGTTGCATATTATCACAAACAAGGTACTAGGATAGTGAATTGACGTATGTTAGCTTTAGCTCTCAGCTAGCAAGGACATTTTGCTAACAAAGCTGGAAGCCACCAGCGTCTTCTTCCATTGTAAAGTGTTCTAGCCTGTAATGTACTAGCCCGTTTTGCAAACAGTAATTAACTGTTGCAACATTTCTACATGCCGTGTCGCATTATTCAAGTGGGTTAACTTCTGTGCAGCATGAGTTGGGAGCGAACATGACGCAGCCCAGACTCCCAAGTGCAGGTTAGCAGTGAGTAAGTGGAGCCGGCTACGCTGATAGACAGGCTTGATTCGTGAGACACATTTGACAGAAGGACTGAAAATAACACAAATTCTAGTACCGGACCGTTTAAAAAAAAAAATTATAGTATCGAAAAAGTACAGACGTTTAGGTATACCGTGCAACACTACTAATAAGGACTAAAGGCTCAACATTGGAATTTCATAATCTGCTCAGTGCACGCACTCCTGTTAAGCCTTGAGGACCGATGCAGTGATTTCTATTATACTTTTTGTTTCACTAATTATATCGTTTTAAACCAGCCTTTTTACCGTCCGCTTATTACGGAAATTCTAATGAGATGATCGTGTAAAAGGAATCCACATGAATTGCTTCTTCTTTTCTTTTTTTAAATCAGTGTAACGCTTCAGATTTTATTTGGCAAGGTCATTGATGCATATGCACGAGCTTTCCTTTAGTGCTCCGCAAAGAAGAATTGAACAGTTACATTGAGTCAATGGACAAATAACTCTGTGCCACGCACGCACACACACACACACAAAGCACGCAAACACAAGCACGCAAAGCAGGACAGCTGCCACGGTGAGACAGGTTATCAAAGACCACCCTCATGATTTTGACAGTTGTCCTTCTCAGACAGCAGCTATCAGCCGCTAAGGTCTTGGGACATCTTGGGCGAATGCAAGACATCTTGAATCATCCTCAAATGTTCCACCTGTGAACTACTGTCCTTAGGTCCTTTTAAAATGTACCTCCTCTTTTAGCATAACCGTTCAGTATTATCTGATGCTCAGTAATAGCTAGACCAAGCTAGCAGCTTTTCAGAGACCATTTTTTACAGCAGGAGAAGTTTCATTCTGCAGAAGTCCTTGGGGCATACGGTAGTTCAGACAGTTACATTTCCTTTTGGGGTCTCCTTAGTGATGGAATGCTTTTTGTTGAGGGAACACAGCCCAGTAAGATACGGTAAGAAACCTGCACAGGCAGAGATGACCCCCAGAGAGCCCAATATGGTCACAGAGCCTCGAATGACTGAAATCAAAGTGTTTATTTCTTTGATGGGGGACACTGTTTATCAGTTGTATGTACAGACAATGTGGTCAAGGCTTACATGATAAATGATGAATAAATACGAGGTCAAAAAGACACGAATCTCTCAAAAACCAAAACAGGAAATGGACAATAACTACATTTTACACACAGCCTAATGTACTTTCTTAAAATCATTTGTTGAGAGACCATAGCAACAATTCCTTTCCAGTTATAGATTTGAACCACAAGTGAGTCATCTCCAGATGCTTGTTGGCGTGTTTCGGAGGCCTTGCAGAAAGCCCCGTGTGTCTGCTGAAGTGCTGACTTGGCTGCTGAACATACGGCGCAAAGCAGTGGTTGGCTAATCAAAGGCCCAGTGCTCACTCAGCACGCACAGCAGGGCGCCCTATAACTGGCCCCCCTCCCACTTTCTCTGGGAGGGTCTGTCGTTCACAAATTATACATGGTGGAAAGTCCAAAGGCTGCCTGCCGGGGAAAAATCTGAACCAATGCTCTGCTAAATGGTCTTTAGTCTCTGGCTTCAAAGCATCAGCTGTTTCCTCTGTGAGCTTTCCTCAGGGTGTATCAAAACCCATAGCGCATGTTTAAAAAAAAAAGCCCTTTCGTCATCGGCATTGCCGTTACTAGGTGACATTGTCAGACCTCTTTGTCAGGAGTCCCCGACTACACGTCGATCACTCACTGGGATCTCTACCGTGTGAGTGACGGGCGAGGGTAAATTGCACTTCATCACTCAGCCTCCGATGGCCATCCCCCTGTCAACGAGGACAGAATGCTGTCATTTCAATACAAATGGGAGGGGAAGCAATGACTCACAGATGAGGTTGACTTTATAAAAGCACAAGCTCCTTTATTTCCCCATCTCATCTCAAGGGAGGGATATAACAGATGGAATGAAGGGGTACACTGTTCAGGCCCACTCCTCCTCCTCATGTCATGCTGTGCCATGGAAACCGTGTACAGCAGACCTGGGTCAAATACAGTATATATGGCATATATACTGAACAAAAAATATAAACGAGCCAGGCCCAGCCCATTAAGAATGAGTTTTTCCCCACAAAAAGGGCTTTATTACAGACAAAAATACTCCTCAGTTTCATCAGCTGTCCAGGTGGCTGGTCTCAAGACGATTCCGCAAGTGAAGAAGCCGAATGTGGAGGTCTTGGGCTGGAGTGGTTACAGGTGGTCTGCGGTTAGGAGACCGGTTGGACATACTGCCATATTCTCTAAAACAACGTTGGAAATTAACATTAAATTCTCAGGTCACAGCTCTGCTGGACATTCCTGCAGTCAGTATGCCAATTGCACGCTCCCTCAAAACTTGAGACATCTGCGGCATTGTGTTGTGTGACAAAACTGCACATTTTAGAGTGGCCTTTTATTGTCCCCAGCACAAGGTGCACCTGTGTAATGATCATGCTGTTTAATCAGCTTCTTGATATGCCACACCTTTCAGGTGAATGGAGTACACTGGCAAAGGAGAAATACCCACTAGGGACGTAAAAGCTCAGGAAACATGGGACCAACACTTTACATGTTGCGTTTATATTTTTGTTCAGTGTACTTTTAAATGACTAACATGCACTTGATTTAATTTGCCCGGTACAAAGAAAAAAAAACTAATAGTCCAAACATTTGATTTAACTTGGGAGTTATAAATATTACATTGGTACTGACCCTGGAACTGACCCGGTATATAGCTTACTTATGTTCTCCTTTGTGTTTTTTTCAACTTTTTTTTTTATAGTACTACTGATATAGATTACTGCATGGGAAAGAGAAAGCAAGAAAGGCATTTCACTGTTCTTGTGCATGTGACAATAAAAACTAGAAACTTCCAAGATAAACAGACTTATAAATGATGGCATCCAGTACTAACCATCAACAAGATGTATCTCTTCCCATAAAAGCCAGATCCTGTGTATTGGTACTCAGCTATCATCATTGGCTTAAGACCTGCTGACTCTGGCTTTCCTCGCCCTCTCATTTTTATATTTTCATTTTTTATCTTCCTCTGAAACAGGATGAAATGTGAGCGGCACATCTGGCGCTTCCCAGCCATGTGGAGGGAGGTCTGGTGGGGTTGGGGCTGCCTGCCTCCTCTCAGCCTCTCAGGTGTGAGGATTTATCCCCCCGACAGTCTCCCCTCCCCTTTTGTGCTGATGGTATTTAAACAGCATGTTGAGCCCTTGATTGAAATTCCTCTCACACTGCCTCTTGCCTCACAGTCCTCCCTCTCTCGCTCTCCCTCCCTTCTTTCTCGCTATCTCTCTGAGCTAGAACTAAACCCACCACAGACACACATTAACACTCTCCTCTCGCTCCATCTGGGCAGATCCATGACACATACAAAGCCTCCCTACTGCAGCCAGTGTGTGTAATTGTAACACATACTGGCATGCTTGCATGCACACACACACACACACACTACAGATTACATTGGGCTGTACACACAGTAGCAAGGGGTAGGCAACCCTGTTCCTGGAGTGTTGCAGGTACTGCAGGATGGTTGTTCCAACTAGGCACCATTGATCTGCTAATTGATCAGTTTAGTGACGGCCTAAATTCAACACGCCTGGTCTTCCAGGTCGGTTCAATCGAAACCATGAAGTGCCTGAGGAACTTCAGGTGCCCGCAGCACTGCCTACCGCTGCAGTAGACTCCTGTTGCCGTCCTCAGTTGGACACAAGGTCCCCCCCCAGAAGTTTCAATTTTTTTTGTTTTAACCCTACTGGCACACCTGATTCAATTAGTCAATTAATCATCAAGCCTTTGACTAATTGAATCAGGTGTGCCAGTTCAGGGTTAAAACAAAAATGTAAAACATCTGGCGGAGGGAGGGGGGGCCACGCCGAGGAGAGGGTTGGGAAATCATGAGTTAGAGGGAGTGAGTCGTCCATGTTCTTTTGTTTCGCAGCAAAGATTCGTGAGGGAGTAATAAACACCGGAGGATGCAATGCGTCAGCTAGAATTATTCACCGCTCAAAAGATCCTATCGCCACACATAAATATATATATATATATATATATATATATATACGCAGTTACGCACACGCAGCCAATTCAAAAGTACCAAGTGTCAGGTAGAGCTGTATTGTCATGAGATTATTTTCACGCCACAGCGGTCTAATGAAGGCAAGGTCATATCTCCTTCACTAAAACGAGAGCACATTTTCAACAAACTGACAGAGATTGTGGGGCAAAATACTGAGAACATGAAAGAGTAACAGGGATCCTGTCCTAGCCTGACATCATGTCGCTCCTCCACACAACCCCTTTCCACCGTTTGCCCTTTCCCTGTGCCTTTCATTATCACCCGTTACAGTGAAAGTGATAGTCAATTCCCTTAACTGTCAAACACTCTGCTGCCAAGACAACGCTCTTCACGGAGGCAGAGTGACCAATGCATATTACAGTAAGTGTGTGATTTAAAAATAAAAAAATGTGAACGCAGCCAGTTGCACTAGATTGTGGCAATTTCATACCGCGTCCATCTCTATCTACTCTGTTACTTGACATTATTAGTTACATTATTGCTTGACAATAGTAAACGGTAGACATTTCTTACAAAAGGGTCAAATACAAGGAATAAAGAGCTGGTCATCCCGTCAGTTTCATCTCCCTCTCACAGGAGCCTGAGTTTAAAGTCAGAGCTACCTCGGGATGGCGTCATTATCAAGCATTGTAAGGGATCCTGGGATATTTACTATGCTGTTGTACTTTAATGGTAGTCGTTAATATCAATTAGCTGGGGGAACGTTAAACACATTGCAGCTTCTTTTTTTGTATTTTAGAGATAGGAGTGGAGACAAAAGAGAGGTTGAACAAGAGGGTGCTTAGGTAATTATCGTAAGGCCTCTAAAAGCATTCACAAGCATATAAGTAAATGAAAAAAAAAGAAAGAAATTGATCAATTACATCCGGTGAAAGTGCATGGTAGATACGTGTCACTACTATTAATGCAACCATGGCTGGCCACAGTAGAGGTTGACCTCGGGAGGCACTTTCACGTGTTGTCGGCCTTAAAGCTAAGCATAACCCAGCAGACTTAGCTCTACCCCCACTCCCATCAAGCCCACCACACCTAGAGCTAAAACCCAGGGAGGAAACAGTAAAAGCTGTACAGTCTCCTAACACACACACACACCGTCAGAATGAAGTATTTACTCAGCAACTACATGCATCATGGGGTATGCGCTGCTCTCTTTTACTCAGTCAGTCTCACAGTCAGCCACAGAGCGCTGTGAAAGTGGGTTAAGCAGGTATAAAACCTCTTCTCTATCCAGACAGCCCTGCTCCCTGCAGATAGCTCTAGCGGGGTGGGAGGAAGTGCAGGGCACTGAATACAAATCTACTTTCAAAGTACAAAGTGCTGAACAATGTAAACTGCACCCCGAGCAGGAAAAGGATTAGCATTTCCATGAATGTGTGTTTAATCTTCAAACTTAATTTCTAAAATCAATTTACTGAGTCCACCAGGAGCAGAGCTTTACCTGCTTTGATATAGATAAAGCAACTAAATAGTATTAACAAAATTGGGTGATTTGTTAATTTTCTTCTAATATTTACCAAATAAATGATTTTTTATTTTACCTACAGCATTTCTCATATGATGCATATTCTAAATCCTTCTCAGTACAGAATAGAAAACGAGAGAAAACAGAATCCCCATCTACCCAGATAGTTAACAAGCTCGTTGTCTGTGGTCACCGTCAAAGCGTCCTATAAAGCACATAGCACTCGGATGTGTTTTTGGAGGAACTTTCAATTGAGTCAAAGACCTTGGCCTGGTGGCTTATTCAGCCTGAGCAAATGTTAATCTACCGAGAGATTGGTGATGGAGATTTAAGTATCAGTGAACTAGCAGGTGGGGGTCATTAGTTTTAAGAACACGCTGAGGAAAGCACACCCCAGGAGGGAGTCTATGAGGCTAATTTCTGATTTTCACTGTATTAGTCAGGCATCAAGGAGATTATCCCGGATTGTAGTTTGCGGTTTCCGGGGGGGGGGGGGGGGGGGGGTCGGACAGGACAGACCTGCAGTGGAACAGCGCGAGGGCATGTCTTAGTGAAACTCCTCCCCACACGGCTCCCAGACAGCATGGTAGTTGGGCCCCACTCTCCCAGTGACAGCCAGCCAGGCTGCTCCCTTTCTCCTGCTCTCCTCTGGCCTGCCACAGTCTCCTCTCCAGACCACAGTGCAGGGAGCCAGGGGGCATCTGTGTGGAAGAGTGGAGCTGACATTCTAACACAGAGAGGCACCGTGCTGCTGGATTAAAGCACATCTTTCTGGCACACACACACACACTCCCTCGCTCTCCTTTCAAAACAGTGACTTAGCAACGCCACAGCACTTCTCAGGAATAGGGATTTTCTGATTCTTTTCAGTTTAAAGAGAAAAGACAATGATAGAGATTTGATAGAGATAGAGATGCATTCTTCTCCCGTTAGCTTTTAAAGTGTTGAGGGTGTTCTTAAAAGGGGCTGTAGGGTAGAATGGAGGTGCATCTACTCCACTAACCTTTGAACTGTAAGTGGGAAAAGTCAGTGAAGGGGCTGGCTCTTTACTCTCCTCTCTTGAGACGGCGCTAGATGTCTACGGAAGATGTGCTGGCGCACTCTGGGAGGTGACCGGGAGATCACTGACATACAGTACACCTGTACCAGACACAAGTGCAACCCTAATCACCCCACAAGCGCCAGCAGAACAAAAAAAACTCAAAGTTCTAGCCAGCTGCTCACGAAAAGACTGACTGTGCCAGAAACGGCCATATGGCTCACCTGTTGCTAAGGAACAGTGATCACTGAACCCTGTGCAGACTGACTCCAACACAGGTACCTAACACAGAAGAAATAGGAGTCTACCTGGTGGGCTGAATGTAATATGTATGCCTCTACTGTGTGTGTTTTCAAAGTGTGAGGAGGGGAAAGCACAACTTAATGTGTGGTACAGCCTCAAGAGTGTGGTAATAATTAAAAAGTACATTAAGAGCCAGAAAACTTAATTTGATGTATATTCAATTGGAAATTGTGTGAAACAATACTTGTCTGCATATAGAAGAGTGCAGCCGAGGACAACCATATATTGTATGCAGGAAATGTTTGGTTCATTTCAGGGCAATACTGTGAATCATCCCTCAACAACACTAAAGCACTTTTTAGTTTTCAGCTCTTTTTATGCCCACCCATCTCTCTCCTCCCTACCGCCCTCGTCTCTTTCCTGGGCACACAGCAGAGACACACATCCAGACTCACTCAATTGTTCCACGCATGGAAGAGCAGCGGTGGGTGATAATAACTGGGCCCCACAGCAGGGACTCTCGTTAGAGCCTGCAAATACAGCTCAGACGGAGTGCCAGATTAACCAAGCCCAAACCAAACTCGCACCAGTCTTGAAACCAGCCCTGAACCGTTCCTGAAGTAGCCATAAAAACAGCCCTGCCCAAAAATTCCCCACTAGCAAACCTGTGTCCCTAGAGCAATATAAGGGTTATAATAGTATCAAGAATACAGAATGCTAAAACTTTACTCCACTGCTTGAAAGTCTGTGTTAATCCATTTGCATCTTCATAACGTGTGAGATTTAAGAATAAACAACAATGAACAAACGATGGGGAAAAGGGTTTTCCCTTGGTGTCAATGGTTTAGTCCTTCCATTATCTAGCATATTATCATACAGTCTTTCTATTCCTCACGTTTTCACAAATGGCAAAGTGCAACTAAACTCAGCAACAAAAAGAAGAAAAATGTCCTCTCACTGTCAACTGCGTTTTATTTCAGCAAACTTAACATGTGTAAATAATTGTATAAACATAACAAGATTCAACAACTGAGGCAAACTGAACAAGTTACACAGACATGTGGGACAATGTGTCCCTGAACAAAGGAGGGGTCAAAATCAAAGTCAAAAGTAACAGTCAGTATCTGGTGTGGCCACCAGCTGCATTAAGTACTGCAGTGCATCTCCTCCTCATGGACTGCACCAGATTTGCCAGTTCTTGCCAGTGCAAGGCACCTGCAAGTTCCCAGACATTTCTGGAGGGAATGACCCTAGCCCTCACCCTCTGATCCAACAGGTCCCAGGCGTGCTCAATGGGATTGAGATCCAGGCTCTTCACTGGCCATGGTAGAACACTGACATTCCTGTCTTGCAGGAAATCACGCACAGAACGAGCAGTAGGGCATTATCATGCTGGAGGGTCAGGATGAGCCTGCAGGAAGGATACCACATGAGGGAGGAGGATGTCTTCCCTGTAACGCACAGCGTTGAGATTGCCTGCAATGACAACAAGCTCAGTCCGATGATGCTGTGACACACCGCCAGAGTACAGGCCACGGTGTAACGCTCATTCCTTCGACGATAAACGCGAATCAGACCATCACCCCGGTGAGACAAAACCGCTACTCGTCAGCGAAGAGCACTTTTGCCAGTCCTGTCTGGTCCAGCGACGGTTGGTTTGTGACCATAGGCGACGTTGTTGCCGGTGATGTCTGGTGAAAACCTGCCTTACACTGCTGATGGAGGGATTGTGCGTTCCTACTATGACTTGGACAGTTGTTGTTGCCATTTTGTACCTGTCCCGCAGATGTGATGTTCGGATGTACCGTTCCTGTGTACGGTGTTGTTACACGTGGTCTGTCACTGCGAGGACGATCAGCTGTCCGTCCTGTCTCCCTGTAGCGCTGGTCTTACGCATCTCACAGTACGGGCATTGCAATTTATTGCCCTGGCCACATCGGCAGTCCTCATGCCTGCCTACAGCATGCCCAAGGCATGTTCAGCAAGATGAGTAGGGACCCTGGGCAACTTTCTTTTGTTTTTTTTCAGTGTCAGTAGAAAGGCCTCTTTAGTGTCCTAACTTTTCATAAAAGTGACCTTCATTGCCTACCTTGTGTAAGCTATTAGTGTCTTAACAACCATTGCACAGGTGCATGCTCATTAATTGTTTATGGTTCATTGAACAAACAATAGGAAACAGTGTTTAAACCCTTTACAATAAAGAGCTGCGAAGTTATTTGGATTTTTACAAATTATCTTTGAAAGACAGGGTCCTTAAAAAAGGGAGGTTTCTTGTTTTTCTGAGTTTACCTGAGAGACTTTTACAGTGAGCCATAACGTCACAGCCAGTCTGTCGGATTCCCCTCTATTCAGTACTGGGCAGGCCAGTTGAGACGAGCCCAACCATCCAGCGCAGTGCCATTTCTCTGGACCCACAGGGTTCCTCTCCTCATAAAATGTCTCGTACTATTCAGACCATTGAGGCAGTCAAAGAAAGGACAGACTGCAGATAAATTGATTCAATTGTGCCTAGTGTCAGTGCCATGGGTCATTATTTCTACAGTGGAGGAGCTCAAGGTGTTTTATTATCCCGGGGTGGGAGCCACACAGACAGACAGGTATTCCGAGACAATAGAGATCCCTCATTTAAAGGAGGGCCAGCAGCCTTTTCTTCTGAATTCTGCAGACCAAAATTGAATAGTACACCTCTTAAGAGGAAGGGACCGCCACATAGTATCATGAATACAGAATGCTGGAATCTTCCTCTACTGCTTGAAACCTGCTTGAAAATATGGATAAATCCTGGGCCAACCCACAAAGAGACATAAGACACCAGCTCACTGACACAGTCTCCCTGGAGTACATTATCAGAGAAGGTAGGTTCAGCACTTTCTGCCCCCGTGTGTCCCAAGTTTATCAGGCCAGATCTGACCAGTGGTTGAACCCCTTTTATTCTCACGGCCATCCTCAGCGGTATACCTCTCAAAAGCCAATAAAATGTAAACTCGACAACAGAGCTACCATAACGCTCAGAAAGACAAGCTACTGAGTCTCTACAAATAAAAACGAAAAGCGACTTTACTTATCCAGAGTAAAAAGGATTTTCAGAGAAATATTCAGATTATTTACCATTTATTTCAACGGGAAGTCATATTGAGACTAGAGTCTCTTTCGCAAATGAGCCCTGCACCATAAGCACATAAAACAGGCAAGTATAGATAAACATAAATATAGACAATATACACATTAAGATACAAAAACACATTAATTTAAAACGAACACATTCTTCATTATAAAATAAATCAGCGGTCTGAATTGTCCTAGGGACTTCAAAGCATCCAATCAAAACATCTTCTGGAGATTATTTGGAGAGCTTCCTGCACAGCTGCAAAATCAGACTGTAGCGTTGTCACAGCCAGGGCAGCAGTCGGGGAAATTGCATACATAATCGTATCACCAGCATATCCATGAAATGTAAACATTTTAACAGATTGCCCAATAGCGTTTATATAAAATCGTAGAAAAACAGGTCCTAGTATCGACCCCTGCAAAATTCATGGCAGTTTATTTTAACTCCAAGAAGTGAGATGTATGTCTGTTTTTTACTACTTTGTTACTTCTTATCAAAATGTTGAAAGAACTGTGCTGTCAACTCTGATTATAACACTTCACACTGACACATAGATACAGTGCTGAGAGACTAGTGTGGAAAAAAAATACTGTAAATGGGAGACAGGGGAGAGTTAGGGGGAAAAAAATAAATACAGGAATAAAAAATTTTTTTTAACACATTTTAAAAGGTTTTCAACTGTGCTAAAGACGAACCCAGTCTGAAATCGACGGCTGGATCATTGCAGCATGACTTATAGAAGCACAGCATGGCTGCTTCCATAGCCCCGATGGGGGTACCATCCCCGGAGTTGAGCCTTTTCATTAATTGTGAGAGAGAGTTTACATCTTTTCAATCCACATAATGAAAACTGCTGATGTGTGGAACACTAATCGTCCAGGACATTTTAACTAAACGGTTTCTGGAAAAGTTTCTCCACTCATAAAATAAGTCATCCGTGCATTATGGGGGCTAAGCGAAGGTCCTAACAAGAATGAATTGCTTATAATGACCTTTTTCAAAAGCTTGTTAACAAAACAATTTAAATAACGATTTATATGTTTATAAGCAGAACGTCAAATGCTGTGTTACACAATTTATGTCACAACTATATTCCTCAAGAGCATTGCAGTATCTAACTCCCAATCAAGCCAGTCCAGCAAATAAGTCAGCTAGAATCCTCTCAAACAGTGTGAAAACTAGATGAAAACAGCTCAGGTCCATGAAATGGCCTGCAGGTTTCTCCACACACACACACACACACACACAACCAACCTGACCTTCAGTCAGTGCTTAAATATTTCATTCTTTCTGGTTACAATGCAGTGGTGGAGGTCGTGTGGCCAAAAGCACACTGGTGTGACTAATTTCAGTGGAAAATCCTCAGATTGACTATTTGTCTATCACACATAGTGCTGAAATGAAGTAATCCTCTCAAAGGACCTCTATTCACAGACAACGAGTAGTTCAGTATGATAAAAAAAATGTAAATGCTCTATGGAATGATAATCTAATCGTTCCTGTGATAAGCTACGCTCATCCGACATAGACTTAGCGGAGGCCCCACACGTCATAGAATATAAATCGGCTGCTCGTGTGAATTTACAGAAAACACTTTTAAAAATTCATAGCTGAGCTGCTGAAATACTTGGCCTGAGCAGCCTGCCACCCTTGTTAAATGAACCTGGTATTATTCACACTCCGTCAGCAGGTGTCCTGTCTTTCAGCACCGGGCAAGAGACAGTACAGAGAGTGCGATGTCTGAACTGTGCGATGTAGTAGGGAGTTGTATTTTCCAAAAGGCCAATATTCTACATAGTTTTGCGCAGAAATCGTGGTAATTAACTACAGTGACCATAATACATTGAGCGCCTACTTCTTTTACGCTTGCTACGTTAGTGTGGGGAAGACACGGAGAGAGAGAAGAAACAGAAGAATGTGCAATCGAGACGGCTAGAGAGCAGTTGTTTAACTTCTCTAGGATAGGGGGCAGCATTTGGAGTTTTGGATGAAAAGCATGCCCAAATTCAACTGCCTGCTACTCATCCCCAGAAGATAAGATATGCATATTATTAGTAGATCTGGATAGAAAACACTCTGAAGTTTCTAAAACTGTTTGAATCATGTCTGTGAGTATAGCATAACTTATGTAGCAGGCAAAACCCCGAGGACAAACCATTCAGATTGGTTTTTTTAGGTCACTCTTTTCAATGTGTTTTCATTGGGAATCCAGATTTCTAAGGGACTTAGTTACAGTTCCTACCGCTTCCACTGGATGTCACCAGTCTTTAGAAATTGGTTGAGGTTATTCCTTTGTGTAATGAAGAAGTACGGCCATCTTGAACGAGGGTCACTTCATGTGTACTGTTTGATAGAGGCGCATGACCAGAAAGCTAGCGTCAGTTTGTTTTCTTCCTGTATTGAACACAGATCATCCCGTCTTCAATTTGATTGATAATTGCTTTAAAAAAATACCTAAAGTTGTGGTACAAAAGTAGTTTGAAATGTTTTGGCAAAGTTTACAGGTAACGTTTGAGATATTTTGTAGTCATGTTGCACAAGTTGGAACCGGTGTTTTTCTGGATCAAACGCGCCAAATAAATTGACATTTTGGATATATATGGATGGAATTAATCGAACAAAGGACCATTTGTGATGTTTATGGGACATATTGGAGTGCCATCAGAAGAAGCTTGTCAAAGGTAAGGCATGATTTATATTTTTATTTCTGCGTCGCGCCTGCAGGGTTGAAATATGTTTTCTCTCTTTTGTTTATGGAGGTGCTATCCCCAGATAATAGCACTGTTTGCTTTCGCCGAAAAGCCTTTTTAAAATCTGACATGTTGGCTGGAATCACAACACGTGTAGCTTTAATTTGGTATCTTACATGTGTGATTTCATGAAAGTTAGATTTTTATAGGAATTTATAAAGAATTTGGCGCTCTGCATTTTCTCTAGCTTTTGGCCAAGTGGGACGCTACCATCCCACATATCCCAGAGAGCTTAACGAGGTATCTCTACCTGAAAATACATGAGCTAAGTCAGGGATGGGCAACTAAAAACGGAACTCCTCATGAGGGGTCGCAGTTGCTCGCAGGTCTGCGTACCTGTAGCACATGAACACGTGTGAAACTTACTCCTCAGCTTTGTGTCCCACTTGTGTTGCCTCTTTCGCTAGCTAGAGGGAGGACGATTACATGTGCTAGCAAGGCAGAGGTCCCGAGTTTGCGCCGAATCGGGAGGAAGTGGCACTCACTAAGCAGGCAGCGTGACGTCCACTACATACCCACATGTGAATACCCCCCCTGCTTGACAGAGGAGAAAATGTTTACGTTTTAGAGTTCATTTTGTACAAGTCTACGCATTTTGCCACGGGACGTAGAGAAAATGTAGTAGTTTTAAAGCAAGTTTGTTGAAATACTACACATTTTGCCATAGGGTGGAGAGAAATGTTTGCAGTTATTTCTATGACATTTGAGTGAGGCTGACTAACAAAATCAAATGGGGGTCCCCAGGCTGGTAATTAGACCGTGATTACTAAGTTTAGATAGCTGGCCACTTGACTTACCAATCAACATTTTTTTCACTGACATGGGCTAATTGAGTGACTATCAGTGACTGAAAAACTGCTAATGGACAGCAAAATTTCGAAATTGCACCTTGTGTATGCTACTATTCTAACTTGCAACAGTAAGTTGAAACTAGAGGCCTTCACTGGTCCAAAAAAGTTGGACCCGTTCTGAAATGGACCTGGGGCTTTCCCAACCGGACCCAATATGAATAAGTACATTTTTACAATAGAGACACCCATTCCAGACGGACCTGAGGACAACTAGACTCATTCCATATTGGCCTGGTTGGATCCAGACCCAGTCCGATCTGAGTGAGGGAAGCAGCAGAAAAGTAAAATGTTATGCCACTTTATTAACCGGAACTGATAAAGTGCGAGGGAGAGGAGGTAGAGAGAAGTGACGCTCTAGCAGGGGCCGTGCTGTGTGTGTAGGCTCATACACAGAGAGGAGGAAGGGAGAGATGAGACTGCAACCAACCAAGCCAGCTCACGCTATAGTAGACTAATAGCTGCCACAGCTAAGTTATTCATCATCTAATATGATTACATGGTACTTGTCTTCAAACCGGGAGAAGGTATTTAAGCTAGCTAGGTAGGCTAATTAAGGCTGCATGTGCTTTTTTTGTTCTACAGTTAAACAACAACAACTCCATTCAGAATATAGTAGTAGCAGCCTACCTTTTGGCTCTTGGTCGTTGTAGCCAATCCTTCTCCTTAAACTTCCAATTCCATCATTTTAATTCCCCATCTTCCATTGAATAGATAGCTCCTAACTTCTTCCCCACACAGAGGCTCTATGACTAGCCTATTGCCTTTTTTGATGGCTTATGATTGGCCAACAATAACAAGCAACACGTGCCACCTACGTGAAAAGCAAAGAGCAGCAACATAAATTATACCATTTCTCTCACTCGTTCTCTCTACTGCAGCAGTCACGGTTTATAACTTTAAGGGTCCTTCTGGAAAAGTCATTTTAAATTACACGTACCTCGAGAGATTCATATCTGATTCGACCCGTGACATTATTTAGCATTCTGGATCGGGACCCACTTGTGTAGTCGGGAACTGGCCCATCCCTAATCAGTTGCCCATCCCTGATCTAAGTGGTTGATAATTGGTATTCAGTATGACTTATTTACTTTAAAGAACTACTAAAAATAGTGACTTTGTCACAGTACAGGCAGTTCTACAGAGATGACTAGGAATGAAATAATAAAGCAAAATCAAATAAAACAAATGTTTTATGAAATTAAAGTAAAGTGAATAAACAATGGTTAATATGTGATCAGCAGTAATGGGCAGTCACTACCATCATGGGCCTTTTATTAATGGCTTAGCCTGTGTTGTTACCGCATTTAACCAAAATAATGCATTGAATGTTTTTTTTAATGATCGAAACCTGAAAACTGATATATATATATATATAATTAACTATATCTATAGATATCTATATAATTATCTTTATATATATATTTATAATCGAACTGAAACAGAACCAACCTCAAAAATCTAAAAGCACTAATCGCTTAGCACTAATGTGCACACACACACACGAGTGACAAATATATTTCAAACATGTTTTCCTTTGCGGAGCCGCAAGGTGTGGATTAATTTCATGTAAGTTAAATAATGAAGACATTGACTCCATGTAAAGTTAATACAGGAGAGACTGCAACAGCAACCTTGTATTAATAAGCATATCTTGGGGGGGAAATAAGAATAGATTGAGAAAGTGCACCGCCACAAGCAGTGTCTGGATGGGACTATGGGGATGCAGGTTTGATGCTAATTCCAGTAGAATGTTCTCCTTGATTCTCAAATAACAACTCTCAATAGGTGTTAAACTACTCTTCAGATCAGATACCCATGCATCCACAGTGAGTATATGACCAACTACTCGCATAGCACAAACCATTAAACAAACATAAAGCTTAAGGGTTCTCAAAACTAATACAGCAACACAAACAGCCTCAATTAAGGTACAAAAAAGTGCAGACCTCTGCACAAATACCGTGCCAATTATTTCTCTTTTTGAAAGTGAATACAGGCCCTTTCCCAAACAGCATTTAAATTTGACGTTTTAAAAACCTCGTTGGTTGAGACGACAAAGGGCCTGGAGAGAGGACGATCGATAAGTGACAGGCGGAAAGAAATGGGACACGTCTACAGAAATCACACCCCTTCCTTTAGTCTGTAAAGAAAACGAGACAACAGGGACATTGTAAACAGGGTTCAATAGAAACCTTTGTCATTCCCAAGACTTAACCTATCCACAATAACTGGGTAAGTATATATGCAGCAAAGTGATTAAGAGCAAAAACATCATCTCCAAAAGCCAGGTTCAGTTCAAATCACCAAAACAAAGCCTCTTACAAGAATATGTTAATGGTTGGTTGAGGGGCAAATTCACTAAACACTAGCCTGCATGCATGCCAGTTGTACTTGTAAGTCAATAACAAATATACTGTATATTAGTGGTGGAAAAAGTACACAATTGTCATACTTGAGTAAAAGTAAAAGGTACCTTAAAACCTGTTATGGCTGCAATCCCGATACCGGGATCGATATGACAACTACCAGTGAAACTAGAGGGCGCCAAATTCAAACCACAGAAATCTCATAATTACAATTCCTAAAACATACATGTGTCTTATATCATTTTAAAGCTATTCTCATTGTTAATCCCACCAAAGTGTCCGATTTCAAATAGGCTTTTCAGCGAAAGCACTACAAACGATTATGTTAGGTCTCCACCAAACCACAATAAACACAGCCATTTTCCAGCAAAATATAGCATTCACAAAAACCAGAAATAAAGATAATTAATCACTAACCTTGAATTATCTTCATCAGATGACACTCATAGGACTTCATGTTACACAATACATGCATGTTTTGTTTGATAAAGTTCATATTTATATATAAAAAAATCTGAGTTTACATTGGCACGTTAGATTCACTAGTTCCAAAAACATCAAGTGATTTTGCATAGCCACATCATTCAACATAAATACTCATCATAAATGTAGATGATAATACAAGTTATACACATGGAATTAAAGATATACCTCTCCTTAATGCAACCGCTGTGTCAGATTTTTTAAAAACTTTACGGAAAAAGAAACGCATGCAATAATCTGAGACAGCGCTCAAAAGTAAAAACACCACAGCCGCAAAGATGGCGTCAACATAAACAAGAAATTACATGATAAATATTCCCTTACCTTTGATGATCTACATCAGAAACCACTCCAGGAATCCCAGGTCCACAATAAATGTTTGTTTTGTTCAAAAATGTATGTTATTTATGTCAAATACCTTCTTTTGTTAGCGCGTTTGGTATACATATCCAAACGCTAATTCTGGTCAGCATTATATCGGACAAAAACTTCAAAAAGCGATATTACCGGTCTAAGAAACATTTCAAACTAAGTACAGAATCAATCATTAGGATGTTTTTAACATATAGCTTCAATAAAGTTCCAACCGGAGTATTCCTTCTTGTCATCGTGAGCAATGGAACGCAAGTGACTAACATGAGGAAAAAGCGCGATCACAAAATGGCTGCTTGACGGACATCTGATATATTCTGCTCTCATTCACTCCCACAACAACATAGAAGCCTCATTATAATTTCTATTGATGGTTGACATCTAGTGGAAACCCTAGGCAGTGCAACATCATTCATATCTCAAGGGGATTTCATTTCGGACTCTGGTGAATACATACAAGCTCAGATTTCTAACTTCCTGTTTTGATTTCAACTCAGGATTTTGCCTGTCAATATGAGTTCTGTTATACTCACAGACATCATTCAAACAGTTTTAGAAACTTCAGAGTGTTTTCTATCCAATGCTAATAATAATATGCAAATATTAGCAACTATGACTGAGGAGCAGGCCGTGTGATATGGGCACCTTTCATCCAAGCTACTCAATACTGCCCCTGCAGCCATAAAAAGTTAATAGAAAATGACTCAAGTAAAAGTCACCCAGTAAAATACTACTAGATTGACGGATAGCCAGGGGCACACTCCAACATTTACAAATTAAGCATTTGTGTTAAGTGAGTCCGCTAGATCAGAGGCAGTAGGGATGACCAGGAATGCTCTCTTGATAAGTGTGTGAATTGGACGGTTCTTCTGTCAAAATGTAACGAGTACCTTTGGATGTCAGGGAAAATATATGGAGTAAAAAGTACATCATTTTCTTTATGAATGTAATGAATTAAAAGTTGGCAACAAAAAAAAAGATATATATACACTACCGTTCAAACATTTGGGGTCACTTAGAAATGTCCTTGTTTTTGAAAGAAAAGCAATTTTTTTGTCCATTAAAATAACATCAAATTGATCCGAAATACAGTGTAGACATTGTTAATGTTGTAAATGACTATTGTAGCTTAAAACTCAAGGTTCTACTGGACCGGGTTATGTGTTGTGACGCTAGCCACAATGAGCATTACGCACAATAGTGGAATTTGCAGTTTGCCTTCAAAATAAAAGTATGTCACTGACAGTGATGCAAATTAATACAAATTGTAGAATTATGCCATACTTTTATTTTGAAGGCTAACCGCAAAGTCCACTGTTGTGGCTAATCCTTATTGTGGCTAGCTTCACATAGATGGGTCCGACCACCATTAAACAATTAAGAACTGTCTTATAAATTAGGGTTATTGTAGATGGCACCTAGCTATATAGTTAGCTAGCTAACTATAAAGCTACTGAAACAGATTATGTCGTTTTCCTATGTTTTTGGGGATGAACATTGTTTGCATCCATAAGACAACTTTACCAGCATTATAGCATATGTATCGATGAATCGTTGTGAAATACGAGTGAGTGTAATCAATGTGTAATAACTACGTAAAAAGTTAATGAACGCGTTAAAATATTATGCGGCATGCAGTCATATTCAGGTCCTGATTGGTCAAATCGTGTTATTGGACATGTCAAATTGTGTTATTGGACATGTCAAATCGTGTTAAATAGTATATTTTTTGACACGCAAAGACCCAAATGCCATTCCATAGAAATCCTGATTGAGAATGTGACGACTGAACAAAGAAAACAGCACAGCAAGTAAGTGAAATAAATAGGTTTGATTATGTTTTACTGGTAATGGGGACAAACGTAAATGCAATCGATTAACTTTTTGGTCAGTGTGGTGTGTGTGTGTAACCTTTATTTAACTAGTCAAGTCAATTAAGAACAAATTCTTATTTACAATGACGGCCTACCCCGGCCAAACCCGGACGACGCTGGGCCAATTGTGCGCCACCCTATGGGACTCCCAATCACGGCTGGATGTGATACAGCCTGGATTTGAACCAGGGACTGTAGTAACACCTCTTGCACTGAGATGCAGTTCCTTAGACTGCTGCGTCCATTTGTGTGTTTTAACTATTTACCTGTACTAGAATGCTTAAAAAGGCTGCTAAAATATCGGAATCGGACAAAAATGTCATATCGGTTCATCACTAACAGATATTCCCAAAAAACGACTTAAGTAGTACTTAAGTATATTTACTTAAGTAGTTTACACCACTGCTGTACATCGGTCTGATAAACTGTTAAAGTCTCAAATGACTCTTATCTCTGCCTATCCCATGGTTGTCAATGGATGTGAATGTTAACAGCGTCAGAGAGTGCTGCTTTTTCGTACCATGAAACTGGATCAGTCAGAAACCTACTCTAAGCCCTTAGCCTCAAGCAAGAGACAAAACCCAACTCAAAGTGATCCCAGGCTCACACCCTCAACTCTACAGAAATCATCCATCATGTGCAGTGCCATGCAGGACTCTTAGATCTGCCACATTGACTTGTCTAGGCCCACTCAAAAAAAAGACAAAGACAGAGAAAAAAAGAAAGGATAGCTCTGGCAGGAAGTGAAAGTAGGCTCTGTCATGCGAAGAACCTCTAGCATTTTAATACACAGTGCAGTAATGTAAGAGTGGGGAAGACCTTGGTGTGTGCCAGTGAGATGGTACACGAAATACCAGAGCCACCCACAGGTCTCCTCTCCCGTTTCAGTTGCCTACCTGCTTCTCACTCAGTGCTGTGATCGTTGCTTGACGTTCATGGAGCTGCTTCTTCAAATCAGCATTCTGCAAAAAAAAAGAGCAACAAGCTTGTTATAGCTCCCTTATACATAGCTGTGAAGAACTGCTCATTTGTGACAGCTGAGTTGGATGTGCGTGCTATGTGGGGAGTGTGCCAAGCTCGGGGTGCTGTGTTTGTGTGCGTGTGTGTAGGTGTAAAGAGCCGAGACAGCAGCTTTAACTAGCATGAAGTCCAAGCTAAATATGACTGTGCACACCGTTTTCCACGGGACGAGCGAAGTGAGGTGGAAAGAGTAATCCACTCCCCTCACGTCACTGGGCTACCACAGCCACAGCTGTCAGCCACATGAGGGGGAACTCAGAGCTGGGATGTAGGGACACCACTGAAATGTGGGATGGGCTGCTGCTACAGCAGAGTCCCCGTAAAAGGGCTGCAGGATGATAAAGTATGGTGGGCGGATACTACAGAGATAGAAGAGCTCTGGGGAGTTTAAGGCTGTTCTCAAAATTGACAGCGTGAAGTAAAAGAGGTGGAATTTGGAGCACATCTAAAACCTTTGAGCCCCAGTGACAAGGACATCATATCTTGCCTTTTATCCGGTTTTCCTCTTAGGCTGTTTTAAATCCTATTTCTCAACTGTGTAGACTGAGTAATAGGGATACTACATTCTTTCAAAAGATTGAAAACCTCTGAACAGACGGAACTGTTCTGTAGTAATTAAACTAATGTCAACCCCAAAAAGTATACTGTATTTGGGCCTAGCAATCTGGTACAACTGCCTAGGAGACAGGAGGGGCTTACCTGTGGATCCTGCTTCATCTGGGACACTAGTTTCTGTGAGAGAGAAATCATAGAAAGTTATCAACAACCACATAACAAATTCATTGATACACATAATATATTACAATGAGAGAGGCTGTGCCACTTGTTCCTAACATGTCACATGCTTCGTAATGGTTTGAGAAAAGGTTTTGCAATAGGTTTTTACATGTTTCCTAAGAGAACGTTCCTTTCGCTCACCCCCCCCCCCCCTTTAAACGTTGCAGTACCTAATGCCTTCTTGTTGTCACAGCCATACAAACTGTAGACACAGTGGCCCCCAGAGGCACCTTCCAATACTGCAACCTTGGAACACATTCATGGCTCCCCACTGTACAATCCATCCCAGACAAACAAGGAGGTTCATGCTCAACTGGATGGGCCACACCGGGAGGTACATTCAGTGGTTGTGAATAGGAGCACTATACAGACTACACTGAACATGTGGGTCTCTCTAATGTGATCAGTCTCATAGCAATGAACACATGTTTCTATAAAGGAGCACATCTGGCTAGTGATAGATGTGTGGGGATAAGTTTTCTTCATGTTTCTGGTTTCTGCATTTGGGTTGAACCAGATGGAGTGTATCATGCACCAAACCTCAAAACAGAAACATTATGGAAGGCAGGAAAATACAACTCATAAGACTACAGAGTATACATACACCCTTACAAAAAAAGGGTTCCAAAAGGGTTCTTCAGCTGTCCCCATAGGAGAACCCTTTTTTGGTTCCATGTAGAACCCTCTTTGGAAAGGGTTCTGCATTGAATCCAAAATGGTTCTACTTAGAACCAAAAAGGGTTATTCAAAGGGCTCTCCTACGGGGACAGCCGAAGAACCCTTTTAGGTTCCAGATAGCACCCTTTTTTCTAAGAGTGTAGAGTATACATTAACAGGACGAAGTATATTTTTCTGACCCAAACCCGACACTAAACCATACTTAAAAGGACAATCGCTGAAGGAAGAGGCTGGGGGAAGCAGAGTAGAGAAGGACGGTGGATAAGCAGACATATAGGATGAGTCTAAGGAGGAAGTATTCATGCAGCAGTCTGAAGGCAAGAATCTGATGGAGTGAATTAACAAAAAACCCAACAAAAGACCCAAACTGTGCAACAGAATATGGTTGGGTTTTTTGTTAATTCACTCCATCAACTTTCCTCCTGAAAACACCTCTGATGATACATTCCAGGTTAAGGAAGTAAACAAATGGTGGTTAAATGGCAGAAAAGCAGAGAAACGCATAGTCCCATTACCTGATGAACCTGTATTTCCGCTTTCAGGGCCTCTTGGAGGGTCTGTAATTCCATCATTGATCCTTTCTGTCGGAAGCTCAGTCCGGGACAGCTTTCAGCCTGTTCAGCCAGGAAGAAGGATATTTTATCCCTTCATTCACCAACAATACTAATATGTCAACATAAAGACTTGTGACAGTGAAATCAAGTTGTGCTGACAACAAAGCAATGACATGGCATCAGCCCATAGAACACTGTAAAAATTGAGATGTTATCTATCACCTTGAGTAAAGGTGGACGTTAAAGTAGACAATTCCAAAACACTTCACATTGAACATTTAATTATTAGTTTATAAACCTGTATATATATATATATATATATATACACACACATACATACAGTTGAAGTCGGAGTCGGAAGTTTACATACACTTAGGTTGGAGTCATTAAAAATGTGTTTTTCAATCACTCCACAAGTTTCTTTTTATGGCAAGTCGGTTAGGACATCTACTTTGTGCATGACACAAGTCATTTTTCCAACAATTGTTTACAGACAGATTATTTCACTGTATCACAATTCCAGTGGGTCAGAAGTTTGACTGTGCCTTTAAACAGCTTGGAAAATTCCAGAAAATTATGTCAAGGCTTTAGAAGCTTCTGATAGGCTAATTTACATCATTTGAGTGAATTGGAGGTGTACCTTTTGATGTAGTTCAAGGCCTACCTTCAACCTCAGTGCCTCTTTGCTTGACATCATGGGAAAATCAGAAGAAATCAGCCAAGACCTCAGGGAAAGAAATTGTAGACCTCCACAAGTCTGGTTCATCCTTGGGAGCAATTTCCAAAATGCCTGAAGGTACCACGTTCAAGTGTACAAACAATAGTTATGCAAGTATAAACACCAAGGGACCACGCAGCCGTCATACCACTCAGGAAGGAGACGCGTTCTGTCTCCTAGAGATGAATGTACTTTGGTGCGAAAGTGCAACTCAATCCCAGAAAAACAGCAAAGGACCTTGAAGGTGCTGGAGGAAACAGGTACAAAAGTATCTATATCCACAGTAAAACGAGTCCTATATCGACATCATCTGAAAGGCCGCTCAGCAAGGAAGAAGCCACTGTTCCAAAACCACCATAAAAAAACTGACTACGGTTTGCAAATGCAAAGTACAAAGAAGGTACTTTTTTCAGAAATGTCCTCTGGTCTGATGAAACAAAAATAAAACTGTTTGGCCGTAATGACCATTGTTATGTTTGGAAGAAAAAGGGGGAGGCTTGCAAGCTTGCAAGCTGAAGAACACCATCCCAACCGTGAAGTACGGAGGTGGCAGCATCATGTTGTGGGTGGGCTTTGCTGCAGGAGGGACTTGTGCACTTCACAAAATAGATGGCATCATGAGGGAGGAAAATTAAGCAACATCTCAAGACATCAGTCAGGAAGTTAAAGCTTGGTCGCAAATGGGTCTTCCAAATGGACAATGACCCCAAGCATACAAAGTTGTGGCAAAATGGCCTAAGGACAACAAAGTATTGGAGTCGCCATCACAAAGCCCTGACCTCAATCCCATAGAAAATTTGTGGGCAGAACTGAAAAAGCATGTGCGAGCAAGAAGGCCTACAAACCTGACTCAGTTACACCAGCTCTGTCAGGAGTAATGGGCCAAAATTCACCCAACTTATTGTGGGAAGCTTGTGGAAGGCTACCCAAAACATTTGACCCAAGTTAATCTATTTAAAAGGCAATGCTACCAAATACTAATTGAGTGCATGAACATTTCTGACCCACTGGGAATGTGATGAGAGAAATAAAAGATTCTCTCTAGTATTATTGTGACGTTTCACATTCTTACAATAAAGTGGTGATCCTAACTGACCTAAGACAGGGAATGTTTACTAGGATTACATTTCAGGAATTGTGAAAAACTGAGTTTAAATGTATTTGGCTAAGGTGTATGTAAACTTCTGACTTCAACTGTATACACACACACGTGACAAATATATATATTTCTAAAGTTTAAAACAACCAATCTTTTCGCGGGTTCCCATTAAAACGACAAGAAAATGTCATTAAAATTCCACGTGAATTCACAATGCAGCTGTGCTGCTGCCAGCAAAGGTTTGGGTCTCCTGGTGCGTCCCTTTCTGATGATTAAGGCTTTGCACCTGTACTACCATTACCGTACCTCAATTCCACCAAAGTTTGCATTTCACCACCTTCTCGTTTAACTTCTCTATGTAGGGCCATACAGGACTTCACTGTTGTCATTTGCCTTTCTCATTTTTCCAACTGGTAACGGCGAGGACGTAGAGGTGGAAAGTTGACTCCAAAATAATTGATTCCTCGACTCCTTGCATGTCGACATCCCGGTGTTGACTCCTATCGCTGAGTGTCAAGATTGTGACAGCTAAGTTGGGGTGTGCGTGTTATGTGGGGAGTGTGCCAAGCTCGGGGTGCTGTATGTGTGTGTGTGTGTGTGTGTGTGTGTGTGTGTGTGTGTGTGGTGTACAGATCAGAGAAAGCAGCATTAACTAGCATGAAGTCCAAGCTAAAATGACTGTGCACACTGTTTTCCAAGGGATGAGTGAACACATACGCTCGCATCTTTCAAAGCGAACTAGCGAGGGACGATGAGAGAGGGGAGGGGCACAGTATAGGCAGGTCGGACACCAAGTAGACGAAGTCAGAACTATTGCACTAGGCAATCAAAAGCTGCATCTAGCAAATGGTATGCTGTATCTCGCATCATTAGCAAAGAGAAAGAGCAGGCGAGCCAGCGTGTGGGAGAGAGAGGTGTGCATACAGTGCCTTCTGAAAATATTCAGACCCCTTGACCTTTTCCACATTGTTACATTAGCCTTATTCTAAAATTGATTAAATCGTTTTTTTTACTCATCAATTTGACACACAATTCCCCATTATGACAAAGCAAAAACAGGTTTAGAAATTTGTGCCAATTTATTTTTAAAACATAACTGAAATATCACATTTACATAAGCATTCAGACCATTTACTAAGTACTTAGTTGAAGCACCTTTGGAGTGATTACAGCCTTGAGTTTTCTTGGGTATGATGTTACAAGCTTGGCTCACCTGTATTTGGGGAGTTTCTCCCATTCCTCTCTGCAGATCCTCTCAAGCTCTGTCAGGTTAGATGGGGAGCATCGCTGCACAGATATTTTCAGCTCTCTCCAGAGATGTTCGATTGGGTTCAAGTCCGGGCTCTGGCTGGGCCACTCAAGGACATTCAAAGATTTGCCCAAAGCCATTCCTGCTTTGTCTTGGCTGTGTGCTTAGGGTCGTTGTCCTGATGGAAGGTGAATCTTCGCCCCAGTCTGAGGTCCTGAGCACTCTGGAGCAGCTTTTCATCAAGGATCTCTGTACTTTTCTCTGTTCATCTTTCCCTTGATCCCAACTAGTCTGCCAGTCGCTGAAAAACATACCCACAGCATGATGCTGCCACCACCATGATTCATTGTAGGAATGGTGCCAGGTTTCCTCCAGACGTGATGCTTGGTATTCAGGCCAAACAGTTCAATCTTGGTTTCATCAGACCAGAGAATCTAGTTTCTCATGGTCTAAGTCTTCAG
Source organism: Oncorhynchus kisutch (assembly GCF_002021735.2). NCBI lineage: Eukaryota > Metazoa > Chordata > Actinopteri > Salmoniformes > Salmonidae > Oncorhynchus > Oncorhynchus kisutch. The sequence continues at coordinate 56,896,858 of NC_034181.2, read as the reverse complement.
GTGCCTTTTGGCAAACTCCAGGTGATCCGTCATATGCCTTTTACTGAGGAATGGCTTCCCTCTGGTCACTCTACCATAATGGTCTGATTGGTGGAGTGCTGCAGAGATGGGAGAACCTTCCAGAAGGACAACTTTCTCCACAGAGGAACTCTAGAGCTCTGTCAGAGTGACCATTGGGTTCTTGGTCACCTCCCTGATCAAGGCCCTTCTCCCCAATTTGTCAGTTTGGTCGGGCGGCCAGCTCTAGGAAGAGTCTTGGTTGTTCCAAATTTCTTCCGTTTAAGAATGATGGAGGCCACTGTATTTTTCGGAACCTTCAATGCTGACGAAATGTTTTCTTGCCCTTCCCCAATATGTGCCTCGACACAATCCTGTCTCGGAGCTCTATGGACAATTATTTCGACCATATGGCTTGGTTTATGCTCTGACATGCACTGTCAACTGTGGGACCTTATATAGACAGGTGTGTGCCTTTCCAAATCATGTCCAATCAATTGAATTTACCACAGGTGGACTCCAATCAAGTTGTATAAACATCTCAAGGATGATCAATGGAAACAGGATGTAGCTCAAATAAGGTATGTTTTTTATTTTTAATACATTTGCAAAAAACCTAAAAACCTGTTATTCGCTTTGTCGTTATAGGGTATTGTGTGTAGATTACTGGAAAAAATATATAATATTTAATCTATTTTAGAATAAGGCTGTAACGTAACTAAATGTGAAAAAAGTCAAGGGGCCTGAATACGCACTGTATGTCTTGGTTATCTGTATCTTTCAATGTCTTATCTAATATGCCTCGCAAATTCACCAAAGTAGCCTAAAGTTTACATCATCCTCTCTGGTTTATTTAAATTACACAACTTTCCCGAGGCCTTTATAGCCTATCGTCTAGTTAGACTATAACATGTAAAATCATATGTTTTGTGATAACTGCACTGTGATTAAAACGTTCAGTTATGTGTTAAGGATCCCAATTGTATTTAAACGTTCACACCCCTAACACACACACACACACACACATCATAAATGTTCATAGCTTTACCTTCACACAGTCTTCAGTTTTGAACACCATCCAATTTTGCATTGAGGGGGTGGCAGCTGTGACACACAAAAAAAAGAGTGAATCAGATAAGCCACTCCACTTAAATAATGTCGCAGTACAATGTCCAGCGGCATGTCATAGTATGGGCTTTCCTAACCCACAGCAGAGGCCCAAAACACTTGCTGTCCACTCTCTATTCTCTCTCTGTAGAGCCCATTCAAAGACGTCAGGGCCCAAGGCTACTCCACTAAGTCGTTAGATTGTGATATGCCAGAGAAGATTCCGCATAATGTTTTGGAATGGTTTTTTTCTGTTTTTTGTTTTACATCATCTCACTCTACTATGTTTTGGATAGTATGGACTACCCTCTCTTCTCTAGGCCTGGTTGGGACTTTAAAGTATTAATAGTACATTAGACAATTGTGTGGTCTAAAACAAATGCAGTATTTTTTTTTGGAAGACAGTTTGATAATCATTGGCATTTAAATACAGATTCTGCTATTCTGTACAACTTATTTAAAAGTAACCTGCTGATTTCTGATAGTGAACTATAATGCTAATGTCACCGGTGTGAAATGGCTAGCTCGTTAGCGGGGTGCGCGCTAATAGCGTTTCAATCGGTGACCTTGAAGTAGTTGTTTCCCTTGCTCTGCATGGGCCGCGGCTTTTGTTGAGCAATAGGTAACGCAATAGGTATAGGTAGGTAGGTAACGATGCTTTGTGGGAGGCAGTTGGTGATGTGTACAGAGGGTCCCTGGTTTGAGCCCAGGTAGGGGCGAGGAATGGGACGGTAGCAAAAGTGTTACACAAAGAAAATAAAGAGATGAATGTGCAAACTAACATCCTGCTAGTTTTGTACACTGTGTGTAAGCAACTCATAGAGAGTGAAAACTGGGAAAGAGAGCGAGTCAAATCGCAGCAGTGTTACAGCCTCCCAGCCGGCGGATTGATTTCCGGCCAGGGCCTTGTGCCAAGAGAACAATAATAACATTGGAGCCATTACATGGACTCACCACCTGGCTGAGTGGACTGGCTTCCTCCCTCTCCCATTTTTCACTCTCTCTCTGTCTCCTGCTCTCCTCATATCCTTCCCTCACTATCCTTGAGAACATGCCAACTTCAGGGGAAAGAGTATATAGGTAAAAAACAGTCCAGGTGTACATTAGTGATGGGGGAATAAATCGATAGTTACCTATCCCTAGGCCACATTTATTTGGGGGAAATAACTGTATACTTAAGCCTGCAAATTAGTTTTATTTTGTTCAGTAGGTATTTTGGGCACCTATACAGTGTCTTCGGAAAGTATTCAGACACCTTGACCTTTTCCTTGACTTTGACCTTGAACTCGACTTTTTCACCTTGACATTTTGTTACGTTACAGACCTTATTCTGAAATGGAATAAATAGTTTCCCCCCCTCATCAATCTACACAAAATACCCCATAATGATAAAGCAAAAAACAGGTTTTTAAAAATGTATGCTAATTTATCACAAATAAAATAAGTATTCAGACCCTTTACTCAGTGGGTATGATGATACAAGCTTGGCACACCTGTAGTTGGGGAGTTTATCCCATTCTTCTCTGCAGATCCTCTCAAGCTCTGCCAGGTTAGATGGGGAGTGTCGCTGCACAGCTATTTTCAGGTCTCTCCAGAGATGTTTGATCGGGTCTGGGCTCTGGCTGGGCCACTCAAGAACACTCAGAGACTTGTCCCAAAGCCACTTCTATGTTGTCTTGGCTGTGTGCTTAGGGTCGTTGGAAGGTGAACCTTCTCCCCAGTCTGAGGTCCTGAGTGCTCTGGAGCACGTTTTCATCAAGGATCTCTCGGTACTTTGCTCTGTTTATCGTTCCCACGATCCCGACTAGTCTCCCTGTCGCTGCCGCTGAAAAACATCCCCACAGCATGATGCTGCCACCCCCATGCTTCATTGAAGGGATGGTGCCAGGTTTCCTCCAGACGTGATGCTTGGCATTCAGGCCAAAGAGTTCAATCTTGGTTTCATCAGAGCAAAGAATCTAGTTTCTCATGGTCTAAGAGTCTTTATGTGCCTTTTGGCAAACTCCAAGCGGGTTGTCATGTGCATTTTACTGAGGAGTGGATTCCGTCTGATTGGTGGAGTGCTGCAGAAATGGTTGTCCTTCTGGATTGTTCTCCCATCGCCACAGAGGAACTCTGGAGCTCTGTCAGAGTGACCATTGGGTTCTTGGTCACCTCCCTGACCAAGGCCCTTCTCCCCCAATTGCTCTGTTTGGCCTGGCGGGCCAACTGTAGGAAGAGTCTTGGTGGTTCCAAACTTTTTCCATTTAAGAATGATGGAGGCCACTGTGTTCTTGGGGACCTGATCTCTGCCTCGACCAAATCCTGTATCGAAGCTCTACGGACAATTCCATCCACCTCATGGCTTGGTTTTTGCTCTGACATGCACTGTCAACTGTTGGGACCTTATATAGACAGGGGGGCGCATTTCCAAATAATGTCCAATCAATGGAATTGACCACAGGTGGACTCCAATCATGTTGTAAAAAGATCTGAAGGATGATCAATGGAAACAGGACGCACCCGAGCTCAATTTCGAGTCTCAGCAAACGGCCTGAATACTTATGTAAATAATAATAAGAACCTGTTTTCACTGTAATTATGCGGTATTGTGTGTAGATTACTGAGGAAAAAGAACAAGGCTGTAATGTAATATAACAAAATGTGGAAGAAGTGATGCGGTCTGAATACTTTACGAATGCACTGTAGGTAGCGTTAGCCGGGTGTACCTGCGGAAAAACGATGGTATTTTTCATCCTATAGATTGTTCTCCATCTTCTTTTTAAATAGTGATCAACATATTTTCAGCACTTTTCGTTCCACGACTGAACAAAACGTGTTTTCTCATGTTCTCTCTCGTCTTTCAGCAGCAGACAAATAGTGAGCAATATGTTTGGAACATCAAAACGCCAATAGAATCGCAGTGTCGCATCGCAATACATATCGTATCGGGACCTAAGCATTAAGATAATATCTGGAGGTCCCTGGCAATACACAGCCTTAGTGTACAGGAAGCTGATCTACGATTCAAATGATCTAGGAGAAGTACACTGCTTTTTCATACTGTAGGTTACTAAAAGTCTGTAAGAGTTCCAGTAATTTCAAATTAGGGAAATAGTCTGTATCCCTTGATTTAGAAGAATATAACATGTTAATACATGATCAAAACCAAAAAACTAAAAACCACTTAGTCCATTGTTTTTGGTATCACAGAAAACTTTGTAAACAATACTGTATAGCTTCAAATTATGTTTAAAAAAACGTTACAGTTTGCATGCACAGTGTTTGTGTTTGTCTTTCATTATGATTAGACCATGCTGTCATGGAATGTCATTGCTTGAACACCATAGCCTACAGGCATATAATAAAAAACAAGTGATATTTGCACATAACAACGTCATGCATTAAATGCATTTGCACCGTTGTTTTTGTTTTTGTTTTGTTCGTGGTCCACTCTTTGATGGTATGCACAATTTATAGTGCAAGGGTTAGGACATTGCAATGAAAAATCATCAACAGTTACAGTGGCTTTATTTTCTAAAAACCTGTACTTCCTGCAGAAATCCTTCAAATTATTCATGATGAGCATACTAAATGTTAATACTATATAACAGTTGTAGGCCTACCAACCTGGACTCAGGGGTATACGTAACATAGTAAATGTAAATCCAGAACACTCCAATTAGTATGATATGTTTTGTTTCATATGGTGTGTATTAATTTGTGGATGTCCATCATCCATTTCATATGATGTTACGAATTTCAATTCGTACAATAAGTTACAAATTGCAACTCGTACAATCAAATAAAATTGTATTAGTCACATGCGCCGAATACAACAGGTGTAGACCTTACAGTGAAATGCTTACTTACGAACCACTAACCAACAGCGCAGTTTCAAAAACAATATGGACAAGAATATGAGATAAAAGTAACAAGTAATTAAAGAGCAGCAGTAAAAATATAACAATATATACAGGGGGGTGCCAGTACAGAGTCAATGTGCAGGAGCACCGGTTAGTTGAGGTAGTATGTACATGTAGGTAGAGTTGTGACTATGCATGGATGACAACAGGCTGTGGCAGTGGTGTGGAGAGGGAGGGTTAGAACTTAAAAATCGAATAGTTTCGTTCTGAACAGAATCATTATTTAATCTGTATAGGAAAGTCGTTATGAGCTAATTGTATTTTGCTTAACAGCATGGATTAATCATAATGAAAGACAAACACAAACTGTCACTACGGACAGACCAGTGTAGCTAGCCGACAAGCTTGTGTGTGCAGAACAGCACTAGAATGAAAAACACGTCTTACCTTTTTGAAGTTAGTTAAATCCAATGTGAAACCTGATAACTATAGTATCCTTAACTAGCATTGAAAATGTTAATCCATTCTTCTCTAATTAAACATCTCTCCATAATATCGGAATCACGCTTGTAACGTCGTCAGTAGGCTAGTAACCTATACTTCAGAGGGGAAGGGGCAGGTAGCCTACACCTACACACAAACTGGCAGGCCGACACAGGAAAACGTTTCTGAGTGACAGAGTGAAGGCTTTGCATTGGCACTTTGTTGGATTTTTGGGGGACTGGAAAAAAATGGCAGGAACATAAAATAATGTAATTAACCGGGTACAATGCTTTTAAAATAACAGTTCTGTTCCGGAACAGTATAGATCGCTTTCATTTCCAGTTCTGTTCGTCAAATAACATTTGAACACCACAGCATCTCTGAGCATAGAATCCATGCCCCGAAGAATGTAGGCTGTTCTGGAGGGAAAGGGGGTCAGACCCGGTACTGGATGGGTGCTAATTAGCTAAAATGCTATTGCTGTCCGTGATGAGATTCGAACATGCTAGACGTTCACGTTATACACACACCCTACTTTTCTTTTTGCCTTAACTTCTTTGGGGTAGGGGGCAGTATTGGGTAGCTTGGATGAAAAATATGCCCAAATTAAGCTGCCCGCTACTCAGCTGTAAAAGCTAGAATATGCATATAATTAGTATATTTAGATAGAAAACACTGACGTTTCTAAAACTGTTTGAATGATGTCTGTGAGTATAACAGAACTCATATGGCAGGCAAAAACCTGATAAAAAAATCCAACCAGGAACTGGGAAATCTGAGGTTTGTAGTTTTTCAACTCAGCTACAGTGGGGGGCCTCCCGGGTGGCGCAGCGGTTAGCCACCAGAGACTCTGGGTTCGTGCCCAGGCTCTGTCGTGACCGGCCGCGCCCGGGAGGTCCGTGGGGCGACGCACAATTGGCCTAGCGTTGTCCGGGTTAGGGAGGGTTTGGCCGGTAGGGATATCCTTGTCTCATCGCCCACCAGCGACTCCTGTAGCGGGCTGGGCGCAGTGCGGCTGGCTTCCGGGTTGGATGCTCGCTATGTTAAGAAGCAGTGCGGCTTGGTTGGGTTGGATGCGTGCTATGTTAAGAAGCAGTGCGGCTTGGTTGGGTTGTGTATCGGAGGACGCATGACGTTCGACCTTCGTCTCTCCCAAGCCCGTACGGGAGTTGTAGCGATGAGACAAGATAGTAGCTACTAACAATTGGATACGATGAAATTGGGGAGAAAAAAGGGGGTAAAATTCAAAAAAGAAAAAAGAAGATACAGTGGGATATTAGTTATGTTTCACTTCCCAAGGCTTCCACTAGATGTCAACAGTATTTACAAACTGTTTTGAGGATTCTACTATAAAGGAGGGGCTCATAAGAGCAGAGTGCCACAGCCTCGGTCTGGCGCACTCACGTGAAAAGTAGCTACGTTCCACTTCATTTGTACAGACATAGGAATTGTACAGTTGGAACATTAATGAAGTTTTACATCTTACAGATTGATTCCATACTTAGTTTGGCATGTTTCTACGGGCTGTAACTGAACTTTTAAAAACTTTTCGTCCGACGTTCAGCGCGACCTGAATGCGCTTTTGGATTTGTTTACCAAACGCCCTAACAAAAGAAGATATTTGGACATAACTGATGCACATTATCGAACAAATCAAACATTTATGGTGGAACTGGGATTCCTGGGTGTGTATTCTGATGAAGATCATCAAAGGTAAGTGAATATTTAAAATGCTATTTCTGAGTAATATTGACTACCCAGTATATTTTTGTCTGCTTTGTTGTCTAAAGGCTGTACTCAGATTATTGCATGGTTTGCTTTCTCCGTAAAGTTTTTTTGAAATATGACACAGCAGTTTGCATTAAGGATAAGTTTATCTAAAGTTCCATGTATAATAGTCATATCTTTATCAATGTTAATTATGAGTATTTCTGTAATTTGATGTGGCTCTCTGCACAATCACTGCATGTTTTAGAGCTACTTAACGTAACGCGCCAATGTAAACTCAGATATTTTTTTTTGATAAATATGAACTTTATCAAACAAAACATACATGTATTGTGTAACATGAAGTCCTATGAGTGTCATCTGATGAAGATCATCAAAGGTTAGTGATTAATTTTATCTCTATTTCTGCTTTTTGTGACTCCTCTCTTTGGCTGGAAAAATGGCTGTGTTTTTCTGTGGCTTGGTGGTGACCTAACATAATCGTTTGTGGTGCTTTCGCTGTAAATCCTTTTTGAAATCAGATAATGTGGCTGGATTAACAAGAATTGTATCTTTAAAATGGTGTAAAATACTTGTATGCTTGAGGAATTTTAATTATGACAATTTTGTTGTTGTTGAATTTGACGCCCTGCACTTTCACTGACTATTGCGGGAGTTCCGCCAGTCCTTGACAGGTTAAGTAAACCTTCTGTCTTTAGTAACAATACCAAACGTAACATATCATACTAATTTAGCTTTCTAGGATTACGTTTACTATGTTACGTCTAGTCTATGAGACCAGGCTGGGCCTACATACGGTTTAATCAAATCAAATTGTATTGGTTGCATACAAATATTTTGCGGATGTTATTGCGAGTGTAGCGAAATGCCTGTGCTCCTAGCTCCAACAGTGCAGTAAGTGAGTACAACAATGAGTAGCGTTCCTACATTGTAATTCCGCTGCACCTGTCTAACTACATGATGTAAAGTGGGGCCAAACATGAACGCCATGCAAAACTAGAAATGTAAGCTACAGATGGGTCAACGTATACGTCCTACTCCTAAAGTGGCCTACTGGACACGTCACTGCACCTGTCAGTCACTCAAATAAACTAATAATAAAGGCATCGTTTAAGAAAAACTGATACAATATCAAGCGTTCCAATCTCAGCCGTTCGACTGGAATAGGGCCTACAACTACCCCCACTATTTCACCAGCTAGGCCACATTTATTTGGGGGGGGGGGGGGAATAAATGTATAGCGAATCCTGCGAATTAGTTATATCTTGTTCAGTAGGTAAATATTCTTATTTCTCAGAGTAGGCTAGTATGTGGGGCACCAGGAGAAAAACTATAGAGTTCCACTTGATGCAGGCATAACTAAATTAGCTAAAGATCATTCACGAGCTGGAGTTACTCCTCCAAATAGCAAGTCGGTTGTCCAATGAGAATCCGCTTAGTTCTTTTACACTATTAACTTAAATATCACATGGTATAAACTTGAAACAAAAAAATTGAACTACGCAAGAGCAGGGGATGCACATGTCAATCCTCTTTTGGAATAAAATATAAGAACTTATGTGATACGTTTTTTTTCTTTTACGTGAAATGGTAACCTACTCAATCGCATTCACTAACGCTTTTGTGGCGCTAATACGTGTTACTCGTCGCGAAAAAAGAAACAGAGGGCAAGCAACAAAGCATTCGCTCAACTAAAAAGCAGACACATTGACTTAACATCTTATTATCCACCTGAAATGGATGACTGCCCGGTAGTTCACCACGAAATAAAATACATTAGAATTGTGCTTTGAAATTCTTTGCAAACGTTGTTTTTATTGTATAACAGAGGCGTAAAGCTTAGCGCAAGTTAGAATCAGCCCCTTTACGCACTACGTTCAATACCCTCCAATAGCAAGGCACTTATAAAATATCACCCAACTCCTAGAATATGGATATATGAACAAAACGATTGCTCGGCGACTGCTTTCCTTCGACTAAAATGCGAATACACTTGATCTAAAACAACAATTTTTATCAGATAAAAGAGAGTAGCGGAGATGGAAATGAAAGTTCTTATAATAATAGAAAGATCCCGAGATGTTCTTACCCTCCTCTTTTACTCACTTGAGCAGCAGCCAACCCTGCTCTTCTCACACAAATTATTTAAATAAATATTTACAAACACCGTAGTACTTCTTCACCGAAAAACGCCCAGAGCGTGTATTTATCCACTTAATATCCAAATACACTCCATTGCATATGATGTGATTTTCCCGATAATTTTTCCCACTATTTAATTTGAGTATAAAGAGAAAAACTGAGATACAGAACAAGAACTCTTCGTCAATCTCATTCACCCCCCTATCCTGAGCACATTGCACATCAATGCGCGTAGGAAGAGTGAGCGAGAACGGGGCAGGGAAAACTAAGGGGCACTTAGCCCAAAACAAGTCACCAATGGCTCTGATTGATTCAATAATATCATTAAAGTATTAAATCGATTCAGTATATTGTGATGCTATGTATAAATACAGATGAAATCGCATTTAGTAGAGGATCTACTTTATGTGACGGTGCGGCGAATTTATTTCCCTTTGCCTAAGGAACGGAGGTGATATGCCTCCATTGCCTAGGAAAAAAACCCGGATGTAGACTTGATGAAACGCTTCGTATGTAAAGTAACAGACCACTTTCACGAATTGTCGGACACAAATACCCCAACTCTTTGCAATGATATACCACATTCAGAAGCTTTGATCATAGTCAGACAGACAAACACGTACAAATCAGATATTGTTACTTACTGACGTGAATAAATGTAATTGTAAATAATAATGTTCTTAACTGACTTGCCTAGTTAAATAAAGGTTAAATATATAGAAGAAAAAAAATGTTTTGTTAGAAGAACTGAGGTTGATAATGATGTAAGACTATTTGACAGGCACAGACTTTTTCTACATTTTGTTGGCTTACAGACTGAATTTAAAATGAATTAATTTGATATTTTGTGCCACTGATCTACACACAATATTGTCACAGTGGAATTGTGTTTTTGTTTTTTACACAATAAAAAAATGTAATCTGAAATGACTTGACTCAACCCCTTTGTAATGCCAAGTAAAAATGTGCTTCACAAGTCACATAATAAGTTGCTGGACTCGCTCTGTGTGCAATAATAGTGGCTAACATGATTTTTGAATGATTACCCCATCTCTGTACCCCATACACATACAATTATCTGTAAAGTCCCTCAGTCGAGTAGTGAACTTCAAGCACAGATTCAACTACAATGACCAGGGAGGTTTTACACTGCCTCACATAAAAGGTAGTAGCCTCAACAGCACTCTATAGGGTAACACCATTGTGTAGCCAAAGGACAGCTAGTTTCCGTCCTCCTCTGGATACATTGACTTCAATACAAAACCTAGGAGGCTCATGGTTCTCACAACCTTCCATATACTTACACAGTAATTATGACAACTTCAGGAGGAAGATCTCCAACCTATCAGAGCTATTGCATCATGAACTGACACATTGTCTACCTAATCAAAGGATCAGAGAATTAATCTAGTACTGAAAACATAAGCTTCATCTAGCTAGCACTGCAGTGTATAAAATGTGGCGAGTAGTTGACTTAAAGAGAGAGAAAGACGATAGTTGAACAGTTTGGAACAAATGTATTTATTTAAAAATTAAGGAGAAGCGAGAGAGAGAGAGATTTTGTTGTATTTGTTCTCTCACTTTCACTTAACTAGCGAATGAAGCAAGCTAGTTTAGCCTACTCAAACACCCGGCTCAAACAGAGAGGGATGCTACATTATGTTAGCTAGCTGGCTATGGCTATCCAACACTGTAATGCTACCAAGTCAAGGTAAGCTTTTGGTTTTATAAATTTATTGCCACCAGGGTCCGCTGATGTAACTGCTAAACTGCTTGTTGACTGTACACTGTACTGCATGACTGTAGCAGTTTTACTAGCTCATAATTATTTTTGTAAAAAAAAAAAATGTCATATCCCAAAAAAATGTCATATCCAATTACGATCTTGTCTCATTGCTGCAACTCCCCAACGGGCTCGGGAGGGGTGAAGGTCGAGTCATGCGTCCTCCTAAATATGACCCTCCAAACCGCGATCTTTAACACCCGCCCGCTTAACCTGTAACCCAGCTGCACCAATGTGTCGGGGGAAACACCGTTCAATTGACAACCGAAGTCAGCCTGCAGGCACCCAGCCTGTCACAAGGAGTCGCTAGAGCCAAGTAAAGCCCCCCTTGGCCAAACCCTCCCCTGGGCTAATTGTGTGCCGCCCTATGCGACTCCCAGTCACGGGCGGTTATGACACAGCCTGGGATCAAACCCGGGTCTGTAGTGACGCCTCAAGTACTGCAATGCAGTGCCTTAGACTGCTGCGCCACTCAGGAGGCTGCTAACGCGCTATTTCTAGTAGCTATGTTGACTTTGACAGTCTTTTTTTTGTTGCCTGTTGTGTTATGCACTGAAGTCCTGTGGAATGCCTTCAACACCTTGTCCGTGTCCCGACGAATTGAGGCTGTTCTGAGGGCAAAAGAGGGGGGTGCAACTCAATATTAGGAAGGTGTTATTAATGTTTTGTACACTCAGTGTATTTGAACCCGAATTCATATTTTATCTTAATCTATCAGGCAGATGGAGTTTTGTGACCATGGTGATTCTAACATTGTTTGTTTAAATCAATCAAAAGTAAAGAACTTTACAGACCATGTGTGGTCTTGTTGCACTACATGTAATTATGAAATGAATAAAGGGTCCTTATGATACAGTATAGCTGACCCTGCTCATTCCTGATTCATTTTAGACAAATCTGACGGTGCTGACCAAATCACAATCACATTTTTGAGAGAAATATGAAAGTCACAGGGGGCTATTGCAAGAAACTATATACATAAGATCATTTTCCAGTTAATAATCATTATTGCCAGTTTTTAGAATTTTGAACAGTTTGAAATTGGGATCCTTTGAGCCAAACAAATGCATTTCCAGGCATAGAGCCAACATGAATAATATTGAAAGTATTTAGAAAATACCAAAATAAATATTTTCCCTTATCAAATTCTCCTAAATGTACATTTTAAGCTCAAATAACACAACAAAATCAATCATTTGTGTAAGGTTCTGTATTTATTTTCTTAGTCAACCTTGTTATCTGTTTCGTTGTGTTCGTAGCCCTGTTTCTTTGTGTTCTTGAACGTAGCCCTGACTTTCATTTTTGTTCATTGTTAGTTACTCACCTGGTCTCATCAGCTCCTTATTTAGTTCAGTTCATTCTGTTTGTGCCTTTGTGAGGTATTGTTTGTTTTGACTCCACTAAGCCTTTTCGTAGTTCGTTTGTGAGAACCAATTATAGCCTTCAGTCCTAGTTTTGATTCACCTGCCTGTGTATAATCATTACCTGCCTGTGACCATGATTCCTGCCTTCTGTGAAGGCGTAATAAACACCTGCCGCGCTCGACGTGTGAATCTACACCTTTTTCTCCCCGAGTATTCATTACAATTTTCTACTATAACAATAACGTTTCCCTGCTGGAGAAGGGTTGTCCCGATTTTCAAGAATCTGTAAACAAACTTTCTGCTTATTCTGCTCATTTTGACATGAGGCTGAGAGCAAATTTAGTTGTTTTAAAGCAAATTCATTTTGGGGGGTTGGGGGCCCCAAAGCTTGTGGGCACCCCCGTCAAGATTGGGAATTGAATGCCAGAACAGTCCCATATCTAACAGGCCCCTGTCCTACAGCCTAGATTAAACCCCACAGTAGCCCTGTATCACACAATTAGACAGAACATGACTACAAATGGCAATTTATTTGAAAGCAAATGATTAAGGCATATTAATCATATCCACAAAACATGTGGATATTATCATATTCAACATCTGCAAATTCTAGAGTGAAACACTTAGAATTCCAGAGCCTTTGTATTTTGTTGGAACACCACAAAAAGGATCAAACCATTCTTCTCAAAATGTCAATGTTTGTATGCTGAAAGGGTGTGCACATTTGCCCGTAGGCTAACATGCGAGTTGGGTATTCTACTTTTATGAAAAATTTCCCGTTCACACAGTATGGAAATTACTATTGTGATTGAAGTAATGTAGGATGTTTGAACATTACGAATGAGACGAGTTTGTATTTGAAAGATGTACCATACTTTTAGAGAAATATTAATACTCGTTCATAAGGACAGTAGGTTAACAATTACCTGATACTTTCTATTTCGGCCCTATTCTGTTCTCCACGAATGCAAATTATTTTTTTACCCTGTTGTCTTGTTTAAGAAAGGTTAGCCTCGGACTTCAGTTAACGAGATGGGATTGGAAGGATTGCAACACAAGACTTATGTAGTCCTATAAGATATTGACCTGTTGAAATGATCAAGCATATGCGTTATGTTGGAGATTGGATTGTCCACAGTGAGTGCCTGCAGCAGGGTCATTGTGTACACCCGCAGTAGTCTTCTTTCTCCTTGACCTCCTATTTGGCACAGAGCATTCTAAATGCACAACATCTCATGGCTGTAGACTAAAGTCTGTTTGCTCTTTGGGTTTGAGATTGATCTTGCAGCCACTTCAGTAGTGCTCATCAAAAGTGCTACTGTGGCCCTGACATCTCCTTTGTGAGCCACTGTCTCCACCACTGTAACAGCCAGAGAGTGGTGATGATTAGTGCAGACACAGCATGCCTAAGTACAGAATCTGCACAAGTAGAACCTATAGGGCACAGGTGTCAAACTCATTCCACAGAGAGCCAAGTGTCTACAGGTTTTCACTCCTAAGTAAGGAACCACACACCTGGTTGTCTAGGGCTTAATTCAAAGGGGAAAACAAAAACCTGCAGACACCAGGCTCTCCATGAAATGAGTTTGACACCCCTGCTATAGGGGATCACTGGAGACAGTCTTGTGTAGCCTACTGATGCAAGAGCAGGGTTCTCAGTTGGGGTAAAATCACATCAAATCTTGACCCTGGCCTGCGGCATAGTAGAGTTTATGAAGAAAGGTCAAATGTACTCAATGTACTGCACAGCTGCAATTTAGGACACTAACGTATTATATGTCACGTACGAATGGCTTAAAATACAGTATGATGCAACATAGCGGCACACAATATGACAGGGTTAGGCAACTACATTCAGCCGAGGGCCGATTTATGTCAGAGCCGATGTTCGGGGGGGGGGGGGGGGGGGGGGTGTTTTGATATTGAAATAAAAATAGCTGCATTGGGCCTTTAATAATTTATGGATGCAGTGCTATGTGAAATATCAAGTTTAGTTATCATCAAATAATATAAGTAGAGCTATTGTAAAACTTATTGTGTGGTAAACATGCACAGAGGAAAGTCTTTCACAAAAAGCAGCAGTTTTGGGATCTCAGCAAGGTCACAGCAGCAATCAGGTGAGTGAGTCATAGAGTATAGTACAGCCCTCAGCTCAGAGTCACTCTAATGACATAGACTGTTTCAAATAGTGCCTTCAGAAAGTATTCAAACCACTTGACTTATTCCACATTTTGTTGTGATACAGCCAGCATTTACAGTTGATTCAATTGAGATTTTCTGTCACTGATCATCTATACACAATACCCCATAGTATCAACTTGGAATTTTGTTTGTAGAACATTTTAGAAAATCGTTTTTTTTTTTTAATTAAGCTGAAATGTCAATAAGTATCAATAAGTCAATAAGTATTCAACCCATTTGTTATGGCAAGCCTAAATACGTTCAGCAGTAAAAGTGTGCTTAACAAATCACATAATATGTTGCATGGACTCATTCAGTGTTTAATAACAATGGTTAACACGATTTTTGAATAACTACCCCAGACATACAATTATCTGTGAGGTTCCTCCAATTGAGTAATGACTTTCAAACACAGATTCAACCACAAAGACCAGGGAGGTTTTTCAATGCCTCGCAAAGAAGGGCACCAATTGGTAGATGCATAAAAAAAGCAGACACTGAATATTCCTTTGAGCAAGTTATTTTTTATTTTTTTCATTTCATTTCACCTTTATTTAACCAGGTAGGCTAGTTGAGAACAAGTTCTCATTTGCAACTGCGACCTGGCCAAGATAAAGCATAGCAGTGTGAGCATACAACAAAGAGTTACACATGGAGTAAACAATTAACAAGTCAATAACACAGTAGAAAACAAAGGGGGGGTCTATATACAATGTGTGCAAAAGGCATGAGGAG
This sequence comes from Oncorhynchus kisutch, assembly GCF_002021735.2. Lineage (NCBI taxonomy): Eukaryota > Metazoa > Chordata > Actinopteri > Salmoniformes > Salmonidae > Oncorhynchus > Oncorhynchus kisutch. The sequence continues at coordinate 56,881,493 of NC_034181.2, read as the reverse complement.
GTAGGCAAATAATTACAATTTTGCAGATTAACACTGCAGTGTTAATTAGGCTTTGGATGGTGTGTCATTACACCCAATCACTACAAAGATCCTTTCTAACTCAGTTGCCGGAGAGGGAGGAAACTGCTCAGGTATTTCACCATGACGCCAATGGTGATTTTATAACAGTTACAGAGTTTAATGGTTGTGATAGGAGAAAACTGAGGATGGATCAACAACATTGTAGTTACTCCACAATACTAACCTAAATGACAGAGTGAAAAGAAGGAAGACTGTACCAAATAAAAATATTCCAAAACGTGCATCCTGTTTGCAACAAGACACTTAAGTAATACTGCAAAGAAATTTGGTAAAGAAATGTACTTTTTGTCCTGAATACAAAGCATTATGTTTGAGGCTAATCCAACATCACTGAGTACCACTCTTCATATTTTAAAGCACGGTAGTGGCTGCATCATGAATATGGGTATGGTTGTCTTCGGCACAAACTAGGGAGTTTTGTAGGATAAAAATAAACGTAATACAGCTATGAGCATAGGCAAAGTCCTAGAGGAAAAGCAGGGACGCAAATTCACCTTTCAGCTGAATAACCTAAAACACAAGGCCAAATCTATGCTGGAGTTGCTTACCAAGATGACATTGAATGTTCCTGAGTGGCCTAGTTGTTTCTGACTTAAATTAGCTTGAAAATCTATGGCAGGACATGAAAATGACTGTATAACACTGATCAACAATCAGCTTGACAGAGCTTGAAGAATTTTAAAACAAAACCTCCTAGTCCTTGCCGATGACAAGCATACCCATAACATGATGCAGACACCACCATATAAAGAGTGGTACTTTGTCATTATGGGGTATTGTGTGTAGATGGGTAAGAACAAAATCTATGTAATCCATTTTGAATTAAGGCTTTAACACAATAAAATGTAGAATAAGTCAAGGGGTATGAATAGTTTCTGAAGGCACATATTTCTCACCCATCTACACAGTATTCACACCTATGAGTCAATAGATGTTAGAATCAACATCAGTGATTACAGCTGTGAGTTTTTCTGGGTAAGTTTTTAAGAGCTTTGCACACCTGGATTGTAGGATATTTGCACATTATTCTTTAAAAAATTATTCAAGCTCTGTCAAGATGGTTGTTGCTAGTCAGCCATTTTCAAGTCTTGCCATAGATTTTCAAGACGTTTTAAAACAAAACTCAGGGACATTCAATATCGTCTTGGTATGCAACCCCAGTGTGTATTTGGCCTTGTATTTTAGGTTATTATCCTGCTGAAAGATGAATTTGTCTCCCAGTGTCTTCCTCTTGGATTTTTCTGTGCTTAGATCTATTCCATTTATTTTGATCCTTCAAAAACTCCCTAGTCTTTGCCAATGACAACTATACCCATAACATGATGCAGACACCACCATGCTTGAAAATATGAAGAGTGGTATTCAGTGATTTCTTTATCACATTTTTTGCAATTTTACTTCAGGATCCCTGTTTTGGAATATTTGTATCTGTACAGCCTTCCTTCTTTCCATTCTGTCATTTAGTTTAGCATTGAGGAGTAACTACAATGTTATGGATCCATCCTCAGTTTTCTCCTATCGCAGCCATTAAACTCTGTAACTATTTTAAAGTTACCATTGGCCTCATGGTGAAATACCTGAGCAGTTTCGTTCTTCTCCGGCAACTGAGTTTGGAAGGACGCCTGTATCTTTGAAGTGACTGGGTGTATTGATACACCATCCAAAGCGTAATTAATAACTGCACTATGCTCAAAGGGATATTCAATGTCTGCTTCTTTTTACCCATCTACCAATAGGTGCTGTTTTTTGCGTGGCGTTGGAAAACCTCCCTGATCTTTGTGGTTGAATCTGCACTTGAAATTCACCACTCGACTGAGGGACCTTACAAAATAATTGTATGTGTAGGGTAAAGAGATGAGGTCGTCATTCAAAAATCATGTTAAAAACTATTATTGCACACAGACTGAGTCCATGCAACTTATTATGTGACTAGTTAAGCACATTTTTACTCCTGATTTTAGGCTTGCCATAACAAATGGGGTGAATACTTATTGACTCTAGACACATAAGCTTTTAATGTTTAATTCATTTGTAAACATTTCAAAAATATATAATTCCATTTTGACATTATTAATGTATTTCATTTGTATTTCACAGTCAAACATATCAGAGAACAATATCTTCAAACGTTCACTAATGCAAAGGCACTTGAGTGTTCTAATGAAGCTGTTCAGATACAGAAGTGCCTCTATTATGTTCTTTAATGATGGAGAAAGGAAGGGAGAGGTCAATCCACAGATCTGGGTCCTATCAAATTGCTCATGCCCTATTCTCTTCTGCACAGATTCCTATCTACACAGGAGAGAGTAGTTAAAATCTCAGTCACTGAAAAATGCACACATGAGAGAAATGACAGGTCTCTCACAGCTATATCAGTAATCTAAAAGGAGCTCAGCTGCTGTCTTCTTTTCTCTGTCCTTTAACCGTGTTCTCACCAAGTTATTAAATCATTATCTCTGCTCTTACAGTTGAGGGTGGTGTTCAATGTTTGTTGTGTAGATGAAGCAATGGAGTTACATTTTCGGCTCTGCCAAGTTTTCACACTGAGAAATGTGTCTACTTGTATTTCTAATAATTCAGTGACTGCTTTTCAAAGCCTACTGATAAAATTGAATTCTGAAGTTTAATTGTGAAGATTTAATGACTTAATGAGAGCTTGCTGTTTATGTGCAAACGAAGCCAGATCAAGAGTATTGGCTAATTACTACAATACTCATGCCAACAAGAATGGGATCTATTAGCCAAAGTCACTTTGAAAACGATCAATAATGTTTACTAGTGTTCTGGGACATGTTTTGAGACCATGTCTGGGTACGTGAGAGCATCTAGTGTCAGTCCGAAGATGCTGTATCTTTGTGGTTGTGTGATTGAGAGTGAAGGTGTGGTAAACATGAGGATATGCATTGTTGAGCTGCAAAGAAAATGTATGACAATCCTTGAAATGTTTCCCTTCTCGTGTATAGACCGCCAGTCAATCCGATATACTGTAAGTCAGTGAGACTTTGAAACATTGCTGTTGATTGATTGTTTCGTGCTACAGAATATTCCCTTCTGAGCGCGGCTCATCATTGCTGAGCATTGAAAGGGCCACTAGAGGGTAGTAATGCAATGGCTTTTCCTTAGAATAGTATAAGTCGAGATCCTAATTGAGAGCAATTACTTTTTTATACGTTTTCAAAGTATGGCTTTGCAATTACTTCCAGTTACTTTTTTCAATCAGTCAATCAATACAATTTATTTATAAAGCCATTTTTACATCAGCAGATGTTACAAAGTGCTGTACAGAAACCCAGCTTCAAACCCCAAACAGCAAGCAATGCAAATGTAGAAACACAGTGGCTAACACAAAACTCCCTAGAAAGGCAGGAACTTAGGAAGAAATGTAGAGAGGAACCAGCCTCTGAGGGCTGGCCAGTCCTCTTCTGGCTGTGCCGGGTGGAGATGGTACATGGCCATTAAGGCCAGATTGTTCTTCAGGATGTCTGCCGGCAGAACAGTTGAAACTGGAGCCGCAGCACGACCAGGTGGACTGGGGACAGCCAGGAGTCATCAGGCCAGGTAGTCCTGAGGCATGGTCCTAGGGCTCAGATCCTCCGGGAGGGGAGGGAGAGAGAGAGAATTAAAGGGAGCATACTTAAATTCACACAGGACACCAGATAAGACGGGAGAATTACACCAGATATAACAGACTGACCCTAGGTTCAGGGAACCAGGGAACCAGACTGACCCTAGGTCCAGTCCGACGATACCCCCGGACAGGGCCAACCAGGCAGGATATAACCACACCCACTTTGCCAAAGCACAGCCCCCTCACCACTAGAGGGATATCAACAGACCACCAACTCAGTACCCTGAGACAAGACTGAGTATAGTCCACAAAGATCTCCTCCACTGCACGAGCCCGAGGGGACGCAAAACCGGACAGGAAGTTCATGTTTGTGACTCAACCCACTCATCCCTCCTAGGGACTGAATGGAAGAGCACTAATAAGCCAGTGACTCAGTCCCCGTAATAGGGTCAGTGGCAGAGAATCCCAGTGGAGAGAGGGGAGCCGGCCAGGCAGAGACAGTAAGGTCAGTTCGTTGCTCCAGTGCCTTGCCGTTAAACTTCGCACCCCTGGGCCAGACTACACTCAATCGTAGGACCTACTAAAGAGATGAGTCTTCAGTTAAGACTTAAAGGTCAAGACCGAGTCTGCGTCTCTCACATTGATAGGCTGACCATTCCATAAAAATGAAGCTCAATCATATTTAATGTATGGTCTCTATATTCTTGGTTATTCCTGTTTCAGTTCTTTTGTAGTCCTGGTTTCATTTATATTTTAATATTTTGTATTATTATTTATGGATGTTGTAGCCTATGTCGACGTACTGTATATCCCAGTATAACTGACCCACGGAATAGATTTAACATGTCCATGAATGAGTTCAATAAGTCCTTTTAATCAATCATCTCTGCTGCTGGTTTCCATTCTTCATCTGTTCTAACTTTGATGATATGCCAATTGATTTTCAGGCCAAGTGCTTGTTTTCGTTCGTAGGAAGTCATTGATGTCGTCTTTCAAGTAGCAACACACAAATATCCAGCTCTCAAGTTGAATTCATAGTCCTGTGAACTTGCTGGTTGTGAAAATGTAGTACTGTACATTCACTGTGGGTGGAGCCATACTCCTATCTACATGGTCTTGGCTGAATTAACTTGTTTTCACATCTTATTTTTTATCAGACTGAGCAGAGGTGAATAAAAAGTCATGAAAAGTAATTACTTTGGCATAATAACTTATTTGGCTAAGCGGTTAAACAAACATCCAAATTGTGAAGCCAATGTTCAACTTGATGTTTGATTTGATGTCTCTGCATCTTCATCCAGTTTCAATAAGATTTAAAGAATGAATTGAAACAAGCCAATGGGCTCGCAAAGCTTTTCTCCAGCCATTCGTCAACATGTCAACATTCAACTTTAATCAGGATATTTACTTCATACTGAGATATTCCAAGAAAAGCACATGTTCAAACTAAGAACTATGTTTTCATAAGAACTTTTCAAGAAATGGCAACACACAGTCACCAAGTTGCATATCTGGCAGGTTTTATAACATCAATCTTCTTGTATGTAAGGCCTTCAGAAAAAGCTAGTCGTTACAATGCTTATAATCTCTTCTTGGTCTTTTGAAGGGGATTTAAACTGAAAGAGTGTACCTGTGGATGGAAGGGAGTATCCTTGAAGTCTTCAATAAACTGAATTACATCTGGCTGGATGGGTATGACCACACAATGAGGACAGAGAGCTTCAATTCCCAGACCCAAGGCCCCCTGCTTGCATTTAATCCGTAGCTCACTCTGGGATACAGCTTGCCTTTGTCCCTTTGCAAACGCCACTGCCCTTCACACACTTTCACCTTCAAAACACTATCATCTAAACAAACATATTAATCTATTTTACTTGCCTGTAGTGTAAACGTATGGTGTAACTCATCTTTGCAGTCACACAAGATGGAGAGGCCTATCACTCATGCTGCAGTATTCTCCATGGTATGGTCTTATGAGCAGAATGAGACAATGAGCTCTCTGAGACAGGTTGAGATGGAGAGACAAAAGGAGAAAATCTTCTACATTGGATTAGACTATTCATCACAGTATGGCATATTAAACTGCTGGAGATTTTCAGGTCAAATTAATAAATGTTTTCTGTATAAAATATTAGACAATTCAAAGCACTCATACAATTTGCACAATCCGGTCAAATTTCTTACTTGACTCATCGTGAGGCATGCTTTTAAGTGACAATTTAGTAGTCTCAACATTCAGCAAATTTCAGCAAATTTCAGTATGCAATTCAAAGCTTGTACTTCATCTTTTATATTTAGAACAAAAAAAGTAGGCTTGTTAAAAAGAGACCTCAATAAAAAATACTATTTTACAAGTTTTATTTTTTTAAACTTCACATGAGAAGCCCTTGGTGTGTAGTGGGTTTGTGGGCGGTTCTCAGTAACCCTTTAGAGTCAGAAGCTCAGCATGTCATACACACAAACTTATTATCGTGGGTGTCAGGTACACTGCAAAAATCCTGTGAAACTCTTAATATCAAAAATGTCAACTCCTGTAGACTGTGTGTATGATGCAACAGTGTGTAATGATATCTGTTTGCCAAGCCAACCCCCTTCCCCCTTCCCCTTGCATAACTCATATTCCACTCCCCTTCCATTCTCTGATACTTTCTTTGGCTTGACGACCATGTTAAGTCAAAGAAATCCAGCCTCAAGCTTCCCAGTGATGCGAGCCTACCAGGCGAGCTAAAGGCTTCTATGCTAGCTTCGAAGCTAGCAACACTCAGAGCACCAGCTGTTCCAGACAACTGTGTGATCACACTCTCTGTAGTTGATGTGAGTAAGACCCTTAAACAGGTTAACAGATGGATTACCAGGACGTGTACCCGGAGCATGCACAGACCAGCAGGCAAGTGTCTTCAATGACATTTTCAACCTCTCCCTGACCCAGTCCCTATGCCCAATAACTATCGTCCCGTAGCACTCACATCTGTAGCCATGAAATGCTTCAAAAGGCTGGTCATGGTTCACATCAACACCATCATCCCTGACACCCAGGACAGACTCCAAATTCGCATACCGCCACAACAGATCCACAGATGATGCAATCTGTCTTGCACTCCACACTGCCCTTTCCCACCAGGACAAAATGAACCTACGTGAGAACACTGTTCATTGACTACAGCTCAACGTTCAAAACCATAGTACCCGCAAAGCTCATCACTAAGCTAAGGACCCTGGGACTGAACACCTCCCTCTGCAAATGGATCCTGGACTTCCGGACAGGCCGCCCCCAGGTGGTGAGGGTAGGCAACAACACATCCGCCACGCTGACCCTCAACACGGGGGACACTCAGGGGTGTGTGCTTAGTCCTCTCCTGTAGTCCCTGTTCACCCACGACTGTGTAGCCGTGCACGACTCCAACACCACCGTTAAGTTTGCTGGCGACACAACGGTGGTAGGCCTGATCACCAACGACGATGAGACAGCCTATAGGGAGGAGGTCAGAGACCTGCTGTTAATGTGGTGCCAGGACAACAACCGCTCCCTCAATGTCAGCAAGACAAAGAAACTGATTGTGCACTATAGGAAACAGAGGGCCGAGCACCAACCAAATTACATCGACGGGGCTGTATGGAGCGGGTCGAGAGTGTCAAGTTCCTCGGTGTCCATATTGCTAAGGACCTATGATGGTTCAAACACCAATACAGTTTCAGTCTCCTCCTCATTCACTGGACTCTAGTCACACACACTCATACTACACTGACACTCCAACACACCAATACACACACAACTATGTAACGGTTTTCTTCTGTTGAAGGAGAGGAGGACCAAAATGGAGCGTGGTTAGTGTTCAACATGTTTAATAAGGACAATAAACGAGAACACTTACAAAATACAAAACAACAAATGTGAAAACTGAAAACAGTCCTATCTGGTGCATAGACACAAAGACAGAAGACAACCACCCACAAAACCAACACAAAACAGGCTACCTAAACATGGTTCCCAATCAGAGACAATGACTAACACCTGCCTCTGATTGAGAACCATATCAGGCCAAACATAGAAATAGACAAACTAGACATACAACATAGAATGCCCACACAGCTCACGTCCTGACCAACACTAAAACAAAGAAAACACAAAATAACTATGGTCAGAATGTGACAGTACCCCCCCCCCCCCCCGCAAAACCTGAACCTATAGGGGGGGGTCTGGGTGGGCATCTGTCCGCGGTGGCGGCTCTGGCGCAGGACGTGGACCCCACTCCACCATAGTCTTTGTCCGCTTTATCTCCTCCTAGGAACGGCGACCCTCGCCGCCGACCTAGGATTGGCAACCCTACTAAAGGGCCCCACTGGACTAAACAAACTCCTCCGGACTGAGGGGCAGCTCCGGACTGAGGGGTAGCTCAGGACTGAGGGCAGCTCAGGACTGAGGGGTAGCTCAGGACTGAGGGGTAGCTCAGGACTGAGGGCAGCTCAGGACTGAGGGGTAGCTCAGGACCGAGGGGTAGCTCAGGGCCGAGGGGTAGCTCAGGGCCGAGGGGTAGCTCAGGGCCGAGGGGTAGCTCAGGACCGAGGGGTAGCTCAGGACCGAGGGGTAGCTCAGGACCGAGGGGTAGCTCAGGACTGAGAGATAGCTCAGGCTGGTTGACGGCTCTGGCAGATCCTGGCTGAATGGCGGCTCTGGCGGATCCTGGCTGACTGGCGGCTCTGGCGGATTCTGGCTGACTGGCGGCTCTGGCGGATCCGGCTGACTGGCGGCTCTGGAGGCTCCTGGCTGACTGGCGGCTCTGGAGGCTTCTGGCTGACTGGTGGCTCTGGAGGCTCCTGGCTGACTGACGGCTCTGGAGGCTCCTGGCAGACTGGCGGATCCTGGCTGACTGACGGCTCTGGAGGCTCCTGGCAGACTGGCGGCTCTGGCGGCTCCTGGCAGACTGGCGGCTCTGGCGGCTCCTGGCAGACTGGCGGCTCTGGCGGCTCCTGGCAGACTGGCGGCTCTGGCGGATCCTGGCTGACTGACGGCTCTGGAGGCTCCTGGCAGACTGGCGGCTCTGGCGGCTCCTTTCAGACTGGCGGCTCTGGCGGCTCCTTGCAGACTGGCGGCTCTGGCGGCTCCTTGCAGACTGGCGGCTCTGGCGGATTCTGGCTGACTGGCGGCTCTGGCGGATCCTGGCTGACTGACGGCTCTGGAGGCTCCTGGCAGACTGGCGGCTCTGGCGGCTCCTTTCAGACTGGCGGCTCTGGCGGCTCCTTGCAGACTGGCGGCTCTGGCGGCTCCTTGCAGACTGGCGGCTCTGGCGGATTCTGGCTGACTGGCGGCTCTGGCGGATCCGGCAGACTGGCGGCTCTGGCGGCTCCTTGCAGACTGGCGGCTCTGGCGGCTCAGGACAGGCGGGAGACTCTAGCAGCTCTGGACAGGCGGGAGACTCTAGCAGCTCTGGACAGGCGGGAGACTCTAGCAGCTCTGGACAGGCGGGAGACTCTAGCAGCTCTGGACAGGCGGGAGACTCTAGCAGCTCTGGACAGGCGGGAGACTCTAGCAGCTCTGGACAGGCGGGAGGCTCTAGCAGCTCTGGACAGGCGGGAGGTTTTAGCAGCTCTGGACAGGCGGAAGGCTCTGACAGCGCTGGAAAGACGGGAGCACCCGTAGGGATGAGACAGAGAGACAGCCTGGTGCGGGGGGCTGCCACCGGAGGGCTGGTGCGTGGAGGTGGTACTGGATAGACCGGATCGTGCAGGCGCACTGGAGCTCTTGAGCCTGCCCAACCTTACCTGGTTGAATGCTCCCAGTCGCCCTTCCAGTGTGGCGAGATGGAATAGCCCGCACTGGGCTGTGCTGGCGAACCGGGGACACCATGCGTAAGGCTGGTGTCCCCATGGCACCTGGCTTGATGCCCACTCTAGCCCGGCCAATACGAGGAGCTGGTATGTACCGCACCGGGCTATTCACCCGCACTGGGGACACCGTGCGCTCCACAGCATAACACAGTGCCTGCCCGGTCTATCTCGCTCTCCGGTAAGCACAGGAAGTTGGCGCAGGTCTCCTACCTGGCTTCGCCACACTCCCTGTGTGCCCCCCCCAATACATTTTTTGGGCTGCCTCTCGGGCTTCCCTGCCAGCCGTGTTCCCTCATATCGCTGGCTCCTCTCTCCGGCTGCCTCTCGGGCTTCCCTGCCAGCCGTGTTCCCTCATATCGCTGGCTCCTCTCTCCGGCTGCCTCCGCTCTCCTAGCTGCCTCCACCTGTTCCCATGGGAGGCGATCCCTTCCAGCCAGGATCTCCTCCCATGTGTAGCAAACCTTGCCGTTCAAAACGTTCTCCCATTCCAGGAGTCCTGACATCGCTGCCTCTCCTGCTGCTGCTGCTGCTGCCTGTTACCACGCCGCTTGGTCCTTGGTTGGTGGGTGGTTCTGCAACGTTTTTCTTCCGTTGAAGGAGAGGAGGACCAAAATGCAGCGTGGTTCGTGTTCAACATGTTTAATAAGGACAATAAACGAGAACACTTACAAAATACAAAACAACAAATGTGAAAATTTGAAAACAGTCCTATCTGGTGCATAGACACAAAGACAGAAGACAACCACTCACAAAACCCAACACAAAACAGGCTACCTAAATATGGTTCTCAATCAGAGACAATGACTAACACCTGCCTCTGATTGAGAACCATATCAGGCCAAACGTAGAAATAGACAAACTAGACATACAACATAGAATGCCCACTCAGCTCACGTCCTGACCAACACTAAAACAAAGAAAACAGAAAAGAACTATGGTCAGAACGTGACACACTACATAATGCTCACACACAAATAAAAAAACACACACACACACACACACACACACACACACACACCTTGCACAAACACTGCTGCTACTCTGTTTTTTATCTATCCTGATTGCCTAGTCACTTTTACCCCTACCTACATGTACATACTGTATTACCTCAATGATCTTGTACCCCTGCACATTGACTCGGTACCGGTACTCTTGTATGTAGTCTCGTTATTGTCACGTTCTGACCTTAGTTCCTTTGTTTTGTCTTTGTTTTAGTATGGTCAGGGCGTGAGTTGTTTTTATGTTGGTTTTTGAGTTTGGCCTGGTATGGTTCTCAATCAGAGGCATGTGTCGTTAGTTGTCTCTGATTGAGAATCATACTTAGGTAGCCTTTTTCCAACTGTGTTTGGTGGGTGTTTATTTTCTGTTTTGTGGTTCATCACTAGACAGGACTGTTTTGTTTGTTCGTTCTTCCTAGTTGTTATTTTGTTTAGTGTTCAGTTTAATTTTTATTTAATTTAATTTTAATTTTAATTTTACCCCTTTTTCTCCCCAATTTCGTGGTATCCAATTGTTGTAGTAGCTACTATCTTGTCTCATCGCTACAACTCCCGTACGGGCTCGGGAGAGACGAAGGTTGAAAGTCATGTGTCCTCCGATACACAACCCAACCAGCCGTACTGCTTCTTAATACAGCGTGCATCCAACCCGGAAGCCAGCCGCACCAATGTGTCAGAGGGTACACCGTGCACCTGGCAACCTTGGTTAGCGCGTACTGCGCCCGGCCCGCCACAGGAATCGTGGTGCGCGATGAGACAAGGACATCCCTACCGACCAAGCCCTCCCTAACCCGGACGATGCTAGGTCAATTGTGCGTCGCCCCACGGACCTCCCGGTCGCGGCCGGTTACGACAGAGCCTGGGCGCGAACCCAGGGACTCTGATGGCACAGCTGGCGCTGCAGTACAGCGCCCTTAACCACTGCGCCACCCGGGAGGCCTAGTGTTCAGTTTTGATTATATTAAAAATCATGAACACTTCCCACGCTGCACCTTGGTCCTCACCTTATTCCACCGACGACGGCCGTTACAGTTATTGTTATTTTATTGTGTTATTTCCTTTTATTTTTTTTTCCCTAAATGTTCTTACTACTTAAAACTCTGTATTGTTGGGAAAGGGCTTGTAAGTAAGCATTTCACATTAAAGTCTACACCTGTTGTAGTCGGCGCTTGTGACTAATAACATTTGATTCCATTTTTTCTTAGATTTGTATTTATTTTGCCTTTGTCCATCCAAATGGTCTATCCATTTCCTCACTAGCGTTCTCTCCATCAGGCTGTATTTCTCTCTCCAGATGTGGCCCAGACATGCTGGTCTGGAGTTCACACACACACACAGAGAGAGAGAGCTGGCTGTCTAGTGGAGCTGGTACTGCGGGGGAGGGACAGACTGCATCCAAACGGATGACAGCATCTGGAACCTCCTCATCAATCACTCTCTATCCCCGATGTTGTTTCCCATCTCATCTCCAATGAAAGCATATATTGTATATAATTTATATACGGTCTCTGTTTTAGTGCATTGTGAATAGGTTGGATATACACTGAGTGTAGAGAACATTAATACTGAGTTGGATCCCCTTTTGCCCTCAGGACACCCTCAGTTCGTCGCGGCATGAATTCTACACGGTGTCGAAAGCGTTCCACATCGATGCTGCCCCTGTTGACTCCTATGCTTTCCACAGTTGTGTCAAGTTGGCAGGATGTCCTTTGGTTGGTGGACCATTCTTGATACACACGGAAAACAGTTGAGCGTGAGAAACCCAGCAGCGTTGCAGAGCTTTCACTTAGATTCACCTGGTCGGTCTATGTCATGGAAAGTGTAGGTCTTCATAATGTTTTGTACACTCAGTGTATAGTACTTTAGAGGTATACATTTTCTTTAGGCATAGGCCCTTATAAAACACTGTCAGTCACAGCATAGAAACAAAAATCGCACATGCCTTACTGTTCTCTCCTTTGTTGTGGCTGTCAGTCACGAGTCAGCACCATCGAAAATGTTAGAATAATTAAACCCCTACCTAATGTGAAGTTGAACCACTGCCTCATCGGGGAGAGAGGTTGGGACCAACCACGAAGTACCACGCCCCGGCCGGTCTCTGTGATGGATGTAATTATTGATACACCGGGGGAGGAGAGGATGGTTGGATGGAATCTACAGCCTCGCCCTTTTTTGCCTCAGCCTCCCCAGACAGGCAGACAGAGTGACCCTGAGGCTTGCTATAAATACCCCACTTATTACTGGGTGGCGATGGGGCTATGGCCAGAAGGCTCTCATTTAGGCTTTTCCGAGACTGAAATAAAAAGAAACACTAGGAGTTGAGGAGAGAACCTCTGAAACTAAGTCTGGGAATAACTTCCGTGGGGGATGGATTACCAAACCGAACGTTCCCCTCAAACAATGGGATAAAGGAGCTACCTGGATGCCTTCCAGACAGTGGTTGGATTTGTGGTTTGTCAGTCTTCCCTGTGTTAGGCTTCCAAGCTACACAAACCTTGTCATTTTTTCTCTCTGTTCCCAGTACTGTCGTTGTTGAAGTCAACTAAAGGGAATTGAAGAGTTCTGAATGCAATACTCTCAAACCGCCACCAGAAATGACATTCTCCTGGGATTCTATCTTTCTTTGGTCCGTATAACTAATAGAAATAGTCTGCCAGTGCCAGGCTTTCAACAATGACAGAGGTCACAGTTGTGCCTCTCACTGAACAATATGATATTGGCATGCGGACTACACAAAGAAATCGATTTTTGTTAAAAAAAATCAAAATAAAATCCCAGCTTTAATGGGGCACGGAGGATAAACGCTTTGTTATTGAAAAAGGCTTGGTTAATAAGTGTCTCTTTAACCACAGCATGTCCAAGTCAAAGTGACGTCAGTCTGGTGAGTCATCTCTTGTCAAGCGTGTCAGAGCAGGTCTCTTACTAACAAGATATGCTATTAAAATGAACAGGCGGCAGGTGATTCAGTGGACTATAATCAGCCTCAATGTGGGCACACTCTGCTAATAGGAATCAAATGGGTTTGAATGAACTCACAAAACCTTGCACCCCTGCTTTATAGAGTTGATATGTGAGGCAGAAGGCTATTGACATGCTCAAAGATAACAGGCAACAACAACACAAAATACACTACATGACCAAAAGTATGTGGACAACTGCTCATCTAACATCTCATTTGAAAATCATGGACATTAATATGGAGTTGGTCGCCCCTTTGCTGCTATAACAGTCTCCACTCTTCTGGGAAGGCATTATACTAGATGCTGGAACATTGCTGCGAGGACTTGCACATTTTCAGCTACAAGAGCATTAGTGAGGTCAGGCACTGATGTTGGGTGATTAGACCTCGCTCGCAGACGGCGTTCCAATTCGAGGTGTTCGATGGGCGTTGAGGTCAGGGCTCTGTGCAGGCCAGTCAAGTTCTTCCACATCAATCTCAACAAAACATTTCTGTATGGACATTGCTTTGTGCACGGGGGCATTGTCATGCTGAAACAGGAAAGGACCTTCCCCAAACTGTTGCCACAAAGTACAGAATCGTCTAGAATGTCATTGTATGCTGTAGCGTTAAGATTTCGCTTCACTGGAACTAAGGGGCCTGGCCCCAACCCTGAAAAACATTCCTCCTCCATCAAACTTTACAGTTGGCGCTATACATTTGGGCAGGTAGCATTCTCCTGGTATCCGCCAAACCCAGATTCGTCCGTCAGACTGCCAGATGGTGAAACGTGATTCATCAATCCAAAGAATGCGTTTCCATTGCTCCAGAGTCCAATGCGGCGAGCTATACACAACTCCAGCCGACGCTTGGCATTGTGCATTGTGCATGGTGATCTTAAGCATGGAAACCCATTTCATTAAGCTCCCGAAGAACAGTTATTGTACTGATATTGCTTCCCGAGGCAGTTTGGAACTCGGTAGTGAGTGTTGCAACCTAGGACAGACATTTTTTATGTGCTACTCGCTTTAGCACCCGCCGGTCCCGTTCTGTGAGCTTGTGTGGTCTACCACTTCGCGGCCGAGCCGTTGTTGCTCCTAGACATTTCTACTTCACAATAACAGCACTTACAGTTGACCAGGGCAGCTATGGCAAGCCAAACATTTTACAAACTGACTTGTTGGAAACTGGCAAACTGACTTGTAATACACCTGTCAGCAACGGGTGTGGCTGAAATAGCCGGATCCACTAATTTGAAGGGGTGACCACATACTTTTGTATTTATAGTGTATCTTTATAGCTAGTTTAAAATGTGTATTTAGCTCTTCTCCCTCTACCCTGTATATTATTTTATTGGCAACTGCTTAGCTAACTGCTAACAAGCGTGTTGGAGTGAAGTATATTTATAATGTAGCATTTACTGGTAACCACAGACAAACAGTTGTTCTGTCCATAAACATTTGCTGCATTAAATATGTATTATATTTCCTTTGGTATAACTGTGCTAGGTATGTGTATCCTCAGTATAATTTGGGGCAGTAGTACACATCATATTGTCCAGCCTCTGACGTACATGATAAGTACATTGATTCAACGTTCGTTATCCATAAACATCAAGTCCCAGTGAGTTAGCTGTATTGACTCAACTAAAGGCTTCAGAGCGGGGAGGCAGAGGCAACATTTTCCGATCTGATCACCATAATGCGTCTCTGTCCTATCACACAGGAAACCGGAAAGGTCACTGCTTCCCAACATGTGTGATCAGATGGGTGACTCATCCTCCGCTAGTATCCCTATGAATATAGAAACAGAGGTTTGTTATGGTCCGTTTTTTGAACGAGAGAGCGGTGCAGGATGTGACCGCATCATGGGCTAAGGCTCGCAGCCTCACGTCACCTCCAAAACTAGTTTCAGAAACATGACACAAATGCTGATGAATACCTTGTGCATTTCCCTTGTATTCAAAGGGATACACCTTGCAAAAAGAACCGTGTCAAAGCGGTCCTGAGGATCTGTTCAGCCCTGGGTGAACTAAGAAGATCTGGGTTTAGGCTATGAAGATGTAGTGTATGTGTATGTGTTCATTGTTTTAGTGAGAGGAAGAGTGATGTCCATGGTTACAGTACTGATGAAAGCTTTCTGAGGTGGTTTTTGGTGGTGGTTAGGTTATCGTCTTGTCTGGACTACCCCCTGAGCGTTATGCTGCTGTGCTGAGGACCAGTCAGATCCAACTAAAAATAAGACCAAGCTATTACTGCTAAGCTTTCGCAGGTGACAAGAACAAAAAGCTGAGACCAGACTCAGAGCAGGTCCCTGAACAGAGCTTTTTAAAAAAAATCTGTTTTGATACAGACCCTTCAGCTTGAGTGTATTACGTCTATGAGCGATGGAGGTGGACAGACTACAGGACTCTGTGATTGATTAGACACAGCATGTTAGCCCGGGCAGGGCGCCCAGACGGAGAGAGCCAAACACTTAGCCTGGGGTCAGGCTGTGTGACACGGCCTCATGAACAAGGTGGTGTCCAGGTGCTGTGAACTCTAGTGCTGTTCTCCCCGACCACGGACAACATCCTCACCACTGTGCTCCTGTGGTAACTACAAAATGAAGTGGGCAGGGTGGCAGGAGTGGTTTTGTCATGTATGCTCCTTACGTAACCTGACCTTGGTGCAGACTGCAGACGATTTGTTGGCAACTGTTTTGAAGGAGCTCTTTTGAGGCCAGTTCCAGCTGGCCTGTGCAGTGAGCACCCATCCAAGACCAGGCTTTGATTTCCATAGGATACACCCAGTCACTCAAACACTGCCTTGCCACACCGGGCAGTTTCACTTCTGGTGCTCAGTTTCCTTTTAGAGTAAAGGCCATCGATATCTGGATCCTGAACGTCTTCTTTTACTGTCTGTGCTCACACACCATAAATGAAAATATTGTATTACTTGGACACAGATGTTGCAAACACAACAAACTGTTTTGTTTGTTGACACAAAAAGGCCGAGGAGTCCCAGAGTCCTCGCCATGTTTCCATAAATCTGGAGTACATTTTCTCAACTTTTTCTTTAAAATGTCAATTTCATCAATTCAGGACAGAACACGAGGAAATTGAATTGCAGTTTGAGAGTATTTGTTTGGTGCAATATTCAAGAGATGGCTGAAACGTCCTTTATGACACACAGACAGGTAGAGAGTAGTCTGGGTAGTGGTGCAATCCAATGCCAATCTGATACAGGACTGACCTGAAGCTTTGTGTGTTCAAACAGACAAAAAATAAGCTGTGACCGTATGTGTATCTCAGTATGGTTTTCAAAATCTGACATTTAGGAAAAATGTCATTGGATATGTCACATTCAACACGGGAAAAAGAAAGGGAGTAAATCACTGTGCTAAAAATTTTTATAAATAGGAGTACCTCATAGTAAAAATGAATATGGGGGAAAACACCAAAACAGACGACTTTTTCTGTGTGGGAAGAAGAAATTGTGAGGGGAATAAACTTCAAACTACTGTAACAAATGAGATTATATGCACATTATCTTCCAAGTGGTAAAAATATTGGTCTGGAAAATAATAATAAAATGTTGACTCACTTCTCGGAGACATACAGTACACAATAGTCTGGGGAATCAGGGAGTATGTTATGTTCTCGAAAACAGGATTTTACGCATGGAAAGAAACAAACATTGAATCTTATTCCATGTTTGCGTGTAATTTGAAGTGGTTCTATGGGCTTTTGGGTCATTGAAAGCCTACTCAGTGCATGTTGTCTTGTAAAACAACATGACCCCAATTTGACCTCAATTCTTAAAACATTAAGTATCTGAAATGATTACTCCAATTACCTCAGGAAAACATAGACCGAAAATGGACACGGTAACGGTTCTTAGCCATTTCGATATGATTGTTCACTGAAAGTACACGCTTCAATGGGTGTCGTTTTTTCCCCGTAAGAACAGACAACATATTTTGCCATATAAAGATATACTTACAGTTATTTCACACCTGACAACGAAAGCATACGGCAAATATCCATCATTCATTACATTCACTCTGTGTTCATTCAGCCACCATGCTAAATCTGTTACCATGGCATCCCAAGGCTGGTGTCTGGAAAGCGGAGTGTAGTGTTCCCGTAATGACAGAGGAGCCCTGGGTGCCTCAGTCAGAACTGGATGCTACCAGTGTAAGTGGTGAGTCAGTCAGGGTCATAGTTTTATCCGGTTTCCTGACGTCAAGGACCTTTTGTCCTGGACTCCATCCCCTTGAAAACCAAAAAGGTAAAGCAGTGACATTGATAATAGTGCCAATTCTTATGCAGTCAAAAGTTGCCCGCAAACTTCATAGTTCTAGCTGGACCCCTGGAAGATCTGACGTCCTTGTGATGTACTTTGGTTATGTACTCAAGCTAAAAAAAAAATCGGAGCAAATGATGGTCAAACAGGAGCGTGGGGTTGTATACCTTACAGGACTTATGGATCCATGCGAATTGATTCTTACCTTCAAAAATGTACAAATTGGCCTAGTAAAGCTACCATTGTGAATAGGCTACCAGGGTCAGTTGGGCATTGTCATAGGATCTACCTCTCAGATAAACCTGTCAAATCAGACTTGACTGTTTCTGTACATACCCGACACTATACATTAGGAAGCAATTTCTCCGTATCTTGTGTTTCAAGATGGTAATCATTACAACAGATGTAGAGGCACAGTATTAGTAAAGGTGATGTAATATAACGCAGGACAATCTAAGGTGTCAACCCAGCTTCATCACATTTCCCCTACTAGGTAAATATCTGGTAACTTCATGATGAAATCAGCTCCGCCTCAACGGATTCCTTTTGGAAGTGTTTCTTGGTAGACCCTTTTGTTGGATTTTTGTCCATTGTTGTAGAGCACCCGTCCTACTCTCTCTGTTTTCTGTAGCACGGAGGTCTACCTGAACTGAAATCAGCTCTCTGTTGTTGTTCAGCCTCTGGGTAGCTTCAGAGGCATAAAGGTGAACGCACGTTATTTTGGAGGGGTGGGATACACCCGTCCTCTCCAGTGACCATCTTTCGCTAGGATATTGATCATGGGATGGGTGCAGTTGACAGGCTCTTCTCCTCTCGTCCTGGGATCAGAGGAGAGTGCGGGACAGACAGCCTATTGAAATATTGGACTACTATTGATCAATATCAGGACTCCTCCTGAGTTTTCAGCTGTAGAGGGCGTGTTACACAGGTGTGCTTTGTCTACCAGAGTCCATGGACAGTATAGGGATATTGTTACTTTTCTCCTGCACATAATTATATTTTGTGACTCCGCTAGTTTCTTTCCGCCAGGCCCTGTCATCGGGTTCCATAGAGTTCTTCCTGGTAAGTACTCCCTCGCTCGTGTATATATACACAGGTTATTGTTCTATACATGTGCTTCAGTGTGCAAGAAAGGGGCTTTAATGGTCTGCTCATTGGAAGTACAAGAACAAGTCACTGTACAGGACACACAATGGCATACGTGTTGTACAAAGGTTTCCTCCCCAGAGTAAACTCCATAGACGTGCCATTGAGAAGAGGCAACAGAATGTGTTGTACTTTTGCTTTAGACGGCTGGTTGTTGGGTGTCAGTATATTATAATGGCCGTAATTCATATTTTATCGTCTTTCATCCGTCCGTCCTTTCGGGTTGCGTGTTTTCATTTACTGGTAATTTCAGAGACCTCTGAAACAGTGGGTACAATTAAAGGGCTTCTGTACAGTATGAGCATTTTGATTGACAACTTTCCGATGCGCATGTGTGGGCGCTGACAGAGTGGGTGCAACTGAAAGTCATCTTTAGCTGGCTCGAACCCCGACAGGGAAGCCAAGTCCTACCCGGTTACACCACATAGGACGGTGTAATCACATCCCACTCTCTGTGCAGCCCTGTCATTTTTGGCCAGAGAGCGACATCAAGTGCAACTCTCTTTTGAAAGGCGGTGATCATACGCTGTCTCCACATGAGTAACTGCTCTCCACACTCTACGTCACTAAATCACTGTCTTTGAGTCCCCACTCTCTACTATGCAAGTGCTCCTCGAGTTGAAATCCTTGTCAATGTCTCAGTTGGACAACACTCCTGTTCACCCGTCATCGGTACCCTCTAGAGATAGAACCTCTAATTGGACATACATATTAAAGACCACCACGACGGGGACAGGTAATGAGTGTTGTTAATGGAGAGGATGTCACACACTGTTGCCATCTGGTTTGTCACGTACGTGGGTGTCACGCACCTTCTCGTATTCATGCGTTGCTCTTTTGTCCTTTCTCGATAAGGTAGGGATTTATCTCTCGTGGACATAACAAACTTTTGTGCATATTTTACTCCTGGGTAACCGAGATTAGGTAGGGATATACTTAGTGGCCAAGCTAATGAGGTTGACAGATGACACAGCCGCAAAAGGGACGTAAATGGAATAATATTGGATGGCAATCCCTAAGCAAAATTCCGCATGGCTCTAGCTTTGGCTGATTCACCCATTCATTCTGTGAAATAAGAAGAGCACAGAGGTTCACTGAGGTCGGTCATTTATCCTTGGTAGGAGTTAAAGTACTGGCAGGAATCAGCGGCATAAAAAATGTCCTCCATGGCAGCAATGCAGTTTATTATTTATCCTTTTGTCAATAGGAGAATAAGTAGTATATATTGCTCACCTTTCCAGAGTCTTCCCCCTCTCTGTCCCTGTCTTTCTTTCAATCCTCCTTTATAATAATATATTATATGTGACAACCACAGGTGTCTGTTTCACAGAGTCAAGTTTCCACCTGCAATTGTGTAAGAGGCCGGTTGTAATTACATAAGGCTTTGTCCGAGGTGGGAGACAAAAGGGAAAAGGCTGAGGGGAGATGCACTGTGGGTATGAAGAGGTGAGACCTTTAGTCTTTTTGGCCTTGGTATTCCAGCCACACTGTGAACAAAGCAGGTGAGGTGTGTCCCAAATAGTCACGTTGTGACAAGGCATGTTGTCCTGTTTTATGCTACATTCCACTATTCACCTTGTCTTTGCTTTTTTTACTAAGGTAGCGCTTGGTGTAATTCTAACGAAATGATAACTTCATAATAACTAAGATTTTGTTTTGTCTGGGGTTCACAAAAAACAGCACTGTTTAGTACCATTGCGCACCAGCTACTGTAGTTCATTGCAATTGAATTCATCACAGTCCAGGCCTGGGGATTCTTTCCCTGCTGTATCCTGCAATGGCATCATCAGCATTGGACGTCGTTGGCATCACGCAGAATGACCATGGTGCTACCCTCCTGCTGCTCAGTCTATAAACCACCACGATTACATGACGTTGTACATTCAGTCATACAGCACCAAACTCTTTCATCTTGCAGCAAAACCAGTGTTGACACCTTTGCATTTGATGTCATGTGTCACCGTTGCGTTTCATGTTAAATGGGGCAAAATCTTGTCAAGGAAAACTTCGGGGTATTTATAGTACGTTTTCCTACCAGCCATCATCTGCAGCGGGGTGGGGTTTACAACCGTACAGGGCGGACGTAAGAGCTGTGGAGAGGCTTCAGAGAGGAGGTAAAAGGCCGGAGGCAGCCATTTGAAGCAGCGCCAACAGCCCCCTCCCGCCAGGTGTTTGCGTTGCTATGGCAACTTTTTTTTCACCATCATTAGCTACGAGAGTGAGAGGAATCCATGGTGTACCTGAAGTGTTTAATGTATGGCCTGACACATGAAAGGACTGGGAGTATGATGTACGACATATGAAGCCCAGTGCGCGTTGGTGAAACTCGTGTTCAGCGTCAAACCTGTTTTAGCCACGTTCTATCATCTCGTCTTGTTGCCACTTTCGCCTTGTCCTGTTTTAGTCACACTTTCATCTCGTCTTGTTGCTTCAAAGAGTAATTGATGAGAACACATATGCCAGTGAGAGTTGGGGTGTGCTGTATAATGACAAAACAGCTATGTTCCTGGATAAAGACAAAGTGAAGAAATCTAACAGTGTCCTCATCTGATCTCATCTGTGGTCCTGCTGTCTGTATTCTAATTGACCAGGTAATTATAGGTAATCACCGAGCTACTTGAAGCCGCTCTTACTCTCGGCAAGCGACTGCTTCATCAGAAGCCCGGGCGAGGAGTCATTTCCAGTTAGAATGGGCTCCTAATTAGGGATAATAAGCTCATTTTAAGAAATACAGAACTGCCGGCTTCAACTGTCCCTCCTCATCTCATTGACTTCCTTTAGAGGGGCACTTGCATCAATACCAGGCCGAGTCTTGAACAAGGTCACTGCTTATTAAAACAGCCACTGTTACAGCTTCCGGTCTGGAGCAAAAAATAAACAAATGGTCAAATGACAGAAAGTGAGTGTTGCATAAGTGATTATTAGTAATTTCTCTCCGTTAAGCATGTTAGATGGGTAAGGAGAGATAGGTAAACATGAAGCAGAAATTCAATACGACCTGCCTGCCTTAGGTCACATATCACAGGATTTTGAGAAATTAAACACATCCAGGATTTAACACAGGAATGAATTACATCAGTGGGTGTTAAACAGTACTCATTACAATGTAAGCATACTAACAAATACACACTGAAAACTTGGGGGATAGCCTACTTGACAGAAATACCTCTGCAGGTTACATTCTGTTCATATACTGGTTTGAAATGACATATTACACCACACACAGTCAACAACACCTTCACACAAACAACTGTAATGCATGAGTGTAATGCATCATGGGGCAGGTTTTCACAAATTAGGGCACCTAAACAGTCCCTGAAGGAGGGGACAGAGAGTGGAATTGAAACATTAGCTGAGGATCTGGAGGAAATGGTGGAGAGAAAGAACCATAAGAATGGGAATATTTTCCAGGATCAGGTGGCCTCTGTCCCCCTGAAGTGCTGTTAAAGACCATGGCATAAACATCTTCATTATTGCTCCCTCTTGAAAGGCACCAGAGCTGCGTAAAGATCCAGATCATCCGTTCACAGCGACACTGTGATTTGCTTGACTGGGTTAAAACAGGCTTATTGATCCATCCCCTCAGCGGAGGTGGTAAAATCGGGTAACCAGGTGTGAACTGAATCCGGCCCAGTGATCAGAGACTACAATCAGCTCGGCACAAGAAGTGTCGCTGTCAATCGCCTCTCAAGATAAATGGGCTCTTCAATTCATGTCTTTAAAAGTCCTGCAAAATAGGTGATTATCACGCCACTAGGCAACTCATTTTAGCCTGTGATCACTCAAGGATGTTATCCAACTCAATCAAACTGACTCTCACACTTTCTGGTCACATGGTGATGGGATCTGATCCTGACGCCTTGCTGTGTAAATGAGGCCTGGCTGTGAGCTGAGAAAAGCTTGGTTCGCCACAGCACTATATCATAGTAGCATCCTGTGGCTGACACACTCAGTCAGCCAGCCAGCCACTCCACTCCTCTCATCACACACACACACACACACACGCAGGCACACACACACAGTCAGTATATCACTGCAGTCAAGAACACACTGATGCATCAGGCCAGACAAGGACAGCAGGGTGTTCAAAACCTCAAATCCACACTCTCGGTCAGTTTAGATGTCTCTATCATTCGGATGGATTTACTGTATACATAGTGCACAGAAGAGACAATATAATAAGTATCCTCTTTATGAAATGTATGAATCACCTCACTGCATATTGGAGTTCCTATTGAGCTTAACAGTGTGTAGTATTTTAGTATTTCATGATACAATGGAATGTTAGGGAGTAAACGTTATTTATAATAAAGGTTACATGGAGAAAATACAACTTCTCTGTTAGGAAAATAGATGGCCCTCCCTTCAACAAAATATATTTGACCTAAACCCTCCCTGAACGCTTGAAAAAAAAAATGACTGTAAGAGCCCCACATTGGAGGTGTCACAAAAAAACATAAAAAAGAGCCCCCCCCCCCCAACAACAAAAAAACCCATCCAAATGTTTTTTTACCAATCATTTTCCCATGGGGAATTTTCAAAATGCTTCAAATAAGGGCTGTGTTTCATGTGGGCTTACTCTTGTGTGACATTTCGATAACCATGTAAATCTCTCTCGGACAAGATGAGTTTTTATCAATATATTTGTTTCTATTTACTCTCAGATTTGAAAATAGACAAAGTAGACATCATGCAAAGCTACAAATCCCTGAAAGCTCCTGCACATAATCTCTAGCTAACTAACACCTTTGCTAACAGGTTTTTTGTCCATTTAAAACTTGCACAAGACCGTTCACAGAATTGTCAATTGAAAGAAATATAGGCAATGTATTCATTACTAAATTGAGCTAATATTAGATAGTTCATCCAGAGATTCTTACCTTTGCCTCGATTCGGCCATCTCGTCTAGATCATCATGGCATTTGTAGTTCTTTATGATAGCCACATTAGCAGCTAATTAGCATTTCATTTTGGGGGGGTACATACAGGCAAATATGTTGATAAAAGTCACCTTGTCCTTGAGAGATTTACAAGGTTATCAAAATGTCACACCAGGGTGAGCCTACACGAAACACAGCTCTTATTTTAAGTGTTTCTAAAATCCCCTATGGGAAAATGAATGGTGGAAAAACAATTGGAACCATTTCCTTGTTTGACTGCTAGGTTTCATCGGTATTTTGACTCATGGTACTCTATGTAACAGTATAACTTTAGACTGTCCCCTCGCCCATACCCGGGCGCGAACCAGGGACCCTCTGCACACATCAACAACAGTCACCCACGAAGCATCGTTACCTATCGCTCCACAAAAGCCGCGGCCCTTGCAGAGCAAGGGGAACTACTACTTCAACACTATTTAGCGTGCACCACCGCTAACTAGCTAGCCGTTTCACATCCGTTACATCTACACCCCAAATAATAATTAAAACAAAGCAGATAGCAGAGAACATGTCTTCTTTTGCCCTGACTTCTTGGACAGGCATCAGGGCTGCGGGCCAGAAGGTTGTGGGTACACAGACCACCGTTGACAAGAGTAGGGGTGGAAAGAGCCCCTTTATTGTAAAAGCATTGCAGTGGTCTAAGGTACTGCATCACAGTGTTGCGGCTTAACTACAGCCTGGGGTTCGATCCGGCCGTGACCGGGAGTCCCACAGGGCAGAGCACAATTGGCCCAGCGTCAGGAAGGTTTGGCCATGGGGCTTTACTTGGTTCATCGAGCTCTAGCGACTCCTTGTGGCGGGCCGGGCGCCTGCAGGCTGACTTCGGTCGTCAGCTGAACAGTGTTTCCTCCGACACATTGGTGCAGCTGCTTAAGCAAATGGGTGTTAAGAAGCACGGTTTGGCGGGTAATGTATCGAAGGATGCATGGCTTGACCTTCACCTCTCCCAAGCCCGTTGGGGAGTTGCAGCGATGAGTCAAGATCGTAATCACAAAATTGGGTACAAAAAAATGCCATACACCCTCAATTCAAGCCTTGGTTTTAACTTAACAGCCCTTCACTGACATGGAGGTAGGCTATTTAAAGAGTACATGGTGGGTGGAGGAATCATGATTTTTTTACCTTTATTTAACTAGGCAAGTCAGTTAAAGAACAAATGATTTTGTTCAATGACAGCCTAGAAACAGTGGGTTAACTGCCTTGTTCAGGGGCAGAACAACAGATTTTTACCTTGTCAGCTTGGGGATTTGATCTTGCAACCTTTCAGTTACAAGTCCAACACTCTAACCACTAGGCTACCTGCCACCCTGTTGACCAACAAATCTATGGATATCAACTCAAATCAAATCAAATTTTATTTGTCACATACACATGGTTAGCAGATGTTAATGCGAGTGTAGCGAAATGTTTGTGCTTCTAGTTCTGACAATGCAGTAATAACCAACGAGTAATCTAACCTAATAATTCCACAACTACTACCTTATACACACAAGTGTAAAGGGATAAATAATATGTACATAAAGATATATGAATGAGTGATGGTACAGAACGGCATAGGCAAGATGCAGTAGATGGTATAGAGTACAGTATATACATATGAGATGAGTAATGTAGGGTATATAAACATAAAGTGGCATAATTTAAAGTGGCTAGTGATACATGTATTACATAAAGATGGCAAGATGCAGTAGATGATATAGAGTACAGTATATACATATACATATGAGATGAGTAATGTAGGGTATATAAACATAAAGTGGCATAGTTTAACGTGGCTAGTTATACATGTATTACATAAAGATGGCAAGATGCAGTAGATGATATAGAGTACAGTATATACATATACATATGAGATGATTAATGTAGGGTATGTAAACATTATATTAAGTAGCATTGTTTAAAGTGGCTAGTGATGTTTTTTTTACATCAATTCCCATTATTAAAGTGGCTGGAGTTGAGTCAGTATGTTGGCAGCAGCCACTCAATGTTATTGGTGGCTGTTTAACAGTCTGATGGCCTTGAGATAGAAGCTGTTTTTCAGTCTCTCGGTCCCTGCTTTGATGCACCTGTACTGACCTCGCCTTCTGGATGATAGAGGGGTGAACATGCAGTGGCTCGAGTGGTTGTTGTCCTTGAGGATCTTTATGGCCTTCCTGTGACATCGGGTGGTGTAGGTGTCCTGGAGGGCAGGTAGTTTGCCCCCGGTGATGCGTTGTGCAAACCTCACTACCCTCTGGAGAGCCTTACGGTTGTGGGCGGAGCAGTTGCCGTACCAGGCGGTGAGACAGCCCGACAGGATGCTCTCGATTGTGCATCTGTAGAAGTTTGTGGGTGCTTTTGGTGACAAGCCAAATTTCTTCAGCCTCCTGAGGTTGAAGAGGCGCTGCTGCGCTTTCTTCACAACTCTGTCTGTGTGGGTGGACCAATTCAGTTTGTCCGTGATGTGTACGCCGAGGAACTTTTGTCTGTCAAACAGGTAGGCTTACCTAATTTCTTAAATAGAAAGAAATAGGCTCCAACACAAAGACCTCTTGTTGTTAGTAAAGTCTAATTAAATGAGGATGGTTGAAATTAATTATGCATACTCAAATGTGTCTACTTTCAGCACCATGAGCTGTCCATTTCGGATTGATTGTGCCGAGGCTGCTGCTTCAAGTTTCAGCACAACAATGTAAGTTACTCGATTCTGGCTTATTGTGAGGTCAATAACTCGGATAAACACATCACGGGCAATAAATATTTAGTTTTTAATCAATTAAATTATAGTAGTAGCAAGCTATCAAAGTTGACCTCTGGTCCTCCTCACCTTTGCGTTCTCCACAAACTGAACAGAACATAGACTATAGGCTAGTCAGTGCAAAATATTTTTTGGACTAGGCCTAATCCAAAATTATTTTCCTCCAGTTAACCATTCTGTACATTTTGATCGGTCTCTTAGCATCTTTTATCCAGCAGCATACCACCCTGCATCCCAATGTTGGCTTTCCTCCAAAGCTAAGCAGGAGTGGTCATGGTTGATCCCTGGATGGGAGACCAGATGCTGCTGGAAGTGGTGTTGGAGGGCCAGTAGGAGGCACTCTTTCTTCTGGTCTAAAAAACTATATCCCAAGGGCAATGATTGGGGATGTTGTTCTGTGTAGGGTGCAGTCTTTTGGGTGGGACGTTAAACAGCTGTCCTGACTCTCTGTAGTCACTAAAGATTCCATGGCACTTATTGTGAGAGTAGAGGTGTTAACCCCGGTGTCCTGGCTAAATTCCCAATCTAGCCCTCATACCATCATGGACACATAATCATCCCTGGTTTCCAATGGGTTCATTCATCCCTGTAACTCTTCCCCAGGTTGTTGCTGTAAATGAGAATGTGTTTTCAGTCAACTTACCTCATTAAATAAATAGTTGTCATACATGTGTTAGAACTGCATACTAATACTTTGAGAGGACCTTCACCGAGATATACCTGATGTTTCTTCATTGGAGATCTGCACTTTCTACATGCCACTCAAAATACCCCAAAGCTATAAGGAGAGTCAGAGAATACCGAAGCTACTGCTTCTTTAAAAAAGTTCATAAAAAGAGGCGGGGGATGTGTGCAGAGAAAGTGAGGCGGTACCATCATGAATATTAATCAAGTGATTTGTTCCTTAGAGACAGAGCGCAGCTGGATGTCGCTGATTTGAATGAACTAGAGGACACCTCGCATCATAACAACGCATATAAAATCTAAAATAGTATCTTAATAAGCACTACACGCTATTGAGTCGCGGGATGCATAACAACATTATAGTTGTATAAGAGACAGTTCAGAACAGAGCAGCCTAAAAGAGCTGCTGTCATCGGTTCTTAACATTTGAAACTATTTACCTTTTATTGCTTTTTTGAAAATATATTTTATCATAGAGTTTAATTATAGCAATTGCACTTATGGACACCATTCTGGACAATTTCGCCCCGGATAAACTTTTCCCCAGTGCCAACCTGTTGGACCTTGAGGATTTGAATGAAGGGGATTTTCTCAACAATGTGGTATGTGCAGATGTTCATTTTTCTATTATACATATTATCAACACTTAGCTTTACGCACACAGTGATTGACAAACTGTAATGCAGCATAAATCGTGATTCGCTTTGATTCTCCGGATGTTTGATATATTATTCGGCTGTATGCCTATAGCCTATGCGATTAATGCTTCAGTGTCAGCAGTGTTCCTCTGTCTCGATTGTGATAGACGTGTTAATTACTCTGTAATAACCTGATTTATGCAGGAATTAAGCTGATAGTCTACACTGCAAATATCCAATGCACGTCAGAGAAAGGTGTTGGGTTCGTCACATGCGTGTCTGAAACGATTACGAAAGATAAACAGCCGGCATGTAAGCTACTGCTGTTTAATTTACCCAGCTGTGCATTTCAGAAAATTCTCTTTCACAATCGTGCCGGATCTAAAGTGGGCGTGTTAGGTGGAGTTGATCCTGCTCATGCATCCGGCTTCAGTGCATTTGTAAAGACTGTTGTGACAGATGTGAAAACTATCACACTTTTATGATGGCCCTCGATAAATGACTCTGATCCAATTGAAGAGGATATTCCTCATGTATTAGTTAAGTTAAATATTCAGCACATCACACACAGGGATCAAGAGTAAATGTCACTGGAAAATGACAAACTGTACCAAGACTAAACAACCCCACCACAAAGAGATGGAGTACATAATTGTTAGTAGGTGGTGGAAAATTGGACCAGCCAATGGGCTATTGGAGAAATGGTGAGCAATCTGGAAAGGATCCCATTAGGCTTTGTATGTTCCATGATGACTCATTCTTCTGAGGAGAAAGTGGTGGTGGTTTGTATCTTTAACTACTCCCCGATGGGTCAATGTTTCATCTAAATCGAACACCCATAGGACATACAGAGGTTTAACTGGGGATGCTTCACACATATGAATGGGAAACCATGTGACATAATGGCATTCACACTGAATCTGCACATCAGCTCAACTAGTCTTGCACGTGGGACAAGGATGATTGTGTTCTCAATGGGGATTTGATAGACTTATAATAGACTCAGATGTCCCTCCACATTCTCCCAGCTGTGAGGGTATGTATCAAGCCTGGCCCCTGGCCCTCAATGGCTTGATTGTGGCTGGGAGCTTTCTAGGGGACAGAGACAGGGAGGAGAGGACCAGTCTGTCTTTAGTGTGAATAAGATCAGATTCTAGCAACTGACTGCCCTCTCAGTGCTGTGTGAGAGTGAATGAGGGCCTGTGTGTGTGTGTGCAGGGTGCACCCCTCACCTGTCTGCCGCTGCTTCCCCCTGCACAGCCCTCTGTTGAAGCCCCTCTGTAGGCAGAAGCGTTGAGGCTGGCCCTCTTCAGTGAAAGAACCCTTTGACGTCTTTAAAAAAATTACAACAAAATTACACACTGACAGCAATGGGGGGAAGGGTGGGGAGAGGCAGGTAATAGGCAGTGTTTGTTTTACCAGCTATTATGGGGGTTTAAATATAGGTGGGTCATTTAAGGATTTCTACTGTTTAGGTTTCTGTGTGCTATTTTTTATTTATTTTTATAGCTTGGAGTTAGAATTTCATGGCTGCCTTGGGGTTTTCGGATGCTGCCTTTGATGACCCTCTTGCCAAGCACTTAAACACCCTACATTTTAGGTAATTGCATGGGTGGGTAAATCAGATAAGCTGCAGGCTATTGTGTAGCTTATAAGATCAGAAAGTGTGGCCACATTACCTAGGATACCTATGGTGTGGAGATTAGCATATTCTTATGATACGACTTTCAGAAATGTGTCAGAGGGTGTTCATTCCTTTTGCATGGATTACAGACTGTAATGAGTTTGCAGGTTGTCTTCATATTTGGCTGGTCTAGTCAATCCCACTTTACTTGAATGATAAGAGCAATTCCTATCGGATTAAAGGTCAGTAGCATATTGTAGTTGACGACAGAAGTGAAATATTCTCTTGGGTGGATGCGTAGAATAGAACTGCACCCGCAAGTGTCGTATTGCAAGTGTGTGTCTGTGTGGAAGAGGGGTGATCCCAGCCGGCAGGTGACTGGCCAACACACCTGCGTCCCACACAAGCCAGCGGCTAGTTCTGCTCACAGACGATGGAGCGTGACTGGGCATGCCAAAGAACTCCAGCAAGTCGGGGCCTTGCAGTCGAGACACACTAATGTAGAGTGGGGGTGGAAAGGAGTTTTTGGCAGAGGGAGGGGGTAATGGGATCGGCTAGCTGCATTCCTTCCCAATAGGTTCCTACAGGGACTCATTGCTCGGAGCTTCCTACTGCTGTGTTTGGAGCCACTCCAAAATGGATGGCTATGACAAAGTGATGTAATATTTTGAAAATTCATGCATGCCTGCAAAAGAAGCCAGACAGAAAACCAGTCTACCAAAAAGGGCATGCCATTGGCTCTTAGTTCTTCACAATCACTTCTACTTTCTGCTACATGTGTTCTCTGCTGAGGAGCATAAACCCCGACTACAAACTTCCACTTTCAAGTGGTCAATAAAGTGATTCTACCTCTATAGCTTGATTCGGTGTGAGGTGAGGTAGACTTGAAAATGGCTGTCTAGCAATGATCACAACCAACTTGACGGAGCTTGAACAAAATATATGAGAATAACGGGCAAATATTGTACAATCCAGGTTTGCAAAGCTCATAGCGACTTACTCAGAAAGACGGACAGTTGTAATCGCTGCCAAAGATTATTATAACATGTATTGACTCAAGGGGTTGAATACTTATCCAATCAAAATATATTCATATTTTATTTTCCATGATTTGTTTTGTTTGTTTTGTTTCTTCCACTTTGACATGGCAGTGACATTGCAGAGACATTGCAGAGACATTGCAGTGACATTGCAGAGACATTGCAGAGACATTGCAGAGACATTGCAGAGACATTGCAGAGACATTGCGTAGATCGTTGGCAAAAAAAAAGACAATTAAATCCATTTAAATCCCACTTTGAAAAGGTCAAGGGGTGTGAATACTTTCTGAAGACACTGTACTGCATATACGGATCTGTCATGGAAGGCTCAATAAAGAGAAACGTGACAAACTACGACGCTAAGATGTCATGAGAAAGATTACGCATTCGAGGTGCTATTATCAGTCCTTCAACTTCGTCTGTGAGGTGAATATCAAAGGCGTGGTGATACCTTTCAGTCAGGTGCGGAGCGCACACCATAGGAAGAAGCTCTAACCTGTGGTAGTTGCAGGCTATGATCAATTTAGAAAGCATACAGTGTCAAACCAGTCAGTGTTTTATCTTTGGTGATGTTGCGTGTCTCTTATATTGTCCTCACTGAATTGTTAAAAATGCAAGTCATACTTTTTTTAAAAAAGAGATCCCCTTGTCTAATTTCTCTTAGAAGAAAAAAATGTGGATTTTAGAAGATCTTAAGAACTAGAAATGATGTGTTCTCTATCAATATACATTTGAAATAGATTGCATGATGGAGCCACAATGGAGCCTCCAGCTATATTATAGGCCTTTCCCGAGATAGTATATTGATTTAGAGATCTGAGTAATAGAGCTTCCACAAATTTTGAACTGGACCAAGTTCTGGTGAGCCTATTGTCTATTTTCAGGGCAGTTCTCATGTACTTTATTTTATTTCTACATGAGTACTTCCTTCACCCATTTCCTTCTCATCACATCCTTGAAGGTATCACTTTGTTTATCATCTTGTAATAAGAGGATAATGCCCATTGTAGTTGAAGTACCCACCCATCCTCCAAGCTTACAAAGAGTCTGTTGCAGGTTATTTTCACAGTGGTTGAAATTTTAGGTCACCTTTTGAACGTTAGCCTTGTGGTTTTCGACTAGCCTATATGGTACTAAATGAAACTGTGAGTTTGCGTATCGAGTACCCAGAGACAAGTAGGAATGTCTATTTAATCTTATTTTATTTTGTATAAAAGGCTGGTGGGCAGTTTTCTCAGTCTGTAAATCAGTCCTCTGTTGTAGTCTCTGGCAACCAGCTCTGTAAATGAAACGGCAGAACAGAAGAAACCAGACTTAATCTGGAACACATTGTTAGGATGGAGCTCTCAGGGATAGATTTCAGGGAGAGGCTTGCAGGAGACATAGCAGGGACAGTTCTAGGCAAGTCTTTCTGTCATAATCACCTACACATCTCTATTGGAGCAGTAGGACTGGCTGTACACGTCAGACAAATACCTGTCTGAAAATCCACATTCCATATTAGTAACCAAACAAAGTCAATTAGCTATCTGGCTAATTATCTGTTTATGACTTATGATTGGAAGGATAAGACTAAACAGGGTTGTTATCACATTTGAATGGCTGTCATGCTGATATGAATTGGATTCAAATATAACAGTTGGATTCCTGTTCCCTGACCCATTTCGACCACAGTTCATTCATACCTTGCCTCGCTGGTTCTCTGAAACCGAGTCAACATTGTGGACTGGTGTTAACGTTTGCTGGAACAAGGCTGTAGATTCTTTCAAAGCGTCCAATGGTCATTTTGATTATTTAAGAAGATAGTACTTGAAGTTCACACTTTAGTCAATTAAATGCGCTAAGGTCATTTATTAGGTACAGGAAGTGCAACAGGCAGTGAGAAATTGTATTGAGAAGTGATTAAAGTGACTTTAGTTTTGTAGTCCACTTGTAGTCCCCCCCCACTCAACAATAATATTTTCTGGGCTTCCTCTAATCTATCACAGACTCTAAATGGATCCAAACAGTCCCTTAAAGGTCAGGAAACCAGTCAGAGTGACACACAGAAGCCTGTCTCCAGTGGTTGTGGTTTTCAAACCCCTCTGCTTGCTAAAGAAAGCATCTGCACTGGAATTAAGAAACCAGGCCTTTCCACTCAGGAAAAGTGGGGGATGGGAGCTCATGGGTCTACTCTATACTTTAGGGTGCTCACCCGCTGCTCATGCAGAGGGAAATTCAGGCCATGGGACTGCTGACTGCTGCCTCAACCTCAACAGTAGATGAATAAATGAAATGTTGGACTCATTGAGGAGCATCAGTCAGTGAGTGTCAAGTCTGGTTGATTTGAGAGCTTTGGGAATACCAGTGATCACATGCATAGTGCAGTAGGTCAATTGTGTGGATTACGCATATGTCATTTTGTTGGACATCAGTGTAATGCTGATGTAAACGGAAGCGCTACTTCCAAATGTCTTCCTCAAAACAGCAGGTGGAAGATGAGAATCAGGGGATGTAGAGTGCCCACTTTGAGCATTACGCATAACAATTCTAAATGGTAACGCATTAGATGCATATCAGGCTCATCTTGTAGCACCTGGTCTAATTTGGGTGCCAGCGGCAATGTGACAAGCGGCGACGTGTGACCTGGCCCTTAAAGTTGCAGATGGGCACATTTGGATGCAGCAGTCTCAAGTCCTAATGTTTGCACGCAACTTAAGAGGTTTTCAATGGGAGGTCAGATTAGGTCAAGCTGTCAAAACATTATGGATCACAGCTGATTGGAACGCACATGCTTTTCGCTTGGAATTTCCCTCCTCTCTTGTACTGATGTAGCGTGGGTCCTCTAGATAGTCTTCCTGCATGTCAAACTTAACAGAGTCCAGATCGTGACAGTCATATCTTATCTTGTCTGCTGATTTTCAGTTTTTAACTTCACCCTTAAGCACAATTTCCCAAGTAATAATTTGTTCTTAAAATAACAAACTGTACTAACTGCTGCTTCTATTCTATATCTTCTCACAGCAACAAGGGTAAATCTCCACAGAACAGCCACATTTGAACTGCACAACAGTCATTCCTGCAGATCTGAGAGTCTAGCAGCTTTCTTGGCTTGGGTCCCAGGCCCAAACTTTTATTGGCCGATTTATTTTTCCTTTTACAAACACACATTTTCTCCTGCTGCTGAGCTGCTCCACGCGAACCTTGCACTCCAGTTTTCCTTCTGCAAGTGCCTGGCTAATTTGCATGCTTCACTCTGATTGGTCGCAGAGCTGACAGTTGTTGTGTCACCAGAAGGAATGCGAGAAGCACATTGGTATTACTATGCGCTGCATGACTTCAAGTGCAGCGTTTACCATGTCTACTGCTGAGACATTTATTTATGCTTTCTTTTCACCAAATGTGATACTGTGTGCCAGGAGAGAGTGCAGTACTTAATATGATTATGCCTCGCTAGAAATACTAGCACCACGTCAATGACAAGAGGGTAGGCTTAGAGGGCTTATTTATTGTGTGGTAGAATGTCGAGAATATTGCTGATAGATATGGTAACATTCCACCCCTTCTGAACAAGCCAAACAAAACACATTCCTTGTTTCCAATCACAGTGGGTACAATACTCCCAAGAATTCTGTACATTTATCCCTGTGCCCGTGGTTTCAAAAAATATACTATTTGGTTTCCAAATCCATAACTGCAGTGGGCGCTAACATATTTGGCATCTATTATCATAGTTGGCTTTTAAAGGGCAAAGCGTTTAGACGGGCTGCAAGGTATCTGCACAGACAATGCTCCGGAGCCTTATTGCTGAAGCATCGATGTAGAGTAGGGAGTCGAGTTGCTCTGGAGCATTTTAACCTCTTCGGTTCCCCATAGCGTAGTGGTCTATCTTTCTCTCTCTCAGCCGCAGAGAGTTTTAATGAGAGGGCTTCCAGAAAGAGTACCACCCAGCAGCCCTTCCCCCTCTATGGGGCTTCCTGTCTGTCCAGACCTGTACCAGCTGCCCCAGCTGGAGAAATGGGCCGGCGAGGGCTGAGGGAACATCTGGGGCAGCATAAAGGGTCTTTTCCCCACCCCAGACAGGGAAGATGTGTTTCCCTCAAGGTGTGTTTCTCTTCCCATCCCATTCTGAGAGACCTCTGTAATTATTGTCTGCCATCATGACCACTAAAATGACAGACGAGAGAAGAACTTGAGTGCCAAAACTATAATGAATTCTCATTACCTGTTCCCTGTTCAAAAAGCAAGCTTTCTCTGTCTCATTCTAAGCTGAGAATCAAAATATTCCCTCAATCATTTTGCATGCAAGTACCGTCCTGGTATGACTTGGTGTACTTCAAAGCCTGCTGGCTGGTGCTCTAGCCACAACATACGTAGCAATCTAGAGACATTTTCAGATGAGGGGCAACTCCCAAAGAAACTGTGATCTTTTAGTCTTTCCTGCTTACATTTCTAGTGGGTTCATGTGCAAACAATCATCATAGTTAAAACATAAAAAAAAAAGTCATGTTACTTTTACTCCATCCCAAATTCGACCCAAATTCAGTAATTGGGTCTCTTTAAAAGACAATTTAAGTGCCATGAGGGGGAAAAGACCCCTCTGTCTGCCTCTGAAATTCCACATCTTGGTCTATGGGGTGCAGAGCAGAAGGCCATATGTGAAACTTTTGAGGGCTTGCATCAGCAACGGTTGCATCATCATCACCATCACAGACTGAACCAGAGTACCAGGAACCTCTAGCACGGGGGCATGCGAGGGAGTTGTATTGTGTTGACTTTATTAAATAGTTTTCCATTTGTTTGTTTTTAAAACGGCTTGTTCGTTTTCAAAGGAGCTAACTACCCATACCAAATTTTTCTAATTTGGTCAATTCTGGAAGTGTTCCAACCCGACTGAGGCTACAGCTTGCTGCCTTCAAAAACCAACCACTTATCTGTGTAATATACACATTGTGATTTGTGTTTGTCTTTTCCAACCACCATAATGTCCACATTTATTCTTGGCTTGACAGTGAAACATAGAAACACCAAGGTCAGTCTGGATTATCTTGGGCACATCCGCTGCTCACGGGGCACAACAGGAACCTCCTGCTGTAGATGAAAGGGTCTGGGTGGGACTGTTTATTCTGTTGCGCACTCGGCCATAGTGGTTAGTGTGCCTGCTGACGGCAATGGTGCTGCACTGGTAAATAAGCCGGATCATCTAGTATTGCCAGTGTGCCTTTCTTTAAGCATACACTGCTCTCGAACCCACATCAGCTCTATTTAATGGTGTTTGATATCTGGTTAAGTTTTGTGTACATAGATAATGTAGGAGCAAACTAAGGTTGTGAGTGAGTGAGCCTTCCATACACTCCCTTGCACTTTATCCAAATCCTTATCATGAGAACATGACAAGTAGAGTGAATGTGTCGTACTGATTGGAATTGATTCACCTCCACTAGCAAGATCATCTCATCTGTTTAGGCCTAAATATATTTCAGCAAATGCAGATATTTTGTCTGTATGATGATACAGCCTTCCGTGGGGACACACAGTTTGGCCAGGGCTTGATCTGTGTTGGTTTTCCTGCCACCGAATTCACAATGTTGAGGCGTGTGAGAGGGCCTAGCACATGGTGAACGAGGGATGTCTTTGGTGCTGTGGGCAGTGTACATTGCGTTCTGTTTGACAGCTGTTCAGCTCTCAGGCCTGGGTTACAGGTTCACACCTCAGACACTCCCCTGTACAGCAAACAAACTGCCCCACAGGTCGCTGTACTGTGAATAGTTGCACGTGTCTCATACTTGTAAGGATATACAACTCGCAAACAACTTTGGGAAGGGATGGAGTGATGGTGCCTCTGGAATTCTATTCTCTGTGATTCATGTCAACCTACCTTCAAAGGCATACCCAGAAGCAAGAGATTATGTGCAATTGATGTCATTAGAGATGTAGATATGTTCAAATGACACAAATCTCCACAAGTGTTCTTATTTGCAGGGTGATTCAACATGTCTCGACATGTCTGTGATCAGGATGTCCTTCATTGCAAATCACGAAGCCCTTCAGGCTCTGGGTTGACTAATACAGTCGTTCTATTGACCCCACAGTGCTGCTACCATCTTTGTTTTTTAGTTTTTTATTATTTCTGAGTTGTAAGTAAAAAAAAAATGTTTTTTTTAATCAGATAATGGGCCTGAAATAATCTACGTTCTTCACATTACGTTTACTTTTGGACAAATTCATTTTGTTACAGCTCTAGCTATTATAAACTCCATTGATTGTATTTCCCCTCTGCATATCATCATGGGTGAAATAAAATCTTGAGAGCATAGCTGTTACACATCTGGGAAAACGAACGGAGCATGTTGGGCTGTTTTTTATTACAGCTAGTCATGTTGGTCATTGTGAATGACATGCAATTAGTGGTATGTGTTGTTGGGATTCATTAGGCATAGCTGGTTTGAGAGGAGGTGGAGTGTAGAGGAAGTAAATGTGAACTGGTCTGTAATGTGGAATACAGGGGTGATCTGGAACACTACAGCCGGAGGACCAGACTGTGTCCCTGGGGATTTTAATAGAGCTGTTCTGATTCTTGCACACCAGCAATGACTCACTGTCTGCTAGCTAAACTAAAGTAGTGGAAAAAACTGAACCATGCACTGGTGGCCTAATAGATAGAACCCAAGGACTCCATGTGTGAAATTGTATGACTCATACTTCCAAGAGCAGGTCCACATATTGTATATTTTGGTATGGGATTCGATGACATTATTTTCTGATTAAAGGCGGTCTGATGTGAGGAATGTTTTGTTGGTGATTTTGTTTTGCAGCACTTCTCGGAGCAGATGGAGGACTTCTCCAACGAGCTGTTCAGCAGCTTCTTTGATGACCACCTCCTGGCCGACAGGAACCCACTGTTGGACATGGAGATGGACCCACCCAACCCTGACATCCAGCAAGAACACAGCTACTCCTTGAGCGGAGACTCGGCCCCCCAGAGCCCCTCCATGTCCATCAAAATAGACGAGGAAGCAGGTATGAAAAGCATTCTTTTTGTTTCTTCTTCTTTGATCCTGTTCATCATAGGTTATCTTCTTCCCAGAACCCCCCACTCACACACACCTTATTATGCTGAAGCTAATTGGCAATTTATTGATGCTTTGACCAAAGTAAACAAGAAACGATACATCTACAGCACAATGCTTTGACTAAATATGAATTCGGGACAAAAAGAAGAGCTCCACCAACAGGGCTGCTAGGGGTACAAGGTCTTTAGTTTGATAGTAGTGTAAGTCCTACGTCACTAGAATAGCTGTATCAGATCTGTATCCGCGCTCTCCGCTCCTGCCCTATCTCCCGACGCTCCCGTGCCGCACAGAGAACCCATCCAAGGAGCCAAGCTCACATAGTACACTCCCAGCCAAGCCCTGCCCACCCTGGAGGAATCAGGGAAGCAAGTCAGGGGATTCCAGGCAGTCAGCCAATACACACACACACACACACACACACACACACACACACACACACACACACACACACACACACACACACACACACACACACACACACACACACACACACACACACACACACACACACACACACACACACACACACCATGTGGCTTCTGCAGCCCTTGCAATGACTCCAAGCTGCAAATGTTTCTCCTTTATTTCTCTTGTGCTTGGGGCCAGGGAAAGAAGAGCCATAAATAAAAAATAAAAAAAGGGAATCTACTGGTGGTGGGGGGGTGGGGGGGGGGGCAACTACCGTGGCTCTCCGAGGGAGTTGCGTCACACAGAGTTTTACTTAGGGCTTAGGGTAGACTGAAATCATAACATTGGACTAAACAGTGTGTTAAAAACCACAGTCTCACACATGGAACGTTAAATCACTGCCCCCCCCAAAAAAAATTATACAGGAATCCCCAGTAAGATTGATGGAACAATGGATGGAATCTAATGAAATGGATTCATATGGGATCATGGCCACACACATTCGTTCCACTGAATGTCAACATGAAAGTGTGCATGTAGATGCACAGCACTTCCATAGCAGTCAAGTTCCCAAACTGTCGACAGAGCACTGCTGCCAATGCAGATTTGATTCCCCATCCCCTTTGCCCAAAACACTGTAAAAAGCCCATTGTTAAAGAGGTTGACTGTTAAAAGGGTGTGTCTAGCTTCTTTACTGCTCTCTGCCTAGGTGTAATGTGTGGAGATCAAACTGCCATCCCCTCTCATAGCCTGGCTAATGAGCTCCCAGGCCCTGCCCCAATCCACTCAGATGCTGAGTGAGGGGAGTCCGACTAACTGTACTGACCTGCCTATAAACTTCAAAGGCAATCCTGATGCTTCCTCAGGGCCACGACACATGGCCTCATGGGTATGGGCAGGCTGTAGCCATGACATCCTCTGAGATGTGAGCTACTGAATGTAATGTCATGTCTAGATACTCTACATACAATTACCTGGATGTTCTGTTGGTTTGCATTAATTATTTGTGATGACATGCCAGTTACCGTTAGTGTTGTCCTTGGTCACATTCATTTAGTGCATCCTGCTGCTTCACTGATGGAATCTTCCCATAGAAAAGGGAAGGCCTCATCATAACATTGCAAGCCATGACATGTTGATGTAGAATCCCAGGGAAAGCTGTTACTACTGTAAAATAAGTATTTTTGTTGTCATTGAATAAGAAATATTTCCCTCATCTTACACTCCATTATATATTGTGTTTGGCATAGTAAAAATGTAATCTATTCCTTGTGGACAATTTAGGATGTTGCCCAAGGTTGCCAATACAGTAGACTTTGCTGAGTGGATTGAAGATTTTGACGCCACTTTGGGTTTCCCCCGTGGGGTAAAGTCTGTGGACATAAAACCCCAGTGGGGGAGGGATTTACACCCTCCCCGTAATCAGTCTCCCACTGCTCCCTTTCCCCTCCTCGCCATGGGATTCTCGCCCACACCCCAACCTGTCTTCTGTTAAGGAGCACAACATGAAAGCCTGCCTACAAACTTTTTTATAAGCCTCTGTAATGTTTTATCGATCCAATCGGGGTGCCAGCAAACAAATGAGGGAAAAAACGGGCTGCTAACGAGGACCCCTGGTTGTGAGTGCTTTTACTCCTGACTTTGAAACTACAGGACGGTCCCTCTTCAGGAGAGGGCTTTGTACTCACTGGCCTCTCACTGTTTGCCATCTTCACAGAGGTTATTAACGGAGGAGGAAACTCATTTCGGAGGCAGAGAGTCCTCTAAGTTTAACGCTATTGACGTTCACAATCGTCTGCTTCGCGTTAGCCCTGGATCACGAAGAGGAGCCAGTCTGTAGATGTGCGTCACACCTGCTGCTTTAATGTACACTGATCTGTCAACCAATCTTGCTCACCTCTAGTAGTATCCCAAGATGTCACTTTGAAATACACCGAGGGGCCTCTTGGTTTGCTTCTTGGCCCCTGGCGGTCTTCATGTAGAGTACTGTATGTTACAGAATGACTAGTTATGTAATGATATCCGTTGAGACATACAACAAATTCGTTGACCAAGTCTTCTTTTTCTTCTCCCCAGAGTTTGAAGGAATGTGGTCTTTCAGCCAGGACCTGACGGCCATCCTGGTAAAGCAGGAGCCTGATCAACGGGCAGAGCCTTCCTCTACAGTCCCCTCCATGGGGAACTCATGCTTCCAGCCTCTCAACCTCGCCCCACCACCTCACAGGAGCTCATCGGGGGATATAGTAAGAAACTGCAGCCATAGAAACTATCACCTAGAACCTATCCTAATCTGTTACTAGGGAAAGCGTTTTTCCTGCTTGTCAAAAGCTATGGAAGACTAAGCCTCTTTATAAGCCATATGGATCTCTCCTGGCTTTCTCCTCTTCGACTAAAACGTGAGCTGTTTGAAGGACAGCTACAAATGTGGAATTTGGAGTCTGGTGTCTTGCTGGAACAGCAGCCTAAAATCTCATTTTTGACACGGAATGTAGTTCAAAATGTGATCATTAAAAGGGAAAAGAAACCGATGTTGTAAGTGGAGGAAATAAACCATTCACACAGTGCACCCCTACAGGACCAGCACTGTGACTCATGCATCCTTGTCCATGGGAGTAATTCATGGCTTGTGTGGCTGAGGTGGGGCTTAGCAGTCAGATGTGAACCCCAGCACAGCTATTACCAGTTATCACTGGTTACCAGGCCTGTAGCCCAGCACACATTACTACAGTACCGTTTCTTTTGGTAAATTAGTGGTAAATTTCGTTTGAACATCTTCAAATTCATAGGATATTTAAAGTTATGTGAATATTTTTTAGGATTAGGACATGGTAATCCGATTAGGTCCAGCTGTAAGAATGGCCTCCAAATGGTGAGTGTCCTGGCTACATGGTCCCAAGTTGGATCTCTTCCAAGAACCATTGGTGGAGATGGATTCCCTCTCTTCGGGTTACATAAATAGTTTGTAACAGTCTTCAGCTGTGTTTACTGTCACTTGGAATGTCTCTTGTCCTATACAAATACCCAGCTGTTTTTTGAATACCATTGCTCTTACTCTAGTGCTCCAAAGAGTTGAACCTCAACCCCACACCTGCAATCAAAGATGAACCCAGAGAGGTCAACCAGTTCCTCAACATTCCTTCAGGTGAGAATAAATTACAGTAAGCAAGATTACATTGACTTTCAAACATCCTTAAGGGCTTATGGATCCAGCTGTTCTAAGAAAGGTTTGATTTTGAAGTGACTGTTCGTTAAAAATGATTTAGATGCCTCAGTTTCTTTTGAGACCTTTTACACGCTCAAAGACCCACCTCGCATCCTAAAGGTCATGTGCAGGTGTCACAGGCGTTTACCTCCAGTCGATTCCTGCCATAGTGCCCTTCTACGAGTGTGTTATTTATTTCGGGGGGGGGGGGGGTAGAAGAACCTGCCATGAAGAGTGTGTCACGGTGACCCACTACAGTGTATTCCCGATGACACACCACCTGTGACCACTATTTCAGACAGTGGTCTGCGTGTTCTTTCTCCTGCATGCTCCTAATCGTTAAAGCGATTGTGAAAATGGCTAGGCTATGGTGGATAGGGATAGCAATTACTGCGAGTAAGTGTGACACATATTGTAAAGTGTTCCTTTTTTTGTGTATAACATGTTATTTTCCTAATAGGTATTTCACTATGAAACACTATTAGTGATGGCTCATTTCAGATATGAAGTGTTTCCAATTATAGCCTGCTTGCTTTTCCTTTTTCGCCTACACATACGAAACGAGACTGCCTCTGTTCATTCATGTAGTATTTTTCGGATCTAATTGCTAATGAAGGTAGACAGAAAAAGCCCACTGAGACGCAAGTCCGCAAGTATATTATTAGAGCAGTGGTGCTGGTGATTGAGTGCACTTTTTTGGGGGTGTTGATCTAACCAGCTAAGTAAGATTCTGTTCCCATCTCCTTTTCTATCCCTTCCTTAAGAGTGGCAATATTTTTTGTTCTCTACACTAATGCCTTTAAAAAAAAAAGCCCATATACTATCTGACATTCTCATTTTCAATATTTCTTTCTGGAGCACCAGATTGCCCAATCTGGTGGGGAAGGTCTGCCCTCAGCTACAGCGGGATTCAACTGGAGTAGAAACTAGAACTGACCAGATACACCTGTAGAGACGCAGCTGGACCTGTTCAGTCACCAGCCTGCAGATTAAAGTGGCTTGGTTAAAGAGACACTTTTACTGGTTCAGGGGTTGCAGAGACGGCCTTTATGGTGCAGAGGAATACCTCGATATAAGACTGAACCCCATCTGGTGGACCATAAATCTTATATTCAATAACCACAAGCCAGCAGCAGCACATGTCCAGTCTAGCCCTGCCTCCCTCCGCAGAGCGCAGCCTGAACAATAACGTCTGCGTTCTGCCTTTAACAAACGCCCATTTTCTCCTATTCTTCACCTCCGTTTCCAGTAACAACAGAATAAAACCTGGGCCCTGTGTACTCTGGACTCACACCAAACTAAATCCATGGGTCATACCGGCATGGGTCTGGCCTGGTGTTTGGGAACTGTGTTGGGGTAAATTCTGCCTGGCACAGATATCTTAAGAAATCACAGTCCTCACTCCATCCCTGTCTGAGCTCAGTTCAGATACTTACACAGAGGCTACTGCTGACAAGTGGATGGGAGGATGGGATCAAGCAATGCGAATAAGAGCAGCACTGGCTGCCTTACTTACTGGAATGAAGCTGTCTCTGTTTGAACTGACTCTGTCCAGGAAGTAATTTGCCATTTTAATTACGGATCTCTTTGCAAAACGGACCGTTTTACGAGGTCTGGATTTGCACCGCTCCTTTCCACTGTTTAAGTTGAATTAACTGTTTTCAGCTCGATCCCACACGACAGATGAAGTCAGACTTTTGTCCCCTAACCATACAGTGACTGTATGTCATCATGAGTTGTTGATGGACAAAGGCTTTGAGCATATGGGTCATATTGAAAGTGATGCATTTCATAACCATTGGTACCCTATTTCTTCTGCCCCCCCCCTCAACAGATGATCAGCTGCAGCTCCCCCCCACCCCTCCCAGCAGCCATGGCAGTGACAGTGATGGATCCCAGAGCCCCCGCTCCATACCCCCTTCCAGCCCAGCCCGCCTACAGGCCCGCTCCTCCGCTGCCATATCCTCCTCACCCCTCCTTACCGCCCCACACGTAAGTGCTGAGGCCGTCCCACTCGCCACTCGCCAAGACTGATCTGTGGTATGCCTTTCCTGATGACTTTGGGCTGTGCTTTGGATGGTTCCCTATCAGTGAAGGTTCCCCAGCATAGCTCCAAGCCCTTCCTGTCAGTAGAGTCAGAGCCACCCACGATGACCTGGGCTGCAGACAAACCCACCTGCTGGACATATTAGGAGTTCATATCCACATCCTCACACTGACCCTGACCACCCCTGACCACCACCCTAGTCTCTTCATTAGGAGCTGCCCTGGTGTACAGATATAATACACACAGTACCACAGATTCCCCAACTCATAACCAATTCATAAAATGTGTCCTTATTTCTCCACAGAAGCTACAGGGCACTTCAGGGCCACTGATGCTGACAGAGGAGGAGAAACGCACCCTGATTGCTGAAGGTTACCCCGTACCCAACAAGCTGCCCCTCACCAAGACTGAGGAGAAGGCACTAAAGAGGGTGCGCAGGAAAATCAAAAATAAGGTACTCACCCTTACATCCTGGAAAGTGAAATGTTGATTCAGTCAAAAAGAACTGTATGATTTGCTTCCAGAAAATGTGTAAACCAATTTTTAACCGCAAAACTTATTTTATACCTGTAATCTCAAAAGTAGTGTTTCCACAGGCAATATTCATATTTTAATATCCTCCATTTTATCATATGAGCTGTTATTGATTTTGGGATCCCTCTCTCACCCTTCTGTCTAGATATCTGCCCAGGAGAGTCGCAGGAAGAAGAAGGAGTACGTGGAGTGCCTGGAGAAAAAGTAAAAGCAGGACACTTTCCCCTTTCCTGTCTGCCAACTTTTTTTCCTCCTCTCTCATCGTCATTCCTGTTCTCCACTTCTTTCATTTTGCCACTCCTTCATTGTTTGATTGTTCCTTAGCTAATGCCAATGGCGTTTGTCCATTAAAGCATGCGGTCACACAGGGCCATCTGAGTCACACACAATAACTTAATCCACTCCAACAAAGGCCACTGTTCCTTACCAGGAAAATCACTGACTTTCCATCCATGGTCATTGTTTTTTAGTTAATATGTTTGCACCTCTGTAATGTACTTAGGTCTGAGGTTACTATAGGATTACCACTATGCCTCCTAGGACCACAGACTGTGTTGTGTTAGCATCCAAAATTCAAGCACTTTCTTTCAATAGCCCATGTTGTCTGTGATTATCAAGATTGTGTATTTCAAATGGTCAGACAGTCGGTCAAACAGCCTAATTCTCCAGCACAGCAAGCATTTGTCTCACTCTTCTATTTTGTTCTATGTGCAGATTGAATGTATGGATGTGACCTTTTGTGTCTCACAGGGTGGAGAACTACACGTCTGAGAACAGTGACCTGTGGAAGAAGGTGGAGACACTGGAGAGTGCCAACAGGTAAGCCATGACTTTGAGTGACATACTTTATGTGTGTGAGTGTGTGCATGTATGAGCACGCTCTGAGTGATGCTAGACACATCCCCGAACCAGCAGTTTCAGTCAAGGCTTGAATAACCTTTTCTATTCATGATACCTGTGTGTG
This sequence comes from Oncorhynchus kisutch, assembly GCF_002021735.2. NCBI lineage: Eukaryota > Metazoa > Chordata > Actinopteri > Salmoniformes > Salmonidae > Oncorhynchus > Oncorhynchus kisutch. The sequence goes on along the minus strand of NC_034181.2, from coordinate 56,836,780 downwards.
ATTTGACTGCTACTCAGCAGTGACTACGACATTCTTCATTAGGCGGGGGGGACACTTTCACAGTGTTGACCATTGTGTAAATTCAAGTTATTGGACTCAATAAAATACATCACAGACGACACAGACTCTAAAGGCATCACAGCCTGTGCCAGCCTCTAATTTACAATAGGCATTTAGAGTGGCTTGGATCAAAGTAACAGCGTGACAATATACCTCTCCCTAATTACAGCACCAAGGGAAACATCTCAAAAAGTGCACACTTTTTAATTTATAATAATTTCAGGCCCGAGAAGGAAACCACAGGCCTCCTACAAAGACAGATCCCTCTGACTCAGCTCCTAGCAGGCAGTCCAAAGGGAACACACAGGAGCCAGCTAGAAAACAACGTGTGGGGCGGATATCCCAACAGCATATGCCTTGCCCTTGGCTTGTAAAGAGGGGACAAAATGGGCTAATCTGTCAATGAAAGATGGTAGACCAACAAGCAATCTTTTGTCCTAATGTACTCAAGTTCATTTTTTGTTGTTGTCTCGCACACAGTTAGCTGGATACTAAGTGCTTGCTGTACTTTAAATTCTAACGTCTGGAAAGGTTTGGTTCATGAGGAGGGTCCAAGTTAGCTCTTGAAAAGTTGAAGGAGTCATAGAGTCACTCATGCAGATGTTTCCCAGTCAAGGTCTACTAGTGTTTATTTTTATTTTTAATTTACACAGTCTATTTTAGTCCCTTGGGAGCAATAAGGTTTATAGATAACAACTGTACAAGCACTGACCAACCATGATTCAATTCAAACGTGATGACGCAATGGACATTCCTCATATGGGACGTTAATGTTCTGTTTCCAGAGTTTCCATGAGAATTATCCTGTTAGGATTTGACCCCCCCCAAAAATTGTAATCACCTTCATATCGAAATGGACCATTGCATGAAGCTCTTCTTTTATGAGAATATACTGTATTTTCAATCTCTAGTATTAACAGCATGCTATTTGTTATTGTGTTATCTGGGGTATCCCAAAGGACCAATATCAAGTTAGTATAGCTGTTTGTATGTTTTTTAACTTTAGTTCAGTGTTATAGTCACATATTGTGGTTATGGCAAATCGTTTCATGGTGTTTGGTTTATGTGAAAGCTAGCATTGGAGACGTCTTTTCTACCAATAGTGGAAAACATGCTCCCTCTCGTGGTGAAAATATGAAAGCTCGCCTGGTTTCATTTCTTATTGCAGCCTGACCCAACACTCATGCCTGTCTACAATGCAGTAATTAATGTCGAGAGAGAGAGAGAGAGCGAGCGAGCGAGAGCGAGAGAGAGAGAGAGAGAGAGAGAGAGAGAGAGAGAGAGAGAGAGAGAGAGAGAGAGAGAGAGAGAGAGACACACCAAGTGGGCGTCTGCATTGCTTGTGGTTTTCAATAGCTTTCTATTTGGGCAAGGCTTGCATTTTGTGGGGAGAGGGAGGGACTGTGGGAGCATGGTTCACACACTAGAATTACAGACGTCTTATATAATTTCCAGCTCTGTTTCCTCAATGTGTTATCCTCACATGATCTTTTTTTTCCTCCCTCAGAGGTGAACTTCAATGTCCTGGATGCTCAGAAGATTATTATGACAATTATGATTCCGTGTTAGTTGACTGCGTCCTCGCTCTACAGTCACAAATATAGCCAGATGGAGAGGGATTATTTTTTGGGGGGGACTTAACAAATCATTTCTGGGAAGTGTCAATGTCAGTCATCTGTGCGTGTTTGCGTGTGTACTATATTGCGAGGCTTGCCTTGTGTTACCCAACAGCTGGAGCTCAACTGGATGATTGTCATGACTGACAGTCATTAAAGAGTCTTCTGGAGAACGTTTTAAGTTCACAGGAGGATCGGGATTGTAGATTCCGCAAGAGAATACAGCTGTATTATCCGTCAATCTGAAACATGTATTCTCTACCTCCTTTCTCCAGAACTCTACTCCAGCAGCTCCAGAAACTCCAGGCCCTGGTGACAGGAAAAGTGCCCCAATCCTGCAAGATGGCCTCCACGCAAACAGGAACATGTCTTATGGTACTTTGCATATGATTTATTCTCATACACACATGCCCCACCATTATCGCTCTCTTAAACAATGCTAAAATCCCATACACATTGTCTGTGCTCTTCACTGACCTAAGATATTGTGCGTTTAATGTTCCGTGGACCTAATAGTCATGCCAGTCAAAAATGTAAAATTACTGCTTTGTTTGTGAAAAGACTCACTGCAATGGACAGGGACACTGGCTTGTGGCCTGGCCTACTCTTCTATAACACACTGAGGCAACCCCATGAACTCAAACTGGCAAAAGCCTTCTCAGCTGGAGAACAGAACCTCACTAGCACACTGTGCTCATGTTGACCGTGTGCTGTTTGTTGATGGTTTCTGGTTCCCTCCCGCCAGGTGGTGGCGCTGTGCTTTTTCCTGGTGCTGGGCTCCATTGTGCCTTGTCTGCCTGAGCTCTCCTCCCTGTCCCATACTGTGAAGTCCTCCTCGCCCCTCCCCTCGGCTGACGTCTACACAGCCAGCCAGGGTATGTCCCCCTACCCTTCACCTGTTACCTAGAACAAGGTTTCAGGACGGAGCCACCCGTGGGTGCATGTTTCGTTTTTTTTGCCCTAGCACTACACAGCTGATTAGAATAATCAAGGCTTGATGATGAGTTGGTTATTTGAATCAGCTGTTTAGTGCTAGGGGGAAGAAAAACAAACCTGCACCCATGGCTGACCCAGGACCAAACCCAAACCATCTACAGCATGAGGAACACAAAGTCTTTAGTTGGTTGTCCCATACATATCCCATATTTTCGGGGCATATGTTGCTTGCCCATCAGCATTTCCGGACATAATGTGAAAAGGACCATTGTGTAGTTGAATAACACACCAATGTGGCATTACATCTGATCTTGTAGTGTTTCAAAAGCAACAGACTCAGGCGAGTATGTTAGCTGAAATCACAATATCCTTCTGTTATAATATTCAGCTTGATGACCACAAAATGGAAATCATACATGGACCTACTCGCTACTCAGAATTGGTTGGGGAGTGCTGGGTTGCCTTAGAAACCTGAAGTCAGCATGACACAGGAAGCGGTTATGAGTTGTTCTCCCTGGAGAAGTCACATGACCGTCGCACACCTGCTGAATAAAGATGGTCGCCCTGCTCACACCATTCCATTCTTCAAAAGAAACCAACTTTTTTTTTTACTGTTAGTTTACATTTTCTTACAATAACGGAATGGTTCTATGTTCCTTTGCAGTGTTTGGAGGATCCAGGCAGTGATTAACATCCTCTATTTGTCTCTGTCTGTGTCTGTTTAGTCCGCTCCCGCAGCCTACTCTTCTACGACGAGAACTCCTCGTTGGAGGACGGTCACGGGGGCTTCCTGAAGATGGAGGGGGACGGCTCGGAGGGGGCGCCCCTCGACTACAACGAGGACCGGTCGGCACGTGACAGCCACGGGGGCGAACACGAGAACACCAAGTACCTCAACAAGGCTCACTCCGACCCGGTGGACTACAACAGGACCGGCGCCCAGTTCCTCCAAGAAGAGCCGCAGTACCACAAAATGTAAGCTGAGGCCAGACAAGTAGGGCTGTAGACTCTGTCTCCATCTGTGTTAATGAGAGGATTCTCACAAATTGCTCTTCAGAACCAGGGACTCATTATTTTATCAGTGCTCCTTGTAATTACTTAAACATCAACAAGAATAATTTATTTGAATGAGATTGTTAGGTTACCAGAGTTTGCCCAGTAGCGTATGTTGTGATACTGACAGACTCTTTCTCCCCTCCACAGAGAGCCAAACCCCGAAGGAGGAGCGGAGTACTTTTAACCTTTTGGGGCAGAGCTGCCAAAAACACACAGCTCTCCAGACTCCTTACCCATGTGGATGTGTAGTGACACTACGGCGCCCCCTAGTGTGCCATCCCCAACCCACCTCTCCCTGCACTCCCTGACCTCCTGCAGTAGCTCCCTGGCCTTCCTGTTCCATCTCATTCCCTGAAGTTCCAACCGGTAGAGAGGATGAAGAGGGTATGTGAAGAAGATAGAAATTATGGGCAACTGCAAACAAAGCTCCACAGAAACTTTTCATCTTTGACTGCTGTGCTTGACTGGAGGCAGAAGCAGGGAGTGAGAGGGGCTTTTTGAAACCTCTGTGTGCAATGTGTGTCTGCCTGCACTTTCAAGTGGGTGAGTGTGGTTGCAGTGCTTCTGTGCAGAGGAAGTGCTCCTCAGATTCCACCACACTGTTGCTTTTTCAAGGACTGCTAAAAATATTTAGAACACAGGAGGTTGTCCTGTTATAGAAATTCCCTCTCCTAATTCACAATTGGTAATGCAATTATTTTAATACATACATTTCAAAGATTGTCCTCCCATTACCTTTCGCTTAAAATGCGCTCTAGTGCCTAGAATTATACATCTTTCAATGGCATTTATTTGACATTTGACCACATTTTGTCCCATAATGTTTAAGCTTGTATATGCATTGCACTTTTTTGTCTTCAGGTTGACCTTGCAAGCTAATGGGCATAAGTGCCTTCAAACTCTTTCAGTTTTGTATTCTCACACCATCCACATGGGGTTGTTCATTTTGATTATTTTACTCTTTATGCAATCTAAATCATATGTAATATATACGTATTATTGGCATCAAAAAATGAGCATATTTATTTTATGCAAAAAAATATAGTGAACTTTTCTTTTTACGAATATCAATTATGAGGTCATGTTTACATGATCTTGTTGTCTTAACTGTTACACAGTTTGTCTGTTTTTGTATTTATTTCTGTATCAAGAAAGTTTTGTATATATTGAAAAAACGTGAACAGGGACAATCAGTGTAAATACATACCAAGGGTGTACAATACTCCCTCACTGGAGCAAAGCCTTCTCTAGTCCAAGAGACTCTGAAAAACTGCTCATATTTACAAAAATCTTAGTCAGGGGAATACATTTCCTCCACAATTTAAAAAAATTAATTAATATCATAATTATGTTAAAAAGTCCATTCAGGCCTAATGTCTTTGTGAATGTGAAAATAGAGTATATTTTAAATTGAATATCAAACTTCAGAATCCTCTGGGGGGGGGGGGGGGGGGGGGGGATGCATCACTATTTACAGTAGTGCCCCAAAAAACAGTTCACTCGAAAGAACACTATTCTGTTGATAATGCTTCTAAAAAAAAACATTTGTCACTTCAGCAGCAGAATAATACAAAAAGCTTTTCATGCAGAGTTATTGTTGTGAGAAACCTTGTTACATTGAATAGAAGATATTCTGGTGTTCCCTCCTCTTCCTGCTGTGTTGTTTGAGGGCGAGAGAGAGAGAGGGAGGGAGAGATTGTGTAAGGACTGCGTGGGGCGGCCCCACTGACGCTCAGTGAGATTGCGTAATGCTAGGTAGGAGGGTGCGAGTAGACAGCCCAGGCTCTGTGGAGGAGGCATGGAGGATCTGGGTCAGCCAGTGGCCTTGGAGTCTTAGCTTAAAGTCCAGTCTGTTGCTTTTCATAGATTCCACTTGCTTATTCACAACTGTAGCTTGCCTGTGAATAATCAGGGGAGGCCAGACTCACAATCCTGCCATATGAGTAATATGTATTTTACTCTAGCATGTCATTAGATTTGCATTATTCATTTTCTGTCAAATGGTTTGTAAAGTCACTACCCTATTAATCAGGTTCAGATTCATACAATTTATAAATTGGTTTTGATTCCCAGCTGTCACCTGTCACATATCTTAGTGCACATTACCTGACCAATGTAGAGTTGGTTAACTGACTACACTGATAATGTGTGTATATTGGAAATGTAGATTGCTTCCTGTCAAGATACTGTTTGTCTATGTTTGTCTTTTTGTTTTATTAATAGATGTGTAACTAAGGTTCAACCAGATGCTCCGGAAGCTGACCAGCCCTCACCCACTTGCCTTCAATTAAACACACCTTTTACTGATCAAATGGTTGCTTAGTTGTCCCAACCCACCCCAGCCCCCTCTACCCTACCTGCCCCGCCATCTTTAAGGTTGTCTCAAAGCTGTACTTGGTATAAATTACTGCGACTCTATATTCAATGTGCTGATCTTGAACAGGCTCTCTGGCGACTGTGTCAACACTAAACCCCACGTGATCATGCATAACACAGTACATCAAGTCAGACTGAGTTATCTGGTTGAACCAGGGTCAATCTTTTGTAATTCATCCCCTAAATGTGTGGTAAAAAAACCTGCTTCAAAACCTGTGTGAGGGGTTTTACAAGGCTATTATAATTCAAAGTGAAATGATGCAAATCTTACCAAACATTCCATGTGTTTGTTGGCATTCATAATGTGTGCCCTTTTGTACATAAGACAAAGTGAATGCTTTTGCTGTAAATAGGGGGTGTATTTTTGTATTTGAAATTTATTTTGGTATTCACCTGGCGCCTTTGGGAAGGAACTGGCCAGTTGCTGACCTTTCACACTGTGGCTGTACAAGTAAAATGCATGTATTTCTGGGCAAGCCACAGGAGCCTCTCTGTATTGCCATTCTGTATCAGTCTCTTTAACAGTAGAGTTAGTAAGTAGATTTAGTATCAAGCAAAATATAAAAAATTGCATCAGCATAACACCGTCTCCTTTGTCTCTGTGCCCTGATATTCTTGAGAAATGCATTCGGTGCAATCTCGTTTTTGTGCCTAGTGGTTGTTTCATCATTGGAAAGTGCAGGCAAGCTTGATTCTCAGTATCGCCACAAGAGGTCGTACTTGTTAGTCCATACAGTTTGGCTAACCTGATTCTAATCCCATCATCCCTCAAAAAATAGACCACTGTGTGCCTTCCTAACTGAATCCTAAAACACTACCACACAAGTGGCTGGCTCCACTGTATTATATCAGAACCAGTTGTTCATAGCCTGTCTGGACATAACCCACATTTGTATTGAATTTCTGTCCTGTCCATCTACACTAGGGGTGCCAAAGGGGGTCAAATCCAGTCCAATACAGGGTGGTTTGAGTAAAACAATTACTTAAAAATCATACAATGTGATTTTCTGGATTTTTGTTTTAGATTACGTCTCTCACAGTTGAAGTGTACCTATGATACAAATTACAGACCTCTACATGCTTTGTAAGTAGGAAAACCTGCTAAATTGGCAGTGTATCAAATACTCTCCCCACTGTATCTGTTTGTTTTGCACATATAAAAGAGCCTACTATGCCTGATATGACATTAATGTATTTAGATTTATCAATTCGATCTGCACATTTTCTCTATTTTATGGAGAAGTGTTAATGTATTTATTGTTACCATGATAGTATGCAACAGCTTTGTCCCGTGATGGGGTATTTGATTCAGGACTCAAGACTGGGGTGCCATGGCAAAGAGCAGACAATTATAAAGACTAGAAATCCCTGGCTGTCTGTTTCACACTCATTGTGACCCTAGTGAGCGGATATAGATGATGAGAGTTCATAGTCCTCTCATTTCCATGGCAACGTCAATTCACAAGGTTGAACAGTCTAACCTAGTTACCTCTTCTTCATCCAGCACAAACCACCCGAGCACACTTTTCACCACAGTACAATTCAAAGATTCTTTGTCAGAAAAAAAAATACTCTCTAATGTAACATCTAGTATGAATGGAAGTTGTGGAGTGCATTCTTGGGGCTGGACTAACAGTTGCACATTGAATAAATATGTTCATCTTCACTCCAGCTCCCGATATATTAAAAACCAGGGTAAGAAAAACATAGCAGTAGAGATCAACATGCTGATCAACATGATTCCACATGCTGGAGAGTTTCTACACCAACACCTTTCTCATATAGCTAAAACCGAATGTTTTGTCCAAATCAATTCAAATAGCGTTTCATCTGCTCCATTACATTTCCCACATTTCCAAGGAAAACTGTCACTAAATCGACTGTCACTAGTCCTTTACATGCACCAAATGCTTTGCATATACCGTATACTTCATTTTTGTGTTTATTTGTCAAACATCCAACAGTCTGTTATTTCAGTCAGGGCTCTGTGCAAAGGTGTGGCTCCCTCCTATTGACTTTGGGCGGTGGAGCAACTGTTCTATCCAAACTGCAATGTAAATTAACTGTATGAATATGCATGCCTGATTACATGCCTGTATGTTTGGAGAGTTACATTGTCTATGGCAGGTACATGATACTTTATGTACATGCATAATACAACAGAACAGAAATGCAAAGCATGTTGTATACATGTTATAACATACACTTTGACAGGATCATTGCGTGATATTGATGTAATGTTTTCCACATGCATACATACATACCTAACATGATGTCGGCTTTAGTTTAGAGCAATTCCCTTTTTAACATCCCCGCATCCTACATGAGATCCTTCGCTGGAGTAATCAACCACAGCCTAATGCCCCATTATCTGACCATACTGAAAATGGATCCATATAGCTGTGCTCTGTGCCGCATGGCTTGTTCTACATTTGTTGCTATTGGAATCAAGTTAGATAGTTCCTGTCCGCATTCAACTGTCCCCTTTTGAGAAACTAAAACAAGTTGCCTACTAAAACAACTTGGCTACGTGTAAGTAATATTTCGACTGCCTGCTTAGGAAAAAAGGCTGCATTTCCAACAATCATTCAGGCGTATTTCACCTTGTGGCTGTGATGGTCTGACTCACTGGGTAACACCAGGTCACATAACAACAGCCCAGGAAAGGTCAGACATTGATTGGCCCAGTTCCACTGTAACCGTTGTCATAACCATCATTGCTGTACTAATCATTCAAATAGTTCTAAATTGCAGTGGGACCAACAACTAATTAGGCCTACAGCAAACCAGGCTACAACAAAGATCAGGTACAATAGTCTACCTCTAACAAAATGCCTAAAACAACTCAATCAACTGCAAATGTTCTCATGGCACTGTTTTGGTGTAGTTTTCCATTGGGATCATTTGCGCAGGACAGCTTCCTGTTTCCTAAGGAATTGCATTCACCAGTTTAAACAGTTTTACAGCCCTTTTTAACAAATGGCTTAAAGTAGGCTATACTGTGTTTAGCATACCTTGGTTGACTAACATAAGGTTACACAGGTTAATCATCACTCAGGCCTTTTCAGAGTATTGTTTGGGTTAGGCCACCGCAGTGATGAGGTCTTCCTAAGAATAAAGCAATAGGTAAATTGTGAACAATACAATGCATCAATACGGTAACATACACTATTGAAGAAGAGTAGCCTATAGACCTAATTGCATGTTTGGTTTACTGGAATATGTAAAGTAGGTTAGAGCAATTCCAGTTTTACCTCCAATCTTTCATTTGATTGAAAGTATTTTTATTTTCTCACACAGAGTTTGCAGAGATACCGCCTGACGCCAGTGAATGCAGAAGCCAAGGGAGAGACCAGTGTGCTGTGAACAACATAAGCATGAGCAACATTAGTGGAATTGGCGGTGTGTCTTCTAAGTCCCCCATTGAAACTGATGCAAACTGATACAAATATTTGAATCATGCCACAATTGTACTACATAATACTAAACAATGTTGGAATGTTGCTATATCAATTCAATAAAAGACAATCATCTGTTATTTTGACACAAAAAAAGTAAAAATCTGTTGAAATCGTACTGTGGATGTAGACCCCAGAATTTCCTGGTTGCTAAATTCACCCAATATCAGTTTATGTAACAAAACAAGCATAGAAATCCCAGAACTGACAAGGTAACAAAAAATCTGTCGTTCTGCCCCTGAACAAGGCAGGTAACCCAATGTTCCTAGGCCGTCATTGTAAATAAGAACTTGTTCTAGTTAAATAAAGGTAAAATAAAAAAATGAAGTAGAACATGTAGAGAAGTCAGTGCTAGTAAGGGTTGGGAATTCAAGTGCAGTGTTTGAAGCTGGTGCACAAAACTGAAAGTAAAAGATGTCAAACCAAAATGTGAAATAGAGCACATAGAACAGATCTCCAGCTTCTTAGACTTGAATTTCAATGAGAATGGCAGATCTATAACTAACATTTCTATGTGAATGTGGTCGGTCCCTTATGAAAAAAAGATTGCAGTCAGAGTGCAGTATGCTGCAAAATTGAGTCCAAAATAACACCTTTTTTTTACTGCAGTAGTTTTGCAGTGTAACTGGAGTTACAGTGCAGTATGTATAACTGCAGTTCAACAGCACTACACTGCAGTTATTCTGCAAGTACAGTACTGCGAGTTGACTGCAGTTAGTACACTTTCAAAATTGCTATATTTGTTTGTAAAGGGTCGCTCAAAAAGTAACATAATTGCAGCTTTAAATGGGGTATCAGCCTATTCAGTGACACTCACAGAACACCCGTAGAGTCTTAGCTCTTATTGCGGGACTTTAACTGGGGGAAATCACCTTCCCAGCCAGTCTATTGTCTATACATCCACGTTGCGATTTCAAATAGTGCGATTTTGTCTTTTGTCAAATCTATAAAACAACACTCCAACTTTTTTTTTTGCATTAATTTGTACACGTGTGTCATGATTCCACTATTTTCATCCCTTTGCATCAGTTTCAATCGGGGACGCCGATTCCATTCCACTACTGTAGTTTACGCTAATATTATTTACGACCCCACGTGTGGTTACGCGCAGAGATCAGAGAGAGGAGAGAACTGGAGCGAGCCGCACAGCTGTACAACCGGTTTCTACTTGTTAATACAACCACAAAGTCACAATTGACTATATCGTAACAATTCATAATATAACAAAAAAATAGCTTTTTTGTCAGGTTAGGCATACGCATAGCGGTGTGGTTAAGGTTAGGTTTAACATCCATTTTTAAGAAGATAAACTGTAGAAATAGGCGGGGTTTATTACTTTGTGACTGTGGTAAAACGACCCCCGTGAAACCTACGGCCACAGGATTTCCGTCTGCGCGTGAATACCGGCGACTATAACCAGGTAAATTCTGCTTAACAAAGTCAGTATCTGTAAGCATATTTGTCACATTGCAAGACGAGTCATAGTTTTGCTTTGGACTTCCAGTGTTGAACACAAGCTACTTTATTTTAGGTTGCAGCACTCCACAGTTGATCCACAGCACGGTATCGATGGCTGAGGCACCGGATACCGGGAACCGTGTAACCCCTATCGTCCATAGCTCTACGGATTCACCCACGGCGACACTGGTGCCACCAACCATAGAAGAACGGGCTGAGGAGGAGGACGTTTTCCTGCCCGAAATGGTGTCACCTGGTCCAGTTTTCAAGCCGGGAGAAGTAAAAGGAAAAGTGTCAACTCGGTTGGAAGGTGCGGGGGCATTGACAGCGGAGCAGTTGGATAACGACTTCTTACATCTCGCTATTAGGAAGCAGGTATCATACAGGTAGTACATTTTGAATTTATCCCGCACTTCCTATCTCAATCCCGCACGATATTTCATATAACTACTTCAGTTGGCTAACAAATGTCTGAAGTTGTCTAAAATGTGCAACTTGAAAAAGTCAACATCACCTGCAGCCGTAACTATCTCACCTGGTAGCTACTGTCAATTATTTGTAGACAAGACAACATGTGTCCATGTGAGCTGACACCCCATTGCAATACGGTTCTTCATCTAATAGATAGGCCTACATTGAAGTTATCATTAGGCTACGTGATCCACTACAGCATTTTATAAGCATTATAGCAATTTCACATCTGTCAGCAAGGCCATCCTAATGTTCAGTTACCACAGTGGTGGATATCATTTTACTAAAAGCCCCTGCTAATGTCCTTTGGAGTATAGTAAATAAATGCTCATTCATGTCAACAATGGGGGATGTCAAGAAAGCAACATACTTCTGTATCCTCCTCAGTCATAACATTGAATTTGAATTGAACCGTTATTTAACTAAGCAAGTCAGTTAAGAACAAATTCTTATTTACCATGACGCCAAACCCGGACGACGCTGGGCCAATTGTGCGCCGCCCTATGGGACTCCCAATCACAGCCGGTTGAGATACAGCATAGACTCTGTTAATTTACAAGCTTTTGGATTAAATACTCTATCCTTCAAAATCTCAGACTTTTAGGATCTTGCTTCTTATTGGAATCCAGGCTATATCAAATGGTTTGTAGTATTATATATTTGACTGGCTGCCCTCAGGCTATTGTTGGCTTCCTGACCCTGTTTGTTGCAACTCAGTGTGCTGTGCAAGTAACAGACTAACAGACTAACAGACTAACAGTCTTCTGTCAGGAGGAAGTGATGCACAGAATGACCTTTGACCATGACCCCTTACACATGAACCTTGGACAAGTTGTATTAAGCATTCACACAGACATTACTACCACACTCTGTTACATTTGAGTCATTTAACAGATGCTCTTTTCCAGCGTTAGTGTATTTCTAGTGAGTGCATTCATCTTAAAAATGGCTAGGTTGGACAATCACATATCTCAGTCATAGTAAGTACATTTTCCCTCAATAAAGTAGCTATCAGCAAAGTCAGTGGTAAGGGGAGGTTGGGGGAAAGTCAAGTGCGAGTGTTACTTCACTGGGAAAAAAAGGATTTGGCTACAGTATAGGATTTGGTGTACAGAATGATTTTGACTGATATACAGCATAACTGTATAATCTGTCTTTGTATAATATCCACCAGACCACTTAATTCAAAATATTTGGTTTGCAATGACAGCGGTAGTGCAGTTTTTCCTCCATAATCCCAACTGTTTCTAGCTTGATTGTAGAGGATGGTGCAATTGTCTGTGCCTGACTCATTTTATGTAAGATTTGAGGGACTATTTTTCTGTGCGGGCTGTGTAGAATGATGAGACTCTAGTCACTGGGTGTTGGTTATTGAGAGTCTGCCACTGCCAGCGGATGCTGTGATGCATTTGTGGCTCTTATGTAACAGGATGAGCAGCAGCAGCAGCAAAGGATCAGGAGGTTTTTTGCATTGTAAATAAGAGGCACTTACTCTGCTTAGTGAGCAGAATGCTGGGCTGGCTGCCTGCATCTACTGGCTGACTGGCTGGTCCATAGAGGCCTGATGATGCTGGATGGTTAAGGCTGGCCTGGCAATGAGTGAGGCTGAGGCCATGTCAGTTTGGCTACATTAACATAGATTACCCATCGCTTTCTTCGGTGTCTCTGACTAACAGCGTCAATACAGTGACTCCAACAACAAGGCCTGGGGTAGTGGTCTCATGTGTGACTCAGATGTTAATAAAGACCAAACAGCACCTGCAGCAGGGGGTAAATGTTGACCGTTAAGGAGATGAGTTATTGTGAAATGTTATGTGCATTCATAAAAAAAAGAGATGTTGTATAATTGCATAGTAATGATAACTACCTTTTTTGTTTGGATGAAATTGTAGATTTTGTGAAAAGCAGAAATGTGTGATAAATACACAATGATCTCTGTTGTTTTGAATCTGTACTCCAGCACTTAGTATTTGTATAATTTAAAATCCAATGAGGTTAACTAGCAGACTGTCATCTTTAATTTGAGGATATTTTCATCCATATCCAGTCAACCGTTTAGAAATCACAGCACTTTTTGATCATAGTCCCCCCATTTTAGGGGACCAAAAGTATTGGGACAAATTCACTTATGTGTATTAAAGTAGGTACAAGTTAAGTATTTGGCCCTGTATTCATAGCACACAATGATTACATCAAGATAGAGACTCTACACATTTGTTAGATGCATTTGCTGTTTGTTTTGGCTGTGTTTGAGATTATTTTGTGCCCAATAGAAATGTCATGACTACATGTTTTTTTATTTTTTATTTATTTCACCTTTATTTAACCAGGTAGGCTAGTTGAGAACAAGTTCTCATTTGCAACTGCGACCTGGCCAAGATAAAGCATAGCAGTGTGAGCAGACAACAAAGAGTTACACATGGAGTAAACAATTAACAAGTCAATAACACAGTAGAAACCAAAGGGGGAGTCTATATACAATGTGTGCAAAAGGCATGAGAATTAGGCAAATAATTACAATTTTGCAGATTAACACTGGAGTGATGAATGATCAGATGGTCATGTACAGGTAGAGATATTGGTGTGCAAAAGAGCAGAAAAGTAAATAAATAAAAACAGTATGGGGATGAGGTAGGTGAAAAAGGGTGGGCTATTTACCAATAGACTATGTACAGCTGCAGCGATCGGTTAGCTGCTCAGATAGCTGATGTTTGAAGTTGGTGAGGGAGATAAAAGTCTCCAACTTCAGCGATTTTTGCAATTCGTTCCAGTCACAGGCAGCAGAGTACTGGAACGAAAGGCGGCCAAATGAGGTGTTGGCTTTAGGGATGATCAGTGAGATACACCTGCTGGAGCGCGTGCTACGGATGGGTGTTGCCATCGTGACCAGTGAGCTGAGATAAGGCGGAGCTTTACCTAGCATGGACTTGTAGATGACCTGGAGCCAGTGGGTCTGGCGACGAATATGTAGCGAGGGCCAGCCGACTAGAGCATACAAGTCGCAGTGGTGGGTGGTATAAGGTGCTTTAGTGACGAAACGGATGGCACTGTGATAGACTGCATCCAGTTTGCTGAGTAGAGTGTTGGAAGCCATTTTGTAGATGACATCGCCGAAGTCGAGGATCGGTAGGATAGTCAGTTTTACTAGGGTAAGCTTGGCGGCGTGAGTGAAGGAGGCTTTGTTGCGGAAAAGAAAGCCGACTCTTGATTTGATTTTCGATTGGAGATGTTTGATATGAGTCTGGAAGGAGAGTTTGCAGTCTAGCCAGACACCTAGGTACTTATAGACGTCCACATATTCTAGGTCGGAACCATCCAGGGTGGTGATGCTAGTCGGGCATGCGGGTGCAGGCAGCGACCGGTTGAAAAGCATGCATTTGGTTTTACTAGCGTTTAAGAGCAGTTGGAGGCCACGGAAGGAGTGTTGTATGGCATTGAAGCTTGTTTGGAGGTTAGATAGCACAGTGTCCAAAGACGGGCCGAAGGTATATAGAATGGTGTCGTCTGCGTAGAGGTGGATCAGGGAATCGCCCGCAGCAAGAGCAACATCATTGATATACACAGAGAAAAGAGTCGGCCCGAGAATTGAACCCTGTGGCACCCCCATAGAGACTGCCAGAGGACCAGACAGCATGCCCTCCGATTTGACGCACTGAACTCTGTCTGCAAAGTAATTGGTGAACCAGGCAAGGCAGTCATCCGAAAAACCGAGGCTCCTGAGTCTGCCGATAAGAATATGGTGATTGACAGAGTCGAAAGCCTTGGCAAGGTCGATGAAGACGGCTGCACAGTACTGTCTTTTATCGATGGCGGTTATGATATCGTTGAGTACCTTGAGTGTGGCTGAGGTGCACCCATGACCGGCTCGGAAACCAGATTGCACAGCGGAGAAGGTGCGGTGGGATTCGAGATGGTCAGTGACCTGTTTGTTGACTTGGCTTTCGAAGACCTTAGATAGGCAGGGCAGGATGGATATAGGTCTGTAACAGTTTGGGTCCAGGGTGTCTCCCCCTTTGAAGAGGGGGATGACTGCGGCAGCTTTCCAATCCTTGGGGATCTCAGACGATATGAAAGAGAGGTTGAACAGGCTGGTAATAGGGGTTGCGACAATGGTGGCAGATAGTTTCAGAAATAGAGGGTCCAGATTGTCAAGCCCAGCTGATTTGTACGGGTCCAGGTTTTGCAGCTCTTTCAGAACATCTGCTATCTGGATTTGGTTAAAGGAGAACCTGGAGAGGCTTGGGCGAGGAGCTGCGGGGGGGGCGGAGCTGTTGGCCGAGGTTGAAGTAGGAAGGCATGGCCAGCCGTTGAGAAATGCTTATTGAAGTTTTCGATAATCATGGATTTATCAGTGGTGACCGTAGCCTCAGTGAGGATCACAATGGGTCAGATCAGCTTGGCAATAGCTGACAATCATCAGACCCTCTCCCACACGCAAAGGAGGGTCGTAAATTCTAAGCACTAGAGAACTCTCAATTCAATTGAAGGGCTTTATTGGCATGAGAAATATATGTTAACATTGCCAAAGCAATTGAAGTAGATAATCAAAAGTGAAATAAACAAGAAAAATGAACAGTAAACTTTACACTCACAGAAGTTCTAAAAGAATTAAGACATTTAAAATGTTGTGTGTGTATATATATATATTTATTAGAGGTTGACCGATTAATCGGAATGGCCGATTAATTATAATTAAGTTTTCATAATGGGAAATTGGTATTTTTGGGCGCCGATTTGCCTATTTAAAAAAAAAATGTTATTATTATTAATATTATTTTTTTAAATGTAAAAATTATTTTTATTTTTTTATTTTTATACCTTTATTTAACTAGGCAAGTCAGTTAAGAATACATCCTTATTTTCAATGACGGCCTAGGAACGGTGGGTTAACTGCCTTGTTCAGGGGCAGAACAACAGATTTTCACCTTGTCAGCTCGGGGGATCTTGCAATCAATCTTGCAACCTTACAGTTAACTAGTCCAATGCAATAATGACCTGCCTCTCTCTCGTTGCACTCCACAAGGAGACTGCCTGTTACGTGAATGCAGTAAGCCAAGGTAAGTTGCTAGCTAGCACTAAACTTATATTATAAAAAACAATCAATCATAAATCACTAGTTAACTACACATGGTTGATGATATTACTAGATATTATCTAGCGTGTCCTGCGTTGCATATAATCTGACTGAGCATACAAGTATCTGACTGACCGGTGGTAGGCAGAAGCAGGCGTGTAAACATTCATTCAAACAGCACTTTCGTGCGTTTTGCCAGTAGCCCTTCTTTGTGCGTCAAGCATTGTGCTGTTTATGACTTCAAGCCAATCAACTCCCGAGATGAGGCTGGTGTAACCGAAGTGAAATGGCTAGCTAGTTAGCGCGAGCGAATAGCATTTCAAACGTCACTCGCTCTGAGCCTTCTAGTAGTTGTTCCCCTTGCTCTGCATGGGTAACGCTGCTTCTATGATGGCTGTTGTCGTTGTGTTGCTGGTTCGAGCCAAGGGAGGAGCGAGGAGAGGGACGGAAGCTATACTGTTACACTGGCAATACTAAAGTGCCTATAAGAACATCCAATAGTCAAAGGTTAATGAAATACAAATGGTATAGAGGGAAATAGTCCTATAATTCCTATAATAACTACAACCTAAAACTTACCTGGAAATATTGAAGACTCATGTTAAAAGGAACCACCAGCATTCATATGTTCTCATGTTCTGAGCAAGGAACTGAAACGTTAGCTTTCTTACATAGCATATATTGCACTTTTACTTTCTTCTCCAACACTTTGTTTTGCATTATTTAAACCAAATTGAACATGTTTCATTATTTATTTGAGGCTAAATTGATTTTATTGATGTATTATATTAAGTTAAAATAAGTGTTCATTCAGTATTGTTGTAATCGTCATTATTACAAATACATACATTTTTTAATGTAATTTTTTAAATCGTCCGATTAATCGGTATTGGCTTTTTTGGTCCTCCAATAATCGGTATCGGTAGCGGCGTTGAAAAATCATAGTCGACCTCTAAGATATATACAGTGTTGTAACGATGTGAAAGTACAAAAGGGAAAATAAATAAACATAAATATGGATTGTATTTACAATGATGTTTGTTCTTCACTGGTTGCCCTTTCCTTGTGACAACAGGTCACAAATCTTGCTGCTGTGATAACACACTGTGGCATTTCACCCAGTAGATATGGGAGTTTATCAAAATCGGGGTTGTTTTTGAATTCTTTGTGGATCTGTGTAATCTGAGGAAATTATGTGTCTCTAATATTGTCATACATTTGACAGGAGGATAGGAAGTGCAGCTCAGTTTCCTCCTCATTTTGTGGGTAGTGTGCACATAGCCTGTCTTCTCTTGAGAGGCAGGTCTGCCTACGGTGGCCTTTCTCAATAGCAAGGCTATGCTCACGGAGTCTGTACATAGTCAAAGCTTTCCTTAAGTCTGGGTCAGTCACAGTGGTCAGGTCTTCTGCCACTGTGTACTCTCTTTTTAGGGCCAAGTAGCATTCAAGTTTGTGCTGTTTTTTTTGTTAATTACTTGACACAGTTACTTTCTCACAGGAGCTCACTGTATTGCTCAACCTAAGGTGAATGATTTGTCACTAGGTCTGTCCTATTGTTATACTATGTAACTAAAGGAAACACTTCTAATGCGGTCCAGATGGTGTTTCAGATTGTGTTTCTATTTATAGCAGGGGTTGGAACCGGTTCAGGGAACAGAACTGAAAATCGGAACAGAACCGTTCTTTTAAAAGCATGGGAACCGGTTAATAACGTTATTTTAGGTTCCTGGCATTTTTTTCCCCAGTCCCACAAAAAAAAACATAACAAAGCGCCTATGCAAAACCCTCACTGTCACTCGGAAACATATTCTAGTGTCTGCCTGCCAGCTGAAAGTCTTTGCCAGTGCGTGTGTAGTAGAGATCGACCGATTAATCGGAATGGCTGATTTCAAGTTTTCATAACAATCGGAAATCGGTATTTTTGGGCGCCGGTTTTGCTGATTAAATTGTTTTTTTTATACCTTTTATTTAACTAGCCAAGTCAGTTAAAGAACACATTCTTATTTTCAATGACGGCCTACAAGTGTGAACGGTGTGTTAACTGCCTTGTTCAGGGGCAGAACGACAGATTTTCACCTTGTCAGCTCAGGGGATTCAATCTTGCAACCTTACAGTTAACCAGTCCAACGCTCTAACCACCTGCCTTTCATTGCACTCCACGAGGAGCCTGCCTGTTACGCGAATGCAGTAGAAGCCAAGGTAAGTTGCTAGCTAGCATTAAACTTATCTTTTAAAAAACAATCAATCAATCATAATCACTAGTTATAACTACACATGGTTGATGATATTACTCGTTTATCTAGAGTGTCCTGCGTTGCATATAACCGATGCAACGCTGGGGGATGATTTAACAAAGCGCAATCGTTGGACGACTGTACCTAACCATAAACACCAATGCCTTTCTTAAAATCAATACACAGAAGTATATATTTTTAAACCTGCATATTTAGCTAAAATAAATCCAGGTTAGCAGGCAATATTAACCAGGTGAAATTGTGTAATTTCTCTTGTGTTCATTGCACGCAGAGTCAGGGTATATGCAACAGTTTGGGCAGCCTGGCTCATTGCGAACTAATTTGCCAGAATTTTACGTAATTATGACATAACATTGAAGGTTGTGCAATGTAACAAGAATATTTAGACTTAGGGATGCCACCCGTTAGATAAAATACCGAACGGTTCCGAATTTCACTGTAATAATAAACGTTTTGTTTTCGAAATGATAGTTTCCGGATTCGACCATATTAATGACTAAAGGCTCGTATTTCTGTGTGTTATTATGTTATAATTAAGTCTATGATTTGATAGAGCAGTCTGACTGAGCGATGGTAGGCAGCAGCTGGCTCGTAAGCATTCATTCAAACAGCACTTTCGTGCATTTTGCCAGAAGCTCTTTGCAAGCACAGCGCTGTTTATGACTTCAAGCCTATCAGCCTAATGGCTGGTGTAACCGATGTGAAATGGATGGCTAGCTAGCTGGGTGTGCGCTAATAGCTTTTCAAACGTCACTCGCTCTGAGAGACTTGGAGTAGTTATTCCCCTTGCTCAGCAAGGGCCATGGCTTTTGTGGAGCGATGGGTAACGCTGCTTCAAGTGTGGCTGTTATCGATGTGTTCCTGGTTCGAGCCCAGGTAGGGGCGAGGAGAGGGACGGAAGCTATACTGTTACACTGGCAATACTATAGTGCTTATAAGAACATCCAATATTCAAGGTATATGAAATTCAAATGGTATAGAGAGAAATCGCCCTATAAATACTATAACTACAACCTTAAACCTCTTACCTTGGAATATTGAAGTCTCATGTTGAAAGGAACCACCAACTTTCAAATGTTCTCATGTTCTGAGCAACAACATTAGCTTTTTTACATGGCACATATTTCACTTTTACTTCTCCAACACTTTGTTTTTGCATTATTTAAACCTAATTGAACATGTTTCATTATTTATTTGAGGCTAAATAGATTTTTATTGCTGTATTATATTAAGTTAAAATAAGTGTTCATTCAGTATTGTTGTAATTGTCATTATTACAAATAAAGGAATAAATCAATTTTGTCCGATTAATCGGCTTAATTGGCGTTTTTGGTCCTCCAATAATCGGTATTGGCGTTGAAAAATCATAATCGGTCGACCTCTAGTGTGTAGGCTATATACCTGCCCCTCCCCTCCGAAGCATAGGCTACTGTAGTTTACTGGCGTTACAAGTGTGATTCAGAAATTAGGGAGAGAGATTTTCAGAGGACAATGGATTAACTTTTTTCTATGCTAGTTAAGGATACTGTAGTTAGCACGTTTCACATTTTAGATTTATTAACTACAAAAAGGGAAGACGTGTTTTATTTTAATTCTGGTGCTGCTCTGTACATGCAAGCTTGTTAGCTAGCTAGCTCTGGTCCAACGTTAAGCCAACTTTCTAAAGTTCAGCGCTTCAAGCCAAGCCTCCTCCACCCACTCTCATTTCAGCTACACTTGTCTGTCCAATGCATGTAGTCAACTGTATAGCTTGCCCGCTCCATAGCAAGCTGCTCTATCCGCACTGATTTAAGTAATTTAATGTCGAGCCAAGTGTTAAAAAAATAGATATTTCAGAGGTTTAGAAAGGAACGATATAAACCATTACTTTTTTGGGGGTTTGAACCGGTTCAGAACTTTATTTTGCTGGTTGGAACAGTGGAATGGGGGGAGAAAAATGGTTCTGTTCAGAACGAAACGATTGGAAAGTAATCTGTTCCAAACCCTGATTTATAGTAACAGTCCTGATCATTTGGACCGCCAAGCATTCCGCTGTCTGAATGCTAGATGGTCCTTGTTTGTTATTTGGGGTAGGCTCAAGGACACAGACAGGTGCGTGCTCTTCTGTCCAGCAGATTAAAACTGGGGGAAATCAAAACGTTAGAAAATGAACAAATCCACGAATGGCAGCTAAATCTAAGTCCCAGGTTTCCTCAAACTCTTTAAACTAGGATGAATTAGACCTAGTTTCTAGGCCACCAGACAAATAGGTTTCTTTCTATTTAATCTCAATGGGATTAACCTGGTAAATAAATGGTGCCATGCAGTGTAAGTAAGGGTAAAGGATGACAGAGGTTACAAATTGATCCCTTCCATTTGAAACTAAATTGAGGGAACCTGTGGCATACTATATTGTCTGTTGGATGAGAGCTTTGGTGATCTCTTACTGTATATGCAAATAAACTGTACGGATTGTTTGGATTTCTTTTGTGGAGAAATGGGAGCAACAGATTAAAGTAGAGATTTTTAATTCCAGTTCATCACAGAATGTTGTTTCTGGTTTTCAGGATAAGGTTGAGCTTATCCTGAGCTTTAGATCAGATCAACACATCAAGCCTGTTCCACTAGTTTGTTGTAAGTGGGTCGTAAACTCTGCATCCAACGTAAAATGTGCTTTACGCCTCACCAAAACATTATACCTGTTGCACCACCTGGGCGTTAGCCCTTCTATGAGCTACACCTGGGATTATCTTCTTTCATGATATGCACAGACAATAATAGCAATCTATATTTTCAAAAAGGATGTGAGTCTCGTGCTCATATATCACAACCTCCGCTGGCTTTTCGAGTGGCCATGCGTGAGTCAAAGATTATATAACCATGTATACAGATGGAGTTTCAAGTGTAACAAAATCACATTGATTATAAAGCCTGCACGACGACGTGCACCACACGGCCTATTGAAATGCATAATGACCTTAAAGTCACCAGGCCTCTCCTGAAATATGGATAATACCCTTTGTACTCCTGTCCTGAGTCTTTTGCATGTTAGAAAGATGAAGGAACTTGTCATCCTGTCATTTACATTGGGTCACTCTGTGTTGATGCAAAATCAAATTTAACATGCTGTATATACACTGAATAAATAGACAATGCTAATTTCAGTTCATGTTAGGTCCTCTGTCTCTGTGCCATGGGTCGTATGCCTATAAGGCAGGTCCTTATGGCTCTATTGACACTCTGATTAAGGTTGTTTGTGGTTTGATTGAGGGAGATGCAAGGATACAGCCCGTCTAATGAAGGGAACTAACTGTCTCGTCTGGACTCGACATCGACCAATGACACTAATGGATGCTGCCCGTAGACCCTCCTCTCCAGTTATTTGTAAATACCCGCATTTACCTAATTTCTTGTGATTTATTGCGTTGTACTCAATTACTAACAGGGTGCATTTCCATTTTTAAACAACAAACCCTGACTTAAAAAAAAAGAACTGTAAAGAAATACATAAATGTGTATTTTGTGTGTGTCAGAAAAATAGGTGTGGGCTAGACAGAGGTATGTTCACTACCGGTCAAGAGTTTGGGGCCACTTAGAAATGGCATTGTTTTTGGAAGAAAAGCACACGTTTTTTTTTTGTTCATTTTAAAATAACATCAAATTGATCAGAAATACAGTGTTGTAAATGACTACTGTAGCTGGAAACAGCTGATTTAAAAAAACAAAAAAACTAAAGGAATATCTACATAGGTGTACATAGGCCCATTATCAGCAACTATCACTCCTGTGTTCCAATGGCACGTTGTGGTAGCTAATCCAAGTTTATCATTTTAAAAGGCTAATTGATCATTAGAAAACCCTTTTGCAAGAGCTGAAAATTGTCCTGATAAAATACATAAAAAAAAAATATTTTTTATTACCCCCTTTTTTGTGGATTCAATTACAGGCTCAAAATGGCCAGAAACAAAGACCTTTCTTCTGAAACTCGTCAGTCTATTCTTGTTCTGAGAAATGAACGCTGTTCCTTGCGAGAAATTGCCAAGAAACGGAAGATCTCGTACAACGCTGTACTACTCCCTTCACAGAACAGAGAAAACTGGCTCTAACAAGAATAGAAAGGAGTGGGAGGCCCCGGTGCACAACTGAGCAAGAGGACAAGTACATTAGTGTCTAGCTTGAGAAACAGATGCCTCAAAAGTCCTCAACTGGCAGCTTCATTAAATAGTACTCGCAAAAACATCAGTCTCAACGTCAACAGTGAAGAGGCGACTCCGGGATGCTGGCCTTCTTTATTTCTGACCAATTTGATGTTATTTTAATGGTCAAAAAAAATGTGCATTTCTTTAAAAAAACAAGGACATTTCTAAGTGACCCCAGGGCTCTGAATTGTCTGATTCTACAAAGACTGCCCTGTCTGTGGGAGTCATTTATTATTTCAGTCAAGTAATCTGGTTTTCCAGGAAGTGTCTGCAGCCATAAAGGACCAGTTAATAATGTATTTTCCTCTCTACAGAGGCTAAACAGGCCATTGTGTCTGTTCAACCTCAAAATCAATACCTGCTCTATGGCAGTGTTTCCCAACCCTGGTCCTCGAGCACCCCCATCAGCACACAGCTTCGTTGTAGCCCTCGACAAACATTCAACTCATTGCGGGCTTGATGATTAGTTGACGAGTTGAATCAGGTGTGCTTGTTCAGGGTTACAATAAAAAAATGTGTACTGTTGGGGGTAGTCAAGGACTAAGGTTGAGAAACACTGCTCTATGGAAACAAAAGTTATTTGAGAACATTGGGCAACAGCTGGTATGAAACTCTGAACCTCATCATGAATGACTCCACTCAGGCCAGAGCTCTGTTCGCTGTGGACTAGATAGGTTGGCATGTGAGAGTATTCAGGCCAGCCGCTCCCAGACTTTACTTCATTACTAATATTTCAAATAAAGCTATTTATTATGTGTGTTTTTAAAATGCCGGGCGGTTAATTTAGTATGTTTTTGTTTTGAACTCGCTGACATATGAAGTCAAGGAGAGCAATGATATGTGAAAATGAACGCGCCATACAATTTGTTTAGATCTTCCACTTCTCTAGCAATCCTACCTGGATTTGGGTGAATCCAATATCCCTTCTATCGGAATAAGTCTTCCCATTGTCAAGTTTGCAAATAAAATACTGCAGTTTCGAATGAAATCAAGAACCATTGGGAAACGGCAGCACTCCAAAATGTTTTTAAAGTGGACAAAACTACGTCGCTGTAATGGGTGTCGTCGTCGGATGAGGAGGAACTGAACACTTAAACAAAAATAACAACGTGAATACACAAATCAGTCCTGTCAGGTGAAGAACAGAAAACAACTACCCACAAAAACCATGTGGGAAAAAGCTACCTAAGTATGGTTCCCAATTAGAGACAACGATAGACAGCTGTCCCTGATTGAGAACCATACCCGGCCAAAACAAAGAAATACAAAAACATAGAAAAAAGAACATAGAATGCCCACCCAAATCGCACCCTGACCAAACCAAAATAGAGACATAAAAAGCTCTCTAAGGTCAGGGCGTGACAGTCGCTTCATTTGACCTTTAAAAAAATAAATACAAATTAGGCCGGGCAAGCTAATGTGTTTCCACAGTTATGCCTTCATCAGATGCATAATGGATGCTCTGAAGGCATAACTGCCGGAAAACACGTTAGCCTGCCTGGCCAAAAATAAAAAGAGGTAGGTAACGTCTTTTTAAAATTATTATTATTATTATTTTTTACATTTGAGTGCAGCTGTTCTTGAACTCGGGATTTCATTTGAAGCCATTGTCACATATGGCAGACCACCCAGCTAATAAAGTGATAGCACACCTGTTACACACTCAAATACTGTAGCTCTCGGCAACAGCTGAGAAGGGGCACTCTTCTCTCGCCACTGTTGTTGATAATTATGTTTCCTCTCCCATCTTAGGAGGACCCGTAATTACCTTTACCAGGGAATTAAATTGGGAGGAAATAACGTTATCTTTTCTTTGAAGGATAGGCTACACAAACACACCTACACTCCCACGCGCGCACACACAGAAACACACACAGATACAGACATGCACACAAACACACCGATACAGACATGCACACAGAAACGCACACAGATACAGACATGCACACAGAAACACACACAGATACAGACATGCACACAAACACACCGATACAGACATGCACACAGAAACGCACACAGATACAGACATGCACACAGAAACACACGCAGATACAGACATGCACACAGAAACACACGCAGATACAGACATGCACACAGAAACACACGCAGATACAGACATGCACACAGAAACACACACAGATACAGACATGCACACACAAACACACACAGATACAGACATGCACACACAAACATAAGAGAAAAGGAAAAAGTCAATTCCTACAATTTTGAAAAGGAAGATGACAGATGACGATGACAGGATGTCTGGTTGACATGGCGCGCCTAAGAAATCAATGCACCATACAATCCAATTGATCAAATCAAATTATTTTTCATATGCGCCGAATACAACCGGTGCAGACTTTACCGTAATCTTCTTCGGTACGTGCCCTTCCCCAACAATGCAGAGTAAAAAAGTAAAGCATTTGCTAAATTAAAAACAGAAATAGTAACATAATAAAATAACAATAACGAGGCTATATACAACCAATATCAGTACCGAGTCAATCTGCAGGGGTACGAGGTAGAGGTAAAATGTACATGTAGGTCGGGTTAAAAGTGACTAGGAAATCAGGATGGATAATAAATAAGAGTAGCAGAAGCGTATGTGAAGAGCTTGAAAGTGTGTCCGTTTTAGAATTTTGAGGTGAGAATTTGACAAGGTGCAAACAACGACGAGCAGAGGAAGAGAGTGAGCAACTCAATTTGGACTCACTGACTGGCTTCTTTCTTTTCTTATGTTTAAAATATGAGATCTGCCTGGGGAGTGGAGTACCTCTGTACCACTCCAGCTGAGTTACAGCTCGGCTACATTAGGAAGAGAAATGGAGACTGAGAAATATTGAGGCAAATGAAGACTAGATTTATATGGATCACCAAAGTAGGCTTTATCAACACTACCAATGGGCTTCAGATTGCTATAAGGTTCACCAGAAAATGGTTGTGGGCGTTTTTGTTAATTGAGACAAGCTGGTTTGCCAATGTTGCCTTCCACTTCCCTCTCGCTGCCTCTGCGCGTTTCCATAGCTGCGAAGAGAGCGTCTGTTTTTTGGAGTGCTGCCCTCAACGCTTTACTGTTGAACAAAAAGGTGACGGTTTATTTGTAATGTAAATAATGTGTGGGGGAAGTGGAGCGCTTCTCCATGGGGAATCAACATTAGAGAAAGAGACTGACTAACTGACTCTGACTCTCTCTCAGAGAGAGAGAGAGAGAGAGAGAGACTGACTGACTCTCTCGCTCTCTCTGACTGACTGAATGACTTCTCTGATCATATTAAATGTTGTTATTGATGTTACCGGGCAACTGATAATAGATATGACCTTTGACTGTTGGCACACCGCTGGCTGAAATTCTACTCTGAATGTAGATGTAGTCTAGCAACATTCAGTGCAGTACATGGCATCTAGTGCAACAGTTAGACCTATAGAATATCAGTGAGTGACAGGAGAGCCCATCTGGTTTGCACTGCTGTCAGTGAACCATGGCAGATGGATGAGTCATTCTTCCAGGTTCCTTATAATAGAGATGTACATGTAGTGTCAGACCGCCCTGGCATTTGGGAAAACGTTACTTTAATGTCACATCTAACGGTCTCGAATCAAATTTGATTTGTTACATGCGCCCGACTACAACAAGTGTAGACCTTACCGTGAAATGCTGACTTATAAGCCCTTAATCAACAATGCAGTTCAAGAAATAGAGTTAATAAAATATTTACTAAATAAACTAAAAAATAAATAAATATATATATATATATATATATATATATATATATATATATATATAGTATGAAAAAGTAACACAAGAAATGTACATAACAATAATAAGTCTATATACAGGGGGTGCCGAGTCAATGTGCGGGGGTACAGGTTAGTCGAGGCCCCCGTCCTAAAGATACCTGCTGGTCTGCTGTATAAAACCACGTCAGTTTATACTGTATGACCACCCTATCCCATGCTGCCTGAAATGAAACCAGAAGGGATGATGATGGAGAGAGAGACAGAGAGTGAGCGTGGGCACACTCTCCAACCCCACTGCTGAGTGGGCTTCAGTTTCGACGGCACGACTCTCATTTGGATATAGTTGAGTGGCGAGAGGGGGGAGGCCTAGCTGCTGAAGGGAACCCACACACAGAACGCCCATTCTTGGCAGAGGTCCAGGCTTACCACGAGGGGATGTTTCTGTATTGTCAGTACAGGGAGTACACTGTACGGAGAAATAAACACAGAACAGCTGACTTCAGTGAAACAGCCGTAGCATCTCTCTCGCTCTGCTCTCCAGATTAGACTACAGTGTATTAATGAAGCATTGTCCTAGCAAGTTTACCGTGTGGTCTGGGCTGTCCAGCTCAGTTCTGTTCTAATGGCAGATGAATTACAAGACTGCTGCTGTAACTGTACTGTAACTGTTTAGCACATTGTGTCGACAGTAGACAGTTTGTACAATACTTAGTCGTTGTAAGAACCCCAAGGAATATGTGGGAATGTAGCTGCATTATCTACCACCAATCTTTATAGAATACCGGTTGTTTAGGTTTGGCTGGTTGAGAGCGGTTGAGGAAATCTAAAAGACTCGGAACATGAAGCGTTGACCTAATTTTGAGACACGGTTTCATTCTTTTGAACATAAATCAGTCATCATCTCATTTCCCCTCTAGAAAGCGATCAATAAATCACGAATCATTTCTCTTTTTTTTTTCCCCGAGTGTTTTTCTGCTGGAATAGGAAGTTCTAGGTAAATGTCCTTTCGGGCAGTATGTGAAGCGTTGACATAGGAAGCAGCTGTGGTTCAGCTCCTCGTCAGAAAGCCTCAGGGATATTCTGCTGTATCACTCTGGCTCGGCAGAATTCTCCACTGCTATAGTTTGACCCACCAAAGTGCAGTCTCGCGTCGTGCATTGCGTATCCCCGTTTCTTATTCTGCATGATGTTCTTTCAGCTGCTGTACAGTATACTTACACACCACTTGTAAGGTACCTCTTTTATTTCAGACTTTCGCCTGTGGCGTTCAGTAACGTGTAGTGTCTCTCTGGTCCTCTCTGTCACTGAAGAGGTTGTCACATAACAGTAAGTACCTGTCAGTTGCTTTTACCTGTCAGCCTATCTGAGAGACGGATGGAGATGAGGGTGTGACAGGAAGATCTTTGATAAGGAAAAGGAGCAGCGCTCGCTCACCATTTTTTTTAAACAAACTTTTATTTAAGCAGCTATTAAAAGCGCAACGTTTCGGCTTTCATCAATGGCCTTCAATGGTGACAGAAAGAGACCACTTTCTAATAGATGTGTGTTAGACCAAAATAATGGAAAGCTCCACGCGACCATGTTTTTAGGGCTATGTGTTCTTTTCTTCCATGAACTATGTGGGAAATTGCTAGTCTTTTAGGTGATGGTCTGATTATCAGATTTGTTCCGCTCACAAGGTGGCTTATTCAGTCTGCTGCTTGTTCTGCTTCAGCAGGTCATGGTAACTTGGCAGCAACTGGAATGTAATGAGCTAGGCCTATTGAAAGATTCTGGTATGGCAGAGTAGGTTATTTCTTGCTGATTGGATTGGAATAGTACAAGAGAGCTCGGAATGTTCTAATATGGAACATTGATTAGCAGCATGACCTTATTCAACGAAATCTGGGCCATTTTTTTTTTACACACGTGTGCCTTATACAAGACACAAGATGACACATATATGAAGGGACTTACCCTAATCATGAAATTGGTGATTCCCCCCCCCCCCCCCCCCCCCCCCACCTTGTCACATCTTAGCGTGGTCCCAGATCTGTTTGGGCTGTCTTGCCAGCACCTATGATCGTTGTCATAACCAAACCTTGTTGGTCCATGGGTGGAGATGATACAATGCCCTCTAGTGGATATAGTTTGAAAGGCATGAAATGTGCTGAAGTGGCCCTGAAGTGTTAATTTGTTGAGTGACAATGGTCACCTGTGCTTTTAAGCCAGATATGCAATGTGCATTTAAAAGGAGTAGGTTATAAGTACTTCAAGGCATTTATCTCTTTTTTCCCCCCAGACTAAATGAGTATGTGTATAAATGCACAGGGCCATCAATGGGGGAGGGAGGGAGGGGGAGACATGGAGTGGGGTAGAAAGGGGAGGGAGAGTGTATCCCTTTCATCCGGAGAACATAAGAGACTGAGAGCGGGAACCCTTTGGTCGGCTGAAATTGGCTTACAATTCAGATGAAAGTCTTGGCCAAAACGCACATGTATCACGTCTAGCTAACAAGAGAGACTGAACAGAGAAACAAAATGGAGAGCCATCTTGCGGGACAGGCATCACTCCACCTTCCCTCGCACTCTCATCTTTGATCATCTACACGTGTGTGGGTGTGTGGGTGCTGCATGTACTAATGAATTAATTTAACAATGTTGGTGGATTTTCTTTCACCCTTAATTCACTTAATCAAAGGGATTCATGCCTTGTCGGTGTTTAAACCAGCCTGGTGGTGGTGTGAGTTTGACTATAGCGTCCCACGCGCTGCCGCATCAACCCAAAGAGAAGTTAGCTCTACTGTACTAAAAGCAGAACCATACAGCCACTCACCTAAAACAGAACACTGTCTCATCTTGAGAGGTTTGATAAACCGCTAAAAGTGGCACATGACAGAATGTCAGTTCACAGACGGCGAGCCTGATGTGACTCTGAGGTCAGTGACTCAACAAATAATCTCTCAATTTCCAAACCGCTCTGGCAGCAAGGTGTGAACGCACAGCACAGCACAGCACAGTCAGAGAGGGAGTCCGAGAGCTCAGGCTGGTTGTTCTTTTCGCAGCAGTGATCTGAGTGGCACTTGGCTCAATGCAGCTATCTCTCTGTGGTCTATGTGACTGCTAACCCATCTCATGGTTCCTCACTTTAGCTTCCTTCAAATTCAGTCAGCATTTCTCAAGGAGCCGGCATGTGAATATCTTGCCGCCCTATGCTTCACACACTTAAACAGCTGAAGTAGCATAAGGTCTTTGTAACGCACACTCATGAAACTTTTCTGATGATAACATCTGGCAGTAGAGAGCGTCGAGGTATAAGGGTTTATGTCAGTTGCTATGCCGTGGACACTACACCTTACGAAGAGCTACCGTGTTCCATGCTGACATAATATGTGACAGACCGTCTGTAATAAACACTGAACAAAAAAATATATAAACGCAACATGTAAAATGTTGAGCCAATGTTTCATGAGCTGAAATATAAGATCCCAGAAATGTTCCATACCCATAAAAAAAGCTTATTTCTCTAAAATGTTGCACACACATTTGTTTACTCCCCTGGTAGTGAGCATTCCTACTTTGCCAAGATCCACCTGACCGGTGTGGCATATCAATACGCTGATTACACGACATGATCATTACACAGGTGCACCTTGTGCTGGGGACAATAAAAGGCCACTCTACAATGCCGCAGATGTTTTGAGGGAGTGTGCAATTGGCATGCTGACTGTAGGAATATCCACCAAAGCTGTTGCCAGACCAATGTCGTTTTACAGAATTTGGCAGTACGTCCACCCAGCCTCACATCCACAGGCCACGTGTAACCACACCATCCCAGGACCTCCACATTCGGCTTCTTCACCTGCGGGATCGTCTGGGACCAGCCACCCGGACAGCTAGTGAGACTGTGGTTTTGCACAACCGAAGAATTTCTTCAAACTGTTAGAAATCGTCTCAGGGAAGATCACCTGTGTGCCCGTTGTCCTCACCAGTTTGGCGTCGTAACCAACTTCTTCAGTGGGCAAATGCTCACCTTCGATGGCCACTGGCACGCTAAAGAAGGTTGCTCTTCACGGATGAATCCCGGTTTCAACTGTACAAGGCAGATGACAGACAGCGTGTATGGCGTCGTGTGGGCGAGCGGTTTGCTGATGTCAACATTGTGAACAGAGTGCTCCATAGAGGTGGTGGGGTTATGGTATGGGGAGGCATAAGCTACAGACAACAAACACAATTTCATTTTTATTGATGGCAATTTGAATGGACAGAGATACCGTGACGAGATCCTGAGGCCCATTGTCGTGCCATTCCAGCGCCGCCACCACCTCATGTTTCAGCATGATCATGCACAGTCCCATGTCGCAAGGATCTGTACAAAATTCCTGTAAGCTGAACATGTCCCAGTTCTTCCATGGCCTGCATACTCACCAGACATGTCACCCATTGAGCATGTTTGGGATGCTCTGGATCAACGTGTATGACAGCGTTCCAGTACCCGCCAATATACAGCAACTTCACACAGCTATTGAAGAGGAGTGGGACAACATTACATAGACCACAATCAACAGCCTGATCAACTCTATTCGAAAGAGATGTCGCTCTGCATGAGGCAAATGCTGGTCACACCAGATACTGACTGGATTTCTGATCCACGCCTCTTACCTTTTTTCAAGGTATCTGTGACCAACAGATGCATATCTGTATTCCCAGTCATGTGATATCCATAGATTCGGGCCAATGAATTGAATTTATTGAGTTCCTTATATAAACTGTAACTCAGTAAAATCTTTGAAATTGCTGCGTTACATTTTATGTTTTTGTTCAGTGTAGCTATACCCACAATCGTTCAAACCTAGAGCCAAACTAGTCTGTTTGTCACAACCGCTTTAGCGAACATTGGATATTACTCACGTAACCACGGTTCTATGACCTAAGCGTCACATTCACTTGACTACATAAAAATATGTATAAAAAAATAAATCCACTACGTGCTGCTTTTAATCTGCTGGCGGGACGGATCCAGCCCGGAGGGCATATTTTGCCCAGGACTGATCTATATGATGATAGGGCATCAGGTTGTCCCTGTCCCTAACTCTGATCTCAGACCTGAAGAGATACGAGATCAGATGGTCACCATGACAGATGTCGGTCTTAGCTTTTTCTTTTTTTATGTTCTGCCTATCCTCTCTGTCTCTCACCCACATTTTGTCTGTCTGTCTGTCTGTCTGTCTGTCTGTCTGTCTGTCTGTCTGTCTGTCTGTCTGTCTGTCTGTCTGTCTGTCTGTCTGTCTGTCTGTCTGTCTGTCTGTCTGTCTGTCTGTCTGTCTGTCTGTCTGTCTGTCTGTCTGTCTGTCTGTCTGTGTCTGTCTCACATTCTCTTACTCACGCTGTCTTTTTACATGTAAGGTAGTGCAGGGGCTCGGTCTGCTCTGCTCCTCGTCTTTCGGCTCACACAGCGCTACACCATCAGCCAGGAATGCAAGCTAAATCAAGGAGGCTGGGAGACAAACGGAGATATCTCTCCTCCATCCTCTCACTTCCAACTGTTTTATTGTTGTAATACGTGTGCCAAGCAATAAGTGACATTCAACTAAACTTGTCTGCCCATTAGCTTTTACAATTGCGATACTGTCCAATCCGGGAATACAACTCTGAGGTCAAAAGTTCAGGCATACTGTAACTCAATATATATGACAGGTACTGTACTGTAGGATTCAAGGCCTTCATTTTTAGTTCAACATGCTGTATAAAGTTTCTCATTGCCCTCCCCATCAACTATCAAAGATAAACATTGGGGGTAGGGGGAATGTCCTCCAGCTGTCTAAAAATAGCCAGCAACTCAATCAGTTTGGCCATGTTTTATTTTTACCATGTTTTTGGCATGCTCTCCCCGTGCGTGCGCTCTCTCTCTCTCTCTCTCTCTCGATCTCTCTCTCTCACTTACACACATTCTCACTCAGTCACTCTCACTCACTCACTCACTCACTCACTCACTCACTGGCTTATGTCACAAGCCATGAGGAAGTCATGAAACAGGAAGTGAGCAGAAGTGGACGGGGGGGGGGGTGTAAGATAGTTCTGAGAGACAGACGACGCAGTTGTCAGTTGGACTGGAGCTCCGTAACTCGTTGCTAGGTTTGTGTTGGGGGCTGACACAGGAATGCTAGACAGGACAAGGAAGACCGCTCTTTGGTGAGCCGCCGCAAAGGAAGGCAGAGTGGGGACAAAGGACTGGATATGTGGGGTCGCTGGGGGAAGTGGGACGTCCCTCCAACCCCTCCACTTGCCCTCACTCACAGGTAGTGGTGTGTGCTCCTTACTTCCCTTTGTTTTTTGGTCACAAACCACTAATGGCCAGAACGTGGTGTGAAACCCAGACTATGGAAACATTTCTCTATATTTTGGTTTGATTTGTTTAGTGGGACTTTTGGTTTAGTATGTCTAAGAGTATACTCAGTAAAGCTTTACTTGGGTTACAGATGCTGAACACTAAGATGGCGTGGTGAGATAATAATATAAAAGGAAGTTGAGGCTGTGTCAAACTTAGAAATGTAGTTTTGCAGCGTCCGCTTATAAATAGCTTGGCCATCCACCAGGATGGGATTAATTTATGACATTAAACAGGGCTGTATAACGTTCCAGAAAGTTGTCCATTATCCCGAGAATTTGACTGGGATGAACCGGTTGAAGACTAATGTCGTGCAATGCTGAAGTTGTGCTGTTTTTGGGATGTTGCTGATGCTATGACGGTGAGCAATAGTCAAGGGCTGGATGTTTGTTTTGTTCTGGGAAAATGAGCAGTTTATAGTTCTCATTTGTGCAACATCTGCTATGTGCAACAACTGACTTCTTCTCATTTAGATTGGTTGCGCAATTCTCCATAAAAGAAAAAGGTGTATATCGTAACATTCACACTTGGTATATTATCCCTATTTGTCTTAAGACTTTTCACTCATCTTGCAATGCGCCCACGTTATATTTACTTAGTACAGGAGTGTGGGTCATTGATTCAACCCCTGGGGAGAAATGTAACTCAGTTGCACAACATACCCATGGGGGGGCGCCCTAAACCTCTGCTTGTTTTGTTCTGCATCTCCATCTGCTTATCTCTCTCTCTCTCGCTTTCTGAGTTTCTGGTTAGTCATGCCGTCATCCGTCATTCGTTTTATAACTGCTGTTCTTTTCACTGTATGTCCTTCTGACCCAATGATTGCGTTAACTTAACTAGAGGCAATATAGCGGTAATGCACTGTTTGATACCGTAGGCCTATAGTGTGACGCGTTCTCTGTCTATTCCATTCTTGAAATCTAAGTTCTAAAGTTCTCTTTGAGCTGTTGTGGATCTTCTATTTATGACAGTTGAAACCAGGCGGTGTGTTGCTGTTTGAATACCCCCCCCCCTCATGTAACACAGCTGAGGGGTATACTAAGGAGGAGGATCAATGAGTCGGCTAACTTTGATTAAAACAACCAGAAATAATTACTACTACAAAAAGGAAGCTAAACATAGATATGTCTTTTTGGTTGTTGAGTCAATTAGATCATGCCCATTTCAAGCTTATCTTTCTTTAAAAAAAATATAATTTCCAAATATTTAGGCATGTGAGCTAATTGATTCCATTTTGAAGTAAACCCTTCTGATGGAAAGAACTAGGACCAAAACAAAAGCCTATGGAACAATAGCAGGAAACACCTTGCGGGTTCAGTTGTAAAAGTGAGTACAACTCCCCCGCTGGTGACCTCACTTCCTTCCTGTCAAAGTAGTAGAAAGTGACAACAGGACAGGGAGAGGGGCCATGCTGCTGCTAGTGCCCTAAACTGCCCAGGAATGTGGAATTTTCAGGTGGACCTAAAATAAAATCATGCTTATCTATTTACTTGTTGACAGATCAGACACTTTGCTGTCTGTGGACTCTACACTCCTTATATTTTACTGTAGGGCCACAATGTAGTAGCAATGCGGTGGCCTGATGACTGGTTTCAAGTGGGATGTTCTGATTTTATTCAATCTGCACAGTAAAGGTTGTCTGCTCAGTGCTCAGTATGAGGCCTTCTCCCTCAACCCCACACGTCCTGGGGTGCTCCCCAATAACCTGTCTGCTTCTCTACATTCCTCTGTTCCTCCTCACCTGTGGAGTCCTGTCCCAGTCTACCCCTCTACCCCTCCCCCTCTCCTCCTGGGAGGAGCCTCAGCATGAATTACAGCTCTTTTTGGCCCCTTCTAATAGAGCTCGCCAGCTTGTAGTCCTGAAAAATGGAAACGAGTTAGCATTTTCTACCTCTGGTTCGTTGGCCATTACTATGGGGGAAATGAATGGGGTTTTGGGATAAACACCGAAAATAAGGTCTGCGGTTAACACAGGGTTAGGAGATATTTTCTGTTTTGTTCTATGAGATAATATCAGTCAGTTAAAAGGACCTTTATGAATTATGAAGCCTTTTATGTGCTTTTTTTTGTGATTACATAAATGCTTAAAAATTCACAAAAAAATGATGTAAACTGATGAGGATTCTAATAGAACAAAACGTATATGATGTCTTAAGCCTGTGTTTAACACAGATCTTATTTTCTGCAATTATCCTAAAATCCTATTCATTTCCCCATAGGCTTTGGCCAACAAGCCATGAGAGTTTTGCCTGAAAAAACAAACCATTACTATTGCTCTCTATGGTCAGCTAATATAATGACCAACTCACCACATCTACTGAGATGCCAATCACAGAGCCTTCTATAATCTAAAGGACTGCTGTCTGGTAGTTTGATATGATGTTCCCAGTTATCGTCGTCATACCTCACAAGCTGTCTTTAATTTTTTTAAATGGAATTCTCAAATATATCAATGTGCATTCAGGAAGTTTTCAGATCCCTTCACAGGTTACATCCTTATTCTTAAAAAATAATGACAAAGCAAAAACAGATTTTTATCCATTTTTGCTAATTTATATATTTTAAAATAACATTGGCATAAGTATTCAGACCCTTTACTCAATACTTTGTTGAAGCGCCTCGAGTCTTCTTGGGTATGACGCTACAAGCTTGGCACGTCTGTATTTGGGGAGTTTCTCACATTTTTTTTTCCTGCAGATCCTCTCATGCTCTGTCATGTTGGACAGCTATTTTCAGGTCTCTCAAGAGATGTTCAATTGGGTTCAAGTCAGGGCTCTGGCTGGGCCACTCAAGGACATTCGAAGACTTGCCCAAAGCCAGTCCTGCGTTGTTTTGGCTGTGTGTGCTTAGGGTTGTTGTCCTGATGGAAGGTGAATCTTCGTCCCAGTCTGAGAACCTGCTCCAGAGGCCAAAGAGGCCAAAGAGTTCAATCTTGGTTTCAGATAATCTAGTTTCTCATGGTCTGAGAGTCTTTATGTGCCTTTTGGCAAACTCCAAGCGGGCTGAAATGCCTTTCACAGAGGCGTGGCTTCCGTCTGGCCGCTCTACCATAAAGGCCTGGTTGGTGGAGTGCTGCAGAGATGGTTCTTCTTCTCGAAGATTCTCCCATTTCCACAGAGGAGCTCTGTCAGAGTGACCATAAGGTTCTTAGTCTAGGAATAGTCTTGGTGGTTCCAAACTTCTTCCATTTAAGAATTATGGAGGCAACTGTGTTCTTGGGGACCTTCAATGCTGCTGAAATCATTTGGTACCATTCCCCAGATCTGTGCCTCGGCACAATCCTGTCTCGGAACTCTACGGACAATTCCTTCAACCTCATGGCTTGGTGTTTGCTCTGACATGCACTGTCAACTGTGGGACCTTTATATAGACAGGTGTGCCTTTCCAAATCATGTCCAATCAATTGAATTTACCACAGTTGGACTCCAATCAAGTTGTAGAAACATCCCAAGGATGATCAATGGAAACAGGATGCACCTGAGCTCAATTTCGAGTCTCATAGCAAAGTGTCTGAATACTTATGTAAATAAACATTTGCAAAAGTGTCAACTGTTTTCACTTTGTCGTTATGGGGTATTGTGTGTTGATTGACGAAGGAAAAATTTCATTTAATCCATTTTAGAATAAGACTGTAACGTAGCAACGTGGGAAAAGTGAAGGGGTCTGAATACTTTCCGAAGGCACTCTATCATAAAATATTGACCAACTATAAAATATTGCTGAGACATTGACCTACGATAATGTTTGTTATAAAGAGACTGCAACACGGACAGAAGACACTTGCTGTTTGAACCACAGGGGATGAAAGGTCTCTCCACAGAAACAGCCCACCCCCATAATGTAATTGGGGTGTGACGTGGCCCCAGATAGCAAGGCAGTCCAGAGCCATCATTATTCACTGAATTAAAAGAGAGACCTTTTCCAGCTCCCCATATCCTGGACCTATCGCTTCCTAATTGATACAGTTAACTGCAGTGTGGTCCATTAGGCCGAGACTGTGCCTGGTGTGGTCCATTAGGCTGAGACTGTGCCTGGTGTGGCCAGTGTAGGGGGGTGGGGGGGGGACGATCAGAGCCTCCTAAGCCTGGACCTGCGGCTAAACACTAATCAGTGAGGTTCCTCTTCACTGGCCCTCGATGGTGCGACTCACATTGACACAAAACTCTCAATTGCACACGTAGTAATATATGTGTAGTGGTAACATCAGCCGTTGTCTTGCTTGGTAGCCAATGTCTGGCTTAGTAACGTGGTAGTTGCTTGAGGTTCTTGTAGGAGTCGTGTATATTTCCTCGCTGTTGTTTTTGTGACTAATAGGTCGTCTGGTGGACTAACTGGAGCCCTGTATCCAGCCCCGTCTGTGTGGCGCTCCCATCTCTCTTCCTCCTCGTGGCATGATGCATTATTGAAGCAGAGGGCGCTCTAAAACCTGGGGATTGTTTTGGTTGATTAGAGAGGGGAGCAGGGAGAGGAGTGTGTGTGTGTGTGTGTGTGTGTGTGTGTGTGTGTGTGTTTGTGAGAGAGATTTGGCATTCGGTGTGGTTTTGATCCCCGAGAATGAAGCTGAACGAACACATTCTAGAGGTGCTGAGTCTGTTGAAAGCCCTATTATTTGTTTTGCACGGTTTATTTGAAAGATATTCCCATTGAGGACAAATAAATGAATAAACAGGGCTGGGGAGGTCCTATTTTCTGCCCAGCAGACACAGAGGAGCCTGTTTGCGGGGATCCTCTGATGGCGTCAGTCCAGGGTCTCCTTCGCCTGGTCATTTGTTGACTCATATCCCTGCATGATGGTGGTTGGACACTTTCCTCTGATTATCTCAATTTGCTGCGAATGTAAGAGGCAGATAATCACTATTTGTGTGTGAGAGTCTATTACTTTTGAGTCTGTTACTCTTGGAGAGTGGGATAAACAGAGATTACAAAAATAAATGGGGGGGGGGGGGGGGGGGGTAAAGAGAAGGCGTTGGAGAGAGAGGACTCCAAGCTGAGGTTGTTACTTCATAGATGCCACAGTTGAAATGTTCTGATCAGACAGAGTCAAGTTTGTGCTATAACCGTTATCAGCTGACTCAGGGCTGGATGAGGAACAGCTGAGCACAGCAGTGTTGCCGCATTGCACTCTACAGCGTGCGTTTTAAGCCAAACCAAATGGATGGCGTGGGCTTTCTACCCGTCTTTATGTAATGTTTGAGTAGGCTGGCAACTGAACATGTTGCAGAGCTTGGTGCCAACGCTGGAAACTCTTATCCACACACAGAAATGTACGCAATCGACTGGATCAACAAATGGAACATTAGACAACACACACGCATGCAAACACCCCATCCATCTAGATTCTCTACACCCCTGTCTGTGTATCTGGGGACAGTTCTATGGGACTGTCCCTCAGAGCCAGATTCTGGTGTCACTGTGCTCCTGACTCCACTAATTGTATGTGGCTTTTCTAACTTGTTAACACACAGGGGAAAAAACACTGTATAGGCTGGGTTTTTGTGAGCCGAAGCAACTTGGCGACTGAACGAGAACTTGGCGACTGAAGCGCCTAGCACAATACTCACCCTTCCACACTGACAGGCAAGCAGGCACAGGGAGTTTGCCGTACTCCCTCACCACACAGGGCTTATGGAGGAGTGTCCTGGGCTCTTCTTCTCCTCCCCCTCCTTCTCCCTATCTCTCATGTATTTCTAATGAACCAACAGTGGATGGCCATGCATCTGCTTCCCACCTCAGGCCAATCTGGAGAGAGAGAGAGAGATCTTTCGAAGAGACAGCTACTAAACATAGCGAGTGGAGAGTACAAGCCACACACTGAAAGACAGGAAAAACAGTCAGGCAGCTGAATAGGCACCTATGCTTGGGGTCCTATGAGTGGCTCTTCTGGATTTGACACTTCCTGGACTGTTGCAGTCCTGAGAGAGGGAGCCGACTGAGCTGTGTGAGTGCATAATTGAGCGTGAGCAGCAGGGACAGCAGTACGGACAGCAGAGGATCAGAGAAACGGGAGACCGAGGTTCTCAAAGGAGGCGGGGGGGGGAGTGAAGTGAGAGAAGGAGGAGAGGGGAGGGAAAAAAGGAATGAAGGAAACAACAACCAACTACAAGCTCCTAAGAAACAGCCTCTGCTTGAAGCCAATGGATCAAGTACTCATGGACTTGAACTCTGCAGCAGGACTTAACTTCCTGAGGAAGTGTGCTGGTGGAACTTGAGGAAAAGAGAAAGGGAGAGACAAAGAGGATTACAGGACGTAGCTCAAACAATGATCTCTCCCTCTGGCGGAATGGGAAGCTTACTCCACACGGAGGCTAATCAGGACCTGGGAGCCTAAGCATCTCTCTCTGACTTTTCTCTTCTCTGTTATCTTGTTTGGTCTATGCAGGGTGGGAGGGACTGAGGTAAGCCCGGTAGAGCTCCAGTAGACTGTTTACTCTTTTTCATGTGGGTATTTACTAGTGAGAATTGTTGCCATTTTT
Source organism: Oncorhynchus kisutch (assembly GCF_002021735.2). Lineage (NCBI taxonomy): Eukaryota > Metazoa > Chordata > Actinopteri > Salmoniformes > Salmonidae > Oncorhynchus > Oncorhynchus kisutch. The sequence goes on along the minus strand of NC_034181.2, from coordinate 56,797,265 downwards.
TTGCTGCGGCTACAGCCATGAGGACTTTGTGACTCCTGGAGCACTTTTTAAGCCCCTACTCTGGAGTGGACCAGCGTTAGTGGCTGACGGAGAGGCTGCCATGGAGCAACAGTGTGACCAGGGGGCAGGGCCTGGGCTGGCCGGGTCCGACTCAAACCCGGGCTCCCTGAGGGAAGGGGAGGGTGCCGTCGCCACCACCTCTGCCTCCTCTTCCAACTCAGACCTGCCCACCGCCCTCTTACCTGACGGGGAGCACCCAGACACGGGCCGAAGGCAAAGCAAACCCTTCACTGGCCTCAAACTGTTCGGCAGGAGGTAAGGCACAGACCAACCTCTCACTAAGCCACTGAAGTGCATTGATCACAATGTTGTGGTGGCTGTAAATGTTATGTGCTTGATTTGATTCCTGGATGCTCACTTAGGTGTAGCAGTAGTAGCAACAGGTATGAGTTTCCAGTACATGCCAATAATGACTGGGCTGTATGTGTGAGCGGGTTAGTATCCATGCAGTTGTCCCTCCGAGGCAGCTGTAGTACTGGTGTTTGCGTTCCTCACTCACATGTGTGTGTGTGTTGTGATTACTGTATGGGGGATTGATCTGTGCCTCTATATCTATACAGTACAGCCTGGTCTGCTTTTGGTCTGACCTTGATGTACAGTCTACACACTAATCGCAGACAAGTTTGTCTTTTCCAACCATTGCATACCCTGTCGCTGAGTGTTGCACCGTAACACCATGGCATAAATGAAGCACTCAGGTTACAGTATACAGTATTACTAGTCGGCGAAACACTACCTGGTTAGGCTACAGCATGGGATGCACTTTGCCCATCTCTGAATGAGTGAGGACGTGTAGGAGGCAACAACTGCAGAGATTAGCAGTAAAAACAGTCAGGGATTGATTTAGTAAGAGTGAGTGATTTGTTTCCATTGCCAGTGGAATAGTCGAGCTTGATTAGGAAACTCGGATCATCTCCTCTGCTCTCTGAGAAGGTGTGTGACTCGTTCTCCTCATTAACACAATCGCGGTCACGTGGTGGTGTCACAATGTGTCCCCATGGTCATAACACACATCGAGAGACAATGCCAACGTCAAATCCCAAAATGCCACCTGCCAGTCGCGGTGACCTTGCACCAGATTCAGTGACAACATTCATCCTGTTGTCATACTAGCATCTTACTACTACTCTGTCATGCACATCTATCTCTGGTATGCCGCCCGCTGTTCTTTTACTTTTCGGCTCGTAACCCACAGGTGGCTAGGGCCAGTGATACTTCGAGGCCTTGCACCCTCCGAGCAGAACAGGACGAGAATGTTACACATCTCTCTCACCCAGAGGTTATTTTTAAACCTAATTAGCTGCTCCCCCCCCCCTGCCTTCCCTGAAAGCCTTCAAAGCACAATCACAAGATGAAAAGATGAAAGATTTCCAGAGATGAAGTTTGGGCTAGTCTGAGCCAGGGCGCTGAGACCTATGTGATGGAGTTTAGATGCGTGTTGTTCCACTGAGACCTGGGTCCACAGACTGTCGGCTGGTGATGACAGAGGGAGATGTGACTCAGATCAATCAGTCACAATGGCACTTGCCACAGCACCGTCCTCTCTAACCGAGTCACCGCTCATCTTAGTTCATCTTAGCGCTCATGCTGACGACAAACAATATTTTCTTTGATGCAAATTGCAAGTTATATAATGAGGAAACAACGAGAATGAATAGCATGGTACTGTATCGCTGTTTGCAAATGAACAGAGGCGTCTTTGACGACGTGTTGCTGGCGGATGCTGATCTAAGATGAGCCTTTGTGTAGAGATAGGGTTTGAGGGCCGAGATAACGGTCATGCCAGCCATGCTGTCCTCGCTGTTTATAAGATCCGTGTCGGAAGTGAAGTCGGCACTGACACGAGACGTGCCTGGCAATGACGTCATTAAAACGAGACGCCTGATATGCCTCCCCGTTTGCTGAGAGCACTTACAGTACTCCTGACGTTATGTGCATTAGCTAATGAGCTGTTGGGTACTCTCCTAGTTCAATCAGGTAATCGAAATGTTAAAGAAATGCCAGACTCAACGAAAGAGCCCAGTTTAGTAGGTTGATGTAACCAAATATGGACATATTCAATCGTATCAGAGTACATCTTTGATTGCAGCAGCGTGCAAAGCAACGTTCTGACCACTAATGACCTTCATCAGGATCAGAGTGCTGTTAAACATTTTCTTGTGCTCTACCTTTGCGAGATACCAATGCCGAGCGCCACAGACAGTGAGTCGGAATTCCGTTTTAGTCATCTTTCTGTGTTTCTCTTTCTCTCTCTCTCTCTGGCTGTGTTTTGTTTGTTTTTTCCCCCTGTTATGTTTAAGTGTGTTTATCTCTGTGGCCCTGAGTAAACACATGCTGCCTGTCGGCTGTGATGGCGCAAAACAGAGAGCAGCCGTTGGTGGTCTCTCGCCTCTTTAACTCAGTGGAATTTTAATGAGCTAGAGCTGGAGGGGACCTCTTAGCCCCCCCCCCCCCCCCCCCCCGTTCTCCTCCCTCTTCTCTAAAGGAGAAATCTCACCGTGAAGTCGACAGACACGAAGGCTCATTTTTCTAACGAGGCGCTATGGTGTCAGAAACTGGATGATTTATTTGTCCTTTCTGAAGAAAAAGGAAGTGCGACATCAGTAGCTCATGTGTCTACTGTAATTGAACTTAACCGAGGTAATTCATTAATTTGGGACCATTTCTGTGGACAGAAATAGGTTTTGGTTATGTGTCAGAACCTGGCTGCCTGGGTTAGGGCTCTACTACAGGTCACAAGTCAGAACCTTTTACAACCTTTCACCCTTTACAATTCCCAACGCATGGTTTGCCCACTTTGCTAGAGAGAGGCCCCGACTCTCAGAAGGAATGATTATGGAAAGGAGAGCGGCGGAGAAGAGACATAGACATTAAGAATATAATAAAATATTATAAGGAGGCTATTTTAGTTCTGCTTCAGCCTCTGATAAGGAGTCGCTGATGATGTGTTTATAGGGCAGTAGCCGTATGGTTTGTGGAAGCAGGCGAGTGAGAACACTTCTTTCCTTTTGTTAAGAGGCACTGACATTTTTGTCGACATGGATTTCCAAGTCATAAGGATGTGGAGATGGTGAATGAAGGACAAAGGAGGAATCGAGAAGGATTTATAAGACGATAACGATGGCCCACATGATCTCCAGTTCAGTCTTCTTACAGAGCTGACGTACTTAGTCTAAGCCTGGTGGGAAATAGCCAGAAAAGCCTAGCAATCATAGTGGCAAACGGCCCTGTGAAATGCTTTCATGGGATTCACGATAGATCAAATAATGATCTAATCAGGTTCAACAATAGAGACGTGTTAACTCTATTGGGGGCATATTCACATGTCTTACTTGCTTAAAACTTCTTAGGGCTGAAATCCTGTTAACGGGATTGATATGTCAACAGCCAGTGAAAGTGCAGGGCGCCAAATTCAAAACAACAGAAATCTCTCATAATTTAAATTCCTCAAACATACATGTATCTTACACAATTTTAAAGGTAATCTTGTTGTTAATCCCACCACAGTGTCCGATTTCAAATTGGTTTTACAGCAAAGCACCACAAACGATTATGTTAGGTCAGAGCCAAGTCACAAAAACACACACAGCTATTTTTCCAGCCAAAGAGTGGAGTCACAAAAAGCAGAAATAGAGAGCGAATTAATCACTAACCTTTGATGATCTTCATCAGATGACACTCATAGAACTTCATGTTACACAATACATGTATGTTTTGGGCGCGTTATGTTCAGTAGTTCCAAAAACATCTGGTCAATTTGCAGAGAGCCACATCAATTTACAGAAATACTAATCATAAATGTTGATGAAAATACAAGTGTTAGACATGGAATTAAAGATATACTTCTCCTTAATGCAAACGCTGTGTCAGATTTCAAAAAAGCTTTACAGAAATAGCAAACCATGCTATAATCTGAGAACGGCACTTAGAGAACAAATACATATATCCGCCATATTGGAGTCAACAGAAGTCAGAAATAACTAAATCACTTACCTTTGATGATCTTCATCAGAATGCACTCCTTTATTTAACTAGGCAAGTCAGTTAAGAACAGATTCTTATTTTCAATGATGGCCTAGGAACAGTGGGCATTTCGCTTGTTTGATTGCCTTGTGGAGGGAATAACTACACTGTTTAAATTCAGCCATATTGCCAGACCTCTTTCGATGGTTAAATGCGGTGGATTGCGCATTCAGTTTTGTGTTAATACCACCATCCATCCGCTGTTACTGGTTAGGGTAGGTTTTAATAGTCACAGTGGGTACAACATCTCCAATGCACTTGTTAATGAATGCACACACCCGAGTCAGCGTATAGGTCAATGTTGTTTTCTGAGCCTGACCGGAACATATTCCAGTCCACGTGTTCAAAACAATCTTGAAGCGTGGCTTCCGATTGGTCAGACTAGCGTTGAATGGTTCTCGTCATTGGTACATCCTGTTTGAGTTTCTGCCTATAAAACGGAATGAGCAAGATGGCGTCGTGGTCCGATTTACCGAAGGGAGGTCGGGGGAGGGCTTTGTATGCATCACAGATGTCAGAGTAGCAGGGATCGAGAGTATTAGCCCTGCAAGTCGTGCAATTAATATGCTGATAGAATTTAGGTAGCCTTGTTCTCAAATTTGCTTTGTTAAAATCCCCAGCTACAATAAATGCAGCCTCCGGGTATATGGTTTCCAGTTTACATAGAGTCCAGTGAAGTTCCTTGAGGGCCGTCTTGGTGTTCGTTTGAGGGGGAATGTACACAGCTGTGACTATAACTGACGAGAATTCTCTTGGTAGATAAAATGGCCGACATTTTGATTGTAAGGAATTCAAGTTCGGGTGAGCAGAAGGACTGAGTCGTGAATCATAAAACATACACCCCTTCCCTTCCTCTTTCCGGAGAGGTGTTTATCTCTGTCACCGTGGAGAAGACCGGTGGCTGAACCGATTCCGACCACATATCCTGAGAGAGCTATGTTTCCGTGAAACAGAGAATGTTACAAATTTAGTCTACCTTGTTGTCAAGAGACTGGACATTGGTGAGTAGTATACTCAGGAGCGGTGAGCGATGTGCACGTCTACGGTGTCTGACCAGAAGGCCGCTCCATCTGCCCCGTCTACAGCGCCGTTGTTTTTGGTCGGCTACTGGGATCAGATCCATTGGCCTTGTCATTTCAATTGACTGATTTCCTTTATATGAACTGTGTTGCGTTTTATATTTTTGTTCAGTGCGTAATATTGTAATATTGCGATTCCCCCATCACTATCAGCTATGAGAATGGTTAGCTACGATGGCCTGATGAGATGTTATTTTTAATTATAAAACACTTGTCATGTGGAAATTGTTACCCAATTTTCATTCATCCACCATCCACATTGGATAAGCAAAGATCTGTCTTATACTTTCCCTTAGCCTTTGGCTGTAATCAATTAACCAAGAATGCCACTGATTGCCTGACACCTCTAGTAGAGAAAATCAATCGCATGGTGTGTTGACTCAATCTATCTGTAAACAGAGAGAAACAGGCTCTAAGGATCCATCTGTGCATCAACTATTTCCCTGGTAACCGAAGAGACGCTGGATCAGAGCCAGAGCCTGCTCACAGGGGATCAACACCACAACACCAATGAAGGTTTATATTATTCAGGGGCCTGCTTCAGGGGTTTTCCTTCTCAGATGGAACACCAGGAATAACCATATATGGACAGTGCATTCAGAAAATATTCAAACCACTTGACTTTTTCCACATTTTGTTACGTTGCAGCCTTATTCTAAAATAGATTTTAAAAATTGTGCATCACACAATACCTCATAATGACAGGTTTTTAGACATTTTTGCAAATGTGTGTATATATATATATATATGGAAATATAACATAACATAACATTTACATAAGTATTAAGACCCTTAGTTGATGCATCTTTGGCAGCAAATACAGTAGTGGGAATGAAGCTACAAGGTTAGCACACTTGTATTTGGGGAGTTTCTCCCATTCTTCTCTGCAGATCCTCTCAAGCTCTGTCAGGTTGGATGGGGAGCAACACTGCACAGTTATTTTCAGAGATGTTTGATCGGGTTCAAGTCCGCGCTCTGGCTGGGCTACTCAAGGACATTCAGAGACTTGTGAAGTGAACCTTTGCCCCAGTCTGAGGTCCTGAGCGCTCCGGAGCAGCTTTTCATTAAGGATCTCTCTGTACTTTGCTCCGTTCATCTTTCCCTCGATTCCGACTAGTCTCCCTGTCGCTTCCACTGAAAAACATCCCCACAGCATGATGCTTGGCATTCAGGCCAAAGAATTCAATCTTGGTTTCATCAGACCAGAGAATCTTGTTTCTGATGGTCTGAGAGTCCTTTAGCCCGCTTGGAGGTGGCCAAAAGGCACCTGTCATGTGCCTTTTTACTGAGGAGTGGCTTCCGTCTATCCACGAAACCATAAAGGCCTGATTGGTGGAGTGCTACAGAGATGATTGTCCTTCTGCAATGTTCTCCCATCTCCACAGAGGAACTCTGGAGCTCTGTCAGATTGACCATCCGGTTCTTGGTCACCTCCCTGACTAAGGCCCTTCTCCCCCAATTGTTCAGTTTGGCTGGGCGGCCAGCTCTAGGAAGCGTCTTGATGGTTCCAAACTTCTTCCATTTAAGATTGATGGACGCCACTGTGTTCTTGGGGACCTTCAATGCTGCAGAAATGTGTTGGTGCCTTGATACAATCCTGTCTCTGAGCTCTACGGACAATGCCTTCGACCTCATGGCTTGGTTTTTGCTCTGACATGCATTGTCAACTGTGGGACCTTATGTAGACAGGTGTGTGCCTTTCCAAATCATGTGAAACCAATTGAATTTACGACAGGTGGACTCCAATCAAGTTGTACCAACATCTCAAGGGTGATCAATGGAAACAGGAAACATCTGAGATCAATTTCGAGTCTCGGAGCAAAGTGTCTGAGTACTTATCTAAATAAGGTATTTCTGGGGTTTGTTTCTGCTAATATTCTACAAACCTGTTTTTGCTTCATCATTATGGGCTATTGCATGTGGATTGATGAGGAAAATGTTTTATTTAATCAACTTTAAAATAAGACTAACGTAACAAAATGTGGAAAAGGGGAAGGGGTCTGAATACTTTCCGAATGCACTGTATTATTATTGAATCAATAATGACTGTGTTTTAATTTGTCTATATGGGCCAAAATAGTGCATTCATCACTCTCCAGGAAAGAGCCATTGTAGGGCTATCGCATGTCTGGAGGCTGAGCGTCTGAGCCACCATTGATGTTGTGGCTGATTTGTCTTAATGGTTTTCAGTGGCCTCAGGGAATGTGATCTGCCTGCGGTCTGTTGATATTGGCACAAGGCTGTCAGGCTGGTGCCTACTGCTATCGTTTTTTTTCAAAACTCTTTTTTTTAACCTTCAAATATCACACTGTGACGCATTTACAGCCAATATACAAAATGCATTTGAAGCAATGTTATAAACCCATTTTAAAAGTCAAACCTTAAACCGTTTATTTCTGGGATTGTTCCAGACCCATGGCCCTTGATGGTGCCCAACAGTACAACATATGGTGGCCTATATACAGTGTGAGCTCTTGTTTAATAAGCTTCTGATTTAAATGGAGTGATCTGATTGGGATCAAAGGAGGCCAACCTCTCAGGCCAGTGATGAAACCCCGTCTAGAAGACCCGAGAGTTTGAGGGCTTTGAGGTCAACAAGGAGTCTCAACATTTTAAAAGCAAGATTAGGATGATCTGAGTATCTCTGTGTTGGCCAAAGGTCCCAAAACACTTGTGATGTACCTGTACAACACCTGACTGTCTTGAACAAAAATACTTTCCAGACCAATCCTCATTGTGCATTTGGGCCTAGTACAATTCTGCACAACCATCAGCAACCAGTAGAAACTCTATACAAGCAAATGAGGTCACATTCGCCCTGCCTGACAGGGGGTGGTGACGGGAGAGCATCACCATGTCCCGAGATGCAGCTAGAAAGGGAAAGAGGAGCAGAAGATGATTTTTTAGCAGGCAAAGATGAGACCGGGAATGCTTGGAGCGGTGTCCTCCTAACATATGCGAAGGGTCTCAGCCCATCTGCCAGAGCTGCATCTGCTCTCTCTGAGGGCCGGGGTGGCACAGACGTCTCTCAACATAACTGCAGCCCTCCTCCTCCTTATTTCCTCTCTCTCTACTCAAGCTCATTTTACCTTAGCCAAGCGGAGTCTCCATCTGCCTTCTTCCATACGTTTAAAAAACAACAGACCCTGTTTAGAAGACAGTTTAGTGATAGTTTTGCAACTTTGGGAAAAGCCTAAATAACCAGTATCTTAAGTTCAGCACTAGCTTCATATTTCAATTATTTGACAGATATATAAAGCCGCCTTGGCAATTATTACTGACTCCGGAAAGTCTTTCAAATCTCTGCTATAGCAACTTCTGTAGTGCCCGTGTATAACCGTTAATGACTGCAAAACTGCTGTATTGATTGTGTACCGGGATGTACAGTAGGGATAAAGTAGGCTAAATGGATAGGGGCGTCTGCTAAATGACTAAAATGTCATTTAAAAAAAAAGAGTTCCAAACCTCTCTGCCAATAATAGCTCGTTTTTTTTGTTTGGCCTCCCAACGCAGACCACTCTCAGACAGTCCCCGTGAAACTTTTTGCCGTGACAATATTTGTGCTTCTTTTTTTACAATTTGAATTGAAAGGGATCACAGTAGGTTACTTAATTGTTACCCAGAAATGATTTGATACCGAGAGAGAAAAAAACGTCTGCATTTGACTTTTTAGTCATTTAACAGATGCTCTTATCCAGAGAGACTTTACAGTAGTGAGTGCATAAATGTTCATAGGTATTTATTTATATTAGATACAATATCTCTACATTCTGTGGGTCTTCGATTGTTTCATAAAACGGGTAGTTTGGCTCCTGTGTGCTGATCTCTGCTGTAGCTCCCCTAGCATCCTTCGTAGTGTAAAAGTGTTAATGACTGCAAAACTGCTGTATTGACTGTGTACCGGGACGTACAGTAGGGATAAAGTAGGCTAAATGGAAACTAGAGCCACTCATACAGTTGAGGTACATCATAACCGTAGCAGACAGACAAATACAGACACTAGAACTGAAACACTATAAGCAATCGGGGCGGCAGCGTAGCCTAGTGGTTAGAGCGTTGGACTAGTAACCGGAAGGTTGGAAGTTCAAATCCCTGAGCTGACAAGATACAAATCTGTTGTTCTGCCCCTGAACAGGCAGTTAACCCACTGTTCCTAGGCCGTCATTGAAAATAAGAATTTGTTCTTAACTGACTTGCCTAGTTAAATAAAGGGGGAAAAAAATCACACATATATGACCTGTGCCTTTGGAAGAAAGACAAGAATACACATGTTTACAATGTTCATACTTTTAAGTGCCACAGTGTCTAACCAATGTCTACCATGTCCCACTATCCTAATATTGGTTGGAAGCCAAGAGACCTCTTCTGGGAATTTATTAGTTTGAAATTAAACCTATGCGTAGTGTATTATGCCCAGTGCCAACCCACCACTAACATTTAACCACCGTCTTATATTAGGATTGGAAAGTCCTCAGCCACCTCATTGTAGTACTACAACTGGCACCACACCTTGAAACAAAGACCTTTGCTGCCTAACCTGGTCAATCATTCATCTGACTGGATTCAGACCTGATGGACAGCATTTGTGAGGTTCTGCTGAGCTTTTAAAAGGCCCAGTGCAGTCAAACTATATTTTCCTGTGTTTTATATACATTTCCACACAATAAGGTTGGAATAATACTGTGAAATTGTGAAAATGTATGAAAATGCCTTTGAGTGTAAAGCTGTTTGAAAAGGCCGCCTTAAATTTCAGCCTATTTTGGTTTATTTGAGTTTGGCGATAATTTGAGCACCTTGCGATAAAATGTATTAATAGACCACGGCAGGTAGCTTAGCAGTTAAGAGTGTTGGGCCAGTAACTGAAAAGTCACTGGTTTGAATCCCAGAACCAACTAAGTGAAAAATGTGTCCATGGTGCCCTTGAGCAAGGCACTTAACCCTAATTGCTCCTGTAAGTCGCTCTGGATAGGGGCATCTACTAAATGTGTAAAATGTAAGAATGTAAAAAAAAATAACAGCTAGTTTTTTGTTTTGGCCTTCCTACACAGACCACTCTCAGACAGCCCTCGAGAAATTTTTGCTTGAGAAATTGCTCTTTGTTTGTTTGCTAAGACGCTTCTTTTTGACATTTTTAATTGAAAGTAATCACAGTAGGGTACTTAATTACTACCTAGAGATGATTTGATGCCTCCCGGGTGGCGCAGTGGTTAAGGGCGCTGTACTGCAGCGCCAGCTGTGCCATCAGAGTCCCTGGGTTCGCGCCCAGGCTCTGTCGTAGCCGGCCGCGACCGGGAGGTCCGTGGGGCGACGCACAATTGGACTAGCGTCGTCCGGGTTAGGGAGGGCTTAGTCGGTAGGGGTGTCCTTGTCTCATCGCGCATCAGTGACTCCTGTGGCGGGCCGGGCGCAGTGCGCGCTAACCAAGGTTGCCAGGTGCACGGTGTACCCTCCGACACATTGGTGCGGCTGGCTTCCGGGTTGGATGCTCGCTGTGTTAAGAAGCAGTACGGCTGGTTGGGTTGTGTATCGGAGGACGCATGACTTTCAACCTTCGTTGTAGTTGTAGCGATGAGACAAGATAGTAGCTACTACAACAATTGGATACCATGAAATTGGGGAGAAAAATTGTTAAAAATTAAAATAAAAACATAGAAATGATTTGATATTGAGATGAAAACGGCTGCATATTTGACATTATATCTGTCATTTAGCAGACGCTCTTATCCAGAGAGACTTTACAGTGAGTGCTTAAATGTTCATACTTTTAAATGTTTTATTTCTATTAGATTCAACATCTCTACATTCTGTGGGTCTTCAATTGTTTCATTAAACAGGTAGTTTGGATCCTGTGTGCTGATTTGGCTGAAACAGTTTTCCAGCCATGTGTAAATCAAGCCTTAGTTTTGTGTAACAGTAGCTTGATGCTGGCTTGATGTTTCACTATCCGGACAGGTCATATGTTATTGGATTAGCTCTGCGCTGTCTTTCCTTGGTTCTGCAATATAACGGCCTGGACCCAATATACTGATGAGTCAGAGGCTGATATAAGGAGTAGAACATGTTACATGGTTTTCAAGAACTCCTTCACCAATTGATTTGACCTTATCCAACCTGAATTAAACTGTTCTGACAATTTGGTTTAGGGTCAACCTGTCAGGGAAAAAGAAACCAGGAAGGAATGCCCTTGAGGGATTTGTAAGTGATTTTATGTAGGTCAAGGGACTATACACCTGCGAGCATCTCATTTTGCTGTTAACTCTGCCTGTCTTTCACTTGTACACCACCGGTCCAAAGTTTTAGAACACCTACTCATTCAAGGGTTTTTCTTTATTTTTACTGTTTTCTACATTGTAGAATAATAGAAGGCATAAACTATGAAATAGCACATATAGAATCATGTAGTAACCAAAAATGAGCAAAAATCAAGAAAACCCTTGAATGAAGAGGTGTTCTAAAACTTTGGACTGGTAGTGTATGTCAATGAAGTACGTTGGGAGTTAAAATGAGACAATGCCTTGAGGGTTAAATCTGCAAGCTCTCAAATATTTTGAGGAGGAACACTTTTAGGTATCGGCCAGGCCCTTTCTGCCAGGAAATACAGTTATGCCATATAGTGAGAATGTTTACACTTGCAGAATAATGTTTTTTTTTTTTTCTCACTTCAAAGGAAGGCAGAAATAAGCCTAGTGACTGATAGGCTGTCATTTTAACAGTCTCCCCAACAGTGACTACCACTGCATTAGCTTGACATAGTCTGCAGTGGATGTCATTAAGTTGTCACTAAGTGCTGGCTTGACTCATCTGCTATTCATTTGTAGCCTTGCCATTACTGGAGAGCTCAGCTTCAGATTGGTGTACAGTAAGTTAGCTAGTATTCATTCCTGGTATGCTGATTTAGCTGCAAACAGATTCATAGCCTGGCTAAACCAGACTGAATGCTGCCCTCAACCATGTACAGTGGTGAGAGTAGCATTCAGTCAAGTCTAACCAGGCTAACACAAGCAGCCTTGGCCTCATTAATTTCTGTCCTAATTATTTGTGCCCTCTCAGTGACACCTCAACGCCAACTGTTCTGCTAAAAACAGCCCAGGGTACAGCCATTCACACCAACCCTCCCTCCCTGACCATGGCCCAATCTCTCTGGCTGCACTCTAAGGTGACTTCTCCCAGGGATTCACAGGATATTAATGCTCGGAACCCTCCTGCCTCTCCATCTAACACCTGATGATGACACCACAATTCCCTCGTTGTTCAGGTCTAATCCTGGTAATGCCAGTGTAAAGAAGCCACTACATACAGGGTGCATCAGCACCATGGTTGGCACCATGGCCAAGCGAGACACAGAAAGAGTAGTCACTTACTACAGTTCAGACTGGATACAAAGTAGCCTGTGTCGGGTTTGTTGAGGCTGTTCAGTAGTAGTCAAATAAAAAGCCAAAGTGTCATTAAGCCATACTAAATAAGGCTTTTTAACCATGGGTCATATTCTTAACTTGTGTTTGGTGTTCTCTTTGAGCGTCATATCAATGTAAAACACGGTGTCATAACTTATTTTTAGGGAACACGTGTCCAATAATACATATTTGATAATGGTCTAGTTTTAGTTTTCTGAATGGATTCCAGGTGCTGAAAGGAGACCATTTTTTTTATTATGCTTCTGTTATATGAATAACATTTGAAGGTATCTATATTTTCAACTCAAAATGTCATCAGTTGTGGAAACTGAAATGGAAATGCTTTTGAAATTAAGCTAAAAGAGCTAGTAACAGTGTCTTTCAGATAGCTGTTTCCTGTCTCGTAAAGCAGCATGGTACATCTTTGTATTCTCTCACCCGTTTGGCTGCCTGTCCTGTTGTAAATCTTCAAGATAAGGGATATGTGTTGTGTTGTGTAACAGTTAAGAGGTTTAAAAATAGCTTATAAATGGCCCGAGCTTTAAAACCTAAACCAGCATGAAAGATCAAGGATGGACTGGAAATGTACTTAGTGTCTTGTTTCTACACTTAGTTGAAGGCTCAATTTATTACCTGAAGGGGGCTCGGTGACAATACATTAGCAGCATAAAAATATAGTCTACTCTATGCTATTACGCAGGGTTTCACATCGCATGGCTAGAGTTGGTGACCGCAGTGATACTGGCAAAAGATGAGTCTTCTGTTCTAGTGCTGAAGTAACACTACTGTAACTGTATATGAGTCCTGCTGTGGTTTACAATCCCTTTCACATTATTGATCCGTAGCTCAATCCTCAGGCAACTCTGGATGACTGGAGGTGGGTGAGAGGTGAAGGGGATGGGAGGGAGGAAGGGATGCATCTGCTGTTCCAGTATCTCAGAGCAGCTTTAGCAGTAGGCAGGGGGCTCAAGGAGCACACTGACCTGAGAACTGCAGGACATCTCATTGTGGGAGTTTTAATGAGCATGTCATGTCATTGTCACAAGGTGTGTGTGTGTGTGTGTGCGTGTGCGTGTGAGCGTGCGTGTTGCATTTCCTTGAAAGGGCCCGAGTCAGTATCTTTTCATTATGCAGTCACAACACACAATATTTCAAAGTTGTTGGTGGGGGAATTAATGTTATATTGTCAAATATTCCCCCCTCATCACTGATACTGTACCTATCTTAAAGAGGAATAGCGGCACATTTTTACAATTTGTCCATGTTCCTAAACCCCTCGTTGTACAATCGGACAAAGTGTGCACCTCTCTCACTCATGAGGTAGACTACATCACAGGGTTATACAGCCTCCCACTCACTGCAGCGCTAGATAGAACTTTGTGGAATAACGCAGGTCTACGACAAATATAAACATTCTGTCAAAGCAAGAATACTACATTTGTGAAGTTCAATCGATTATGAAATATGGCATATACATTTTTATGTGATAAATTTGGGTCACAATTTCTCATTTTCTGAGATGTCTGCCAAGCAAGGAGGAAACAGCAGCCATATCATGCTAAAACAGACACGAGGGGGGCTCCTCATAAACACAACACACTGACAGTTTTCATACAACACGCCTTTTCCTATATAGTCAGAAGCATCATCAGTCGTCTGTAGTATGCTATTTCATTTCTCTCTTTCAATGCTCTTGAGACCAAGCAGAAAAGTCTGTTTTTTAAAGACGCCAACATAGCCAAACAAATCCATTAGAAGACAGTTGTCGATCTGATCAGAAACACTGTGCTCACAACCCTTTTTATCTCCTGAATTATGTTGCTGGTGTATTTTGTTAGGATTTTGGAATAAATTGCGCAATTGGTTTTTACCAGGCGCGAGTCATTTTAGATAAGAACATCAGCCTACTGTTGTCATGTCAACCATCCAAAAAGAATTCCATGTGTCCTCCTTTTGTCTTTATAAACTTTCACATAGCCTATGCCATGATCTGGGGTAATCCAATGAGCAACACTGCAGCTTTTGATTACAGTGATGATGGAGTATGCTACACATAATAAATCCCTAGGAGGTAGGGTATTTGATGCACCAGTATTTGATGCAAACATAGGCTGTAAGAATGCTTTTCCATTTGATCAAATTTGCCTTCATTATCACATTCTCTTACTCGCTCCGAGGAAAGCAATTTGGCCCTGGCTTGCAAACTAAATCCTCTGCATCATTTTGTAAGTGATTCTCATTATTCTACCAATTAAAACATATACCTGCAGGCTAATAATACATGTAATAATAGCATATTTGATCTACCCCAATGAAAACTTGGGACATTCAGCATAAATCGCATTTCGATAGCCGGGTAGTGATGAAGGCATCTATCTATTACTGTATATCTGCAACAGAAATTAATTTACAAGGATATGTTCGCTGTCAGCTGGCTACTGTAGGAAAGTTACAATCTGATGAAACGTGTTCCATAAATTAGCTTTAGAGCCCGTATATGTCATCCTATGAAGTGGATGCTATGTTGCACTCTCACTAGTCTTTCCCTCTTATTTTAGTAGATGTATTTTGCTGTGAAGATCACACCGTGCAGCGAGGGATGTAGTCTACAGTCAGAGAGAGACAATGTTCATCGGCATGTGAAATTATGTCCAATGGGGTTGCAAGGTAAAAGTGGGAGGTTTCTTTCCTCCTTGCTTGGCAGAGGTCTCAGAGAAGGAAAATTAGGAACCTGCAATCCCAAATTTATCACATCAGATATTTATGCCATATCTCACGATCAAATTTAGTATTTTAGCTGTGACAGAACATTTATATTTAGTCGTAGATTTGCGTTATTCCACCAAGGTCTATCGAGCGCTGCAGGGAGTGGCCTGTATTACCCTGTGATGTAGATCTCGTTCTAGGTCTACCTCGCTCTCCCTGCAGCGAGGTGCGTACTTTGACAGTCCAACAACGAGTAAGAGTTTTTTTTCTTTGAAATTTGCCATTATTCCCCTTTAAGTACAGTATATAGCCTAGTGGTTAAAGCGTTGGGCCAGGAACCGAAAGGTTGCTGGATCAAATCCCCAGGCTGACAAGGTAAAATTCTGCCTTGCTGCCCCTGAGCAAGGCAGTTAACTCACTGTTCCCCGGGTGCCGAAGACGTGAATGTCGATTTAAAAATATATATATTTGTACCTTTTTATTTAACTCCGCAAGTCCATTAA
This sequence comes from Oncorhynchus kisutch, assembly GCF_002021735.2. Classification (NCBI taxonomy): domain Eukaryota; kingdom Metazoa; phylum Chordata; class Actinopteri; order Salmoniformes; family Salmonidae; genus Oncorhynchus; species Oncorhynchus kisutch. The sequence continues at coordinate 56,781,500 of NC_034181.2, read as the reverse complement.
GAACAAATTCTTATTTTAAATGATGGCCAAGTAACAGTGGGTTAACTGCCTTGTTCAGGGGCAGAACAACAGATTGCTTTACCTTGTCAGCTCAGGGATTCGATCCTGCAACCTTTCGGTTACTAGTCCAACGCTCTAACCACTAGGCTACCTGCCTACCTGCTGATTTTAAGGCAGCCCCCCACACTTCTCTGATTCAGAGGGGTTGGGTTAAATGCAGAAGACACATTTCAGTTGAATACATTCAGTCGGACAACTGACTAGGTATCCCCCTTTCCCTTTTTATATACCCTGAAAACATACAGAGTACAGTAGGCTTGGCCATTAGCCAATACATCAACATATCCTTTAAACCAGGACTGAAGTCTCCTCCAACAGATTAGACTGATAAACCTGTCTGGCTAGAGGTCATACAACCGGAGAGCCATGCTATGCTACTCTACAGTATCACTTGCACAATCTTGAATCTATGATAAACCGATTTTCGTCTAGGGGCCAACAAATTACAAGCCATGTTAAGCACATAATGAATACATTTTCTGTGTTTTTGCTAAACAGTGATCATTGTTATCGTCATCAATTGTCCTGTCTGTGAACAGGCTCTGAGCAGGAACAGCAAGAACTCTGTCACCCACTGGCACTATTGTTCGGAGTGGGCCAATAAGGAAACAATGGGAACTCTGTGATAATCGATGTGGACGGTACGGATACAGGTATCTCATTGATATCCAGCTACAGTTTCATTACTGTATAACTGTTAGAAAATACTTAGCTATCTTCAGTTCTACAGCATTGGCCTTACTCAGCTATTGATCATAAGAACATACAGAGGAACCACCTACCAACATGATGATGATGATGATGATAATACAACACAAGTCCTCAGACAATCATCTGACCCTCCACCTTTACACGCCACACTGTTCTTCTCCGCATGCTGTAGCCGGCAGAGAGGACAGTACCTTCCCTAGCAGGGACACGCATCTCAATCGCACCTCTGTTCAACCCACCAGGTCTCTGTCCCGGTCACAACTATTCCCGGCCACTTCCACAGACTGTGCTCCAATTCTGTCATCAATTCTCCAATTTCTGTCATTTATTATGACTTGTTTGCTTGTAATTGCCTATAATGCACCTATAAAATGAATGTTATTCACACTGCAGCCTTAACAGGGCAGATAGTGTCTCTTTCAGAGGAGAATAGACCTAGAGGTGTGACAGCGGCCTTGTAGCCCTGACTCTAGTTGGGGCCTCACAGTAGAATTTGGAACTTTAACTCTTCTGACAATGCTTTCCATTGTTCAACAGAACACTCTCCCGACCACACACAGAGGCTCTGTCCTTCCGTTCTTCAGAGATTATTTGCGCACCTTGTCTCCAGAACATCATGTGCACCAGCTTACAGGGAGCTGAACTGCTGATGTTCTCCTGCATTAAGGGCAGAGAGAGGAATCACTGGGGGAGTAGACAGTGTGCTTCCCAATAGTTTTTTTTGGGGGGGGGATATACGGAAACCACTATCCTTCCTGATGTGTGTTCACATAGCTGATCCCCTCCACTACTCCCCGTCCTGTGTGTTCTGGTTTATTTGGGAACATCTGGTAGCATTGGGACCAGGGCTGGCTGCATGTCCCACTGGATGACAGTGTTCAGGTGCCAGGGCGCATGTGTCTGCGGACAGCGAGGGGCCTGGAGGGGAGAAAGAGGAACCCATCTGAGGACTGACAGAAATAGAGCCAGTTTTATCTTTAGTTCCCTCACTGACGTGACAGTTGTGACAAAGCATGCCCATAGCCATTATATGCATCATTCTAGCCACGCAGCAGCCGCATCAACTGTAACCCAACATTGTGGTTTCACCTAGAAAATGTGTCAGTTGAGCTGCTGACAGGTTACCTTTATGGGCAATTTTACTGGTTTATTACAATGATATAGTGGGCTATGAAATAAGAGTGAATAAAATTGCTAATGATGACAAAACCATCAATATTTCATGAAATATTTCAGACATGTCCATACATGTTGGCTTTGTGTAGCCTACTACTACTGTTCAGGGTTTCACTGTGTTCCTCATCACTAATGCAGGTTGAGCCCTGCTTCAGCATGAAGTCCACCCTCTCCCAGTTTCAGGGGCTGTTGACAGGATCAGGGTCACCCAGCATGGGTTCCTGTCCTCTCACGACAGGATTTCCTACGGTACCAATGCAAAGGTCAAAATGTGTCATCGCGAGGCTGTCCTTTTTTACAGCTTTCCCTAACAATGACCCCAGCCTCAGCACAGACTTGAGTCTTACACTTCTTGTTGTTTTTCTTAATCATATTGCTATATTCACAGAGATTCTTTAGAAACCCTACCGAAAACGGCGAGTAATTCCGCCCATTGTCAGTAATGATAGGGGTCTGGGGTTGAGCACTATTGAGCACTATTTACATTGATTGAGTTAGGTCATTCCCCACCCTCATTAGGAAAATATACAGTAGTTGCAGCTTCCTGTAATTCTGTTACTTCCTGTTCTGCTACTAATTAACTGGTTAGTTGATGCAAATCCAAGTTGTGATGTCAAAAGATTGCTTTAGGAAAAGATGCCCCCTGTATTGTATCTAGCATAGACTTTTCCCACCCCATACCCCACCATCATGGGGAGAGATGTAGAGTGAGGAAGCAGAACGGCCAGTGTTGATGAGGAAGTAAAACAATTGCAATATCTATTGGAGTTATTACCAAAGCATCGAGAAACCGCTTTCGTGCTAGTGTGTCATCAATGAGCCTCTGCCTAAACAATGTACTTTCCTGACTGAGAAATACATTACATGTACTGGATAATGCAAACGGGACAGCAGAATAATAGCATTAATTTCATCAAATACTTGAGATTATGTATTGTTATAACACTACGCAGTAAAACATTAAACAAAATTGCAGCCAATATGGTAATCCATCAGTGTTCAGTGCACAGGTGAACTGGCAGGTGTGTCTGTCTGTCTGTTCTGTCCGTCCTGTCCGTCAGTGAGACCTTCTTTTGGTAGTGAGCAAGTTAGTTTTCTGTCTGTGTAGTATGATACAGCATGCCAACACTACCAGGCCAGACCGATAGAGAGCCTAGAGATAGCAGAGTGGGGATAAAATTAGCTCAAATAAACCCTCGGTGAGTGATTCTATTTTGGAACCGAATCAATTACCACTTAAAAGTTATGGATTCGTTATGGCATGTCATCACTCTGGGAATCATGGGGTTACATTTTAAGGAAATGTCTTCCAAAGTTTTAATTTTAATGTTATTGACTGTCTTGTTCTGTTAGCGCTAATACAATACTGTAGCCTGAAGGAAAAATGCAACCCTATTGGATAGAAATAACTGGTTAGATAACCAGACAGTCTCCAACTCTTCAATCATGTCTCGTCTCTATCTGCCTAGAGCAATATTAGTCAGGGCAGTCCCATGTCTGCTCTTTAAATAGACAGATCATATGGTGGGTGGCCTCACAATGAATCAAAGGTGCTTATAAGCACATTTCTACTTTATCACTTTTTTGTGTTTTTATTGCTCATTACTGAAGGTTTCTCTACATGCATGATAAACAAACATTGTGTGTCTCATTTTGTAACACCCATCAGATGAATCCTTTTAGTAGGCTTAAGAGATTGTATTAGTTCTATAAAACGAATCAAATGAGGGTTTTCATTGTTAAACGAGACCTCATGATGTTTATTTATTTACCTCAACAATTGAGACTGTAACACTTGGGCCTGGTAGAGCTCGGCGCCAAACCCAGGATGGAAAGGAGACTCGCAAAGGACTCTAAATAGGCCAGGCAGGGAGAAATATCATGTTGCCTGTTTGGGAGGTCAGAGTGCTTCGTGGAGCAGGAAAGACCGACACAGTTAGGAGCAAAGGCCTCTACAACACGCCTCCATGCCATCTCCTTGGGGCCTTCCGGCTCTTAGGGGCCTCTGTATCTATAATGGACATCAGCAGATGACCGCTCCTTACACCGCTTACGGCCCCATTCCTCTTGTGTTTCTGTATGAGACACCCTGTGTTTTTCTTGTACAGACCCAGCATCCTCTATCTCAAGGTTCTCCGACCCTGTTCCTGGAGAGCTACCCTCCTTTCCTTTCAACCCCAGTTGTAACTAACCTGATTCAGTTTATCAACCTGCTAATTATTAGAATCAGGTGCACTAGATTAGGGTTGGACTGAAAACGTCCAGGACGGTAGCTCTACAGGAACAAGGCTGGGAGAAACCTGCTCTAGCTATCCTCATCATCTTCTATCATAGTCCATACCAATAGAAATCTGTAAGGGCTTCATTTTACCACTAGGTGTCATATTTGACTCATGCTTATCTTTACCTAAGCATTAGAATGTGTAATGTTTTGTCTTGGTCGGCCTACAGTATAATACTGAACCAGGAAATATACAGAGCTGTGAAAGTATTTCCCATCTTTCTATTTTTCCCTACTTTTGCATATTTGTTTTATACTGAATGTTATCAGATGTTCAACCAAAACCTAATATTAGATAAAGGGAACCCAAGTGAACAAATAACACAACAATTGCATACTTGTTTAATTTATTTCATAAACAAAGTTATGCATCACCCAATGCCCCCATGTGAAAAAGTAATTGCCCCCTTACACTCAATAACTGGTTGTGCCACCTTTAGCGGCAACGACTCCAAACGCTTCTTGTAGTTGTTGATCAGTCTCTCACGTCTCTGTGGAGGAATTTTGGCCCACTCTTCCATTCAGAACTGCTGTAACTCAACAACGTTTCTGGGTTTTCAAGCATGAACTGATCGCTTCAAGTCCTGACACAACATCTCAATTGGGATTAGGTGAGGACTTTGACTAGGCCACATTAGCCTATGTCACAACAGAAATACATGTTGAGTCTTGGTGGATATTAGACTGTAGACGACACATCCCAGCTTGACTGTCTCTGTGACCGTCGTACAGGATGCAGTACACGTGTCTTCACATGCTTACAGTACTTGACCTCCAGATCACACACACAACCGTTGGGGTTGATGTTTGCTTCCTCACAACATAAGTAGATTGATTGCTGATAGAGAAACATGTTGCTGGTTTATGAGAATAATTTAAATCGTTTTTTCCATATATGGCCTGAGTGCTGGTGTTAGTTACAGTAATCGTACAGTGAAACATTGTGGTTAATGTGTCATAAAGGCCAGCAGGGGTCTTAGAGGACTGTACTTCCTCTCAACACACTCTCATCTCAGACAGGAAGTTATGTAGCTACAGTTAAACCAACACAACACCAAGACTGTGTAAAGCAGACCAAAAACATTTTTCAGGACTTACAGCAGGCAGATCAGTCATAACTTTGAATACTGGATATTTCTGCAGACAGACTGCAGTGCAGTAAACAACCGATACTTCCTCCTATAAAACATCATGAAAATTCAACTTTAATAGTTTCTGTTGGGTGCTTCCCCTGCCATGAGGAACATTGGTGTCTTCTTTTCCTCATAGCATACAATGCTGTTCCCACCTGGGAAAGTTTTTACATGTATATCATGTGACGTATTGATAAGCTACATAATGTTGTTAGGTTGGAATGCAATGTCCACATATTAACGCCTCCTGAAGGATTGTTATTGACCAAATAGTTGTTTTTAGTTCTGCAGACAGTCCATTTAGTTATGTTGTCTTTGAGTCTTAAAGGATATTTTTGCTATTGCTACAGTGTTATGAGGCTAGTGTTAAGGAAATGCCCAATCAATTATTACTCTAGTCTAGGTGCTGTCTGGCAGTAAATATCCTCTTTGTTTTCTCACAGCTGTTTCTATGCCCCCCCACACCCCTCTGAGATATGATTTTGACCCATTGCAGAGTGGAAATCTTTCTGGTAGTAGGAACTGTTACAAGCCTCTGTTACTAATCAAAGCCCTGGGCCAGGGCACTGTCACAGCTGGTGCGTGTAATCACTCTCCCTTGTAGCAGTGGGAGTCAGGTTAGATCTTCAATCCAATCAGAGCTCACTCTGAAAGGGCAGGCCTGGCATCACCCTTTTCTCTCTCGATCGCTCTCTGAGGCTGGAGGGACTGTAGCAGAGCGGTAGAGACAGAGTTTAGGCTAACGTTGGCTACATTGAAAATGCAGAACTAAGCCTTGCTTTGAAGTTTAAAATTGATGGACCACATAGAACGGCTTCTACATGTGAATGTGCAAAAAGACATATAAAAATGTATGATTTGGTATGCACTATGCAGGGTTGGTTGATTGATTTTATTTTCCAGTTAAAAAAACAAACATTATACACAGTACAACAATAATAGTTCTTTATAATTATTGGGATATCTGCCTACAGTACATCGTCAACACCCTCCCTCCCTCCCCCACCCCGTTTACCCAGGCCTCGGTGGTAGCTACTTGTTTGTGTGGTGAGTCATGCCTACCTACGCCAGCCTCCATCACACTCTATACAGACCTGGGGTCACCAAGTCTGTTCCTCCTCCGTGTTCAAGGCCGCCTGTGCTGCTGTGAGTGACTCACTACCTCTCTCCACTCCTTCCATTAAGAAGGTTATGGCCTAAAAACATATATTAGACCCTGGATACGCATTTCAGCAAATTGCAAACTGCAGGTGGATAGGGGACTGGTTTCGTGTTTCCATGACAACATATTTAAGTGACATCACAGCATCGATCGGACATAGTGGGCTTCTCAAAGACTGAAAAAGAAAAAACAATAATTTTGCACTCCCAATTTTTCAGTTTTTGATTTGTTAAAAAAGTTTGAAATATCCAATAAATGTCGTTCCACTTCATGATTGTGTCCCACTTGTTGTTGATTCTTCACAAAAAAATACAGTTTTATATCTTTATGTTTGAAGCCTGAAATGTGGCAAAAGGTCGCAAAGTTCAAGGGGGCCAAATACTTTCGCAAGGCACTGTAAAAGACAGTACTGTGCAGCCGTCTTCATCGACCTTGCCAAGGCTTTCGACTCTGTCAATCAACATATTCTTATCGGCAGACTCACTAGCCTCGGTTTTTCTGATGACTGCCTTGCCTGGTTCACCAACTACTTTGCAGACTGAGTTCAGTGTGTCAAATCGGAGGGCATGCTGTCCGGTCCTCTGGCAGTCTCTATTCGGGGTGCCACAGGGTTCAATTCTCGGGCCGACTCTTTTCTCTGTATATATCAATGATGTTGCTCTTGCTGCGGGCGATTCCCTGATCCACCTCTACGCAGACGACACCATTCTATATACTTCCGGCCCGTCCTTGGACACTGTGCTATCTAACCTCCAAACGAGCTTCAATGCCATACAACACTCCTTCCGTGGCCTCCAACTGCTCTTAAACTCTAGTAAAACCAAATGCATGCTTTTCAACCGTTCGCTGCCTGCACCCGCACGCCTGACGAGCATCACCACCCTGGATGGTTCCGACCTTGAATATGTGGACATCTATAAGTACCTAGGTGTCTGGCTAGACTGTAAACTCTCCTTCCAGACTCATATCAAACATCTCCAATCGAAAATCAAATGTAGAGTCGGCTTTCTATTCCACAACAAAGCCTCCTTCACTCACGCCGCCAAACTGACTATCCTACCGATCCTCGACTTCGGCGATGTCATCTACAAAATTGCTTCCAACACTCTACTTAGCAAACTGGATGCAGTTTATCACAGTGCCATCCGTTTTGTCACTAAAGCACCTTATACCACCCACCACTGCGACCTGTATGCTCTAGTCGGCTGGCCCTCGCTACATATTCGTCGCCAGACCCACTGGCTCCAGGTCATCTACAAGTCCATGCTAGGTAAAGCTCTGCCTTATCTCAGTTCACTGGTCACGATGGCAACACCCACCCGTAGCACGCGCTCCAGCCGGTGTATCTCACTGATCATCCCTAAAGCCAACACCTCATTTGGCCGCCTTTCGTTCCAGTTCTCTGCTGCCTGTGACTGGAACGAATTGCAAAAATCGCTGAAGTTGGAGACTTTTATCTCCCTCACCAACTTCAAAAATCTGCTATCTGAGCAGCTAACCGATCGCTGCAGCTGTACATAGTCTATCGGTAAATAGCCCACCCATTTTTACCTACCTCATCCCCATACTGTTTTTATTTATTTACTTTTCTGCTCTTTTGCACACCAATATCTCTACCTGTACATGACCATCTGATCATTTATCACTCCAGTGTTAATCTGCAAAATTGTAATTATTTGCCTACCTCCTCATGCCTTTTGCACACAATGTATATAGACTCTCTTTTTTTCTACTGTGTTATTGACTTGTTAATTGTTTACTCCATGTGTAACTCTGTGTTGTCTGTTCACACTGCTATGCTTTATCTTGGCCAGGTCGCAGTTGCAAATGAGAACTTGTTCTCAACTAGCCTACCTGGTTAAATAAAGGTGAAATTAAAAATTTAAAAAGTATCAAATACTTGTTCTCCCCACTGTATATATTTTCCACCCATCTACACACCATAATGACAAAGTGAAAGCATGTTTTTAGACATTTTTGCAAATGTATTGAAAATGAAATAAATAAATAGTCAATACTTTTGTAGAAGCACCTTTGACAGTCAATACTTTTGTAGAAGCACCTTTGACAGTCTCTTAAGAGCTTTCCACACCTAAATTGTGTAACATTTGTCCATTATTCTTTAAAACATTCTTCAAGCTCTGTTAAATTGGTTGTTGATCATTTCTAGACAACCACCTTCAGGTCTTGCCATACATTTTCAAGTAGATTTATTCCAAAACTGTAACTCAGCCACTCCGGGACATTCTATAAGGGCACAAGGTGAGACCCAGATGCAGAAACAGGAGGCAGATGGTTAGAGTCCAAGATGTTTATTAACAATCCAAAAGGGGTAGGCAAGAGAATGGTCGTGGACAGGCAAAAGGTCAAAACCGGGAGGAATAGTAGAAGAGAATATATAAGTAGGCGCACGGGGGACCTACGCGCTGGTTGACTTGAAAATACAAGACGAACTGGCACAGAGAGACAGGAAACACAGGGATAAATACACCAGGGAAAATAAGTCACACCTGGAGGGGGTGGAGACGATCACAAGGACAGGTGAAACAGATCAGGGTGTGACACATTCAGTGCCTTCTTGGTAAGTGCAGATTTGGCCTTGTGTTTTAGGTTATTGTCCTGCTAAAAGCTGAATTCAGCTCCCAGTATGGTGGAAAGCAGACTGAAGCAGGTTTTCCTCTAGGATTTTTCCTGTCCTTGGCTCTATTCCATTTCTTTTTTATCCTGAAAAACTCCCCTGTTCTTAATGATAACAAGCATATCCATAACATGATCCAGCCACCATTGTGCTTGAAAATATGGAGAGTGTTACTCAGTAATATGTGTTTTTAATTTGAATTTAACCAGGAAGGTCTCATTGAGATTTAAAATCTATTTTTCAAGAGCGTCCTGGACAAGATAGGCAGCACCAAGTCATTACAAAAATTACAGACAAACAACATGAAAAACTACAAGTAATCTAGTAAAAACCATAGAATTCACAAGAGTATAACAAAATCAAAAACAGCAAATTAAAAACATTGCCAGGTCAGGAAATCAGTCTCAAAATCATTCATCAGTGATTTAAAAAATACCAATCGGGACAAGTTCTTCCAGTTTAAACGTATTTTAAGGCGTTCCAAGACGATGGCGCAGAGTACATAAAAGCCCTTTTACCAAATTCAGTTTGGACATTTGGAACAGTTAGCAGGATAAAGTCCAGCGAACGAAGAGAGTACCCACCACATATCTGAACAATAAAAATGCCCAAATAAAAGTATATCAGTGCCTGAGCCTACAAGTGTCTAGAGAAGGCCAGCCAACCCTGGTATACAAAGTGCAGTGGTGCGTAAAGGTTTTGAAGTTTAAAATAAATCTCAAAGTGCCATGGTAAAGGGTGTCAATTGATCTCAAACACTGAGCGGAACCATTCATATTTAAAATATCCCCATAGTCTAGTAAAGGCATATATGTAGCTGATACTAGCCTCCTTCTGGCTTCAAAAGAAAAACAGGCCTTATTCCTAAAATAAAATCCCAATTTCAATTTACATTTTTTTGAAAGATATTGAATATGTAATTTAAAAGAGAGGCTGTCATGAATTAAAATTCCAAGTTATTTATACGAGGTTACAACCTCAATCTCCTTGCCCTGACGGGTAGTAATAGGTGAAAGGTTCAGAGGTCTATTTCTTGCTATAGAAAACACCATTAGTTTAGTTTTATCAGTATTGAGGATAAGCTTCAATTGACACAAGGAATGTTGAATAGTATAAAAAGCAGTTTGCAAATTCTGGAAAGCTTTTGTAAAAGACGAGGCACAACAGTAAATAACAGTATCATCAGCAGAAAAATTAAGTTTCGTATTTTGGACATTTTTGTCTAAATCATTTATATAAATAGTGGGACACACCATTGAAGACAGTCAATTTAACCTCTCTAGGGTACGTGGGACACTAGCGTCCCATCTGGCCAACATCCAGTGAGATTGCAGAGCGCCAAAATCAATTACAGAAATGCTCATTATAAAAATTCAGAAAACAAAACATATTTTACACAGGTTTAAAGATGAACTTTTTGTTAAACCAACCACAGTGTCATATTTATAAAATGCTTTTCGGCGAAAGCGTACCTAGACCAGAACCTACCTAGCCCAGAACATAGCCCAGTTGACAAATTATTACAAACAGTAACCAGCCAAGCAGAAGCGTTACTAAACTCAGAAATAGAGATCAAATTAATCCCTTACCTTTGATGATCTTCATATGGTGGCAATCAGAAGACATTCATTAACTTAATAAATGTTCCTTTTGTTCGATGAAGTCTCTTTATATCCAAAAACCTTTTTTTTAGTAATCCATAGGCTCAAACGCAGTCGAAAACAATCAGACTAAAAAATCCAAATTGTATCCGCAAAGTTCATAGAAACATGTCAAACGATGTTTATATTCAATCAGGTTGTTTTTTTGCCTAAATGATCTATAATATTTCAACAGGACAATAACGTCATCAATATAAAAGGTAAACAAGAAATGCACATGCGCATGAAAAAGCTCTGCGACACGGTAGGGTCCACTTGTTCAGACTGATCTTACTCCCTCATTTATAAGAATACAAGCCTGAAACAATTTCTAAAGACTGTTCACATCTAGTGGAAGGCATAGGAACTGCAAATGGAGTCCTAAGTCAATGGATATTGTAATGGCATTGAATAGAAAACTACAAAACCAACAAAAAAAACGACTTCCTGAATGGATTTTTCTCAGGTTTTCGCCTGCTAAATCAGTTCTGTTATACTCACAGACACTATTTTAACAGTTTTGGAAACTTTAGAGTGTTTTATATGCATATCATATCTTCTGGGCCCGAGTATCAGGCAGTTTAATTTGGGCATGCTTTTCATCCAAAATTTCAAATGCTGCCCCCTACCCTAGAGAAGTTAACCGACATAAGCCCATCAAATTGAGTGCACTGAGTTTTATCAGACAGATAGTTAGCACACCATGCAATTGCATGCTCTGAGAGACCTACACTTGACAATCTCTGCCTTAGTATAGCATGATCAACTGTATCAAAAGCCTTAGATCAATAAAAAGTGAGACATAGTGCTGTTTTTTTTGTCAAGGGCTTCAGTGAAATCATTTAAAACCTTCATGGATGCTGTAATTGTGCTATGCTTCTTCCTGAAGCCAGATTGGTACATTTGATAAAATAGAGATAGTAAATAAAAACTATTTTCGCTGTTCACTCACAAGGGTTTCAAGTAGTTTCACCAGGGGTGACAGCTTTGAGATTGGCCTATAATTATTTATTATTAAAAGAGTTGGATATCCCCCTTTTAAAAGTTGTAGGACAAATGCTGATTTCCAGATTTTCGGAATTTCATTACATTCCAGGGTTAGATTGAACAGTGGTTCAGCTATGAAATCAGCTGGCAGATTTAAAAAGCAGGGATCCAAAAGATCAGGACCTGCAGGCTTTCTCTGATCTAAGGATTTCAGGGCTTTATGTTCCTGCTGCACTGAGAATGGCAAAAAGCTACAAGTTTGACCAGCTCTCACTGGTTCATCCACAGGGTTGTACAGAGACAGAGGACACTGACTCAAACAGCCTACCAGATGATACAAAGTGCTCATTGAAACAATTCAGCATTTCAGTTTTGTCATATACAGCAACAGAGTCCTTCAAAACACATGACGGCAATTCATTAGCAGACAGACAGAGACTTAATAGCCTGTCACGTTCTGACCTTTATTTCCTTTGTTTTGTATTTATTTAGTATGGTCAGGGTGTGAGTTGGGGTGGGGAGTCTGTTTGTTTTTCTATGATTTGGGGATTTGTATGTTTCGGCCTAGTATGGTTCTCAATCAGAGGCAGGTGTCATTAGTTGTCTCTGATTGAGAATCATACTTAGGTAGCCTGGGTTTCACTGTTTGTTTGTGGGTGATTGTCTATGTTGATTGCTTGTGTCAGCACAGTTCTCATTAGGTTCACGGTCTTTATTGTTTTTGTATGGTGTGTTTCAGTGTTCAGTGTTTTCTTTATTAAAATTCAAGATGAACACAAACCGCGCCGCATATTGGTCCTCCGATCCTCCTCGCCTCTCCTCTTCAGATGAAGAGGAGGAAGACCGTGACATAGCCTTCCAAAACTTTCTAGGGTCATTCAGGTTATCAGTGGTAACAGACAAAATATTCAGACTTGGCCTTCCTGAGAAGAAAAGAACACTTGTTTCGTAACTGCCTAAAAATAAGCCAATCAGCATCAGAACATGATTTCCTTGCTTTAGCCCAGGCTAGATTACGGTTGTGAATAATACAAGACAGCTCAGAAGAAACCCATGGATTATCCCGCCCTTTAACCCTGAACCTGCAGAATGGGGCATGTTTGTTTACTATTTGGGAAAAACCAACAGGAAAGAATTTCCAGACAGTTTCCACATCAGGAATAAACTCAATCTTGCTCCAGTCAAAATAAAACAAATCATGAAAGAAAGAAAGCCTGCTCATTAAAACACTTCAAATTTCTCTTACGAATAAAACGTGGGTTTGTCTTAGGAACCTTAGTATTTCTAACAGCAACAACAGCACAATGGTCACTTAAATCATTACAAAAACACCAACCGCAGAATACTGATGTGGAACATTTGTCCATATCAAATCAATCAGGGTAGATTTATCTAGGCATTTATGATTTGGGCGAGGGGGTGAGTTAAGCAACTGGGTAAGATTCATAGAATTACAAATATAATTAATTAAAATTACATTTTAAAATCATCATACACCGGCCTTAACCAACACCAGTTGAGATCATTTCACTGTAAAGAAGTTTAGACATGAGGTGCGTCAAAGAAGAAAATGCATCACCAAGAGCAGAGGGGGGTCTATAACAGCCAATCACAGTTATAGAGAGCAGAGGGGGTCTATAACAGCCAATCACAGTTATAGAGAGCAGAGGGGGTCTATAACAGCCAATCACAGTTATAGAGAAGCCCTTTGAAACCTCAATATTCAAAGCAAGAAATTCCAACTGTTTACAAATAGTTTCAGACTTTGCCACACTTACAGGGAATTTCGTTTTTACATATATAGCCACACCCCCACATTTCTTGACTCGATCAGTGCGATAAACATTGTAACCACTTATACAAATATCCTTATCAAAAACAGACTTGCTGAGCCAGATTTCAGAAAACACAATTACATCAGCATCAGTTGATTTAGCCCAAATCCTAACCCCATCAATTTTTGACAACAGGCTACGTACATTTAAATGAAAAATACCAAAACCAGATCTTGATTTAAAATCAGAGGGCGTTTGGAGACATTGCATATCAGGGCCAGGGTTAGGTTGCACGTTACCTGATATCAACAAAAGAAGAATAACTAGGCACCTCTGTTTAATAACCTTGCACGGCTTCTCTTTTTTAAGAGACCTACTGCAAGCGAATTCTACAAGTCAGTTTCCAGACAATACAAAACAGTCATTTAAAACCATTAGAAAAAAACAAACATGTTTTTACAAATGTAGACAGTGGAATTGTGCTGGAGTAATGAAAATGAGATTGAAAAGTGGTGGAGTTGTGCACTAACTGGAGGAATGCACTAACTGTAAGCCGCTCTGGATAAGAGTGTTTGCTAAATGACTAAAATGCTATTTCCCTATTCCCACCTACAAGCAAAGTCCTCATCCTTAATATTGCACTGCTACCACCGTTTCTTCCTGTGTGAGAACACAAGACACCTGGATATCTCAGTTTAATTTTGTTCAATCTTATGACTTATATTAGTGACAGTATCTTCCTAGCTTCTCCTTATTTAGCACAGTGCACACCACACCACAGCAATGCAGGTGTCAGCTTCAACAAGCCTTTCACTAAAGGTTCCAGGAAGAGGGCATGCAATAGGACATGAAACGATCATTTTTGATTTCCAGTAAATGAACTCAATACAGCATAGTAGAGTATGTATTCCTCCATTCGCCCACAGTGCAGCCGAGCCGTGTTTGATATGGAGAAGGTGTTTCAGTTCAGCTGTTTGTGGCCTTGTGCTCTAAAGCAGTGGAGGCTGAAAGTCCTTCCTGGCTGTCAGAATCAGGGCTGTCAAGGGTGCAGTCTGAGTGTGAGTGTGGTCAGCCCACACGGCGCTACACTGTTGTACGGTCTTACTCATCAGCCATAACAGCTCTGGTCGCACAGAACAGGCGTATGAGACTGAGTGTCAGTTTACCGGAGCTGAGACATGAGTTGGTTGAGTGATCTCGCTCCTCGTGACCGATGTGAGAAAAACGTTTGAACAGGTTAACGATCAGACTGAATACCAGGGCGTGTTCTCAAAGCATGCGCAGACCATCTGGCAAGTGTCTAAACAGATATTTTCAATCTATCCTTGTCCCAGTCTGTAATCTCAACATGTTTCAATCTGAACACCATTGTCCCTGTTCCCAAGAGCTCCAAGTTAACCTGCCTAATCTGTAATTCTAAAGTGCTTTGAAAGGCTAGTCATGACACACATCAACACCATCATCTCAGACACCCTAGATCCACTCTCATTCACATAGCACCCCAACAGATCCACAGATGACGCAATCTCAATTGCATTTCACACTGCCCTCTTCCACCTGGAGAAGAGGGGAAATAACTGTAAGAATGCTGTTCATAGACTACAGCTCAGCGTTTAACCTCTCTGGGATATGTGGGAGGGTAGCGCCCCACCTTGCCAACAGCCAGTGAAAGTGCAGGGTGCCAAATTCAAAACAACAAACCTCTCATAATTAAAATTCCTCAAGCATACAAGTATTTTACACCATTTTAAAGATACAATTCTTGTTAATCCAGCCACAGTGTCTGATTTCAAAAATGCTTTACAGCGAAAGTACCACAAACGATTATGTTAGGTCACCACCAACTCACAAAAAAAATCCTGAAAATCACATTGTAGGATGTTTAATGATTTTATTTGCAAATTATGGTGGAAAATAAGTATTTGGTCAATAACAAAAGTTTATCTCAATACTTTGTTATATACCCTTTGTTGGCAATGACAGAGGTCAGACGTTTTCTGTAAGTCTTCACAAGGTTTTCACACACTGTTGCTGGTATTTTTGTCCCATTTTGTCCCATGTTTTGGGGCTGTTGCTGGGCAACACGGACTTTCAACTCCCTCCAAAGATCTTCAATGGGGTTGAGATCTGGAGACTGGCTAGGCCACTCCAGGACCTTGAAATGCTTCTTACGTTGCCCAGGCGGTGTGTTTGGGATCATTGTCATGCTGAAAGACCCAGCCACGTTTAATCTTCAATGCCCTTGCTGATGGAAGGAGGTTTTCACTCAAAATCTCACGATACATGGCCCCATTCATTCTTTCCTTTACACGGATCAGTCGTCCTGGTCCCTTTGCAGAAAAACAGGCCCAAAGCATGATGTTTCCACCCCCATGCTTCACAGTAGGTATGGTGTTCTTTGGATGCAACTCAGCATTCTTTGTCCTCCAAAAAGTTATATTTTGGTTTCATCTGACCATATGACATTCTCCCAATCTTCTTCTGGATCATCCAAATGCTCTCTAGCAAACTTCAGACGGGCCTGGACATGTACTGGCTTAAGCAGGGGGACACGTCTGGCACTGCAGGATTTGAGTCCCTGGCGGCGTAGTGTGTTACTGATGGTAGGCTTTGTTACTTTGGTCCCAGCTCTCTGCAGGTCATTCACTAGGTCCCCCCGTGTGCTCACCGTTCTTGTGATCATTTTGACCCCACGGGGTGAGATCTTGCGTGGAGCCCCAGATCGAGGGAGATTATCAGTGGTCTTGTATGTCTTCCATTTCCTAATAATTGCTCCCACAGTTGATTTCTTCAAACCAAGCTGCGTACCTATTGCAGATTCAGTCTTCCCAGCCTGATGCAGGTCTACAATTTTGTTTCTGGTGTCCTTTGAAAGCTCTTTGGTTTGAGGTTGTGGACAGGTTTCTTTTATACTGATAACAAGTTCAAACAGGTGCCATTAATACAGGTAACGAGTGGAGGACAGAGGAGCCTCTTAAAGAAGAAGTTACAGGTCTGTGAGAGCCAGAAATCTTGCTTGTTTGTAGGTGACCAAATACTATTTTCCACCATAATTTGCAAATAAATTCATAAAAAATCCTACAATGTGATTTTCAGGATTTTTTTCTTCTCATTTTGTCTGTCATAGTTGAAGTGTACCTTTGATGAAAATTACAGGCCTCTCTCATCTTTTTAAGTGGGAGAACTTGCACAATTGGTGGCTGACTAAATACTTTTTTGCCCCACTGTATGTCTTGGCTTTAGAAGCTTCTGATAGGCTAATTGACATCATTTGAGTCAATTGGAGGTGTACCTGTGGATGTATTTCAAGGCCTACCTTCAAACTCAGTGCCTCTTTGCTTGACATCATGGGAAAATCAAAATAAATCAGCCAAGACCTCAGAAAAATTGTAGACCTCCACAAGTCTGGTTCATCCTTTGGAGCAATTTCCAAATACCTGAAGGTACCACGTTCATCTGTACAAACAATAGTAAGCAAGTATAAACACCATGGGTCCACGCAGCCGTCATACCGCTCAGGAAGGAGACACGTACTGTCTCCTAGAGATGAACGTACTTTGGTGCGAAAAGTGCAAATCAATCCCAGAACAACAGCAAAGGACCATGTGAAGATGCTGGAGGAAACAGGTACAAAAGTATCTATATCCACAGTTAAATGAGTCCTTTATCGACATAACCTGAAAGGCCGCTCAGCAAGGAAGAAGCCACTGCTCCAAAACCACCATAAAAAAGCCAGACTTCGGTTTGCAACTGTACATGGGGACAAAAATTGTACTTTTAGGAGAATTGTCCTCTGTTCTGATGAAACAGAAATAGAACTGTTTGTTCATATTGACCATTGTTATGTTTGGAGGAAAAAGAGGGACACTTGTAAGCCGAAGAACACCATCCCAACCGTGAAGCACGGAGGTGGCAGCATCATGTTGTGGTGGTGCTTTGCTGCACGAGGGACTGCTGCACTTCACAAAATAGATGGCATAACGAGGCAGGAAATTTATGTGGATATATTGAAGCAATATCTCAAGACATCAGTCAGGAAGTTAACTTGGTCGCAAATGGGTCTTCCAAATGGACAATGACCCCAAGCAAAGTTGTGGAAAAATGGCTTAAGGACAACAAAGTCGACATTTTAATTGGATTTAAATTGTAACTTATATTTACTACCACAAAGATGACCGCTGGTCTACCCACTGTTGAATGTCAACTTAAATGGTCATGTCTATTATATTTTCTATATTTCTATGATTTCAATAGGTTTCCTATGGAGGATTGACGGTATATTTTAAAACATCTCTTGGTGGTATCATTTGTATAGGGCAATGGATTATGGACCAGGCACGGCTTCTGATCTGATCCTGGATCAAAGGGTCACTGGTGGTACCATTTGTATAGGGCAATGGATTATGAACCAGGCACGGCTTCTGATCTGATCCTGGATCAAAGGGTCACTGGTGGTACCATTTGTATAGGGCAATGGATTATGGACCAGGCACGGCTTCTGATCTGATCCTGGATCAAAGGGTAACTGGTGGTACCATTTGCATAGGGCAATGGATATGGACCAGGCACGGCTTCTGATCTGATCCTGGATCAAATGGTCACTGGTGGTACCATTTGTATAGGGCAATGGATTATGGACCAGGCACGGCTTCTGATCTGATCCTGGATCAAAGGGTCACTGGTGGTACCATTTGTATAGGGCAATGTATTATGGACCAGGCACGGCTTCTGATCTGATCCTGGATCAAAGGGTCACTGGTGGTACCATTTGTATAGGGCAATGGATTATGGACCAGGCAGGGCTTCTGATCTGATCCTGGATCAAAGGGTCACTGGTGGTACCATTTGTATAGGGCAATGGATTATGGACCAGGCACGGCTTCTGATCTGATCCTGGATCAAAGGGTCACTGGTGGTACCATTTGAAAATTGAGATTTAAAATTGTATTCCCATTTTAGTAAATTTCTCAGCCAAAACATGACACCCACCCTGTATTCAAGAGCATGTTTTGTCTCAACTGATGGCGGTCACAACACAAAAACCTAAGGTGATGTTAAACAGAGTCTAAGCTACAACATATGTGAATATTTAAAAAATCTGATTTTCAAAAAAAAAAAAATTGATAATATAAGTAAAAAAATTAAAATTTGTGCAATCACTAACCTTTGTTTTTTCGGAAATTATAAAGTAGTTTGACAACCATGTATGTAAGCTTGTAAATTGAATCAATCTCAATCGTTTTTCTTTTCAAGTGATGAGGATATGGTTGTCTGATGGTATGGTGGGGTATGCAAAATGGGTCAGCTTTGAGCATCTTTATCTCTTGTGGTTCATAAGGATAGCGTAGCTAACAAATTGTCAGCCAACATAAGGTGTAACTTTACTTATTTGAAAAGTCATTACTATATTACATTGCTCACTCAACATTTTCTTAACATTTGTCATCAGTTAGTTAAATTCATTTGTATTCGCTCTCGTCGGACTTCGGCTGCATATATTCCGCCATTTTCTTCAAATCTGAAAACGTTGTGAAGCCATGCCCATTTTCTGAAGAATTGCATTATGGGCCCTAAAAGTACGTCAATTGTGTCCTCTGCGTGTATACTAAGTATTTTGGCGAATTTAGTATGACATCCTGGAGTTTTGGCATACTAACTATATCCATACTATGACCAATAAGCATACTATATACTACATTCACGTCACAAGTAGTATGGTTAGTATGAGTATTCGAACACAGCTATAGTCTTGCATGTGCCAGCTAATACAGTGTGTTAAAGAGGCACTAAACAAGCCAATTAGCTGTATTAACTAAGGTGTTTGGTGCAGTATTTCTCAAGATTTTCTTTTTGTGATGTGTTGTCTTATGTAAACAATGTCTCACTGTCATAGCTATTGGATAGAGAGCAATCACTGCAGCTGTTCACCCCATGTTAGTGGTCAATTGAACATCATGAAATCAAAACCCAACCTTCATTTACCCGTTGTGACGCACAGATTCTCAAGTCAGTTTTAGATGAGACTTTATGACAAATTATCCTATTTACACTTTGTAATCAATTTTGTCGCTAGAATAACTGTTTCTGACTCATCGTTGCCACAGGCTGTTTTCAAAGTTATTCGTTGCTTTTTAAAGGCAGTTAGTGGCAACATTAAAACCTGTGTGTGTCTCTGCATTCAGTTTACGTATGTATGAGAGAGCATTAACACTCAAGTAAACGGCTCATCAAGGAACTGTGAACTCTATTACCAGAGTTATTTTAGTGTAACCGTTCACCCCGTCCGTCCGCCTCTGACACTCCCCCTCCAACAAGTCTGCCTCTGCTGCCTGGCTGTGACACACATTCTCCCTCCACATGAACCACTCTGTTGCTCTCTCTCTCTCTCTCTCTCTCTCTCTCTCGGGCCACACATGGACTAAAAGTTAGACAGACAAGCTGGGGAAAAGAGTGGATGGTTATTGACCTGCTTCCATCAGGTTGTATTTTGATTTTGAATCTCGTATTTCATTTACTTGTGTATGCTGTGGTCTTGTCAAATATGATGTTGTTATTGCTGACACTCGTTCTAATGCAGTACTGTATCTTTTTGTCCCCTGAGGACTTCAGTTGGTGTGGATATAGTGTAGCAGTGTATAGTGTAATCTGCTGTTTGATTTTCCACACGAGGCTGTACGCTGTCAGAGAAGGGTTTTGTCGATAGAACAGAGGCATTGTGGTGGGAAAACCACAAGTGTTTGTTTGGACAAATGATAAAGCTGGTCTGAATGTGCTCTTTGAAGGGTGTCACTCACTCTGTCACTCTTGAATGTTTTGGGAGGTTCTCTACAATACACGTTGATTATCATGTATTTTCTGAGAACAGCTTAGGAAGTACAGCCAGAGTAAGAACAGCTGTTGCGTATACCGGTTCATA
Organism: Oncorhynchus kisutch; assembly: GCF_002021735.2. Taxonomy (NCBI): domain Eukaryota; kingdom Metazoa; phylum Chordata; class Actinopteri; order Salmoniformes; family Salmonidae; genus Oncorhynchus; species Oncorhynchus kisutch. Next base: position 56,761,021 of record NC_034181.2, on the reverse strand, counting down.
GTCTAAGGCTGAGATTGTCCGTCGTAACATTCCATTGTGCCTCTTCTTTGTGAGTTGTAGTTGAGAAGACGTGTACAGACCTGTTTTTCAACGGTGGTATATTTGAAAGAAGACGTTAATTTACTCTTCATGAAATGACACTGTACTCAGAGGAAAAATGCATTTGGTTAGTTTTAAACTGTACACCCTGTCAAGACAGAGGGGTTTTGTGCACTACACAAACCATATCAGTTTTTCATTCATTGAGTAAAAAAAAAGAAAAAAAGACCAACCGTAAAGTTGGTTGCCAACCATTTGCAGTCAAAGGAAACAAACTATATCTGTTTGTACTGTGCTGAAGTAGATCTTGCTTTCTCTGTAAGATGGACAGTATTAGGCGAGAGGTCTGTTGTGCCTTTTCCCAGGAGCCCCTAGCAGTTTGGCTGTGTAGGGTTCGAAGACATACAGATAGAGACAACTTTGGACTTGCAGTGGCATTGTTTTCCCACACTGATCAACAGACCAGGGGTCATTATCACTCGGTCCACCTCTCCTCGTTCTGCCTCTGCAGTTCTTTTTACATTTCAGAGATACTCATTTTAGTATTTAGGGATACTCATTTTAGTGTCTCCTTCCTGAGCGGTATGATACTCATGATACTCATTTTAGGGTTACGCCATGAGGTATGCGTGTAATGTAGGCTAACCTAGAACAGCTGTAGAGTAGTGTACATAACATTGGGGAAATTTCTTGAAAAAATAGTTTTGTAGAAGAGATGTAACAAAGGGATGTGAAATAACTTGCTGATAGATTACAATCCAATTAGGGTAATCATGTGTAAAATGTAAATTACTCAATGTTCTTTTGACTAATTGTGCATTTGTATGGGCATTGAGAAAGGTGGGAAAGATCAGTATTTTAGAACTGCAGCCTACAGTAGTTGTTAAAGAGTAGAAGAGAGTCAGTGTAATGATACCCTGGCTATGTTCATCAAGCATACAGGTACATAGGAAAACATCAATACACAGTACCAGTCAAAGGTTTGGACACACCTACTTATTCCAGAGTTTTTCTTTATTTTTTAGTATTTTTGAGATTGTAGAATAATAGTGAAGACATCAAAACTATGAAATAACACATATGGAATCATTTAGTACACATTTTGGTTAACAAATCAAAATGTAGTTTATATTTGAGATTCTTCAAAGTAGCCACCCTTTGCCTTGATGACAGCACCTTCTTGGCATTCTCCCAAACAGCGTCATGAGGTAGTACCAGGAATGCATTTAAATTAACAGGTGTGTCTTCTTAAAAGTTCATTTTCTTTCCTTCTTAATAAATTTGAGTCAGTCAGTTGTGGTGTGACATGGTAGGGGTGGCATACAGACGATAGCCATATTTGGTAAAATACCAAGTCCATATTATGGCAAGAACAGCTCAAATAAGCAAAGAGAAACGACAGGCCATCATTACTTTAAGACATGAAGGTCAGTCAATACAGAACATTTTAAGAACTTTGAATGTTTCTTCAAGTGCAGTCGCAAAAACCATCAAGCGCTATGATGAAACATGAGGACCGCCACAGGATAGGAAGACCCAGAGTTTCCTCTACTGCAGAGGATAAGTTCATTAGAGATACCAACCTCAGAAATTGCAGCCCAAATAAATGCTTCAGAGTTCAAGTAACAGACACATCTCAACATCAACTCAACATCAACAGCAATGGGGCAGCAGGGTAGCCTAGTGGTTAGAGCGTTGGACTAGTAACCGGAAGGTTGCAAGTTCAAACCCCCAAGCTGACACGGTACAAATCTGTCGTTCTGCTCCTGAACAGGCAGTTAACCCACTGTTCCTAGGCTGTCATTGAAAATAAGAATTTGTTCTTAACTGACTTGCCTAGTTAAATTTTTTTTTGAACTGTTCAGAGGAGACTGCGTGAATCAGGCCTTCATGGTTTAATTGCTGCAAAGAAACCACTACTAAAGGACACCAATAAGAAGAAGAGACTTGCTTGGGACAAGAAACATGAGCAATGGACATTAGACCGGTGGAAATCTGTCCTTTGGTCTGATAAGTCCAAATTTGAGATGTTTGATTCCAACCCTCATGTCTTGGTGAGACACAGAGTAGGTGTCTCCGCATGTGTGGTTCCCACCGTGAAGCATGGAGAAGGAGGTGTGATGGTGTGGGGGTGCTTTGCTGATGACAATGTCTGTGATTTATTTAGAATTCAAGGCACACTTAACCAGCATGGCTACCACAAAATTCTGCAGAGATACGACATCCCATTTGTTTTTCAACAGGACAATGACCCAACACACCTCCAGGCTGTGTAAGGGCTATTTGACCAAAAAGGAGAGTGATGGAGTGCTGCATCAGATGACCTGGCAACCAATCAACCAACCTCAACCCAATTGCCTTGATGAGTTGAACCGCAGAGTGAAGGAAAAGCGATCAGCAAGTGCTCAGCATATGTGGGAACTCCTTAAAGACTGTTGGAAAAGCATTCCTCATAAAGCTGGTTGAGAGCATGCAAAGAGTGTGCAAAGCTGTCAAGGCAAAGGGTGGCTACTTTGAAGAATCTAATATATCTTAAATATATTTTGATTTGTTTAACACTTTTTTGGTTACTACATTTGTTATTTCATAGTTTTGATGTCTTCCCTATTATTCTAAAATGTAGAAAATAGTAAAAAATTAAGAAAAACCCTTGAATGAGTAGGTGTCCAAACTTTTACTGGTACTGTATGTATACACACATCAGTTCATGTACAGTTGAAGTCGGAAGTTTACATACACCTTAGACAAATACATTTAAACTCCGTTTTTCACATTCCTGACATTTAATCCTAGTAAAAATTCCTTGTCTTAGGTCAGTTAGGATTACCACTTTATTTTAAGAATAATAGTAGAGAGAGTGATTTATTTCAGCTTTTATTTATTTCGTCACATTCCCAGTGGGTCAGAAGTTTACATACACTCAATTAGTATTTGTTAGCATTGCCTTTAAATTATTAACTTGGGTCAAATGGTTCGGGTAGCCTTCCATAAGCTTCCGACAATAAGTTGGGTGAATTTTAGCCCATTCCTCGAGAGAGAGCTGGTGTAACTGAGTCAGGTTTGTAGGCCTCCTTGCTCGCACACGCCTTTTCAGTTCTGCCCACAAATTTTCTATAGGATTGAGGTCAGGGTTTAGTGATGGCCACTCCAGTACCTTGACATTGTTGTCCTTAAGCCATTTTGCTACGACTTTGGAAGTATGTTTGGGGTCATTGTCCATTTGGAAGACCCATTTGCGACCAAGCTTTAACTTCCAGACTGATGTCTTGAGATGTTGCTTCAATATATCCACATACCTTTCCTGCCTCATGATGCCATCTATTTTGTGTAGTGCACCAGACCCTCCTGCAGCAAAGCACCCCCAAAACATGATGCTGCCACCCCTGTGCCTCACGGTAGGGATGGTGTTCTTCGGCTTGCAAGCCCCCCCCCCCCTTTTTCCTCCAAACAAATTGATGGTCAAACAGTTCTATTTTTGTTTCATCAGACCAGAGGACATTTCTCCAAAAAGTACAATCCTTGTCCCCATGTGCAGTTGCAAACTGTAGTCTGGCTTTTTCATGGCGGTTTAAGAGCAGTGGCTTCTTCCTTGCTGAGCAGCCTTTCAGGTTATCTCGATATAGGACTCGTTTTACTGTGGATATAGATACTTTTGTACCTGTTTCCTCCAGCATCTTCACAAGGTCCTTTACTGTTGTTCCGGGATTGATTTTCACTTTTCGCACCAAAGAACGTTCGTCTCTAGGAGACAGAACGAACGTGTCTCCTTCCTGAGCGGTATGACGGCTGCGTGGTCCCATGGTGTTTATACTTGCGTACTATTATTTGTACAGATGAACGTGGTACCGTCAGGCGTTTGGAAATTGCTCCCAAGGATGAACCAGACTTGTGGTCTTGAGGTCTTGGCTGATGTCTTTTGATTTTCCCATGATTTCAAGCGAGGAGGCACTGAGTTTGAAGGTAGGCCTTGAAATACATCCACAGGTACACCTCCAATTGACTCAAATGATGTCAATTTGCCTATCAGAAGCTTCTAAAGCCATGACATAATTTTCTAGAATTTTCCAAGCTGTTTAATGGCACAGTCAACTTAGTGTATGTAAACTTCTGACCCACTGGAATTGTGACACAGTGAATTATAAGTGAAATAATCTGTCTGTGAACAATTATTGTTGGAAAAATTACTTGTGTCATCCACAAAGTAGATGTCCTAACCGACTTGCCAAAACTATAGTTTGTTAACAAGAAATTTGTGGAGTGGTTGAAAAACTAGTTTAAATGACTCCAACCTAAGTATATGTGAACTTCCAACTTCAACTGTACACAGTGAACTCGTACACATTGTAAATATGAGAATAGAATAGAGTATTTCAGAACGTGACCTACTGCTTGCATAACAATATCAGGCTGGGAAGAATTGACGTTCGCAATTTCCCCCTATCTGCAAGCATGACCAATGGCATAACACCTTATTGATATGTAAACGTAACCAACCAATAGAAATACCTAAAAAAGTGTACATAACATTAAGAACACCTTCCTAATATTGAGTTGCACCCCTTTTTGCCATCAGCACACCCTGGATTTGTCAGGGTATGGACTACAAGGTGTCGAAAGCGTTCCACAGGGATGCTGGGCCATGTTGAGTCCAATGCGTCCCACAGTTGTGTCAAGTTGGCTGGATGTCCTTTGGGTGATGGACCATTCTTGATACACACGGGAAACTGTTGAATTAGGAAAAACCCAGCAGCGTTGCAGTTCTTGACACACTCATACCGGTGCGCCTGGCACCTACTACCATACCCCGTTCAAAGGCACTTCAATCCTTTGTCTATTCGCTCTCTGAATGGCGCATATACAATCCATGTCTCAGTTGTCTCAAGGCTTAAAACCTCTTCTCTCTACACTGATTCAAGTGGATTTAACTAGTGACATCAATAAGGGATCATAGCTTTCACCTGGCCAGTCTAATGTTTTGGACACTCAGTGTATAGGCATACTGACTGACTACTAAACTGCAGGTCGGGGGATAACAATCAAATTGTGGTGAACAATAACCATCACTGATAGTCCTGTTTTAGTGCAAACTGCTGCCTTGAGCCATTGATCAGAGTTCAGCCCTGTGTTAATTATCCTGCCCTTTGTTGTCCTGTGCTGAGTGACACCACAGTATAGGGGAAAAGATTATGGACCAGGCCAGGCTTCTGCTCTTATCCTGGACCTATGGGTCACTGGTCCAGTCTCTCTGCCCATTCTGTCTAGTCTGTGAGAAACCTCAGTTGCCCTCTGCTACAGATGAGCAGTTGAAATTTCCCTCCATAAATTACAGTAGCCGGTGCTATTCGCCATGCTAGCTATGTTGACATGGCTGTGGAAATAGTGTGCTCTCTGAGCTCCCATAAAGCTGTGCCAGCTAGCCAGGCTGTTCCAGTGCCTCCCTCCATGTAGTGTTGTGCTGAAGCTCAATGAATGGATGTTTATGTCAAGGGAGGGAGAGAGGAGACAGACCTATATAGGGATGGAGAGAGGAGACATGTAGAGCACAGAACACTATGTTTGTGAAATCAGCCTACGGTGCGTCATTTCTGCAATCTGAATTATTCCTCTCCATATCTGTCAACTGACCTTCGGGCAATATTTCAGTTCACTGCACATCCATTATGTAAGGGTAGCTTAGTTATTTGACACTGTCCTAGAGGACGACCTAGCCTGGGAGAGTTATAGCAGTCTAGGTCAGGCATTTTCCCAGGGGCTTTCGAGGACACCTCCAAGTCTCCCTCTCCACAGGGGGATTTATCATCAAGACAAGTGCCCTCAGAGGATCTAAGGGAGATGTGTCCACAGACGTGCCAAGATGGTGACATTTTACTTTTGATTACAGTGGGAGGAAAAGTATACATTTATGGTCGTGCTGTAAGCTCCATTATCCTCATAACATTGGAGTGTTTACCAAACCGAGGGCAGCAGCATGAAGGCTTCATTCTTGACAGTCCCTATTATCATGCGCTATGCGACGCTGGAGGACCAAGAGCTCCATGGCTATTTTTTTCCTACTGACCTTTGTACGTTTTACATGTAAATATTTAAGATAAAACCGAATAACAGCTCAACTGTTTTTCTCTGCTGTCGCATCAACTTCTCCGCAGAAAGGAAAGTCAATAATCTACTAATTACTAAGAGTAAGACATTCTGACTCAAAGTTGGGCTCACAGCAGAGTGACTTCATTTGCAGGTTGAATTGAGGTTTTTCTGTCCAAACAGTGCCTTTAGGCTGGGCTCGAGGCCTAAGGTCCATAACTCAGAATGGAAACAAAAACAGTCCTCTGTTTCTCAGGTTCTCTGGTAAACACACTGTAACCTAATTTATTTTATACTGACACTCCCTCTCGACTCCATTCTCTCACACCATACTGTCAACATGGCTCAGGCTCACACTGAGCACAGCTCGCATACTGCACTGTACTGCTTCTTTGCAGGGACGTTTGAAAGCTATCACAGTGAGAGTGACTTAAATTATTAATTTTTTTACTGCATCTTTGGTTCATCCGTTTTGTGACATATTGAAACATTAGAAAGGAGCGTCTTCATGGAAACAACTAAAAATATATATATTTTTCCTAAACATTTCAGTGCACTTACGATACGGTTCACGTTTAGGCTGCTTCTATCTGAGGGTACCTTGAATGGATTATTGTACATTTGTTTGTAACTGATTTGGTGATTTAACTCCTGAATTTGTGTAACCTTAATGGGGCAACTAATCACTTTCAGCTGCTTTAGGTGATCGGGTCAATCCTAAGGCTATAGGCATGTGCAATGTATCACAGCAGCAGGCTTAACAAGACCCATTCAAATCTCCCTCCGTTCGAATAACATCACTCGACTGAGGGCCGTAACAAAGCCATAACATTTACAGTACAAATGTAGATGTGATTACACGTCACTGGCCACACAGGTAGTCCCCCTAGATGCAGCTAGTCTTGATGCAGCTTGGTTTGAGGCATGGCGCTTTGTTAGAATCTGGTACTGTCGATCTCATTTACATTCGCCCCTGCGGTATTAATGCATTTAACAGACCAGGATGTCCAGATCGATCAGGAGCCGGAGCAGTGGGGGCACAACACTTGGCCTGGTGCCCATCCCTAACCCAGGCACATTGACCTGGATGATGGCGCCATGATACCGGCCTCATTGGAGCACGCCTCAGTAATCTAGAGGAACAGGTGGTTACCCGGCTCGGACTGGGTTGATGAGCTGGTGGGCTTATGCCTTAACCCAGCATGCACAGAGAGCTACCCTCCTATTGGTTTTCACTCCAACCCCAGTTGTAACTAACTTGATTCAGCTTGACAACAGGCTAATTATTAGAATGAGCTACGCTATATTAGGGTTGGAGTGAAAAACCGACAGGACGGTAGCACTCCAGCACAGGGTTGGAGATGCCCTGGTCTATGGTCTAGGAGGGAGAGGTCTTTCTGTCTTTCTCTTCCTCTCCCCACCCGTTCTCTCTCACTGGTGCACACACACTCTCTCCCGCTCTATCTGTGAGGCATAGCAGGAGGTAGTCTCTTTTGACTATTATCTGTGATGTGTACATGCGGAGCCTGGCGGGAGGCAGCAGCAGTGAGAGAGCAGCCAGGGGGATATAAACAGAGGGGGTGCTATAAATAGCCCAGTACACTTCCTGTTCCACGTCATATACAGTTGAAGTCAGAAGTTTACATACACTTAGGTTGGAGTCATTAAAACTCGTTTTTTAACCACTCCACACATTTCTTGTTGACAAACTATAGTTTTGGCAAGTCGGTTAGGACATCTACTTTGTCCACGACACAAGTCATTCTAGGACATCTACTTTTTAGGACATCTACTGAAACAGGAAAGGGACTTTTCCAAACTGTTACCACAAAGTTAGAATCACCTTATCATTTATGCTGTAGCCGTCATTGGAACTAAGGGGCCTTGCCCAAACCATGAAAAACAGCCCCAGACAACTATTCCTCCTCCACTAAAAATGTACAGTTGGGACTATGCATTCGGGCAGGTAGTGTTCTCCTGACATCTGCCAAACCCAGATTTGTCAGTCAAACTGCCAGATGGTGAAGTGTGATTCATCACTCCAAAGAACACTTTTCCACTGCTACGGAGTCCAATGACGCAAGCTTTACACCACTCCAATCTATGCTTTGCATTGTGCATGGTGATCTTAGGCTTGTGTACGGCTGCTTGGCCATGGAAACCCATTTCATGAAGCTCCAGACAAACAGTTCTTGTGCTGACGTTGCTACCAGAGGCAGTTTGGAACTTGGTAGTGAGTGTTGCAACCAAGGACAGACTATCTTTATGTGGTTCAGCACTCGGCAGTCCCTTTCTGTGAGCTTGTGTGGCCTACCACTTCACGACTGAGCCGTTGTTGCCCCTAGACGTTTCCACTTCATAATAATAGCATTTACAGTTGTCCGGGGAAGCTCTAGCAGGGCAAAAATTTGAGGAACTGACTAGTTGGAAAGGTGGCATCCTTTGACGGTGCCACGTTGAATGTCACTGAGCTCTTCAGTAAGACCATTTTACTACTAATGTTTGTCTATGGAAATTGCATGGCTGTGTGCTCAATTTTATACAACTATCAGCAATGGGTGTGGCTGAAATAGCCAAATCCGCTAATTTGAATCTAGCTACCCACTAATCTTCCACAAAGTAGAGTAGGTCCCCAGTTCCTCCACCCTCATCTGATTCTGGTTACCCATGTTGTCCCAGCAGTGTTGCTGTAAAAGGTAGACTGATATTGTGCACACTATCCAGGTTAGGTGTCCAGTGTTAACACCACCATCTGTGGTATTTGGGTAAATGTAAATTAGAGCTTTGGATGGTGTTTTCCACCCCTCTTGTCACTTTGCCTCATTGAATATTTAGTTGAAATATATATTTTATTTTATATACTTCACCTTTCTTTAACTATGCAAACCCTAACCAGGACGACACTGGGCCAATTGTGCGCCGCCCTATGGGACTCCCGATTACTGCCGGTTGTGATACAGCCCGTGATCGAACCAGGGCCTGTAGGGACGCCTCTAGTACTGCGATATAAACACTGCTGCATTGAAGATGAATTCCAAGGAAGGACCAATGGGGGAAAAAACCTCAACCTAAAGTCTAAATATATACTATGAATATAAAATGTAAATATACATTGAAATATCCCTGTCACTTTTGCGTTCTATTCAAAGCCATACAAAGAGCCAACAATACTACACTGTAAGAGCCACAGCACAAGTACTAAAACCAATATCGTTTTCGAAGGATGTACGTGCATGTGGTAATGCTCTGTGGTTTAATTTGGGTTTATATTTACAATGGACCTATCCAGCTTTTTCCTGTACAATACAGTATGGCGTTTAGCATTATAACAGCTTCAAACACTGACTCCACTAGAGTCAGTGTTTGTACAGTATGTATACTTCAGCAATAAAAGCCCTCCAGACCCTGTTATACTACCTGTCCCAGTCACATACACTTCTGTATTATTCACAGTACCTTTTCATTTTTCGCTGCATTCCTCCATTTTACTTGCTAGGTATTTGAGGGAGTAAAGGTACTGTAGGGGTTTTTGTAACAACTGATGCTGGGTCAGTCTACACTCTGTAAGTCAAATTGTATTAGTCACATGCGCCGAATACAACAGGTGGAGTAGACCTTACAGTGAAATGCTTACTTACGAGCCCCTAACCAAAAGTGCAGTTTTCCCAAAAATAAATATGGATAAGAATAAGAGATGGATAAGATAAGAATAAAATTAACAAGTAATTAAAGAGCAGCAGTAAAAGAAATAACAATATATACAGGGGGTTGCCGGTACAGAGTCAATGTGCAGGGGCACCGGTTACTTGAGGGAGTATGTACATGTAGGTAGAGTTATTAAAGTGACTATGCATAGATTACAACAGAGAGTAGCAGTGGGGGGGGGGGGGGGGTAGAAGCTGTTTAGAAGCCTCTTGGACCTAGACTAGGCGCTCCGGTACCACTTGCCGTGTGGTAGCAGAGAGAACAGTCTATGACTAGGGTGGCTGGAGTCTGACACCGCCTGGTGTAGAGGTAATGGATGGCAGGAATCTTGGCCCCAGTGATGTACTGGGCCGTTCGCACTACCCTCTGTAGTGCCGTGCAGTCGGAGGCCGAGCAGTTGCCATACCAGGCAGTGATGCAACCAGTGAAGTGCTCCCGATGTTGCAACTGTAGAACTTTTTGAGGATCAGATGACCCATGCCAAATCTTTTCAGTCTTCTGTGGGGTTATAGGTTTTGTCTTGCCTGCTTCACGACTGTCTTAGTGTGCTTGGACCATATTAGTTTGTTGGTGATGTGGACACCGAGGAACTTGAAGCTCTCAACCTGCTCCACTGCAGTCCCATCGATGAGAATGGGAGCGTCCTCAGTCCTCTTTTTCCTGTAGTCCACAATCATCTCCTTTGTCTCGAACACGTTGAGGGAGAGGTTGTTGTCCTGGCACCACACGGCCAGGTCTCTGACCTCCTCCCTATAGGCCGTCTCGTCGTTGTCGGTGATCGGACCTACCACTGTTGTGTCAAATAGAATGACGGTGTTGGAGCTGTGCCTGGCCGTGCAGGCAGGCATATCCCGATCCATATCAGGCAATGGGAAGAGCCTGTTACTAATTCATCTATCAGGGATGGAGTGCATAATGCAAACATGATTGTGTGTGTAACCTATCTGTATTTATGTATTTTTGTTACGTGTGTGTATGGTACTGTGTGTGTCGTCCCCCCCCCCCCCCCCCCCGGATGCATTGTATTTCAAATTGATTGGTTTGGGAGTCCATGGGACTGGCCATCGTGACGGTGTTGTGCCATAGAAAACCCAATGCTTTAAAGCAATTCTATTCCACAGCGTACACTCACTGTGACGCACATACATAACGCTAAATGCACATATTTGAGAGGATGTAGGCCTAGAGAGGCTAACATTTTTAATGTGTTGAGCTAATTGTTTTGGTAACCAATCTCTTTCCGTAACCCTGTTATCTATCTGTCAATCAAGCAGTTAGTGTTTAGTTAGTGTGCAGAGCAAGGGGGGGAAAGGAAATTATCAATCTAAAGGACTTGAGCACTTGTGTTGTGTTTAGAGCTTATCTTAGCCATGGAGTCGATACAGTGACACTGCCCTAGAAGTTTAATCATAGCCACCTCCAGGGGTTTGCTAAATGTATCTGTTGGCTACCGTACAGTATACTGTGACTACCTTGGCATAATAGTAAACATATGACACTGTTTCTAGATAAAACCATTCAAGAACTGTACAGGACTTTGATGATATTCATCATAGATTCTGGAGCTGGGAAGTCAAAACGTGGCAAAGACTATGTCTGTGGTTCTGTTTTGAAAGACTGTTGCATTTTCCCTGATTAATGATTTAAACGCTACTGTACGTGAATACAGCCACGTATGCTTGAGGCCTCAACCAGATGACCTTTGACCCTGATTCCCAGAATGCTCCATGGGTGGGGGTGGGAAACCCAGACTGAGAATACACACTGAAGAGAAACCCTGAGCGCCGCTCGTGAGCCGGACGCCCGGAAAAAAATTCTGTATGTACTTCTAACATATTTGTTTAAAGGCTCAGTCCAGTCAAACAGGTGGTTTCCTATGTTTTGTATATACAGTATTTCCACACTGAGGTTGGAATAATACTGAAAATGATGATAATGCCCATTTAGTGTAAGCTGTTTGAAAAGACTGCCTGAAATGTTTTGATGGGATGGGGTTTTGGCCTGTCTGGTGACATACCAGGCAGTAAATGAGTTAATAAACCAATCAGAACGTGTGTTCCAAACCTCTCCCCTCCCCACTCAGACCACTCCCAAACAGTCCTAGCAGAATTCTTGCTTGAGAAATTGCTCTTGCTAAGAAGCTGTTTTTTTGTTGTTTTTTCAATTCAAATGTTTTTTTAAATCCCAGCCAGGTACTTAATTGTGACCCAGAAATGATTTGATATTGAGATAAAAACGGCTGCACTGGACCTTTTCAAATATATGAATCTGACAGCTACATTACACAGTCAGGGGACATAAAGCTAATAGGCCTCAGTCCTGTTCACTTATGGTGAACTAAATCTCTGTATAATCGGAGAGATTTAGTAAATTCCATATCTAACAAATACAATGTCTCTCTGCACATACAGTGCCTTTGGAAAGTATTCAGACCCCTTCACTTTTTCCACATTTTGTTACGTTACAGCCTTATTCTATTTTTTTATCCTCAGCAATCTACACACAATTCTCCATAATGACAAAGCAAAAACAGTTTTTTTTTTAAATGTTGCAAATGTATATAAAAAAACAGAAATACATTATTTACATAAGTATTCAGACCCTTTGCTATGAGACTCGAAATTGAGCCCAGTGGCATTTTGTTTCCATTGATCATCCTTGAGATGTTTTTACAACTTGATTGGAGTCCACCTGTGGTAAATTCAATTGATTGGACATGATTTGGAAAGGCTCACACTTGCCTAAAAAATTGACAGTGCATGTCAGAGCAAACATCTCTTCTGGAGGAAACCTTGCACCATCCCTACAGTGATGCATGGTGGTGGCAGCATCATGCTGTAGGAATATTTTTCAGCTGCAGGGACTGGGAGACTAGTCAGGATCGAGGCAAAGATGAACGGAGCAAAGTACAGAGAGATCCTTGATGAAAAACCTGCCCCAGAGCGCTCAGGATCTCAGACTGGGGCGAAGGTTCACCTTCCAACAGGACAAAGACCCTAATCACTCAGCCAAGACAACGCAGGAGTGGCTTTGGGACAAGTCTCTGAATGTACTTGAGTAGCCCAACCAGAGCCCGGACTTGAACCTGATCGAACATCTCTGGAGAGACCTGAAAATAGCTGTGCAGCGACGCTCCCCATCCAACCTGACGGAGCCCGAGAGGATCTGCAGAGAAGAAATGGGAGAAACTCCCCAAATATAGGTGTGCCAAGCTTGTAGTGTCATATCCAAGAATACTCAAGGCTGTAATCGCTGCCAAAGGTGCTTCAACATGGTATTGAGTAAAGGGTCTGAATACTTATGTAAATGTGATATATGTAGTTTTTTATATAAATTAGCAAACATTTCTAAAAAACTGTTTTTGCGTTGTCATTATGGGGTATTGTGTGCAGATTGAGGGGGGGAAAACAATTGAATACATTTTTGAATAAGGCTGTAACCTAACAACGTGGAAAAAGTCAAGGGGTATGAATACTTTCTGAAGGCACTGTAGATGTATGTGTAAAAACCCTACTATAAGTTATCAATCATTTACTGTATACAACTTTTTGAATGTCTACTTTACGTACTGCAGCTGTAAGACCTGTGGATGAATCCCTGCGCTTTAAAGCAAATGTTTGAATCATCTGCGACTGCCGTTAATCATTTTCTCACTAGGCCTTCTCTCATGTCTCTCTTCATGCTGCGTTACAGATGGATTAATGATGCTTGTGTGCCGGAAACAGTCTCTACTCAGCTTGGTCCTTTTATCCCCAGCCTTGGTCGTGCTTCTCTCCCCTCCACATCCCACCTCGCCCCACCCACGCTACCCTCTTGGCCATTTTTGTTATTACTTTACTTTCTGAATGTCTAATGAATTGAATAAGAGATGAGAAGGATCAAAGGCTCCTTTGGCAGGTTCTAGAAATCCATTCAGATTGAAATGAGGTGTGTGTGTGTGTGTGTGTGTGTGTGTGTGTGTGTGTGTGTGTGTGTGTGTGTGCGCGCGGTTTCTTTTCTTTTTCAACGTCTCCCCTCCACAACCAGTCTTAATCACAAGAGAGGTAGAGCGACATGAGAGTATCCATGACATGTATAATAGTTGAAAGGAAAATAAGCCTTTCTATGCCCTCTACATATGACACACTTAATGGTTCATCCTCAACACTTCATTAACAGGGGCCTTGGATCTATCGGTCATAAACACTAAGCCTATCTTCTTCATTTGTGGTTCGCATTAGCTGCCTGCCACAGGATGTAAATAGACGCCGGGTCCCTGACGTTGTTGCTTGTCTTCAGCTTGAATCAAAGCATCGACAGGCTAATGCTGCTGAGCACTTCTACTACATGTCACTTCCTGTGAAGGGTATCTGTATCAGTCTGTATGTAATCAGAGAAGGAGGCTCTGGGTGATTATGATGGTCTGAGATCAGTAATACAGCAGCAGCTTGGCATCCTGTGGAGGTTGCCTGAGCCCTGCCCCACTTCTCTACATCATAACTGTGTGTTTATGAATTCACAATTCAGATTGTGATATCTAAGTAAAGATGATCAGAACAATGACTTCCTTTATGAAGTTGATATCCACAATTCCCTTTCATTGTTGGCAGAGGGAAATGCGTTGAATGGAGTTGAGGTTACTGGATAACGACGCATTCTTTGGTTCTGTCAAGTGGCGTATCTGATGAGGTGATTGAACAGAATTTTAAAGGCGGTCGCTAAATATATCCTCTTGCTTTGTGCTGTAGTGGCGTCACAATGGCTATCATGTGATAGGTGACCTGGACTCGGCTCTACTTTCACCAGACAGAACACTACCGAGGTATAGCGTTACAGGTGGTGAGTTATTGAACCGGGGCAGCTGGTCACGTTGCTTGTACCGGAGAATGGAACTGTTATCGCTCTAGATGCATTGACTAATGTCCCTTTGTAAGCAGGTTCAGTTACTGACAGTATCACTAGTCAGCCAATTGAGGTTGCTCTTTGAGCATCTAGGCCCAGATTAGTCTTGTGTGTGCTTTACCTTCTCTGGCAGCAGTGTACGAGTTCAGACATTTCACCTTCAGCTTTTCCACACGGGGTGAAAAGAACAGTACTGCATCCCTATTGGTAAGAGTTGGATAGTGGCTTGTGTACAGTATTGAAGGTTTTGCTGACAGACTGATTTTTGTTTACCAACAGCCACTGCAGAGGGACATTGAAAAGGGAACCCACAAGCTGTGGGTTGCCATGGACACCTTTTTCCGCCGACACTTTAGACTGAAAGGTGCGGAACAATGCCAATACAGGCGGCCTGGCGTGGCGGTGCCCACAAGCAAGGCTCGCCGGCGCTCCAGTGTAGGACTGCCCTCTGCTGGCCTGGTCCAACGTAGGCGCTCTAGTGTGGGACTGCCATTCACAGGTCCTGTGGGACGCAGAAGGTCCAGTGCAGGCCTGTTGCCGACTTCTCAATCCCAACGAAGACGTTCCAGTGTTGGCCTGCAGTCAGGTTATGTGGGCCGTAGAAGTTCCAGTGTGGGCTTGGCCTGCGCTGCTCACCAACAACGCAGGCGCTCCAGCGAGGTGCAGGGGTTACCCCACTGTTATTATGGAGGGGCGCAGCTAGTGAGGACCAGATACTACACCAGGCGTCGCTCCAGCACCACCATGGCCTGTGTCAATCCCCGCTTCTCTGTCCGCCGCCGGCGAGCCGCCAAGCTCCGCACCATTGACACCCAACTGCTGGGGCCTTCCATGCTGCTGGCCAGCCTGGTCCAGATGAGTGCGGAGCAGCAGAGGGCACCAGGGGCGCAGGGCGGTGAGGGGGCATCCGGAGAGGGCACTGAGAGCTGCCCCTCCTCCTCGTGCTGCTCCGAGTCGGAAGGGGACAGCTGCAGTCAGAGAGAGTGTAGCACCAGGTCGGAGGGCAGCGGAAGTGAACGAGAGGGGACTGAGGCATCATCATCATCATCATATCCAGAGGGAGAGAGGACGTGGGAGGACTGGAATCAGGCTCATAGTATGGCAGCCTTGACGATGGAGAGCATCCAGTCCCGGCCCCTGATCCGCGCCCCACGCTGCCTGCGCCGTAACTCCTCCCACCTGCTGCCGGCAGAGGCGGTGCACCGTAGCAGGGCGGCCTACGGTGTGCACGGGCACTACCGACGCTCCAGCCAGTTACGGAGGCCTTCCACCATCTCCAACAGCGCCTGGCAAGGCAGGCTAGTCCCCGCATCCAGCCGCAGGAGCTCTATAGTGGCCCGCCACTCCTCCCGTTCCCTGTATAGGAACTGTTCCGCTTGCTGGAAGCCCAGGGGCCGCAGGGAGTCCCTCAGCCCCCTGCAGGGTACCTACTACGACCCCCGCCTGGAGACTTGGAGTGGATTCGTCTCGTATGTAGACCCCCTACCTTCGCCTTGGTCACAGACAATGCTTTTGTGTGTGTGTGTATTAGGGAAGTGTGGGAGGGGGGGGGGGACTTCAATGTCAGAATATACACATCCTGCCCTTCCAACCATACCAGCACTTCCTGGTCTGAAGTGTTGATGTCAGTTAAGCAAGTGTTTGTGTCTAAGCCTGCTGCAGTATGTAACATCAAACTGGGAAATAGTTCATATTTTACACCAAACTCTGCTGACCTTTTGTGTTGCTGATATGTAAAGCTAGGAGTTTTGTTTAGTGACTCCTACAGCACCTTTCATGCAGGGTCTCAGTCACACACACCTGTCAAATACCAAACCTAGACCTCTTGTGTACCTGGCTGCACATTGGCTCAACATTTCGAATGCTGTATATTGTATGACGTCAGATGTACCATTTCATTATTCATCATGTGTGCTGAACCTCTCTCTTTGATCAGAGCCTACTTTGCTTCCATCAGGTGTGAAGAGTGGGTTTCCCTGTTAGGTTGTGATGCAGTATCCCACCGGGCGTGTCATCTCAATGATGCTATTGCAATCATTCAAAGATGTTGCGTCTGTGTCATTTTCAGGAAGGCCATTGCTAAATCGGGTCTACAGCACCTGTCTGCCCAGCCCAGTGCCTCAGCCCTGGCCAAGTTTGACCCAGACAGGGAGATCCGGAGCAGCTGTGACTGGACCGTAAGTGCAGCCTCTGGCCCAGCTCATTGATTTTGTACCCCATAATGAACTACATGCCCCTAATGAGTTTCAGAGTTGTGTACTTTGTTTACCCAGAGGTACTGTTTGGTAGTGGATTCTATGAGCTGAGATTTCCTATTTGTCAGGGTAAAAAAAAAAGAAGGGTGTATTTAATAGACTCTTCCTCCAGGAGAACGCCCTGTATGGGGAGCACATCTGGTTTGAGACCAATGTCTCTGGGGACTTCTGTTACGTCGGAGAGCAGCACTGCTTCGCCAAGACACTGGTGAGTGTGTGTGTGTGTGTGTGTGTGTGTGTGTGTGTGTGTGTGTGTGTGTGTGTGTGTGTGTGTGTGTGTGTGTGTGTGTGTGTGCGCGCAGCTACCCCTGGCCCTGCCTGACATCACAAAGCCACAGATGCTTTGACAGGAACGAGCCCAGAGGAAGAGAGGAATGAACTGATTAGAGGAGATGTATTTGTAGTGCATCCCTAAAGCAAGAGGGGGAGTATTAACTCCTTGTCACATTTGTTTTTCATCCGTCAGTGGATGTTACTGTCCAGATGTATACCACCTGGTACCATACAGTACACTTCTAGAGAATGCAGATTGTATAGCTCTCTGCAACTGTAAACATTATAGTATGAGAAATGGAGCCATGTTATGAACATAAACGCTGTCTCTTCATTTTTGGGAGAACTGATGGGATTATAAAAAGGGTAACTAGGAAGAGAACCTGTAAAAATGAGCCCAATCTTCTTCTTTTTTCATACATTATGTGTATGAGATTTAATTCTGACATCTACGGTGTGTGAAAAATATGTTGTTTTAATGCAATGCTCTGTACCAGGGGTGTCAAACGCATTCCATAGAGTGTGCTGGTTTTTGTTTTTTTTCTGTTCATTTAAGACCTAGACAACCAGGTGAGGGGAGTTCCTTGCTAATTAGTGGCCTTATTTCATCATGTTTGAAAACCCGTAGACACTCGACCCTCCGTGGAATGAGTTTGGCACCCCTTGTGTAGAGGCTCCCTCTGGTGTTCACACAACCATAACACACTTCACCTAAGAAGTACTGCTGCCATCTCGAGGGAGTTGCACCCATAGAGGTAGATAGAGGGCCCTTCTTTGCATCTGTGCCATATGGCTTCTGTGACCGCATGGGCAGTTCCATTGAAGTCTTTCTTCATTTTAAAGTAGTCAAGAGTGAATATTGCCATCTGGAGTGTGTTGTCTGAACAGGTATAAAACCAAGGTTGGTAATTTACTGCCACCTGCAGTTAAGGAATGTTTGCTCAGGTATATAATTAATTGGCTGATCCCTCCTGATCCCTCTTCAATGGCACTACCCATGCTAAAACAGGCTTTCTATATACGTTTATGGTTGTACCCTTGAATTATCACGTTAAAAGAAAGTAATTTAATTCAGGAAGTTTTCATGTATTACTACGAGATGGTTCATTAAATAATATTCTCTCACTCATCTTTTGTCACCACAGCAAAAATCTGTAGCCCGGAAAAAGTGTGCAGCCTGCAAGATAGTGGTTCACACAATCTGCATAGAACAGTTAGAAAAGGTAAGTTTCAAGCCATTTTCCCAACCAATGCTTCACAAACTTTTCATCCGTTGAACTGTGATTTCACCTGGTTGCAGATAGATGTTAAATGATGTATTATCGCCAAAGTTGTGGAAATTAGTTGACAGCATGCGTACCAAGACAAAATGAGTTGCAAATGTTGAAAAAATACCGTAATATCAGCCTTTTCAGATGTTGTCTCTCAAGGAGACAAAATGTTTCCATCGCATCAGGTAAGATGAGATTGAAATGGTAGCCATGCCAACCTAACCCACCCTGATCCTCTCCAGTTATTCGAGGCTATGCCCTATGAAGACAGCCTGCTTATCGAAGACCCCGCCTTTAGAGTGAGACACTCTGACCTCTCTCAGGCTGCTATGGGATATAACTAGTGCTATAACTAGATCATACTCCTTCTCTAACCCTATCTCACTACGCTACCTGACCCATTGACCTCGCCCTCCAATGCTGCACTCTGATTGGGTCATTCTCTGGATAATCAAAGCTGTTTTCCAAATTGGGCTGCTTTGATTGGTCGTCGAATACATTAGGTTGCTTATTGCTAGAGATGTTTAGTTGCTGAATCTCCCTTTTTCCAAAATGTCTTTAACTTGTTCCCATAACTCTGCTAATCTGAGGGTTAGTTTATATCTATTGTTTATACTTTATCTGATGCCGTTATGGTGCTGTTATGGTGGAGGTAAAGGTGAAGAGCTGTTGCAACACTGACATAGTAACACATATTGCACCACAGGTTTCCCTTTTCAGTAACGACTTCTAGGTGAACAAGAACTTCAGCATGTTCACTTTAACCTTATACCTCTCCCGTTGGCCCTTTTGGATAACTGATTCAGCATTCTATTTTGGTGCAGGGGTTTGTCTAACAACATATTGGAAACAGCGACCAACAAAATAAATCCATGTTTGAAACCATTTGTTTTCTGTACCATGTAGATAAACTTTAGGTGTAAACCGTCATTCAGGGAATCGGGGTCTAGGAATATACGAGAGGTAAGTGCCAATACATTTTATTTCCATTTGATCAGCACGATCATGATACTCATGCTCATACTTTATTTTCACGCATTTTTCGTCTTCCTTTGCCTTTGTCTTGTCATTCTATGTGTCTGTCTCCTCTGTAACCCTTCCCTCTCCTCCTGTCCCTGCTTCCCTTTTTCCCCTTGACCTTCTCTCTTGACCTTTGACCTTAGCCAGTCCTCCAAAGACAAGGTGCTCTAAAGTGCCTCAGGCGGATGGCTAACTGCATGGCCACCCCTTTCCTGAGCCAGTCCCAGGTACCATCCCACCCGAACTCCCCAGATCACCCCAACCAAAAGCCACAGTTATGGGGGCAGTAGGAGAGTAATGCTTGACTAGTTGATGCCTGACTAATGATTTCAAAGACTGGGTAACCCCCATGTCCTATAATCCTCCAGAGCTAGCTTTCAGTGTCCAAGTTAAAATCCCCTCATCATACATTCGCATTTTAAAATTGTAGTAATTTTCCAACACTCTTATCCAAAACGACCTACATTCATCTTAAGATGGCTATTTGAGACAACATATCACAATCGTTTCAAGTACATTTTCCCTCAACAAAGTATTCATCGGGCAAAGTCAGTGCTGGTGGGACAAGAAGTGTTTTTTTTGTGTGTGTTTTTTGAGGGGTGGGGGGTGTCGGAGGCGCCATACCTCTGACTGGGCTGAGCTGCCCTCCCGTAGTGATTATAGGGCCAAGAGACCAGAGGTGGCAGAACGGAGTGCTCAGGTTGGTATGTAGGGCTTGAACATAGTCTGAAGATAAAGAGGTGCAGGTCCCCTTGCTGGTCCGTAGCTTCGACCGGAAGCCAGTGGAGTGTGCGGAGGAGCAGGGTGACATGGGAGAACTTAGGAAGGTTGAACACTAGGCGGGCTGCAGCATTCTGGATAAGTTGCAGGAGTTTGATGGCAATGTGGGGAGCCCAACCAACAGAGTTGCAGTAGTCTAGACAGGAGATGACAAGTGCCTCAATTAGGACATGCGCTGCTTCCTGTGTGAAGAAATGTTGTACTCTACGGATGTTGTAGAGCATAAACCTGCAGGAGCGAGTCACTGCTTTGATGTTTTCAGAAAATGACAGGGTGTTGTCCAGGGTCACTCCAAGGCTCTTTGCACTCTGGGAAGTGGACACCGTGGAGTTGTCAACCGTGATGGAGAGTTCTTGAAGTGGACAGGCCTTCCCAGGGAGGAAGAGCCATTTGGTCAAGGTTGAGCTTGAGGTGGTGGGTCGACATCCAAGCTGAGAAGTCTGACAGGCACACAGAAGATGCGTGTCACCACCTTGGTGTCAGAATGGGGAAAGGAGAAGAGAAGTTGAGTGTCATCCACATAGCAATGATAGGAGAGACCATGTGAGGATATGATGGCGCCGAGTGCCTTTTGTGTAAAGAAAAAAATGAGGGCCTAGAACCGAGCCTTGGGGGACACCAGTAGTGAGATCACGTGGTGCAGACACAGATCCTCTTCATGCCACTTGGTAGGAGTGACCTGCCAGGTAGGATGCAATCCAGGAGGGTGCAGAGCCTGAGACGCCCAACCCTAAGAGGGTGGAGAGGAGGATCTGATCGTTCACGGTGCCAAAGGCACTGGATAGATCTAAGAGGAGGAGAACAAAGGAGAGCGAGAGTCAGCTTAGTCAGAGCGGAGAGCCTCTGTGACATAGAGGAAAGCGGTCTCAGTTGAGTGAGCTGCCTTAGGGTAAAGAAGTTAGTTCTGAGAGAAATAACCAAAGAGTTGGTCAGAGACAGCACGCTCAAATGTTTTGGAATGAAGAAATGAAGCGATACCGGTTTGTAGTTTTTGACGTCAGAGGCCGAATGTTGGTTTCTTGAGGAGGGGAGCAACTCTGGCCATCTTGAAGTCAGAGGGGACGCAGCCAGGGATCAGGGAGTTGATGAGGGAAGTGAAAAATGGGAGAATGTCTACAAAAATGATATGGTGAAGAGATGCGGGGATGTTGTCGGATGGCCGGACCTCAATCGTCACAGGATTTCATCTGGAGAGAGCGGGGAGAAGGAGATCAAGGCATATAGTAGTGTGTGTGGGACCAGTGGACTGAGTGAAAGAGGAATGGATGTCATAAAACTTTTTTTTTTTGTTGCAAAGTCATCCGCAGGAAGTGAGGAGAGAGGTGAAGGATTAAGGAGGTAAGAGAAAGTGGAGAATAGTTTCCCAGGTTTGGAGGTGGACGCTTGAAATTTAGAGTGATAGGAAGCAGCTTTAGCAGTGGATACAAAGGAAGAGAAGGTAGAGAGGAGGGAGTGGAAGGATGATAGGTATTCCAGAAGTTTAGTTTTCTTCCATTTCTGTTCAGCTGCCCAGAGCCCTGTTCTGTTAGCATACCACACGTAGTCATTATTACCACAGAACTGGGTTTATAATGGAGTCCTATACACAATAATGTTCACTGTGTCTGGCCAAACCTCTGACATCGCTAATGATAAACTCAACACAAGCTTTCCCTGATCTCACTCACCATTGTCTACATGTACAAAAAAATTGGAAATCCACAGTATTTTAAATTGCGAATTTGTGAGTGAGTTGATTAATGTGTTTATGAACGTCGGTTTTCCAGCCCACCGTAGTGCGGCACCATTGGGTCCACCGGAGGCGCCAGGATGGGAAGTGTCGCCAGTGCGGGAAGGTGAGGATGGTTATAATATCAATTCATTCATTTGCAGGATTAACAATCTGATGAAACAAGTTCTTCTTGAGGGTACGTTACATCTTATATCTGATTTAATTTCTCTCCAGGGTTTCCAGCAGAAGTTTGCCTTTCATAGCAAAGAGATTGTGGCCATCAGCTGTTCATGGTGTAAACAGGCAGTAAGTTGGAAGGTTGATTGTACTGTACAGATGTAGGATCTTAATTTGACCTGTATTGTCGCAGCTACATAATCCTACAGCAATGTCACCTAGTCTGAGAGAGATTTGCATGTTTATCCAAACTTCACGCCAGGGTAAGCTTACATGAAACACAGCCCTTATTTTAAGTGTTTCTAAAATCCCCTACGGGAAAAATGACTGGTGAGAAAATGATTGGGACCATTTCCCTGTTTGACCGCTAGGTTTTATGGGTATTATGACACATCCACTGTGGGGCTCTATTTGATATTTATATATGATTGATGTTATGTTTGTAAATTGGTCTATTGTAAATTCAGTCTATAACTGAGAAACCGATTTAAAATCTACTACTAATATTAGCTGGCCAAAATTAGGCTACATGAAAAGTGCAACACTGTTAATATACAGTTGAAGTCGGAAGTTTATATACACTTAGGTTGGAGTCATTAAAACTAGTTTTTCAACCACTCCACAAATTTCTTGTTAACAAACTATAGTTTTGGCAAGTCTGTTGGGACATCTAATTTGTGCATGACAAAAGTAATTTTTTCATCAATTGTTTACAGACAGATTATTTCACTTATAATTCACTGTATCACAATTCCAGTGGGTCAGAAGTTTAAATACACTAAGTTGACTGTGCCTTTAAACAGCTTGGAAAATTTCAGAACATCATGTCATGGCTTTAGAAGCTTCTTATAAGATAATTTACATCATTTGAGTCAATTGGATGTGTACCTGTGAATGTATTTCAAGGCCTGCCTTCAAACTCAGTGCCTCTTTGCTTGACATCATGGGAAAATCTAAAGAAATCAGCCAAGACCTCAGAAAAATGTTAGACCTCCACAAGTCTGGTTCATCCTTGGGAGCAATTTCCAAATGCCTGGTACGACACTCATCTGTACAAACAATAGTACGCAAGTATAAACACCATGGGACCACGCAGCTGTCATACCGCTCAGGAAGGAGACTGTCTCCTAGTTCTGTCTCATAGAGATGAATGTACTTTGGTGCAAATCAGAACAACAGCAAAGGACCTTGTGAAGATGCTGGAGGAAACAGGTACAAAAGTATCTGTATCCACAGTAAAACGAGTCCTATATCGACATAACCCGAAAGGCCGCTCAGCAAGGAAGAAGCCACTGCTCCAAAACCGCCATAAAAAAGCCAGACTACGGTTTGCAACTGCACATGGCGACAAAGATTGTACTTTTTGGAGAAATGTCCTCTGGTCTGATGAAACAAAAATATAACTGTTTGAACTTCACAAAATAGATCGCATCATGAGGCAGGAAATTTATGTGGATATATTGAAGCAACATCTCAAGACATCAGTCAGGAAGTTAAAGCTTGGTCGCAAATGGGTCTTCCAAATGGACAATGACCCTAAGCCTACTTCCAAAGTTGTGGACAACAAAGGACAACAAAGTCAAGGTATTGGAGTGGCCATCACAAAGCCCGTACCTCATTCCTTTAGAAACTTTGTGGGCAGAACTGAAAAAACGTGTGCGAACAAGGAGGCCTTACAAACCTGACTCAGTTACACCAGCTCTGTCAGGAGGAATGGGCCAACATTCACCCAACTTATTGTGGCGAAGCTTGTCGAAGGCTACCCGACACGTTTGACCCAATTTACGCAATTTAAAGGCAATGCTACCAAATACTAATTGCGTGTATGTAAACCTCTCACCCACTGGGAATTTGATGAAAGAAATAAAAGCTGAAATTATTCTGACATTTCACACTCTTAAAATAAAGTATTGATTCTAATTGACCAAAGACCGGGCATTGTTGCTAGGATTAAATGTCAGGAAATTTGTATTTGGCTAAGTGTATGTAAACTTCCGACTTTCAGGGAATACATGTAAATCACGAGGCTCATCTGCATGGATGATGATGACGTGTGTCTGTATGCTTTATGCTTATGTGAGACATTTGTGTGAGTGTCTGTGTTGAATGACAACACTTCCAATGAATATGGATGTGTGTGATCACTGGTGTATTCACCCTCTGTAAAAGTTGTATGGTATGTTTATGTGAGACAGTTGTGTGAGGGTCTGTGTTGAGTGTTTTAAATGAATGATGTGTGTTGGTGTGTGTTGTGCTCACTGCTGCCGTCCTTTCCTCTGTCCTTCTCCCTACTCTAGTATCACAACAAGGTGTCCTGCTTCATGCTGCAGCAGATCGAGGAGTCCTGCTCCCTGGGTGCTCATGCCTCTGTCATCGTACCCCCTACTTGGATCCTCCGGGTTCGCAGACCTCAGGTAAAAAAATAAATAAAATTTTTTTTAAATAGATGTATATCGTCACATGCACTGGATAGGTACAGTGAAATGTTGTTTTACAGTGTTGGCCGTAGTAGGTTGGTGCCTCCGGAGCAAATTACAGTTACGTGCCTTGCTCAAGGTCAGAGATTGTTCACCTTGTTGGCCCGGGTATTTGAACCAGCGACCTTTTTGAACACTCTAACCACTACACTACACTACCTGCTGCCCCGACAGTCACAAAATACACCGTCACACAATACACCTCCAAGTATTCAGATATTCACTGCCACCATGCGAGTTTACAACGTGCAATGGTATGCTTCCCCAAATACTTTGTGGTGCCATTGCACTGCGAAGCCAACAGAGGGTGGCAGTCATCCGTTAGTTTGAGCTGTCAACAGTTCTGATAAATTACAGTGTATTATTTACAGTTGATCAAATGCTGTTCCTTATATAAATGGAATACCAGCGTGACAGTTAATCCTCATGTGTTATTCTTTCAGACCTCGCTAAAGGCGAGCAAAAAGAAAAAACGAACCTCGTTTAAGCGCAAGTCCAGCAAAAAGGGAGTAGAGGTGAGTTCATCATTCATTGCAAGTGGCATTTCCTACCGTTTGTAATGTGAGGAGATGTACGTAACTGAAACGTCCTTTGCTGATTAGTCTGAGGGGCATCATTTCCATTTATACCGCATCTGTTGTGAACTGTTCAATTGGTTTTACATTGAAATATTATACATGAAGTACATACTTATGAAATGGTAGCGAAAAGGGCATTGTCAAACTAATGACGAGGTATTATCGATGTAGACAGTCTTGACCCTTATCAAATCACTGCTGACACCACCCAGCCCAGGGACACAGGATGTGCTTGTCAATACATACTTCCTGGCGACATCCAGTGTCGAATACCATGGCTTGAATGCATTGAGTGCATGTACAGAAATAATTCTCTCTCTTGTCTGGCCTTGCGTCGGTTAGCCAGCCCTCCAAAGACAAGGCGCTCTAAAGTGCTTCAGACGGAGCCAGTCCCAGGTACCATCCCACCCCAACTCCCCAGATCACCCCAGAAACCACATTTATGGAGACCGTATTGATCAATTTAACTGTGCACAGTGTTAGACAACTGTATACTCTTTGGTTATACTATGTCTCGTAGAGAGTAGGAAGTATCCACGCAGCGTCAGCTCTATGCCATTTTCATTTTAGTGAGTTAATTTGACATAATGTTACACGAGTCCGACGCGATAGTTTGTAACAAAACATCAGTAAAAGCAGTTCTCCCCTTAGGAAAGCAACACTGTACAATCAGTCTCTCATCTTTCACCTCTCTAAATGCATCCCTTTATTTCCTCTGCCCCTCTCCCTTCCTCTTTGTGCAGGAGGCGCGCTGGAAGCCCTTCATAGTTAGACCCATTCCCTCTCAGCTCATGAAGCCGCTGTTGGTGTTTGTCAACCCAAAGAGTGGGGGGAATCAGGTGAGAGACGTGCTGTCTGTGCTGGAGCTGTCAGTGCAGGCCCAGTGGGCCGAGGCCAACACCAGTCACAGGTGTAATCCCGACTGGTCTGTGAGATGAATCACTGTCTGTATCTTAAAGAGTCTTTCAGCAGTCCGGTCATACCTCTCATACCTCACGCATTTGTCTGGATCACTCAATAATATACTAGTCAGTTAATCAAATGCTTTTTTATTATGATGATGATGATGAGGAACTGGTAGTAATTGTACTCCTACTTATTTTCAGGGAGCCAAGATTATCCAGTCGTTCATGTGGTACCTGAACCCTCGCCAAGTATTTGACCTGAGTCTGGGAGGACCCAAGGATGGGTAAGTTTCTCAAAAATAGCAGGTGCAAACTTTGTACTAAGTGCCGACTTGTTACTGACTCTGGCTCTTAAAAATAAATCTCATCATCATTACGTATAGGTCTTGGAGCTCTTCCATTACTCTGTGCTCACTGGCGCAAAGCTCCTTCTCATTAGATCTAATATATGTATGTATGTGTGTGTGTATATATATATATATATATATATATCTCTGAACCAAAAGAAGTCGTTCTAATTCCAAGTATTATTTTGATATTCTTCTTTGCTCTTCCTATGGATACACTATGCTATTATTCTGTCTGCCCAGGAGCCATTTGCGGTGTAGGACTCCCCTTCACTGTGAATGCTGCCGATTTTAACTGAGTGTGGGAGACCTTCTTTAACAGGCTTGATACTGTGGACTGACTGTGACAGAAAGCTAGAAGTTGATTTTGTCTCTTGCTCTGTCTCTCCAAGGTTAGAAATGTACCGTAAGGTGCATAACCTGAGGATACTGGCATGCGGAGGGGATGGCACGGTGAGTAGAAACAACAGCAATGCCAACAGCAATCTTTTTAAGCAATACACAGACATTCCTGAACTATTTTAGCAGCAAACTTTACTTTGTGATCAGTCAAATAACAGCACACAGTGTCTGGTGTTTTCCCTTAAAGGCATTTGACTCCCATCTTAGTGATCTAAGCCCTGAACTTTGATGGTTATCTAAGTGATTGAACAGCAACACACACTATGCTGCAGGTGCAGTTTGTTAAGCTGTTTAAACATTTATTGCTTAAGCAAGGACAATAGCAATGTTTGGCATGTTGTTGAAGGGCACATCACATGATGTTTTTGATAATATGTCTGTTGTATGGTGTGTGTGTGTGTGTGTGTGTAGGTGGGTTGGATCCTGTCTGCTCTGGACCAGCTCCAACTGAACCCCCAGCCTGCAGTAGCCATCCTGCCTCTGGGGACAGGCAACGACCTGGCCAGGACCCTCAACTGGGGGGGTGTGAGTATCTCAACCATATCTGGACAACATATACACGGAGTGTACATTAGGAACACTTTTTCAAATATTGAGTTAGCAGCCCCCCCCCCCTCTTTTTACCCTCAGAACAACCTCAATTACCTCAGGGCATGGACTCTACGAGGTGTCGAAAGTGTTACGAGGTGTCGAAAGTGTTCCACAGGGATGCTGGCCCATGTTCACCTCAATGCTTCCCACAGTTGTGTCAAATTGGCTGGATGTCCTTTGGGCGGTGAACCATTCTTGATACACACGGGAAACTGTTGAGCGTTATTTTAAAAAACAGCAGCGTTGCAGTTCTTGACACACTCAAACCTGTCTATATGTGCCCTCTGAATGGCACACATACACAACCCATGTCTCAATTGTCTCGAGGCTTAAAAATCCTTCATTAACCCGGACTCCTCCCCTTCGTCTCCACTGATTTTGTAGTGGATTTAACAAGTGACACCAATAAGGGAGCACAGCTTTCACCTGGATTCACCTGGTCAATGGAAAGAGCAGGTGTTCCTAATATTTTATACACTCGGTGTATACCCCTCAAAACTGTGCTTTTCCATAGTCGTTGAACAATGCAGGTGCACAGTTAACTCTGTAGAGGGCACCAGAATCATGACTATAGCCGCTTATTATTTTCTTGAAAAATGTCTTGAAGAATTGATATCCCTCAGGAGGAACGAGCTGCTTTCTACAATGAACTGTGTTTAATACTCTTGGTGTTTTCCTTCTCTATTCCTCCCCCCTCCAGGGTTACACAGATGAGCCGGTGTCTAAGATCCTGTCTCATGTAGAGGATGGGAACGTCGTCCAGCTCGACCGGTGGAATCTAATAGTGGAGCCCAACCAGGATGCTGTTGCAGAGGAGAGGGATGAGCAGCAGACAGACAAGGTGAACAAACCCCCTCTCGTCCAAGATCCTGTACTGTAGACATGGACTGTCAACATATGATGGTGTGGATGCGTGATGCAGGGAATGAGGATTTGAACTTAGTGCCTGCTCTTTTACCTGGTGTGTTACTGGTGTGTTTGTAATTACAGCGTAAATCAGGTCTTGACTGTGATGAGTTCATCGAGCCCCAGAGAACTAACCTCTGTACAATGTCACAATATCATTTGTTTATTGTGAATAGGGTCATGGCTGGCCACACACCAAAATACCTCAGTGACCTTTCCATTATTTAATGGTTAGTTAGTTCTAAAAGTTGAGAGAGTTTATCAACTAGAAGCACAATGTTGCTCTACGACCTCAAACATGATGTATTATTTTATTTATTTTTATGTTTACGGCAGTGAGGGTAGTCTGGGGTGACTGAAGACCGTAGGACTGAGGATGGAGTTGGGCTCAGCAGTATACTCCGGTTTAGTTTTGAAATGTCAACATTTGACATTGTGATTTCGGATGTATTGGTGATATCGCGTCTGGGATTAACACATTTCTTTGTACGGGTTTTCTTTTTCCGCAGCTCCCTCTCGACGTCTTCAACAACTACTTCAGCCTCGGCTTCGACGCACATGTGACACTAGAATTCCACGAGTCTCGAGGTTGTATTTCCGATCGATCTCTTAACGTTGACTACCCATGTAATGCCATTGTTGGGGATAAATCTGTGCTATCCATAGACGGCTCACATCGACAGTAGCAAATGATGCTGTGTGTATCTACTGTATGCCAAATCATTGTGCCATAATTACTCACAACCTATCGTGCCTTCTATAACCAACGCTCCTCAGAGGCCAACCCGGAGAAATTCAACAGCCGCTTTCGGAACAAGATGTTCTATGCAGGGGTGGGCACAGTTGTGTTTTCTAAACAGGAGAAATCCTATTTTCTCACCATTATCATCACTTTTACCATTTTGTAGTGATAGTAATTGTTGTATTTGTGGCCATAGCTTTAGTTGTGTCAATGTTTTCTATTGATAATCTACAAGCTTGATTCTCTGTTGCTCCTTCTAACCAGACGGCCTTCTCGGACTTCCTCATGGGCAGCTCCAAAGACCTAGCCAAACACATCAAGGTCGTGGTGAGTTCAACTGACCATTACACGGACCTTGGCTGCAGCTCAGATTGTGTGACGTCATTCCACAACGGGTTCAAGTTCAAATCTAAATCCGTTAACAGGAATTTCACCCTTCATAGTAAAAGTAGTTAAAATTGAAATTTAAAAAAATTGGAGAGCCGAGGCTCCATTCTGAGCTTGTATATTAGGTAGGTTGTAAGGATCACATCTCATTAGACTGACAGATGTCTTCTTCACTGTCAGAATGTGGCACCTTTCAAAGGGTACATTTTATAAGGCCATGTGAGAGCTCTTCCGGGAATGATCTGAGTGCGTATGTGTACAGTAATGGAGACGCCTGTCTGTCTGTCTGTCTGTCGGTCTCCTCTCGGTAGTGCGATGGCACCGACCTCACCTCAAAGGTTCAGGATCTGAAGCTGCAGTGCCTGGTGTTCCTCAACATTCCCAGGTTAGCAGCCTCAATGTTATATATGACATGTTAGAATTTTGTCACTGTCGTAATGGAGGCTGTAGGCTAAGTTAGGCACCTAACCATGTGTGTATGTGTGTACTAGATACTGTGCTGGTACCATGCCATGGGGCAACCCAAGCGAGCACCATGACTTTGAGCCACAACGGCACGACGATGGCTGCATTGAAGTTATCGGCTTCACCATGACCTCTCTGGTATTCACCTATCAACTTGAATTTGTCTGTGTGTTAGAAACATAAGTTAGTAGATTTAATGAAATGGATGAGTCAGTTTCTTTTTGTCCTAGTCGTGACCTTGCTCTGATGGATCATCGTCTCATCCTCCCTGGTGCTGTAGGCCACGCTGCAGGTCGGAGGTCATGGTGAGCGGCTGAACCAGTGCAGAGAGGTGACCCTCACCACCTACAAGTCCATCCCCATGCAGGTAGATGGGGAGCCGTGCAAGCTAGCCCCCTCCACCATCCGTATCTCCCTGAGGAACCAAGCGAACATGGTGCAGAAGGCCAAGAGGAGGACATCTATTCCGCTGCTCAATGAGTGAGTAATACAGTCCAGGTTCCAGTCAGAATCCTGAACATCAATCCGCTATGGAGACTTTCGATAGTGTACTTTGTTTAGTCTTTTGCGCTGTCGGCAGGTTGCCTCTGTTGTCATAACGGTTCTTGTGGAGTTGGAAGTTATTCTAATGCATTCCACAAGTGTCCTCGACCGAGCCGAAGGTCGCTCTTCAATTTCTTGCTGTGTGATTTTTAAGTGGCATGCGGGTGTGGCACGCAGGTGTCCTCGACGCTAGCCCGTGGGATTCATTTGCAAGGGTGGTTGAAGCGCTGACAAAGACTTGTGAATGTAAAATAATC
Source organism: Oncorhynchus kisutch (assembly GCF_002021735.2). Taxonomy (NCBI): domain Eukaryota; kingdom Metazoa; phylum Chordata; class Actinopteri; order Salmoniformes; family Salmonidae; genus Oncorhynchus; species Oncorhynchus kisutch. Next base: position 56,730,231 of record NC_034181.2, on the reverse strand, counting down.
TAAGCCGACGAGGGGAAACAAACAAACACACAAAAAAACATTCATCAAAGTCAACATGGCCTTGCTACCATCTTCCTTTTCTCTCCATCAGTAGTCTTCGTCATATCAGTCTGTCTGTCTACAGGCTGAAAATCAGATGTATTATCAGAATGAACCGCCCTTCATGGTAATTGCGTTACCTTTTGTCAAACCTGTTGTAATGTTTTTTGCTAATTTCATACTTCGCTGATTCTGATGTCTCGCGACAATGTGTTGACTTGCTGACAGAGGGGAATTATGAGTCCTCCGTCTACAGGATTGAAATGTCGGCGGGGAGGGGGGGACTAATTCAATGATTGTGTTTACAGAAGACTGTTTTAGCTGAGATTAAAGACATGTTCGTCCAAAACCTTATTTGTGATACCGTTCTTCCTTTTTGCAAAGTTGGTTAGAATGGCCCGACCTTCTGTGAAGCAAAACACCAGGCATTTGGACAGAAAGTAAGAATGATAAGATGCAAATGACCCAGCTGTATTCACTTCTACACTGATTACATTGTTTGCGATCATACCCCGACATTAGATGTTGTCCTGCCAACTGTTTTGCAACATACTGCAGTAAGAAACATATACGACTTGTGTTGTTGTCAGGTGTCTATTGTCCTTGAACAGAATGGTAAGCTGTAGTCGCAACATTGTTTTTGAATCTCCCACACACTGCGAACAGGTCACATTCGTCACAGATCACAACTGTTTTCATGAATATATAATCATCCTTGAAGCCATCACGATGACAAACGGAAGGGGGGAAAGCAGCGTTGAACACCTCTGGCTTCTCTCAGGCTGCTGTGCATGTGAGCCCAGGTTGTCAGAGTGTTGTGGTTGGAGGTTGATCCCCTGTCATCAGCTTGTGTTAATGCTCTTCCCGGGTGACAGCCTTTCATTAAACTTATACCTTCATTTATTTCCATATTTATTTCCATTTTATCTCTCAGCCGAGATGTTTCCAACTCCCAAATAGTTTACTAAGTTAGAAATGATTATGGAAAATAACTGATTATGTACAGTATAACGGTGTATTGAAATCAAGCATAGGTTATGGAATCATCTTTCTTGTGTGTCAATTTGACATGATTTGGTTGTTTGAAACTCAGAGTTCCTACAAATATGTACACTGAACAAAGATACAAACGCAACATGTCAATTGTTGGCCCCATGTTTCATGAGCTGAAATAGATACCAGAAATATGCCATACTCTATGCACACATTTGTGCGCACATTTGTTTATATTCCTGTTAGTGAGCATTTCTCCTTTGCCAAGATAATCCATCCGGGTGTAATATATCAAGAAGCTGATTAAACAGCATGATCATTACACAGGTGCACCCTGTGCTGGGGACAATAAAAGGCCACTCTAAAATGTGCAGTTTTGTCACACTGCACAATGCCACAGATATCTCAAGTTTTGAGGGAACATGCATTCGGCATGCTGATGGCAGGAATGTCCATCAGAGCTGTTGCCAGAGAATTTAATGTTCATTTCTCTACCATAAGCCTCCTCCAATGTGATTTTAGAGAATTTGGCAGTAAGTCCAACTGGCCTCACCACCGCAGACCACGTGTAACCACGCCAGCCCAGGACCCAGGATCTTCATCTGCGGGATCGTCTGAGACCAGCCACCCGGACAGCTGATGAAACTGTGGGTTCCCAGAAACAAATAATTGCAACACAAACTTTTAGAATCCGCCTCAGAGAATCTCATTTACAAGCTCGTCGTCCTCACCAGGGTCTTGACCTGACTGAAATTTGGTGTTGTAACCCACTTCAGTGGGCAAATGCTCACCTTCAATGGCCACTGGCATGCTGGAGAAGTGTGCAATTCACGGATGAATCGCGGATTTTAAGTGAACCGGGCAGATGGTAGACAGCGTAGCATGTATGGTGTCGTGTGGGCGAACGGTTTGCTGATGTCAACGTTGTGAACAGAGTGCCCCATGGTGACCGGTAGGGTTATGGTATGGGAAGGCATCAGCCACGGACAACGAACACAATTGCATTTTATCGATGGTCATTTGAATGCACAGAGATACCGTGACGAGATCCTGAGGCCCATTGTCGTGCCAATCATCCACCGCCATCACCTCATGTTTCAGCCTGATAATGCACGGTCCCATGTCTGTGCACAATTCTTGGAAGCTGGAAAGGTCCCAGTTCTTCCATGGCCTGCATACTCAACACAAATGTCACCCATCGAGCATGCTGTGGATCGACATGTACGACAGCATGTTCCATTTCCCGCCAATATCCAGCAACTTCGCACAGCCATTGAAAATGACAACGTTCTACAGGTCACAATCTACAGTCTGATCAACTCTATGCAAAGGAGATGTGTTGCACTGCATGAGGCAAGTGGTGGTCACACCAGATGCTGACTGGTTTTCTGACCCATGCCCATACCTTTTTTTATAAAGGTATCTGTGAACAATAGATGCATATCTGTATTCTCAGTCATGTGAAATCCGTAGATTAGGGCCTAATGAATTTATTTCAGTTGACTGATTTCCTTATATGAACTATAACTCAGTAAAATCTTTGAAATTGTTGCGCTTATATTTTAGTTCAGTGTAATTCCAATTTTTGCGAGATGGTACCCAAATGGCTATGCTTCTTCTGTTGTCTTCCTCAGCCAGCAGCCCTTCCCGGAGAGGTTAAGGATCCGGGTGAACCGTATTAGCATGCACGACTATGAGGCCCTACATTATGACAAGGAGAAACTCAAAGAAGCCTGTGAGTATTCCATCTCTATCTAATGCACTGTAACTCCATCATCCTTCAGGTGTCCACCAGCCTGTTCAAGGAGAAATGCAGCAGGCCCATGAGTACAGCTTCATGCAGGGATGTTACTGCGAGCCAGAGCTGTTTTCAGTGATGTAGAACTCTGTAGTCTACACATTTTAGTTGTGTTTATTGCCGTGCAGGTGAATTTCAAAATGTCAGGCTTGTTTTGGAGAGTTAAATCCTGGCCATATGCACTGCAAGGGAACTGAGCCAGTTGAAGATATACTACACGTGTCCTTGTGACATTTTAGGGTCCGATTCCCTTTTTATGCACTTTTCTCTCTACGTGAAATTCTGACCTTGAATTTAAGCATGAGAAAAGCATGCTATTCCCCTGCTATTTGTTTGGGGTGGAGATTGAATGAATTAAGGTGTGACAGTGGTGTGTCAACAGATACGGCATATTCTGATCTAATTTCCTAATAATTCTACCGGTTCCAAGTGGAAAAAAAATTTACTTCATTTTTTTCCACTAGAAATAATACCATTCTCCATGCACTGTAATTGACAAATTGATGAGTGCTAGATAAAGGAGTAATCCATTTGGATAAGGGAATTGTAAATATAAATTACACTTGTTTTAGAACTATTTTACCTTATAATCGCTGGAGACAAATGTGAAGCCTGTCATATGGAAGAAAACGGAAGCATATCAACTTTCCCACAGTAAAGTTTATGAAATGCCGTGACATTATGCACAATTTTAATTGTACTGCCTTTTGAACGTGCAGGGATGGGCACGCGCTAGTGTCTTAATTATTTCCTATTATTTATCATGTTAAATATTAGCCACTATCATTATCGACCGTCAGTAGACCTGAAAACCACACATATTTGAACTGCCAAATAGTTCCCTTCAGTTGGTATGGCCTACATTATCATTCCATTTATTTACGTTGTTTCGTTTACTTTCATCTGCTTCCTCTGTAAACGATGTCACAGCCATGTGGTTGTTACAGAGGATCATTAGTAACATTTGATCATGTAAAAAAAAGAAAAGTATGCCAATTAAATCGTTATGGAGCGGATCGCAGACCAAGCCGTAACAGTTTGAACCCGACATGTGGCGCAATACTCTGTGTCATCACACAGTTCCATAGTTAGTGCGGGCAATAGACAAGGGTATATCCTACACTATTCTCCCTATTGTAATTCTATGAACACTAATCTTCCAACATCACAATGGGTTAAATAACTAAATGTGGCAATGTTCAGAATTTATCAAACCAGCGTTTTCTTTCTTTCATGCGTAAAGGCTCTTCAATCCTGTTTTTTAGGATTCATAAATACTTTCCTAAACCTAAATAATCTGCTGAAACAGAGATGAATATGCATGTATTTATATTCTAGTGAGTCTGACAAAATTAGAACTTAAAGGTACACCGTATTTAAAGGGATAGCTTAAGATAGATGTGCACCTGCATAAAGTAAGTCTGAATAGCAACTACTGAGAAGTGTGTAGGAAAGGCATCCATTTCCTGAGTCTCAATCCGCCCCTTGCTGAACTGTCAGCAAGAGTGTTTATTTATCACTTCTCGTTAGTGAAATGGACTCTAAATCTACACAGCGACTGCATAGACTCTGTCACTGTCAAACGTAGGTTAGCACAAATATATTTAATTTGGAAAGACACACCAGGCTCTTGATCGCCCCTTTTAAGGATGCCGCCATCAACTAGCCTGGCTAAATACAAAGGAAAAGGAAGTCCCTTTTGATTTATATGGTACTTAGCAGAAACCCCACAGAGATGGAACTCTTTCATTTTCTCCCTTCCTGGCTCCTCCTGGAGGGGGAGGCGGGTGTTGGCTCCAGGTTTTGCTATCCGTCCACCTTGAAACCCTCCTCCCATCCCCGTCAGGCCGCTCAATTGCTATGAGTTTATCAGTGTGGGCCTCCCTGCATGTGACTTTGGCTAGTATGACTGAGGCGATAATGAGGTAGCTACCCATTACTGTCTCTAATGGAGGCCCAGGGGCCGACGCGGTAATCACCTCCATAATCACCTCCATAGCACAGCTAGAGCCCCCCCCCCCACACTCTTAATTGTTCTCACATTCGCATCCTCATGCACAAACCTAACTATTCCAGACACTGTCTCAGACTGTTTGTTAGGTCTTTCCTTCTTAAAACAAAGTTTGTTTGTTTTGTCTTTAAAAAAAAAAACAGTGGGCAGCATTTGTTTGGACTAGACTTTTGAAGGCTGTTGTTCAGGAAGTTAGGCGGTACTGAAGTTGTATATGATAATCCTCTTCAAACACATCCGCAACAATTAACTGGCTCCAAGTTATGTAACTCTGATATGCAAGTGACGCACGCTGTTTGGGGCTGTTTTATTGTCTCTAATGGCACAAAACCCAGCTGCTGTGGACCGACCTTGTTGTTGGATATCTCCAATGAAGTATGTGAAATAAGAAAGTATGATGAATGTATTCAGTTCTTACTGAACTCTTGCAATTATATAGCCTCGTATTACCATCCCGATGACCGCTGTGGAATTCATGTAGTGAAACAGAATGTAAACTCGCAGAAGTTCCTGAATGGAGGTACGGGGCTAGCAATTATAATACCGGGGCAGAAAATCTCCCAGTAGGTTTTGATTCTCAGGCATAATTGGTGGAGGTCAGGACAGTTTTCTAACAGTACATACCATTCTGTTCACGGAATGCTGAAAGTAGTTTACTCTTTGTTTTCCACCACTAGATGTCAGAACATGCAACTAAAAGAAAAGATGTGCTTTTAAACCTGAAGTACACTTTAACTGAGTCTAGAAATACATTCAATGTCCATATGAAACTGTCATACGGTGGTCCAATAACGTACTTTGTACATAATGCACCCTCATGCTTGCTGACATACAAGAGAATTCCAAGGCTGTTTTTGATAGGCTAAGGTGAACAATCATTCTGTCATTCAATTTGCACATAGTTTAGCTTCATTCTGGACATCAAACTCAGACTCTCTCTGGCTGAATCAAGTTAGGCCCCCGATGTTTCACATGGATCTTGAGGTACAAATGATGTTAGCTGTCAAAGCTGAGGTTAATACTCTATGCTCTCGTCGCTGATGCCAAAATATAGCACGCGGCTGCTACCACGTTAGGCAGTTGTCTCGGTTGTCTGACACCTATAAAGAGCTTAGACAACCTCACTGTTGCAGAGTGAGGAAAGCAGAAGGGGGGGGGGGGGAGAAGAAGCTGAATTGAATTGGAGACAGACTGTTCCAGGGTTGCTAGGCAACAGCACATTCCTCGGTGGAGAAATCTGCCTGCTTTTCCCTCTTTCCGCCTGTAAGACTTGCTGCTCATTGCCACTTTTTCAATTCACAAATCTCAGCCTGATAGTCCACGAGTCTTTCACTTCTGTTCTTACCGCTAAAGAAGGCCCTGTGAAAAGCCCGGACATTCATGATCACATAATGTGGTTTTGATGCACTCCCTGATACACAGTGTATCTGCTCTCTAACCTGCTGCCCAGTTGTACTTTAGCCCTAATTGCCTGTCTCTAGTTTAGCACAAATCAACGGGCATGGGAATGAATCACAAACATGTCACCAGACAGTGTGTCCTCTTGCAGACATCAAATTGAGAGAATTCTTCCTCTTATTGGTTTGTATTGCTATTTGGTTTACACACTTCGCCTACTTTGACAGCCGTTTCAAAGGGGTTTTGAATTCACTAAGTGCATTGGACTTTGCGTGGCACTCTATGAAACACATCCAGGAAGCCCTAGTCTAAAATATCTTTGATCTATTGCCAACAAAAGGAACTTCCCCCAAACCATTCTGGGTTTGAGTTGATAAAAGGACACAATCCGTCTCTTGTAGCTTGTGTCTATGAGCTACCTGTGGACCTAGCTGTAGAATGGTTTTTCATGGCTCGATCCCTGGGCGCCCGCAGCAGTGTTTAACAGCATGTTGTCTCTCATCTCTCCCCACAGCTATCCCACTGGGACTTATCGTTGTCCCGGGTGACAGTGACCTGGAAACATGTCGCTCCCACATCGAGAGGCTCCAAGAGGTGAGAAATGAAGGAAGGGGGGGGGGGGGGGGCAGCGAGAAGGGGACAGAGGAGAGAGTCTGGGTTGATGAGGTAGATGGAACTCTGGGTAAAGGAGAGGGGTACAGCTGATGAATGACAGGAAAGACTAGGGGGGGGGGGGCAGAGAACATAAAGACAAAGGAGCTGGGAGGACTCAGAAATGTCTGTAATGGAGGACAATACAGGCAGAGAGTAGAAGAAGACAAAAGGGGGTAGGACTGAGCTAATACCATAAGAGGATGGGAAATAATTCTGATGAAGTTGTGAGAGTGCAAGAGATGAAGGAAGAGAGTAGGTTAGAAGAGGAGGAAGGAACTTGCTGATGTCGAGAGCAATTACTCGCAGGCTGGTCTACGGTGGCTCATCTGGACAGACAAGCCCAAACCTGTCTTTAGGATGGGAAAGGATTGCATGTGTGGTTGTTTGTGAATGGGGGAGACTGCGATTCTGCCAGAAAAATGACATCCTTGCCCCTCTAGCTACCTCGCTGTCCCTTTTGTCTCAAAACCCATTGAAATAAATAGTGCATGAAATTTGTTGCCGATTAGCGGCACCACCTCTTTGCAATCATTGGATTATTATGTTCCTCCTTATTTTGAACGACAATCCCTCAACGGCTGTCCCTCATTTGTTGCTGTTTTCATCAGCTCACGTCGTAAGAAAAGGCTGAAATTATATTTAGGTTTTATCTGCTACTAATGGAGGCTTGATGACTAAAATACTGTTGCAGAATGGTAATTGCTTCTGTAATATGTGTAATCATCCACGTTCATTATATGTTACTCTCAAAAACATATGATCACCAAACAATAAAGTAGTACTCATAGCACACAACAAGACTGCATAAATTGAGGGGGGATGCTTCTCCCACTACATTCAACCCATTTTCTGCAATCCAAAACCAGTCATTATAGTAGCTTCGAGACGAAATGCTTATTTTCCTATCCACATGTGGTGATTTATTTTGGGTAGGGGCATTAGACAGGAAGGAGAGTCTCCATTTGCGGGATTACAGTGTTTTTGGGGCTATTCCACAGGACTTCATCTCCATTCATCCCTCCTTCAAACGACTGGTGCTTCAGGTTGGTAAAACGAGACAGGACATGGCAGTCTGTGGCATGGAAAGGAACAAGTCTGAAAAGGAAACATTCCCCTAATTTAAAAAAATGACCTTTCAGATCACAGATGACATTTTACATGGACATTTTAGTCATTTAGCAGACGCTCTTATCCGGAGCGACTTTCACAGACGGAGCAAACAGATGGAGCAAACAATAACCATCAAATATAATCTAATTCAAAAAACAAGGATGAGGCCTTTTATCATCGCCATGTTATTTTCTATGAGAACACACTGTTTGAGTACGTGATACGTACTGTAGGCTTAAAGTCCGAAGAAAACACTTGTCAAACCGGTCCCTCCCTGTGCATAACCGTCAGACACGTACGGTACAAAGACAGCGCTGAAACCACACTTCTCATGGTTGCATTAGGTGTTTTACTTGGAAATTGTGTGTTTTGATCAGCTCTTCCGTTGCTTATTTTTGGCTCCCAAGAAAATAATATACTTCTCACGTCCTGTAGGTCCTTGTGGGCTTAAAAACAAACAAGCTATGCAATCCGTCAATGGTGTGTGGCATCAATATTCAAATGTCACTTTTACAAAGTGATTTCACCACGCGCTCTTACCCAGAGAGCGAGAGGTTGTGGGTAGATGCTGCGACTGGCCGTCTCCGGTGATAACCACACACTCCTCCCAGCTACCCTGGCCCTCCTTTAGATCCCTATTCACAGCTTAGCCAAACCGTCTCCATAGTGGGAAAAGCTGAATAATAGTACTCGGGAGACCCTTTTTCCCCTCTTGTCTATCTGTAGTGGCCCTGTTCCCCAATGCAAACCAACCCAAATTTGTCCCTCTGGGAAGAGTTTTTCTCCTTGTTCCTCGGTGCCCCGAAGCATGTTTTAGATGTGTTTGTACATGTGTTGTGATTGTGAGTGTTTACTCTCTCTCCCTTTCTGTGTGCATGAGAGACATCGTAATCAGGAATATGTTTGCCTGTGATTTTTTTGTACGCAGCAAGCAATCCAATGTTTAAGAAACTGCTGAAGTTATGGTTGCTTTGGCTATGTTATTGCAGTTAGTAATACTTTTGCTGAAATATAAGAGAGCACTACAACCTAGACCAGTTAGTGGACTAGTTGATACTGTCTCGTTTGGTGGTTGCATGTTTTGGGTTCACTGTTCGAGATCATCCTTAGATTGGATACCTTGTGTCCACGATTGTCTTTGTTTGTTTGTGTGGGTGTGTGTTTTTCTTGTAGGTGGTATCCAGTATTTGTGCTCTATGCTAAGCATGATCTTTCAGCATAGTTCCTCAGTGCATGTGTCGTAACATTCTGTACACTGCTATCCTCCGGTGCCCCTTGGAAGTTAGATGGACTGGTCAAGTTTACCTTCAGATGGGAAATCAGTAGTTGGTTTTCCTGACCACAGTTCAACTGATCAGGAAAAACTCTCAGCCCTAGTTTTAGCCTATAACTGTAACTTGGGCCTGGAGTTTTCCTGTCCAAGGCATGGCCCTATAAATGACTTATGTTGTTGTCGTCACATTCCAACAGGCCTCTTTAAGTCTGAACATTGAATAGACAAAAGTCCTTTTGTGGCTTGCCTCATCCCATTTTCCTCTAAACATTCACTTACCTTCAAGAACAAGTTCTGAAGAGGATTATGTAAATGTATCTCATTGCATAAGGTCACTGGACTATGGTACCTTTTTTAGAAAAGCTTGGGTTAAGTACAGTTCAGCCAATGCACAGAACAGTGACCAAGGAAGGAATTGTTGGTATTCGGACCATGGATTCTGTGACTGAGGAGGGAAAACACCTGCCCTCTTAAACTCATGGAACTCTATATGAAAGAGTAGGGGAGGGGTTAATATGCTGGACCCTTTCAGTGAACTCACTGCCCAGAAAAGTACTTTTCATTTCAAAAAGCCTGTCTGAACACAAGACTCAGGGCCTGTAAATCTTGCCCTACATCCAGCAGAAAAGGTTTTTATTATTTGAGTCCTCTGTTTTTTTTCAATGGACCAGTAAGTTGGACAAAACAGAGTCAAGGCCTTCCAGTCTCATTTATGTTTAGTCTATAGAGCAGGCTGTTGTGGAACTAATCTCATTGGTCCCATTTCTTTCTCAGGAGGATGATGGAGCTAAATCAAAGACCCTTTCCTCGCAGAAGCTTTCGCCAAAGTGGTGCTTCTTGGACTGTAAGTACCACTTCTTATAAGGAGCGCTGCTATTGATTCCTTACACTTTCTATAGTGAAGTATTCCTCTTGTGCCTCCTCTTTTTAGTCCCCCGTCTATCTTCGGCATTTTAAGAGAGAGCGCTTGACATAATCTGATCATTGCAAGTGGGAGCCTCCCGTCTCTTACAGGTCACTGTTTTCTTGGTTCATTCACCATAGAATTTCATGTTTTGTCAAGGTAGACTTAATATGATAGAACAGTGCTGTTTTATGACCTTACGATTGGTGCGTCACTGCATTTCTTCTGCAGGATAAAGATTCACATTTACATTACAAGCAAATATGCACAGCATAGATTGAGTTAATGTTCAAAACGCAGGTTTTGAGGATAATTTTAACATTTGTTTTCGGGTTATTGTTTTGAAGAACTGAAGCTAGGTAGATCAACCTACAGAACATAATTGAACGCAGCTGTGCTGTGTTTCTGTGTGAATTAGGCTCTGCCAATTCAATTTAGCCGAGCTCCACAATAACATTAATTTAGATCAACAGCTCTCGTGCAAAGATACAGAAATCAATTCAATAATACTGTCACTGATTTACTTTGAATGTTTCTGCTCTGTTGCATAGCAGGAAAGGGAATCTTCTGGGCAGACTTCAATGCTTGTCTGTGAGATATTCTTAAGCATACAGTTTATCATCATTCTGTCAATAATCTGTAGGACCGTAACAATTGTCAGTGATTCTGCATGTCTTGTGAATCCATGGCCCTTTTTACGTATATCCAACACTTTTCTTGTTGAGTTTTATCAAGCCATCGTTTATTCCACTGACAGCCCACAGTTCCCATGAGGAGAAAAAATGCATTTTGCAGTATAATGAATTACATGTTATGTGCATTGCTAGGAATAGCTATGCATTGCCATACATGACACAGTTTACATATATGATGTACTCTTGCTGCTCATCAGTCACTCCACCAGCAGTGAAACTCAAAATCTTCCATCTCCTCACACTGGACTGATATGATAGCTGATCTCTGAAGGCGTTCATTGTTTGAATGCTAAGTTAATTCACTTACTAACTAGTGATAGTTGGTAGAGAAAGGAGGGATTTAGAATCTACAGCCCAAAATGTTCTCGAGCTTTTCAAAGCTTAATTAAATCCCATAGCTGCTCCATTGAAATCAGGACAGATGAGCTTCTATTCACTGGTAATAAAACAGCCCAGATCTTAAAGCTCAGTCCAAAAAAAAGACAGTTGTAAAGGTCTCGTGTGGAGAAATTATAATTGTTTTCTCTCTCTCATCAAAACAGCATGGCTAATTCTTGATTAGAGGCATAGCAAGTGAATTCCAGCTGCGTTCTGATATGACTGATTATTTAATTAGTACGACGGGGGGGGAACCACATCATAACTTTTGATACATTCTGATAAGGATGAAGAATGAACACCTTCCCAGATATGTAGGAGAAGCTGAGAAACATGCAGTACACAGACCTGCCTTTAAAAACCTTAAACTAATCTAATCTTCTGGGCAAACTTCATGTGCTTGTCTGTGAGATATTCTTAAGCATATAGTTTTTTACATTTTTTAATTTAAGTTGGGTTATTCTGCCCAGTGAAGCTGGCAGAAATTGAATTTGCAGCGTCTGTGGAGGACAGAGGGGTCTTTTTCTTGGCATCTTTTGAGTAGAGAGGAAGAAGCCTGGCAGATCGACTTAATTCCAGAGCACACCTCCTTTGAGTCTGCTCCCACTGGGCTAGGGAAGAGCTCACTTCCACTTCCTCAGACAGAATGGCAGCGTGAAGCTTAATTACTGGTACAGTCCAACAGTACGGGGCTGGATGGAGAGGAGAGGGGTGAGACCGTTAGTTTAGTGGAATTTCTGCTGACTGGCGGGAGATGACCATCTGTAGAAAGTACTTGATCGCTAGACCACAACCATGTGAAGAGGTTTTCCCCCACACGCTACTTCCCTTGTCCTAGTTTTTACCCTGAGATGCAGTGTTGTCCATACTCATGAGTCTTTAAAGAGTGTGTTTGATTTTCTTTTGAAGAGCACATACAATTCTATTTACATATGATGATATCCGGTCTCCTGTGAATCTGTTTGTAACTAGTTGGCAGGCGACAGTGTGAGATGATCGGTACAGTCCCCTAACACCCTGCGAACTGAATGCGTCTTTTGAAAAGGCAATGGGTTTATCATAACTTACTTGATTTGCAGTAGGGTTTGTCCACTGTTCATTGCCTAATGACATGGTTCGTAAATCTTTTGTCATTTTGTCTCATCTAGAATTACATCCACTACCAGAACCCTTTGACTCTCCTTGTAATGTCCCCAAGTCACTGGGCCAATGATGTGTCCCTATCCTCCCACTTGTTCTGTTTTCATTATGCAGGTTACCCATCTTTTCCTTCATTTAGCAACACGTGGCAAAGGCATGGTGCGCTTTGGAGCTGGTTGTAATCAGGTCAACGCTTTGATTAAGCTCCTGCACAGTTACCAGCCCTTTCTGGCCTCATTAGAACACTGTGTGTGTGTGTGTGTGTGTGTGTGTGTGTGTGTGTGTGTGTGTGTGTGTGTGTGTGTGTGTGTGTACACGCCAATGTTCATATTATTTACTCTATAAACCTCATACTTTTTATACGTTTCATTTTTTTCCCGTCTTGTTTTCCTTCTAGCCACAACTGCAGATCGGTTTTACAGAATTGATCGTGCTCAGGTGAGTGTGTGCCATTATATATAATAACACATTCGGTGATGGAAAAAGTATCCAATTGTCATACTTGAGTAAAAGTAACGATACCTTTTTGAATAGAAAATGACTCAAGTAAAAGTGAGTCACCCAGTAAAATTCTAGTTGAGTAAAAGTCTATAAGTATCTAGTTTGAAATATACTTAAGCATCAAAAGTAAATGTAATTGCTCAAATATACTTCGGTATCAAAAGTAAAAGTATAAATAATGAGATATTTCTTATATTAAGCAAACCAGATGGCATAATTGAATAGATTTTGTATTTACTGATAGACAGGGGCCCCCTCCAACACACATAATTTACTAATTTACATGTGTGTTTAGTGAGTCCTCCAGATCAGAGGCAGTAGGGATGACCAGGGATGTTCTCTTGATAAGTGCATGAATTGGACCAAAGTCCTTCCCTGCTAAGCATTCAAAATGTAACGAGTACTTTTGAGTCTCACAGAAAATGTATGGAGTAAAAAGTACATTATTTTCTTTAGGAACATAGTGGAGTAAAAGTAATCAAAAATATAAAAAGTAAAGTACAGATACCACCCCAAAAAAGTAGTACTTTAAAGTATTTTTACACAAGTACTTTACACCAACGAATACGTGGATTATGCAGAGTAATGGAACACCTATAACAAAAGCTAAATAAACAATAAGTAACATTTTCAGTGGCCATTACGATCTGTACATAAGTAGTTCTGGTTTCTCTCTCCATAACAGGAACACCTAAACTATGTGACCGAGATATCCCAAGACGAGCTCTTCATCCTGGACCCTGAGCTGGTCGTCACGGAGACGGTGAGCACCTCACCAGGGATGCCTGATCTGGTTGATTCTTCTGGTGAATTCCCAGAGGCGTCGAGCAAGTTTGCCTTCCCGTCCTCCTCCTCGTCTCCTCCCCCCTCACCGGGACCCAGGTAAGAAACGCAGCTGCTGCTCACAGCTTCTAATTTGAATTTCTGTCGGAGATCATTTTAGAGCACTAGATAAAGGATGAGTCACGAGCTTGATAGGGGGGAGGGGGGGGGGGGGGGGGGGGGGGTTGAGCTTTATGGATGAGCTTTAGGGGGGGGTTATAACAGTGAATGCACACCAGGTAATTTACTGTGAACCCGTCTGTTTTCAAGTGGTTTCTGGCGGGTGCTGTTTTGACAGGCTGAAATAGTGTAGTTATAATCATACTGGAGTGCCCCAGGTCCAGGACACAAAAATAAAGGCTGAGAAACCGTGGGCTGAATCTGTGTCTGGACATGAACGCTGTAACACAATAAAACTGCACACTCCTCACGGAGGCCATGCTGATTTTGCCCTGCTGAATTATTACTGAGGCGGTAGGGTTGAATGCAGAGGCCATGCTCGCCCATTAACCCCCCCCCCCCCACACACACACATTAAATCTATGAATCATTTGCGTTCTAACCACTGGACTGTCTCCATAATCACCCTAGGAAGGAGAAGGGCCATACTCACCTGAATTCAGAGTGACCTTTAGAAATGCTCCACCTCAGAGCATAGGACTGTGTCAGCAGGGGAGAAGATCCAGGGTTGAAATACCGTTACTGTAAGCCTTGCTATGGTACACGCGTCAACTTAACAAAGAGAGAAGCCCCGGCCATTGTCTGTTCATGGCTGAACAATACAAAAGTGTTCCCTACGTTGCTAACAGTTTGGAAAAAGCATGCAGCTCCACGACTCCACTACTAGCTGTATGTTAATCTTTTTAGAAGAAGGACGTCTGTGCGCCAGGTGTGGACATTTCTGTAATCTTCCACAGTAAATCCCCTGCATATTTTGTAGCCCTCTGTGAATGACTCAAGCATGTACACGGAAAGAGTCAACCACGTTATCCAAGTAATACCATTCGCGTTAAAGTGTTATACAATTGAACACGAGAAGGAATAAACTGCCGTGATGAGCTTGTCATTTCATACCTGCTGTGTGTTCATCAATATTTCCTAGAATCATTTTCAACATACATCAGAAGCTGTCAGTCATTTAAAACCTATCTCCCTGTCAGTCTAGCTTATCAACTTGTATTGCTCTTTATGCTTTTCATATTGTACAGTAGAGGATGTTCTGTTCTACAGTAACGTCACCTTAGTTGGAAGTCTCTCTTCGCTAAACTTTCGCTCAGGCCCCTGTCCCCCGTCCATTTAGGGATTTAAGGAGCGGTTTTGATGAAGAGGGGGTGTGGCAACAGGTTCATGGAGTTCAAACATGGCAGAGGCAGATCCTAACCCGGCCCACACATTCCCCCTCCAAAGTAAACATGGTGGGACTATATCTGAGGGCGTGTAGGATTGTAGCCTCTCTCTCCCTCTCTTCCCCTCTGTGGTCTATTGGCACGTCTTCCACAGACTGTCTTTTGATGCTTTCAAAGCAGAGGCCACATTATTTTTGCCATGTTCTCTCATGCTGCTGGCCGGGACTTGAAATAGAATTCCTAATAAAAGGCCATTTCGGATCCTTGACAGGCTGTGACAGGGTTTTTTGGGTGTCTTTATCAGGTCCTGCAGTAGTAGTTACAATGCTTGGAACAGGAACACCTGGACAGTGATGTTTGGAAGTTGTACTGTGTTGGAGGCAATTTGCCATAGATGAATGCCACCTTAGTCTCTTGGCAATGTATCAAATTATCAAAGGAATTTTTACGATGATGAACATCCTAACTTACATTATTTGCATCCTTTTTTTCAGAACCAATTCATTTGCTGAACTGATATTGTACCATTTCTTAACTCTTCCTGCTACTGGCTCTGAAGATCCCTGGCTTCTTTGTCCTCCTTTCCCTAATCAGAGATCAGTTTAAATGTACAGTTGAAGTCGGAAGTTTACATACACTTAGGTTGGAGTCATTAAAACTAGTTTTTCAACCACTCCACAAATTTCTTGTTAACAAACTATAGTTTTGGCAAGTCGGTTAGGACATCTACTTTGTGCATGACACAAGTAATTTTTCCAACAATTGTTTACAGACAGATTATTTCACTTATAATTCACTGTGTCACAATTCCAGTGGGTCAGAAGTTTACATACACTAAGTTGACTGTGCCTTTAAACAGCTTGGGAAATTCCATAAAATGATGTCATGGCTTTAGAAGCTTCTGATAAGCTAATTGACATCATTTGAGTCAATTGAAGGTGTACCTGTGGATGTATTTCAAGGCCTACCTTCAAGCTCAGTGCCTCTTTGCTTGACATCATGGGAAAATCAAAAGGAATCAGCCAAGACCTCAAGACCACAAGTCTGGTTCATCCTTGGGAGCAATTTCCAAATGCCTGAAGGTACCACGCTCATCTGTACAAACAATAGTACGCAAGTATAAACACCATGGGACCATGCAGCTGTCATACCGCTCAGGAAGGAGACGCATTCTGTCTCCTAGAGATGAACGTACTTTGGTGCGAAAAAGTGCAAATCAATCCCAGAACAACAGCAAAGGACCTTGTGAAGATGCTGGAGGAAACCGGTACAAAAGTATCTATATCCACAGGAAAAGGAGTCCTATATCGACATAACCTGAAAGGTCACTCAGCAAGGAAGAAGCCACTGCTCCAAAACCGCCATGAAAAAGTCAGACTATGGTTTGCAACTGCACATAAGCATAAAGATCGTACTTTTTGGAGAAATGTCCTCTGGTCTGATGAAACAAACACAGAACGGTTTGGCCATAATGACCATCGTTATGCTTGGAGGAAAAAGGGGGAGGCATGCAAGCCGAAGAACACCATCCCTACCGTGAAGCACGGGGGTGGCAGTATCATGTTGTGGGGGTGCTTTGCTGCAGGAGGGACTGGTGCACTTCACAAAATAGATGGCATCATGAGGATGGGAAATTATGTGGATATATTGAAGCAACATCTCAAGACATCAGTCAGGAAATTAAAGCTTGGTCGCAAATGAGTCTAACAAATGGACAATGACCTGAAGCATACTTCCAAAGTTGTGGCAAAATGGCCTAAGGACAACAAAGTCAAGGTACTGGAGTGGCCATCCTATAGAAAATTTGTGGGCAGAACTGAAAATGCGTGTGCGAGCAAGGAGGCCTACAAACCAGACTCAGTTACACCAGCTCTGTCAGGAGGAATGGGCCAAAATCCACCCAACTTATTGTGGGAAGCTTGTGGAAGGCTACCTGAAATGTTTGACCCAAGTTTTTTATTTTTATGTAAAGGCAATGCTACCAAATACTAATTGAGTGTACTTCTGACCCACTGGGAATGTGATGAAATAAATAAAAGCTCAAATAAATAATTCTCTCTACTATTATTCTGACATTTCACTTTCTTAAAATAAAGTGATGATCCTAACTGACAGAGGATTTTTACTAGGATTAAATGTCAGGAATTGTGTATTTGGCTAAGGTGTATGTAAACTTCCGACTTCAACTGTATATATATAAAAAAAAATGTTTTTAAAGTAAAACATCCCTGAATTGTTCCTGTTCTCTCTCTCCTTCCTCCCATCTGCCCTTCCTTCTGCCCTACTTTTCCTCCTTCCACTCCTCTTCCTCTCTGTGCCCTTTCCTCTTACCATCAGTCCCACCAGCCCCCAATCGGACAGCGAGGCCATGGCCGTCAGACACAAGAAATCCCACTTCTTCTTCTCTCCCTCCGGCTTCCCCTTTCCTGTCAGGAAGAGGTATCGATCTGTCCTTCCTTCCTGTTCACCTCTCCTTTCCCCCTCCTCCTTAACTTACCTTGTCCTCCCAAGATTGTTTACTCAGCCCATGGACTTGTCTCTCCCTATAGCCATGCAACAATATTTTTTATTTTTACTTGGATGTAGCAGGGGTTTCTGGGTCCTTGATATAAGCCTCTAGAGTGATCAACACACTAAAGTCCAAGATCTTTGTGGCTGGAACACATTCAAGCTCATGGAAAATAAGGTTTACACTGGCAGAACGCAGTTTAACAACAAAGTGTGTACTGTTTTGCTTTATTTTCCTCAATATATAACATTTGAAAATAGATGCTTCTGTAAGCCATGTGTGTGTTGCCAGGGCAATTGGTTTGATTTCAAATGCAAAGTTGATTGTGTGGGTGGGAATGGGTGGAGGAGGATGAATGTGGGAGGTGATGAGCAAAAACCCAGCGTTCCCTTTGGATTGGGAATGAGTACAGTGCCAATCTGCCTCACTGCCTATGTTCCACTCCCACCTTCTTTAGAATCAAGATTCTATTTTACGTCATGAAATGGAGAAAATCACACACGCTCACAATAGAACTTCACAACTGAGATCGGGGGTGAGAGGTGATCTCTCCCAATCTGATTATCCATTTGGCATTTGACGCTATTGTCTTGTCAGAGAGTATGTTCAGGCTTGCCAGAGAGTAGGTTCAGGCTTGCCAGAGAGTAGGTTCAGGCTTGCCAGAGAGTAGGTTCAGGCTTGCCAGTGAGTAGGTTCAGCTCCAAACGAGACATGGGGAATTGGCCCGGCTGAGCCTAGGTTTAGGTTTAAGGTTTGGGGGAGATCGATGAGGTCTATGTCAGGGTCAGATCTATAGTAAGAGCGATTTAGATGACTCAACACACATTCACGAGTCATGATGCTCTCGAATAATATTGTAGTTTCCTGTGTTCAATGCTCTTCCTTTGTCACAATGGAAGCTTTGTTTTAAGTACTTCCACGGTCCTGGAAATAACATACAAGCTAGTCCTGCTGTGCATCTTTCTTTATTAGTTAAAGATGTCAGCTTTAGATCTTTTGGAAAACAGTCTTATTAATTTGATGTCAGAGGCTTTCATCGTCTTTGTTTGTCATATGATCAGTATTTCATAAATCCCCAATCTGATTTGAACAGACACTGTAATGTGTATGCAGCTGTGCACATCTCTGCACACAAGTGCAGACTGTTCACTCCTGAGAATCTCTACATTTTCTAGGCTCTGCACATCCCTGGTTCAAGTCCTGCCAATCAACTTTTTCCCCTGCAAAAGCATCACTATTTTAGTGAGTTTCTGACTTTCCCCCAATTGATCTGAACAGCATCCCTACTCCTATATTCCTGAAATATTTGACCCATAAAAATTTGAACAGCTTTTGCATGTTCTTTTAGCATTGCAGACACTTTTCCCTGTATGCTGGGTGTCTGCTCTTTGTTCCTCTGGTCCTGGTTGGTAGTCAGACAGATTAATGTGATGAATGTGGGAGAGGTGGAGCAGGTTGGTGGTAGACAGACAGACCCAGGCACCACAGCGTATTTCGGATCATTGCTCTCCACAACAAGACCCCAAGTGATTGAAATAATGATCCGCGCCCCACTTCTGCTCTTTTGTTGAAGCTCTTCAGTTAGAATGGAATATAAGACGTTCAATCCTACTAGAACTAAGCCATTATTGGTTGCATTAACAATTTAACACCATTTTATCATTTTAACACTCTTTTGACCTTAGTGGAGGAAAATAAGCTTCAAAGCAAGTACTGTTAGATGCTGGATGACAGGAACATTTATATTGCATGTTCGTGTCTTCATTAACTGCAACTTTCTACCATTAGGAGAAATCTTATCTTCCACAGTATCTCGAACCGTCTTATTTGTTCTTTAGACCCCATCATTCTATGTCTCATATACACAAGCGCTCTCTTTTGCTTATTCACTCTGCTCCCAATGGTGGGAATGTTCTGGTTTCAATCTTCCACAATGGGTTCATCTATACAGCGT
This sequence comes from Oncorhynchus kisutch, assembly GCF_002021735.2. NCBI lineage: Eukaryota > Metazoa > Chordata > Actinopteri > Salmoniformes > Salmonidae > Oncorhynchus > Oncorhynchus kisutch. Next base: position 56,710,706 of record NC_034181.2, on the reverse strand, counting down.
GTACCTTCTTTTTGTTGTTGTTGTGTATTTGCACTTGATCCCCCAGCAATATAAACACACTTTATTGTTATATATACGGTGCCCACCTCTGATGTACCCTAGCTTTAATATTATAACAAGAAAAAGGCTTAAATGTTTACCGCGCTTCAGGACCCAGCGGGAATAGAAACGGTGGTCTAACTACTCTGACGTTCCATAGTGTATCCAATGTGTGATGGCCTTCTAGGCCACGGACCTCGTCGTTTCTTATTTCTTATGCATGCTGTGTCTCTCCCTCTTTTCTCTCTATTTCTCTCTCTCTATTTCTCTCTCTCTTCCCCTTCTCTCTCACAGGATCACGGAGCTCCAGAAGACCACTCAGAGGAAGCGAATATCCAGCGACAGCTCGGTGGTGGAGGCACTGGCACACAGCAGCTCCCTCAGGTCCAGTAAGCCTGCCCTCACCAGGTGAGAAGAGAGACTAAAACGCAGGGGTGGTAAACGCAGGGGTGGTGCCCCCCCCCTCCCCCCAACAGAGGCAGCTGCCAATATCACAAATTACAGCTTTGATTTTTGTTCTTGTAACACACTTCTATCTTTGAAGCTACTTAACATAGAAATTCAAACAATGCAGCTAGCCATACTAGCCTCCCACTATGCCATTGTAAGAGGGCTTTAAACACCGTGTTTAACTTCCACTGTGTGTAGGTCCGGCAGTGCCGGGCTGTTTTAAGCCATGGCCATATCCCTAGCAGGGTGTGATATGCTCAGGAGTAGAATGAGGCTGGGTGGAGATTTAGCCAACCCTCATTATCGGACAGAACTGGTGTAGCCTCCATTCCCTTTCCTGTCACGCTCGTCTGGACTGAGTAGGAAGGGGTCAGACGTTAGAAAAGGGTCTTGCCTGTGACACTGTTAGAGTATGGTTCCATGCAGGTGTACAAATCTACTTAGGCCAGGATTTGTTCCATGGCGTATTCTGCGGTGTCACTGGGTCAATAAAGCGCCATACTGTACCATTCCATTTTTTTGCAAGGAAATGCGTTCTTCACAGTGGAGTTGTACGTATTTGTCACGGTCCATCATTTCAGAAAAGTGTTATGGTTCACCTCCGTGAGTCTTGTGAAACAGAGATGACAAGCAGTGAAATGCTGCACATGAAAACAAACAGTTTTTGCTTTCATAATGTCATCCATTCTTAAACGTTTATGAACTGAGAATGGTTTGTAGGACTTGTTTTTAGTGCTGATCGTGCTTTGTTTATATTACCTCCCTATATTGGGGCCAGAGAGAAGGAGGGAAAATGGCAGAGTGTATAACAGCATCCGCCACAGACTCGCCCTTCCTAATTGAATCTGCCATGAAATATATAGACATTAGGCTGCTCTTTGATATTGTGGCCACGCCAACGGCAGGGACCGTGAGGCTCCATGGTCGCTCGTCACCACATACAATACAGGCACTGGATCCCATTTTGCCATGGCACAATGAAGGTAATATTGGAAAATTAAACTAAAGGGTGAAGCCCTACTATTACTTTGAGTGAAAGTGCACTTGCTGTAAGTTTTGCATACCGCAACTCGTATTTTCAAAAAAACATTTGCAGCTGATGAACTTAAAAACTCGACCGTACCATCTCAATGCCGATAACACATTCTCGAAATGAGGATTTGGTTGTAGAGGCTTTCCAAATCCTCATTTCGAGAATGTGTTATCGATAACACATTCTCGAAATGAGGATTTGGTTGTAGAGGCTTTCCAGTTGTTTCTGTTTTTATTGTTTATCTTGCCTGTTTACACATTTATCATTTCTGTGCTCATCTGTTTAGTTTTTTTGGTCCATCCATTATTTTTTTTATGTTGTCTTAAAGGGCAGGATGTATCCATCGGTAACACATTCTCGAAATGAGGATTTGGTTGTAGAGGCTTTCCAGTTGTTTCTGTTTTTATTGTTTATCTTGCCTGTTTACACATTTATCATTTCTGTGCTCATCTGTTTAGTTTTTTTGGTCCATCCATTATTTTTTTTATGTTGTCTTAAAGGGCAGGATGTATCCATCGGTCTAACACTACTGCAGCTGATTTCAACCCAACATTGAGGTGAGATCAAAGCCCACTTTCACCACATTCACTTTCTTTCTCTTCACCAAGTCACTTTCTCGATTCTGCCCGTAGCACACTGTCACACCAGAATACGTTTCTGATTACTAGAACCTTGGTCTGGAGTCGATACAATATCACAGACGTCAACGCAATGTGCCAGACATGTCATGTTGTCCACTACTATCCCAGTGAAGAGAGAGAATCACATCTTTGAAACTGAATTTCTGAAGGATTTTTTTGGACAATGGTATCACCTTCACGTCCCAGCTTGGCAGGATGCTAGTGAGAATGTGGGGATGACATTCAGCTGCTGATGAAACCATATGGCACAAACAGGCCCATGTGCTCCCTCTCACTGTCATCGTGCCCCATTCCCTTGAGAGAGAGAGAGAGAGAGAGAGAGAGAGAGAGAGAGAGAGAGAGAGAGAGAGAGAGAGAGAGAGAGAGAGAGAGAGAGAGAGAGAGAGAGAGAGAGAGAGAGAGAGAGAGAGAGAGAGAGAGAGAGAGAGAGAGAGAGAGAGAGAGAGAGAGAGAGAGAGAGAGAGAGAGAGAGAGAGAGAGAGAGAGAGAGAGAGAGAGAGAGAGAGAGAGAGAGAGAGAGAGAGAGAGAGAGAGAGAGAGAGAGAGAGAGAGAGAGAGAGAGAGAGAGAGAGAGAGAGAGAGAGAGAGAGAACATCCTCCCATTTTGATTTTACAATGAATTATCTGTCATTGTTTTGCCACTCGTGTTTTTCAGCGACGCTAATTCACTGTTGATTGAGTCTCGTCTGGAGGCAGATTTGCATGATGGATGCTCTCCATGTCCACTGAGATGACTAATGAGAAGTTACATCTACAAAGCTGTCATGTGTGAAGCACTGCAAAGAAGCCGCATGAAATTGCCCAGAATATTAAGTTTTGCTTGTCACTTCAGTGATCTGCCAAACAGACTGATTAATGTATTTTGTAGATTTTCCTTGCCAGATATTTTCCTGTGTTATGCTTCCCTGTCGTGCAATTATAATTATTTCCAATGTCGTAATTCATTTGAGATGTAGAGCTTTTTTTGTTTCTTGATGTCCGGGTAAAATGCTTAGGATGCTAGCAAGGGCTTTGGTTTTATATTGAAAGGGTAATTAGTCAGTTATCAGCTAGTCTTAAAAGAGAGGGTATTTGAGCCTTGATACAAAGCAAATCACGGTCGGCTTTTCTTCTGATGTTATGTTCAACAGATCCGCTTAAATGAGCATGTAACATCGACTGAGGTGGCGTTATAAGCTGTCACATTTCTGTTCTTTATTCACTGTATTTTGTAATGATAGTGCTCAACTGAGCGTAATGCAAGTTCCTCCTAGAAAAGGAGGTTGTTATTTGTAGAGTGTGTTTTGGCTGCATGGACCGTAGAAGGAGGCAACAGAAGATGCAATCGTGTTGATTTTGATGGAAACCTTGTTTTTACCATTCAATAAATACTGTAGGGAGCTCTGGTACACCGGAGCGCACAGTCCAGCATGCATCAAAACATCCTGAAACTTTGCTAAATTAACGATGGTAAGAAAAGATGGCATCCCCATACCATTGTTGACTCAATGTTTGCGTTTCGAAAGCTCTATGTGCTGAACCGAACCGCTAGGTCCTCTAATTGCCTATTATACCTCATTCTGAGACCGGCAGTCTTTTCTCACTTACACAGGAATGTACAGACTGTTTGCATTAACGATCTCCGAGGTGACAAATTGTTATCAGCTTATGGCTTGCTATTCACTTCCTAATAAGAAAAAATGATCCCCCATTTAAAGCCACAATTTGGAGTCTGTTTTTCTGCACCAGCTGCAGTCCTGCCAGTTGGCTTGGAACAGAATAATTAATTTGAATTTGACCGTTCAACAGCAGTAAATCTTGCGGCTTGTGTCCTTTTAAGGTCAATCCTGTTGCTTTGTCTTTAGCTCAATTGATTAACATGGTCTATAGTCATGCAGGCAACCTTGATTCTATGACGCGGATCAGTTGATGTCTATCAACTGCTGGGGTCGTTGTGGCGAGGAAAAGGAAAGGGGGGGGGGGGGTGAGATCACATAATGAGTAACCTTGCCCTGAGACCTGAAGAGTCATGTTTATTCCCAGAGCTAATGCCTAGGCATTTGTTTTACTGTGGAAGAGCACACATAAAAGCTTCTGAAGTCCTTCTCCCTGTGATTGGCGAATAACTGTCAGGTTGGTGGTGATGTATGTGTCTGGACTGTGGAAGCTGGGCTCCACTATAATTATGAGGTGAGCCAGATATTCCAGTAAACTGTGTGTAATCTGCCCTGGATCTCCCTCACACTGACAATCCATTAGCGACAGAGGCTAGGCCAGTGGTTTGGGGCTTGATGTTGCCCAACATCTTAGCTGCATATTTTGTTCCCACTCTCAAAGGAAATTGCTGCCAGGGGCCCAAGGCTTGAACATATACTTTGCCTGCTATTGATTGTGTTCTGCTTCTCTTGTTTCCAGACCAACATATATTCATTTTTTTTTACCTCAGTGTTTTGTTTGTCACAGGCACTGTAAAGAACTGATAATGCAGTTTGATGTAACGTAAGACTGGAATACTCATAACGTTTGCATGAAGTGTGGGTGAAACTGTGTGGTTTTACTAAATCAAAGTACACTTTCCTCTTAAGATATATCTTTTGCACATGTTACCTGTTTCATCAACTGTATCACAGACAATACGTGGCCTACATGTAAATACCACATGACTGGCACTCTCACTTTCATCGAATTTGGCACAGTAGCTCTTCCCTTCATGATGAGCTTATGATCCCCTGAGCTTATGAACACTGGACCCATATCTACCACTTTTGCTGGCTGGCGTCTGCCTCTTCCACAGTCAAACAGCCCAATAACTAGTGATGGGGGGAAAATTCCCAGCCCGACCAATGACGTGTGCTGGTAACAGCTAACAGGAAGCCAGCCGCCTTTTGTCAGGAGTTTTAAATATGCAACTCTAACAAGACACTCAACCTTTTTTTGATCAAAGATTTATCTTGGGAGTGAGACTTGTAGTGAGGAGTGGATGGAGACAGACTGGGTAATTGTGGGAGACTCCTGGGCTGATGAGAGAGACTGTGGGCTCTGTGTGGTTAATTACCTCTAACAGGGGAAAGCAGGCACATTAGTAACCCACAGACATATAGGACTCCCAGACCTTGGGGAAAGACTTGTTACAGGGATTCTTTTCTCCTCCGATTTACCATGATCACAATGTGTTGCTTTGCACAGCAAGCATCTGCTCTGTTGTGTCTAATTGTATTATTTTTCAAGTCCAGGTGAGTCCAAGGTTTCCAATAGATTAGACCAGGGCTCTCCAACTCTTCCTGGAGAGCTACTGTCCTATAGGTTTTTGCTAATCTAACGCATCTGAGTCTAATAATTAGCTGGTTGATCAGCTGAATCAGGTAAGTTAAAACTGGGGTTGGGGTGAAAACCTACACGAGGGTAGGAACAGGATTAGAGAGCCCACGATCAGACCCTTTCTAAAAGAGTCTACTCCGTCTGATTGAAGATTTTCTTTCTAATTCACTAACATTTTCCCAAACAAGTACAATTACAGCAGTGATCCACCTGAAAATCAAGATGGGTTTGTTTTGTAAGATTCTAGTAACATTGTAATAATGCTTTGTTTATTCACCCAAATCTCGTACTCTGTTAATATCAGTATGGCTTTACTAAATGCTTGCTTAGCCATTAATCCTCCATTTGGCAAATCTGACCATAATTCTATCCTCCTGATTCCTGCTTACAAGCAAACACTAAAGCAGGAAGTACCAGTGACTCGTGTAGTATGGAAGTGGACAGATGACGCGGATGCCAAGCTACAGGACTGTTTTGCTAGCACAGACTGGAATATGTTCCGGGATTCATCAAATGGCATTGAGGAGTATACCACCTCAGTCATTGGCTTCATCAATAAGTGCATCGATGATGTCGTCCCCACAGTGACCGTACGTACATATCCCAACCAGAAGCCATGGATTACAGGCAACATTCACATCGATCTAAAGGCTAGAGATGCCGCTTTTCAAGGATCGGGACACTAATCTGGACGCTTACAAAAAATCCCCCTATGCTCTCAGACGAACCATCAAACAAGCAAAGCGTCAATACAGGATTAAGATTGAATCCTACTACACCGGCTCTGATGCTCGTCGGATGTGGCAGGGCTTGAAAACTATTATGGACTACAAAAGGAAACCCACGAGCTGACCAGTGACGTGAGCCTACCATTCAAGCTAAATGCCTTTTATGCTCGCTTCGAGGCAAGCAACACTGAAGCATGCATGAGAGCACCAGCTGTTCTGGATGACTGTGGGATAACGCTCTCGGTAGCCAATGTGAGTAAGACCTTTAAACAGGTCAACATTCACAAAGCTGCGGGGCCAGACAGATTACCAGGACGTGTACTCAAAGCATGCGCAGACCAACTGGCAAGTGTCTTCATTGACATTTTCAACCTCTCCCTGAACGAGTCTGTATTACCTACATGTTTCAAGCAGAGCACCATAGTCCCTGTGCCCAAGGAAGCGAAGGTAACCTGCCTAAATGATTACCGCCCCGTAGCACTCACGCCGGTAGCCAAGAAGTGCTTTGAAAGGCTGGTCATGGCTCACATCAACAGCATCCTCCCCGGATACCCTAGACCCACTCCAATTCGCATACCGCCCGCCGCAACAGATCCACAGATGATGCAATCTCAATCGCACTCCACACTGCCCTTTCCCACCTGGACAAAAGGAAAACCTATGTGAGAATGCTGGTCATTGACTACAGCTCAGCGATCAGCACCATAGGAGTCACAAAACTCTTTCACTAAGCTAAGGACCCTGGGACTTAACATCTCCCTCTGCAACTGGATCTTGGACTTCCTGACGGGCTGCCCCCAGGTGGTAAGGGTAGGCAACAACACGTCTGCTACGCTGATCCTCAATACTGGGGCCCCTCAGGGGTGTGTGCTTAGTCCCCTCCTGTACTCCCTGTTCACCCACGACTGCGTGGCCAAACATGACTCCAACACCATCATTAAGTTTGCCGATGACACAACAGTGGTAGGTCTGATCACCGACAACGATGAGATGGCCTTCAGAGACCTGGCAGTGTGGTGCAAAGACAACAACCTCTCTTTCAATGTGAGCTAGACAAAAGAGCTGATCATGGACTACGGGAAAAGGCAGGCCGAACAGGCCCCCATGAACATCAACGGGGCTGTAGTGGAGCGGGTCGAGAGTTTCAAGTTCCTTGGTGTCCACATCACCAACGAAATATCATGGTCCAAACACACATGACAGTCGTGAAGATGGCACAAAAACACCTTTTCTCCCTCAGTAGACTGAAAAGATTTGGCATGGGTCCCCAGATCCTCAAAAAGTTCTACAGCTGCAACATCGAGAGCATCCTGACCGGTTGCATCAACACTTGGTATGGCAACTGCTCGGCATTTGACCGTAAGGTGCTACAGAGGGTAGTGTGTACGGCCCAGTACATCACTGGGGCCAAGCTTCCTGCCATGCAGGACCTCTACATATACTAGGCGGTGTCAGAGGAAAGCCCAAAGAATTGTCAAAGACAAGTCATAGACTATTTTCTCTGCTTCCGCAGTCTTCCAAGTCTAGGACCTAAAGGCTCCTTAACAGCTTCTACCCCCAAGCCATAAGACTGCTGAACAATTGATCAAATGGCCACCGGATTATTTAAATTGACACCCCTCCCCCCATTTGTTTTTTTACACTGCTGCTACTTGCTGTTTATTGTCTGTGCATAGTCACTTCACCCCTACCTACATGTACAAATTACCTCAACTAACTTGTACCCCCGCACATTGACTCGGTACCGGTACCCCCCCGTATATAGCTTCGTTATTGTTGCTTTTTATTATTTTTTACTTAAGTTTATTTGGTCATTATTTTCTTAACTCTTTCTTGAACTGCACTGTTGTTTAAGGGGCTAGCATAGTAAGCATTTCACAGTAAGGTCTACACATGTTTTATTCGGGCGCGTGTGACAAATTAAAGTTTGCTTTGATTTGGTAGATGACCGTTATAGTATCTTTTCAAGCAGGGTTTTTTTAATTCTCAATGAATACAATGGTCTCTGACCCTCTAATGTTCTTGATATATTCACACCGTTCATACCCATTATTGTTTACGCCTTCTGCTCTGTGCTAATAACAAAGACGAAGAGCCAGTCTTAAGGCCAGCCTGAGAGAGGTGGGATTGACCAATCAGTAGGATAATTTGTCTGGTCAGTACAGGGCCTGCTCCTCGGACGGTCAGTCTCAGCTTCACTGTTCCTGCCTGTGTGCGTTTTGATGTTAGCCTTGTGTCAGTTCTCAGTGGATTAGTGTGTGTGGGGGATTTAGCTTCTGGCAAACAGACAGCCCAGCCAGGATCAGACAGTAACATAACCTGGAGTGACAGCAGGGAGGCCCAAGAGCTGCCTCTCTGTCCACTCACACTGCCCTACTGACACGGCTCTGTGTGTGTGTGTGTGTGTGTTTGGCTGAATGGAGGAGAGGGAGGGGGGAGCTCTTTTGGCTGCAAACACACGTATTAGAGTATTTTACCTTGGGCTAGTTGGCAGGCAAGGGACGCCTGGAAAAACAGAGCAAATCAGGGGACTGTCTAATTAACCACACCACCTCCCACCTGAACCAAAACCATGCAACCGAAGCAAGTCTTTTTTTGGGGACATTTGGTTTTGGGGATTTGGTTTGTTTTAGGTTTTTTCCTATCATGGATGTTTGCTATGAAAACCCAAGGGGTGTAGAGAGGTGGGCTTTACAAGCATTTTGTTTTGTGAACTGTTTTGTATTGCTTTAATCGTGTCTTGCTCTCTATCTCCCCCAGGTCGGAGCAGAATACACTGTGCAATACAGACAAAGGTAAAACAAACACACTTTGAATTGTTGCACTAGGTGATTATAAATTGACGCCGTTAACTTGGTGGATGTGGGTAAATCGGTGCCCACAATCAAGGTTTAACAAACTAAAATCCACCGCCAGCTAATTCCTGTCAGAATGAAGTTTCACTATGAATAATGTCGAACGATAAGAGCCTGATGCTTTTTTTTGAGCTGGATTCAAGAGGTGGCTAAAAATGTCTTAGCCTTTGTGGCCCTGCTTAAACAAACCCCCGGAAGTTCACCTGCCATCATTCGAAGGGTTTTACCCCCCCCCACCCACCATTTTTTTTTATTGGCACTTAAGATATGCATTTCACAGCATTTGAACTAGAGTGCTGCGGTGAAGGATTATTAAAATTCACAGGAAACACATTAGCATTCAAGTCCATCCCTCACGAAGATTCTGGCGTGAGCCCAGTCAGAATATATTCTCGAGACCTGACTTGGCATCTCTCGAGTTGTTTTCTAAAGGACAAAAAAACAAAATTTCCAGTATCAGCCCCATTCTAATTATGGTTGTTCAGCTCTGACAGCAGGATTCTAGAGCATACTGTATCTTCAGACGCAGACGTCGTGGTAGCAACTGTTTGACTTGCAGAGCTGGCTAACTGAGATTTGTGAGAATGCTGTGGGGAATTTTGAGCCGACTGTTTTCCTGCCTCGACGGAAAACATGCAGATGGGTGGATTAGGGTAAATAATCTACAAAGGGCAATTTGGTGCTTTCAACAAGGATTTTCCATATTGAGACTGAACCCAAGAACTCAACAGGCGCGAATGGGATTATCCGTGTTAATTTAAAACATTTCATGATCCAGTGTTTAAATACTGTCCCTCTACTGAAGGCAGCAACATGCATCTTGCTCTCGTTACTGTCCATGTTAGCTGAGTAAATAGATTGACAATGTTTTTGATGATCAATTCAGTTTGAGGTTCCTTTTCCCAAGACTGTCAGTCTTACATAAGTCATATAGTACTAAAACCAAACAAACAAGTGCCCCATAGAGAGCTATTCATGAACACTGGCACACTGCTCAGATCTTTCCCCAAAGGACACTGTCATGTATTATGGTCTGATGTTGTTATGACTACTGAATCTACAGCCTCCTTTCATATCTTATACCTCCTTACAGTATCACCGGAAGTGTTGATTGAATGTGTGAAGCGCAAAGACCATCTGAAGGTGAGTGGGAGCCACAGTGGCCATTGGATATGCACACTTCATATACAGTACCAGTCAAAAGTTTGGACACACCTACTCATTCAAGGGTTTTTATTTATTTTTACTATTTTCTACATTGTAGAATAATAGCGAAGACATCAAAACTATGAAATAACATATATGGAATAATTTAGTAACCAAAAAAGTGATGCTGGTTGAGTGAATGTCAAGAGTGTGCAAAGCTGTCATCAAGGCAAAGGGTGGCTACTTTGAAGAATCTCAAATATAAAATATATTTTGATTTGTTGCAAACTTTTCTACAATGTAAAAATTTAAGAAAAACCAAACCACTAATAGGTGTGTCCAAACTATTGACTGGTACATACTGTATAATGAATGTAGGCTCACTAGTTGATACATTCAACAAGGGAATGATGATCACTTCTGTCACAACGTTACCTCAGGGTAAGCATTTCTCTGGTCGGCAATGAATAAAAATGCAGTCTATTCCCCCATTCCTCTGGACATGCAGTCACTTTCCCCACGCCTCCAGTCATAACAATGTGCCCTCTTCTCCCAGCTGAAGGAACTGCACAAACTGGGAGCTGACCTGTCACTGCAGGACCCCTCAGGATGCACCCTGCTCCACTATGCTGTGGACACTGGTAGCAAGGAGACTGTCAAATACATCCTGGACAATGGTAGGGACGAGGCAATACACATTTATGTGTTCTATTTAAGTCTGTAGGTAGGACATCCCCCCCTCACAATACTGAATAATTCTGTGGGATTTCCCAAATTGAGTCTGTGACGCTCAAATATGAACTATGGATCAGAAGTTAACCCAGCACAGTATGCTCTATGTTTTTTGTGATAGTAGAATTATGTCCCAGGTGTGGAACGCCATATATTTGAGGGAAATGCGCACAGCGCGGGTACATCTCACTCTGTGTACTCTTGTTGTCGTTTATGGAGTCTTTCTTTCTCAACAACGAATGATACATTCCAATATTTGAAAAGGATATGTTTTCTGTCAGTCGTCCTACACCAGCTTTTTACTATTCTATAAAAGTAGTATCTTGGAGTGTTGTAATTGGTTTAGGGACATGCTTTGAAATGTCTCTTTTTCCCTGCCCCCTACCAACAAACAGCACCCACAGATATCCTGGATATTACAGAAAAGGAAAAGTAAGTTTAAGACATGGATTTTGAAATGCTCATTTTACACACAGTCTGTGTGATGTATCTAGTTAAAGTTTAAAATAGAAAGTTACACTCATTGGATTCCCCCTCTTTCTCCCTATCTCTTTCTTTATCTCTCTGTCTCTGTCTCTCTCTCTGTCTCAGTGGGGAGACAGTGTTGCACAAAGCAGCGTCACTGTGTCAGAGGACTATCTGTCACTACCTGGTAGAGGCAGGGGCATCCCTCATGAAGACAGACTTACAGGTGAGAGCAACGCTCCCTCTTCCCTCATTGTTTTACTCTTTATTTGGCCAAAAGAAACCAAGTTGATGCATAGGCTACCCCTGAGAAGTGTTTTATATGGGGCGGCAGGTAGCCTAGCGGTTAAGAGCATTGGGTCCGAAAGGTCGCTGGTTCGAATTCCCGACCGACTAGGTGAAAAATATGCAGTTGTGCCCTTGAGAAAGGCACTTAACCTTAATTGCTCTTCAAATCAAATCACATTTTACCACATGCTTACTTACGACCTCCTAACCAACAATGCAGATTTAAAAAAAAATATGAGTAAGAATTCAAAATAAAAGTAACAAGTAATTAAAGAGCAGCAGTAAAATAACAATAGCGAGACTATATACAGGGGGTACTGGTACAGAGTCAATGTGCGGGGACACCGGTTAATGGAGGTAATATGTACATGTACTGTAGGTAGAGTTATTAAAGTGGCTGCATAGATGATAACCGAAAGTTACAGTTGTGTAAAGGCAATGCAAATAGTCTGGGTAGCCATTTGATTAGATGTTCAGGAGTCTTATGGCTTGGTGGTTGAAGCTGTTTAGAAGCCTCTTGGACCTAGACTTGGTGCTCTGGTACCGCTTGCCGTGTGGTAGCTGAGAGAACAGTCTATGACTAGAGTGGCTGGAGTCTTTGACAATTTTTAGGGCCTTCCTCAGACACCTCCTGGTGTAGAGGTCCTGGATGGCAGGAAGCCTGGCCCCAGTGATGTACTGGGCCATACGCACTACCCTCTGTAGTGCCTTGCGGTCGGAGGCCGAGCAGTTGCCATACCAGGCAGTGATGCAACCGTTCAGGATACTCTCGATGGTGCAGCTGTAGAACCTTTTGAGGATCTGAGGACCCATGCCAAATCCTTTCAGTCTCCTGAGGGCGAATAGGTTTTGTTGTGCCCTCTTCACGATTGTCTTGTGTGCTTGGACCATGTTAGTTTGTTGGTGATATGAACACCAAGGAACTTGAAACTCACAACCTGCTCCACTACATCCCAGTCGATGAGAATGGGGGTGTGCTCGGTCCTCTATTTCCTATAGTCCACAATCATCTCCTTTGTCTTGATCACGTTGAGGGAGAGGTTGTTGTCCTGACACCACACAGCCAGGTCTCTGACCTCCTCCCTATAGGCCGTCTCGTTGTTCTCGGTGATCAGGCCTACCACTGTTTTGTCATTGGCAAACTTAAAGATGGTGTTGGAGTCATACCTGGCCATGCAGTCATGCGTGAACAGGGAGTACAGAAGGGGACTGAGCATGCACCCTTGAGGGGCCCCTGTGTTGAGGATCAGCGTGGCGGATGTGTTGTTACCTACTCTTACCACCTGGGGGCGACCCGTCAGGAAGTCCAGAATCCAGTTGCAGAGGGAGGTGTTTAGTCCCAGGTTCCTTAGCTTATTGATGAGCTTTGAGGGCACTATGGTGTTGAACGCTGAGCTCTAGTCAATGAATAGCATTCTCACGTAGGTGTTCCTTTTGTCCAGGTGGGAAAGGGCAGTGTGGAGTGCAATATAGATTGCATCATCTGTGGATCTGTTGGGGCGGTATGCAAATTGGAGTGGGTCTAGGGTTTCTGGGATAATGGTGTTACACATCCTGTTAATCCGTCTTGTGAATGTTGACCTGTTTGACCTGTGTCACTGGGCAGCTCTCGGCTGTGCTTCCCTTTGTAGTCGATGACTGATATGGTGTACTCCTCAATGCCATCGGAGGAATCCCGGAACATGTTCCAGTCTGTGATAGCAAAACAGTCCTGTAGCTTAGCATCTGCTTCATCTGACCGCTTTTTTATTGATCTCGTCACTGGTGCTTCCTGCTTTAATTTTAGCTTGTAAGCAGGAATCAGGAGGATAGATTTATGGTCAGATCTGCCAAAATTAGGGCGAGGGAGAGCTTTGTACGCGTCTCTGTGTGTGGAGCAAAGGCGGGTTTTTTTTCCCTCTGGTTGCACATTTAACATGCTGATAGAAATTTAGTAAAACGGATTTAAATTTCCCTGCATTAAATTTCCCGGCCACTAGGAGCGCCGCCTCTGGGTGAGCGTTTTCTTGTTTGCTTATGGCGGAATACAGCTCATTCAGTGCGTCTTTGTGCCAGCATCAGTCTGTGGTGGTATGTAGACAGCTATGAAAAATACAGAAGAAAATTATTTAGGTAGATTGTGTGGTCTACAACTTACTCTATCTCAGGCGAGCAAAACCTTGAGACTTCCTTAGATATCGTGCACTAGCTGTTGTTCACTGTTCGCTGTTCTGTCCTGCCAGTAAAACATATAACCAGCCAGCTGTCTGTTGATAATGTCGTCATTCAGCCATGACTACGTGAGGCATAAGATATTATAGTTTTGAATATCCCGTTGGTAGTTTAATCTTCCGCATAGGTCGTCGATTTTATTATACAAAGATTGCACGTTTTCTAGCAGAATGGAAGGAAGTGGGGGTTTATTCGATTGCTTACGAATTCTCCGAAGGCAGCCTGCCCTCTGGCCCCTTTTTCTCCGCTTTCTCTTCATGCAAATGACGGGGATCTGGGCCTGTTCCCAGGGAAGCAGTATATCATTCACGTCGGGCTCGACGGACTCGTTAAAGGAAAAAAAGGATTCTGCCTGTCCCGTGGTAAGTAATCGCAGTTCTGATGCCCAGAAGTTATTTTTAGTCATAAGAGACGGTAGTAGCAACAATATTACAAACTAAGTTTTAAAAAATAAGTTGCAAAGAAACTAACAAAAAAACACAATTGGTTAGGAATACGTAAAACGTCAGCCTTGTTCTCCAGCGGCATCTTAAGAGGGGTAAGTTACTCTGGATAAGAGCATCTGCTAAATTACTCAAATGTAAAATGGATAAGTGGTGGGTATAGAATGGCCTAATCATCATCCAGAAGGAAAATTAGCTTGTCTTTCTTATGACACGCTAATTGTGCACCGGGTGGGGGAGCATTACAGCGGTGCCCTATACATCCCCTCTGAACCAAACTAGCCAGATGTCAATTAAAGTACTTACCTCCAAGTGGCTCCACCATAAAATATCTTATGTGTTTACCCTCTCCTGCAGATTGCCAAATGGATACATTTGTTTAAAATACCATCGACAGTGTGTGGAAGGCAGTTGGAACACAAGGCTTTCATTTTTTACTACAGTATTTCACAAGATCCTCCTTCTGAAGACCTCACAGCTGGTTTTTATCTCAGATTTCTGTCCTGGAAGGCTCAGACTACCAGATTTAAGATGTCTTGAGTTTCATGTCAAGGCTTGAAGAATTTTCCTATCCAAACTCTCACTGCACATGGTGTGTCTGCAATGTAGTCTCTCTCATAAGCAACTGACAGAATGCTTGAGATTACTGTAGCCCATGACACTCAGCTCTCTGTCTGTCTGTCTGTCTGTCTGTCTGTCTGTCTGTCTGTCTGTCTGTCTGTCTGTCTGTCTGTCTGTCTGTCTGTCTGTCTGTCTGTCTGTCTGTCTGTCTGTCTGTCTGTCTCTGTCTGTCTCTGTCTGTCTGTCTCTGTCTGTCTCTGTCTGTCTCTGTCTGTCTCTGTCTGTCTCTGTCTGTCTGTCTCTGTCTGTCTGTCTCTGTCTGTCTCTGTCTGTCTCTGTCTGTCTGTCTGTCTGTCTGTCTGTCTGTCTGTCTGTCTGTCTGTCTGTCTGTCTGTCTGTCTGTCTGTCCAAGCAATGATGAAAAATGTAATCTTGCAGGATTTGGGGCACGTCTGATACATACCCTGTGGCCTTGGGGTGCAGTTCAGCCTGGCTTTCTTTCCTCTCCTCTATCTCTTCATCCTCCCACCCTTTCTGCCTGTCGGTCTCTTTCTCACTCACGATACATTCACTCTTGGCCTTGAGACATCAGCATATCTTAGCAATGACTTTTCCTATCTTTTTATCTCAACATCTCACCATGTTCTCTTTTCTTTTTCGCTTGAGTTTTTTTGGGCTCTAGCTCTTCAAAAAAACAAGAAATTAGAAATAATTGGGTTTTGTGAAGCTATTTCTTAAATAGTTCCCCAGTGGCACAGCGGTCTAAGGCACTGCATTTCAGTGCTAGAGGCGTCACTATAGACCCTCGTTCGATCCTGGGCTGTATCACATCCGGCCTTGATTGGGAGTCCCATAGGGCGGTGCACAATTGTCCCAGCATCGTCCAGGTTTGGCCGGGGTAGGCCATCATTGTAAATAAGAATTTGTTCTTAACTAACTTGGCTAGTTAAATCAAGGTTAAATAAAACATTAGAAAATGGTACAGTAGCTCTTGGATGAATCTGAAAACTTTTCAGTCTAAAAACATTCTAGATTTGCTTTTGCACACAGACAAACAAACATTTGGTGCATATTCACCGTTGATAACTGGAAATATTACTAAAACATGATAATCTGAATGCAAATGATTCGTACGTCTCAAAAATAGTTGCAGACTGTACTTTGCAGACTGGTCTTTGCAGACTGGTCTTTGCAGACTGGTCTTTGCAGACTGGTCTTTGACTCTGCGGCTTGATGTTCAAACGTCAGGAGAAATAGATGCTGCCTTAATTAAAGTTGGGTTCTTCATTGCAGTCTTTTATGTTGAGCAAATTGCCTCTCTTTTGCTGCAGGGTGACACACCAAAGCATCGTGCAGAGAAGGCCAAGGATGCAGAGCTGGCTGCCTACCTGGAGAACCGGCAGCACTACCAGATGATCCAGAGAGAGGACCAGGAGACAGCTGTGTGACCTCCCTCTGCTCCCTGACCTCCAGCACCACTTCCCTATAACCCTGTGCCAAAACTACTTTAGCTAAAAGAGGAAACTCACCAGAGAAGATGGTTAAAAGATCGCCAGTGTTGTATTCTCCTGCTAGGGAGTTGGTTGGAATCCTACCAGATGAGAGGTCTTAAAGGTCCATCATGTGAGGTGCTTGTGACCAGTGGACTTGATTATTGCACTGCCAAAAGAAGCTGTTTTGTGTCGGAACGCTGGGAAGAGATGGCACTTCTGTTACATTTTTTTTTCTCCCCAGGTTGTGTTGCGCTTGCGATCCACCTAGACTGAATGTTGAATTTTGCTCCAAGGTTTTTAGGACAGGAGCTTGGGTAACTGAATGTCCAGGTCATTGTATTATTATACTCTCCGATGGAGCTGTATCTCTCTGTGTCTATAAACAGCAGCATGAGCGTTTCAACTGTACGGATCACAATGACTCAGTAGATTTCAAAAGGGTATGAACACTCTGATCTGTAGGCCAGCTGTCTTTTAAGGCTACCAAAAATGACATTATTTGGATTACGGTTTTATTTGTTTGTTGTACATTATTATAATTTGTTGACTGATTTGTCCACCCATAATGCAGTGTGATGGTATCAAACTATCCACGAAGGTGGGGAATTTTACACGTAATAGTTTTCTCATCACCAAACAATTTTGAATTGAATAAATCAATATTGTTCTACTTTATGATCACTTGGCAAATGTTTATTTTATTTCTTAGTTTTAATAAGGATATTTGGTACTGTACACTTATCGTACGTAGTAGCTCTGTGTTAAAGCAGTTTATGCACTGCAGCTCCAATTGCCTTGATTTTCTTATTTTGTTGGCTGATTAGTTTGTATTTAATGTACTTAATTAAGTCATGGTGTATTTTAATTGCATTTTTAAGCAGATTGATGTTTATATAATTTGTACATACTATAAATTTAAAATGTTTTGTGTTTGGTCATTATTTACTATAAAAAATGTGCATTTGATAATTATTATTTTCTGAACTACAAAGCATTTCTTTTCTTGTGACAGAAGTCAAAGGCGTATTTATTCACCTCAACATTTTTTACAGATCCTTAACATGCACATGAAGCGGTTAAATTATGTTCAGCAAACTCAAAAATGTTCTGAAGGTTTGAGTTGTCAAATTTACAGGGTGGATGTTGTTGTTTTTTTACATACAAAAATAATAAGTTGTCTTCACACAAACCAATCGTTTGTGGTTGCTATTTATTTTCCATAGTTATAATCTGTTAAAATTTGACTGGCCATTTAAACCAGCAATATAATTCAACTTAAGTTATAAAGACCTGTGATTCATTTAAATGGTGTTATATTGTGTAGAGAGTGATGGGAAGGAATTGGTCTCATTCCGAAAGCTATCCTACATTTTAACTAGTTTAATGTAGCACCACAGTAACTGTGGATCGACTGCTATTTGAAATTAGTTGTTTCTCTGGATGTTTTTTCTCATTATTTAATCACTAAACATCCTTGTAAGACGTCCTTGTAAACACATTAACAAGGTATACTTTCATATACACATTTTTTATTGTGTTTGTTGTCTAAAGTTTATAGTTTTGACCTTCAAACAACCAATAATGCCAACTAAGATGCATTTCATTGTAAATAATAGCTGTTCTCTATTATGGCCAGATACATGAATAAATGTAGCACTGAATCAGTTGCTGTGATGGGAAATATGTTGTCAATGAAAGCCCTCGAGTGTTTCTAATGCCAGACTGAAAATAAGGTATTTTTGATTTGATTATGAAAAGTAAATGAATTGTGTAGTTATACATCAGTTATTACGCCTCGTACATAATCATATGTTCTCACTGAATATTTTGGGGGTCCACTTTTTTATTTTATTACATTTTTAACAATAGAAACATCCACATGCAGACGCACACAAACATCCAAAACATCACGCCTGCCCAGACCAACCTGCTCACCACCCCCAGCTCCAGCGCCCGCATCACTTTCCGCCACATAGCCTCAAACTGCACCATATAGCCTCAAACTGCACCATTTTGTTTCATGGTCACACTGATTGTCAGCATTTTCAATAATGAAGACCGTAGGCCCCCTTTTAGTTGACTTCACCATAGTTGAATTATGTTAGCCTTGACGCTGAGAAGATTAGATATCATTTGAGGCATTTATGATTATACTGCATTCTGAAAGAGGTGCATATTTGAATAGGTATTGTAACATATATCCTCCTGTTCAGAGACTGACATGGAGATGTAGGAAATGTCCTTGCATTTGTATTATTTGGATGTATATTAACATTCCCTCATCAATCTACACACAATGCACCATAATGACAAAGCAAAAACAGGGGTTTAGACATTTTTGCAAATGTATTAAAAAATAAAAAGTACTATTCAGACCCTTTACTCAGTGCTTTGTTGAAGGACCTTTGGCAACGATTACAGCCTCGAGTCTTCTTGGGTATGACGCTACAAGCTTGGCACACCTGTATTTGGGGAGTTTCTCCCATTCTTCTCTGCAGATCCTCTCAACCTCTGTCATGCTGGATGGGGAGTGTTGTTGCACAGCTATTTTCAGGTCTCTCCAGATATGTTTGAGCCGGGCTCTGGGGGCCACTCAAGGACATTCAGAGACTTGTCCAAAAGCCATTCCTGCGTTGTCTTGGCTGTGTGCTTAGGATATTTGTCCTGTTGGAAGGTGAACCTTCGCCCCAGTCTGAGGTCCTGAGAGCTCTGGGGCAGCTTTTCATCAAGGATCTCTGTACTTTGCTCTGTTCATCTTTCCCTCAATCCTGACTAGTCTCCCAGTCCCTGCCGCTGAAAAATATCCCACAGCATGATGCTGCCACCACCATGCTTAACCATAGGGATGGCACCAGGTTTCCTCCAGATATGACACTTGGCATTCAGGCCAAAGAGTTCAGTCTTGGTTTCATCAAACCAGAGAATCTTGTTTCTGATGGTCTGAGTTAAGTGCCTTTTGGCTAACTCCAAGCGGGCTGTCATGTGCCTTTTACTGACAGGTGTGTGCCTTTCCAATCATGTCCAATTAATTTACTTTACTCTAATCAAGTTGTAGAAACATCTCAAGGATGATCAATGGAAACAGGATGCACCTGAGCCCAATTTTCTTGTCTCAGCACAGGGTCTGAATATTCATGTAAAGAAGGTATTTCAGTTTTTAAATGTTAATACATCTGCAACAAAAAAAAGAATACTTTTTTCTTTATCATTATGGGGTATTGTATGTAGCTTGATGAGAAAAAAATAATACATTTTAGAATAAGGCTGTAACATAACAAAATGTGTGAAAAGTCTGAATAAGGGGTCTGAGTACTTTCTGAATGCACTGTGTCCAAACCTACCACTGGAATTAAACAAGCCAAAATATACAGAGGAAAACATTGCTCAAACATTTTACCTTCTGAAAGTCAGAGACACTTGTTGAATAAGTAAGACTGCTCATGATTCATCTTGACATCACCAAAGGGGTGACACATTTATTAACAATCATGCCTCTTTTGATATCCCAGTGAAAGTTGCCTTTCTGTCGTCTATGATCTACCATCTTGTACCAGTTTCATCAGAAAATATTTTAACAGCAGAGGAAAGGCCAAACAGCACATGTAGTACAAAGTGACCTCTTGAAATAGAGTTGAATAGCCTCAGCCTTAGTAGTAGTAAGTTGTGTGTGCTTGTGCGTATACAGATTTGAATCTGGCCCAGAGACATGCTGGCACTTGCAAAGCTATTTTTTGGGAAGTCCATCGCTCCATAATGAGTTTTGCTGTTGTCGTGTAGTTTTCTGTACATTAACTCAACCATTTCAACATCTCACATTGTCACCGTAGCTTTGTGTACTGACTTTACCCATAGTTCACTTTGAACAGAAAAGACATGGCTATTATTATCAGACACCATTTCATGTGCCATGAGCTCTGTCCTGTTATGGTGTGTACAAGAAAACACTTCCCATACTGGAGCTGTTATCTCCAATTGACTTATTAGCCTTCAAACAGAAATTGAAGTTCTGTTTGAAATGACACAAATTCCCCAACATGATATTTGATATGCTAATCTAAAGATGCGCTACGTTCCCACTTTCCATGTTGTCGATTACTGCAAAGAGCACCCTCTCCCATCATCCTCTCCGTATGTCCACTGGTTTTAATTGTACTATATTCTTAAAGGTTCAGTAGATATCCACAGTCTTTGAATTACATACAAGTGGAAAGTGCTCTTTGGAATGGCAGGAGCGTGGAACTACCAATGCTATATCTGCATGAATGAGAACTTTACAATGTTTGTTTTTTTAATTTGCAAGCATAAAACAAGACTTGTAGCTACAAAAAAACTTGAATGAGTGCAATGCAGGCATGGGGCTTACAGTGGCTGAATGGGGTCAGACAACTTCATTTTTAAAGGAGCTACAGTAGACCAAGGAATGGTAGTTTATGTATATTATCTGTGCGTTATTTTGAGTTGCTGTGCAATTCAGGGCAAGAGTATCTATTGCAATTCTTTTTTTTTAAATAGAGAGAACTGTGCAATATGCATTTTTCTTTATTAAAAAATGTATTTTATTTTTTACTTGATATAGTGACCAAAATGTGATGGACAGACTGGTGTGCAATGTTGACGATATCAATCTGTGTATTTGTTTCTATTGGCACATGTTTTTGTTATTGTCTGATTGGGGAGAGAAAAAAAATAAAGGATGGTACTTAAACAACTGTATTTATTGTCATTACTTTCTAGTGAGTGTTGATTGTATTCGTCCAGTCAGTAAAAGTGCACTCTTTAATAACCCGCCATTTGTATGAGATCATATTAACACTTATCATCTACCTCAGGTGACTGCAGGGGATGATTGTTACTGTAGACCGACTGATAGGTGTTCTGCTGCCTGTAATGTCTTGTCCTTCACCAACCAGAAAAGAATGGAGTCCCACCTCCTAGGCTTTGATGGTCCAACCCAGTGAGGCAAACTGTCATTTTGTGTATGTAGAATGTCTGAAGGAAAGTCAAAATGGTATTTAATGCCTCTGTGTTGCAACATGCAATGTGTTTGAAAATGATGAGTCATGTTAGTCAGAACTGATTCATAGTGCATCATCTGAAGTGATTAAATACTGTAATTGGATACTGACTAGTTACTTCTGGATGTTGTATTGGATGTGTGTTTATCAGTCTGGTCCATTTGTGAAACTGAACAGCTGTTTTCTCCTCCTAGCTCTGACTCATTGTTGGCATGCTATCCAACTGGCAATTGGAAATGTCCCTATCTATGGTTCAGATTCTGGTCGGATCGCTATTGTGGCCCCGACTCACCTCGCCTGCCCTCCTGGGATTACCCAATCACATGGCCTGAGGTCACAGAGTCATCTTGGATATACTGTACATCGATACTAAATAACATGTAGACATGTATTTCATCAGTACAGTCATCTGGTTCTTGAAAATGTGGTGATGTCCGGTAAAACACTGCTAGCCTATCTAGGCACCACACTGTTACTCTGCCATATGGCCGAGCATATGCTTATACCAGAGGAGGCTGGTGGGAGGAGCTACAGGAGGACGGGCTCATTGTATATGGCTGAAATTGAATACATGGTCAAAACATGTGGTTTCCATATGTTTGGTGTGTTTGACACCATTCCATTAATTCCATTACGGTCTTTACAATGAGCTGTCCTCCTATAGCTCCTCCCACCAGCCTCCTCCTGGCTCACACGTGGTGTTTATAAATGGCTCTTATCCAGGGTCCCTATCTAATGGCAGCTGTTGTGTGACAACAAGCTCTCTGGGTACATAATCAGGGTGGCCAAGAATTCTAGGTCTAATGATTGTTCAATCCCTCCTGTCCTCCTGTAAACCATTTACTGTGGTGGTGCTGTTAAAACATTTATGATGCATACATCCCTAGGCATTCTGTAGGCACCATAGAATAGTAGTATCTGTCTATAGTAGGTAGTCTGAGCATATCATTCTGCTTTCCTTTCTCTGTGATAATGTCTGGTGGTGAAATTGGAATGGGTATATAATATAGTAATCAATGTTTTTTTATGTCTTTTTATTTGTAGGCATAAAAAAAAGATTTGTAGCAACAAGAAGACTAGAATAATGACTGTGAAATAATACATCTAGGGATTCACTAGAATAAAACTTCAAAAAGTTAGTGTCCTAGACGAGTGGTGCACAGGGGTTGGGGTTGGTGTTGGGGTTATGCATCTCTTGACCCGTAATCATCACGTGGGTTGGTGATGTCACGAGGTGGTTAATTTAATGTGGCCCTAATGTTACCAGCTCAAACTAGTTTTTGAGAAACAAAGGGGAGGGCGACAAATAAGAGCAAGCGGGCCGGGCTAGAGGTATTGGAGGACTGTAAAAAAAATCTATTGTGGCTCAAAGTAAGACCATAAACTCTCGCCAAGAAGTACGATCAAAGAAACAAGTAAGTTATATGTGTATTTGTCCAAATGTATAGTGATAAAATGATGTTACTTTGTATCACCCAAACCAACATTATCATTACTCACTTTTAATAGTTAAAATGTATAGTCTCCATCATCGGAATCCTCTGGGGAATAACTCATTTCTCAATTGGAGTCATTTTTCTTTGGATGATTTATTTGTGTGTATGTTTCTTTATTTAGTTGTTCTTTTTAGTTTTATGGTATTTTAAATAATTTATGCACCATGTGTTGGCTTTACTGCATAGATTCATAACTTTTGCCAGTAATGAACACCCAACTTTTGTCCCATACACGCGATTTGCGCAAAAAAGCGCAGTGGCACCTCGTATTGGCATAAACTTTCGTTGAATCAAAAATGTTTAATTGAATCTTAAATATGAAGTCAACGATTGAACGAACTTTTTAAATTCTGCAACTTTGCAAGCGGTTCTGTTTAGGGATCTGAAGAAGTTGTGGCCAAATTACGTTTTGTTGTAATAACGGCTTTGCTTTGAGTTTAATAACTATGTTAGCTATATTTTGCACTGTGTGACAACGTCCTCAGGGGTGACACATTCTAGTGTTGATGATAAGTAGTGGGGGGGGGGGGGGGGGGGCTCTGTACATCTAAATGTATGGTCTCATTACTGTAACTATTTTGAGCTATGATACTTGAGTTTGGAAGAAAGGAAATAAATCCTGCGAAATATAATAATATAGTTTTATATAAATTATTCTGTTTAGTCAATTACTATTTCAGATGTAGCGAAGCTACATAGTTTGAAAGTGTACTTCTACATGTCTTTGTTCGTCTTAAAGTAAAGCATAAGCATTTATTCCACAATTTGAATTGTGTTCAGGTTCCAGAAATCTTTTGCTTTCTGTTTGGGCCACTGAATGGATTTTATGACCTGAACACTTCACTTAAGCCGTAACTAACTGTAAGTGGCTATGGATAAAAGCTTCTGCTAAATGACTAAAAGCAAAGTCAATGTAAACATCCCCCACCTCAACAATATGAGCATTGAAATCGACTCTAACCTCAAGTACTTGTATTCACTGCTATCCACTCCGCTCAAGAGTCGTTCTCCTTTTTTGTGTTTCACTGCCCAGGAAATGTTTTACCTGACCACAATTTATGGCTGCCCCACCTATGTTTGCTTCCCCCCCCCCCCCCATCCAAAGTAGTTGCTGTGTAAGAGTCTGTAAAAGATGATTTGCAGTCAGAGATAACGCTCAAAGTGACACAACCTTAGAGAGATGAAATGGGGAAAAGATAGTCCTTGGTTATCATTGTTTTTTCCCCCAGTTGTATTTTAGAAAGTTATTGGGCACACTAGATGCAGCTAGTGCCTCAGGGTTAGGTTTTTAGAAATGGAGGAGGGGTAGGATGGGGCTTTAGAGCTTGTGTGAGCTTGGCAGATGGACCTCGAGGCAATGGCACAGATAATCAGGGGAGAGAAAACAGCTTTGAAAAGACAGGGAAAACTCTATCCTGGCTATTCAAATGCACCATTCAACCTTGATTTCAGCGGAGATTTGTGGGTGCGTGGCCCCTCTGCTATTCTCTCACTGCTCATGGAGTATGATGGAGTATGTCATTGGTTATGTTGAAATAGGAAGGAATGGGAAGTAAGTAGGCCACTGTCTCTTTTAGAGAATAAGCCATTTTGTCATGACTGCCATGCCTCAACTAGAAGGGATCACATTTTCACATGACTGACGGCAGGGAGGATGTTTAGCTGTCGACAATGACGTTATAGTAGATAAAGCGCACTCATACTATTTGAGCCAGTAACGTGAAACATTCTGTCCTTGCGCTGTTGGTCCTTGACGGCCAGAATCCACCTACATTTAGTATATTTGATCAAACAAAGCATGTGATTCAGCCATTTGTTGGCCACTCAGTGTTCCTTCCTGAAGTAGGCCAGGACATTCTGGGTCTTTGTTAACTGTCTTTCTTTAGAGTGACCCTCTACCCCGCAGCTTCTCTCTTAGTGGGCATTCCATCCTTTTTGTTGTTGTTGTTGCGGTTAGTGACTTTTCTGAGAAGACGAGGAATGCTGCTTAGCAGTAAAAACAAGAGTGACTTTATGCTGTTCAGGTTCAGTGTAGTCCTGCTTTCCATGTGTTGTTGTTGTTGTTTCGTTGTAGAACTGATCTAGCAAATCTAATGTTATCTATTTGATCATAGTGGTCTAGGACCATTATTAGAGGAAGCACCATTTGAGTCAATCGAAATATGATCTTTACGGTATCTGATCCAATTTGACTATTTGGTTTGCTTTCTGCCAGGCAATACATATTATGTTTATCCCATTGTGTGAAGAGTAGATGGTGGAAGTTAGTTGTGGTGGGGGTGAATAGTGGGCGATGTTTCATAAATGACATGTTTATAATTGGGAAAGGAAGATCTCTTACACACAGATACCTACCTATTCTAACATTCCTGTTACAGCGGCATTACTAATGGATAAAAATGACTGGCACGGAATTTTTTTTAAAGCAATATTTTGTAGGCATATTTTGCAAATGATTGGGCATGCTAGCTCTAGTAAACTGTGGTATTTTAAGATGACCTTTCTCCCAGTATGCTAAGTCCACATTCAGATGTGTGGAACAAAGACCCTGCATGGGATATCTGTCTAGTGGCCCTTTAGAATGGAGTGAAAGGAGACCAGGAAAAGGCTGTTTTGATACAGGGTGTCTGCATTCGTAAAGAACGATAAAAGATTTTGAGGGCGCTCCGGGCTTCACCCTTGGCAAGGCTCAGTGGGTTAGACGAGGCCTGCTGGGTGTTGTTTCATCAAAGACAAAAGTGTTGCCTGGAGTAGCCCCTCGACATTTATGGCCAGGGGAAGAATGTCATTGGAACTGCTAGCTGGTGCGGAAAAAACAAGCCAGCTTTTACTTGAAAATGGAACTCTATCATTTTTTTCAAGTGATACAAAAATATTGCGATTCAGTGAGTGATGGGAGTTGAGAATGGGGAGTTTCCAGAGATTCATGGTTGCTTGGAGTGTTTAATTATGCTCACTGGCCATCAACATTTAATTACTGTTTTTGAGGACAGAATACAGATTTACTGGGTCAACAGAATATTTGATCAATTGGCTTGAAGAGGAGCAGCAAGCGTATGTGCTGTCCTGGCCATTGTGTATCACTTTCATTCGCAGTCCTTTTGATGAGCAGTGAAGTAAAGAAACAACACTTTCAGAAGCCAATTGTAGAGTTGCCTGATAAAACGATAGTGCCTTGGTAGATTCTCCAGTAGACCAGCTCCCTGGTGAGTGAGTAGACGGCTGCCACTTATGGCATTCTGCCTCACACAGTACGAGGCGATGGTTCAGAGAGGTGATAACCTCTAATGGATCAGACTTTTCCAGTGAGTTGTTGATTCATCAGCTGTGGCTGACCTTTCTATCCAAGGCTGCCCGCAGGCAAGCGAAAGTTCAATGTGAGCATACTGCAATATGAGCGGATGTGGCTACGATCCCTGCTCATCTTCTGGACATATTGGCTCAGGCACAAACCAATGGAACAAATGTTGCTGTTAGATTAGTAAGTTGCGTGGGTGACGGGCATTACACAAGGGTGCTGTTCATCAGAGACTTCCCAGCAAACCGGGAACCTTTGCAGGACATTATCTAAGATTACCGCTATGGCGACGTGGGGGGGGGGGGAGTGGTGGGTGCTGACGAAAGACTCAAAGACTCGTAAAGGAGTAATACAGGCCTAGTTCACAAATGTTGTTGAAAATCTATACAGTACCAGTCAAAAGTTTGGACACACCTACTCATTCAAGGGTTTTTCTTTATTTTGACTATGTTCTATCATGTAGTAACCAAAAAACGTGTTAAACAAAGTAGCCACCATTTGCCTTGATGACAACTTTGCACACTCTTGGCATTCTCTAAATCAGCTTCACCTAGAATGCTTTTCCAACAGTCTCACATATGCTGAGCACTTGTTGGCTGCTTTTCCTTCACTCCGCAGTCTCCTCTGAACAGTTGATGTTGAGATGTGTCTGTTACTTGAACTTTGAAGCATTTATTTGGGCCAGAGTTAACTCTGGGTCTTCCTTTCCTGTGGCAGTCCTCTTGAAAGCCAGTTTCATCATATTGCTTGATGGTTTTTGCGACTGCACTTGAAGAAACATTCAAAGTTCTTGAAATTTTCCGGATTGACTGACCTTCATGTCTTAGTGTAATGATGGATTGTCTTTTCTCTTTGCTTATTTGAGCTGTTCTTGCTATAATTTGAACTTGGTCTTTTACTAAATAGGGCTATCTTCTGTATGCCACCCTTACCTTGTCACAACACAACTGATTGGCTCAAACACGTTAAGAAGGAAAGAAATTCCACAAATTAAATTTTGACTAGGCACACCTGTTAATTGACATGCATTCCAGGTGACTACCTTGTGAAGCTGGTTGAGAGAATGCCAACGGTGTGCAAAACTGTCACCAAGGCAAAGGGTGGCTACTTTGAAGAATCTCAAATCTCAAATATATTTGTTTAACACTTTTTTGGTTACTACATGATTCTATGTCTTATTTCATAGTTTTGATTTCTTCACTAATATTCCAATATAAAGGTGTACTAACCGTTGACTGGTACTGTATATATATATAACATATATATATATTTTTATATATACAGCATTTATTTATTTATTTTTTATTTCAATTCACCAGCAGGTGCTGCAGCACCCCTGCTTCCTGTTGCTATGTCCTTGGAATGTTCTCCCAACATTCACTAACATTTTCTCAACAACATCTGGTAAAAAAAACTACCACAGAAACATTCCCCGAAGGTTCTCATTAGGTTGCCAGGGATTGTAATAACACAATGTTCCAGTAATGTTCTTAGAACATACTACCGCAAACAAAATGTGGGAGCAATAAGAACTGGTTCTGAGGAAAGATATACAGGAACGTTCTGCTGATGTTGATGGATATGTTATTCAAAACCCCCATGACAACAGGCAGGGAATATTCCTACAGTGACCTAAAAAAAAATTATAGTATGATATGATGGTTCTAATAACGTTCCCTGAAAATACTACAGCAAATAAATGTTGGAGCAATAGAAGTAGTTCTAAAAACATACTTCAGCAATAATGCACTTAGTTCTGAAAACATACTTCAGCAATAATGCACTTAGTTCTGAAAACATACTTCAGCAATAATGCACTTAGTTCTAAAAACATACTTCAGCAATAATGCACTTAGTTCTAAAAACATACTTCAGCAATAATGCACTTAGTTCTGAAAACATACTTCAGCAATAATGCACTTAGTTCTGAAAACATACTTCAGCAATAATGCACTTAGTTCTAAAAACATACTTCAGCAATAATGCACTTAGTTCTGAAAACATACTTCAGCAATAATGCACTTAGTTCTAAAAACATACTTCAGCAATAATGCACTTAGTTCTGAAAACATACTTCAGCAATAATGCACTTAGTTCTAAAAACATACTTCAGCAATAATGCACTTAGTTCTGAAAACATACTTCAGCAATAATGCACTTAGTTCTAAAAACATACTTCAGCAATAATGCACTTAGTTCTAAAAACATACTTCAGCAATAATGCACTTAGTTCTGAAAACATACTTCAGCAATAATGCACTTAGTTCTGAAAACATACTTCAGCAATAATGCACTTAGTTCTAAAAACATACTTCAGCAATAATGCACTTAGTTCTGAAAACATACTTCAGCAATAATGCACTTAGTTCTAAAAACATACTTCAGCAATAATGCACTTAGTTCTGAAAACATACTTCAGCAATAATGCACTTAGTTCTAAAAACATACTTCAGCAATAATGCACTTAGTTCTGAAAACATACTTCAGCAATAATGCACTTAGTTCTAAAAACATACTTCAGCAATAATGCACTTAGTTCTAAAAACATACTTCAGCAATAATGCACTTAGTTCCAAAAACATACTTCAGCAATAATGCACTTAGTTCTGAAAACATTGCTGCAATGTTCTGGCTAACTTTGATGTGTAATGTAACATCATTATACTGTATGAAGTTGCCAAACTTTCAAACAAATGGCATTCCAATCTTTATCCAATCATTATATCTTGATACGGGTGTTATCCTAACAAATCTACAAGAATGGTAATGAAGTCGATTTGAACATGCAGTCCGCCATCTTCAAGCCCCTTGTAGGCCACTTACTTTGCTGCACCACCAGGAGTGTAATGTTTCTCGTGGATCATTCAATTATGATCCAAACTATGGCTATATGTCGCAATCTGCCAGACAACAATTGAACACGAATTCTGAAATCAAGTTTTCTCAGGAAACTAAAAGTCAAAACATCCCACCTTTACAGCGTAGAAAGAAGATTGGTAGAGAAAGAAATAATAGAGGACACTTCTTTTTCTGATTTTGTTATCCTGTCTTTTGCAAAGACAAAGACCACAACCTGGAAATCAGAGTAAAGGTGTATACAGCTTTATATTTGTGTTAGTCACATCGCAGTGGTGCGCGGTCGATTCATTCCAGGGATAGCACTCCAAAGGCCAGGTTTGATCCCTGCTTGTGACTATCAAAAAAATCAGGCAAAACTATGTTTGTACAATAAATGTCTAATAAGTTATGTGATTCCAAATAATTGACACGTGTTTCTACATGGATTTCTAACGTCCTCAACGGTAAGATAACACTAACACAGGAAAGAAACCTCTATGGACTGTTCAAAACTTAATTTGTTAATTCTGGGAACATTGAGGGTATGTTTTGTGCACCCTGATACGAAAATTGTAAGAATGTCATCAAAACTGGACAGATTTTGTGTTTTGGGAACCTGTCGTGTCATATCCCCACAATATTCCCATAACCTAAATAAATGTTTTAGGGACATTTAAATAACTTTTTTTTTTTTTGTAAAACATCAGGTGAATGTTTTTTGCATTCTAAAATAAACATTGCATAATCGTCCACAAAAGTGGATCGTTTTTGTGTTTTGGGAACCGATCTTTTGTCATGTCCCCACAATCAGACGGTTCCCACAACATATGAAACATTCTGGGAACCATTAAAGAACAGATGAAATGTGTTCTGGGAACGTTCTTGCAACATCAAGCAAATGTTTCATACAGACATTGTATAATCATCAGCACAACTAGACAGTTGTTGTATTATGAGAACATTTGCTGCAACCTAACAAATGTTCTGGGAACTTTCACAGGACCAATTTTGGTTGGCCGATTTGGCATCTTAGTTGGTGTTGTAGGAAGATGCATTGTAACATCCACATGACATATTGTGAACAGCCCAGAATGTGTCATCTTAGTTCCCTGCTGCTGTGTGATCTCAATTCTCTGTTCTCAATGTCTTCATTGTTTGTGTTCCACTGGAAGGATTTGTGTATTTTGCCAGTCGTTAATGATGGGTCCTAATTAATCATAACCAACAGGCTATGGCACAGAAAACACTCATCCTTTGCCTTGAATGTTGATTGTATGTCACAAAAATGAACTTCATAATATTCCAAACACTTCTTTGCATAACGGGAAGGAATGTTTCGGTTTTTATTACCCTGGGAAGCAGATTGATTGAACAAGGACCCTAATCTTTTGATGGGGAAGCGTGAAATACTTTTAGATTCCCACCACAAAATCAAGGATTTGGTATTATAGGCAACCGTGTTTTGGGTTATTGAAATCAGATTCTTGAGTTACTCTTTGTGGGTGTTCTTCAAACTAATACAAGACCTGTTTGTCCCGGCACATCTCTGAGCTCTTCTAACCCAGACAGAGACATGCAGTTCCCCTGTGTCCCACAGAAGAATGGCTTCAAACCAAGCCTCTTCCACCGAGCTCTCCCTGTCAGGGCGACCCCTATCACCTCCCAGCAGGTGGGTTAGCCTTCACCATGGTGATCTGGTGCTGCCGTCCATCCCCTGCTGCTAGCTCTGGGACTGTTGGCAGAAAGAATAGACATTAACTCAATTAAGTCAGAGAATAAATAGAAACTCAGAACTTGACAGGATAGGAGGATCCCTTATAGACATCCATACATTTCAGAAATATAGGGCTATTTCTTTATCTGTGAGTTGCTGCCCTCTTCTTTTGAACTAGACTATTAAAAGCTGAAATCTGTAAAGGGGGAAACATTGTCACTGTTTGCCCCAGTGCCTTTGTTTTTAAGGGTTTAGCAGAAACATGCCTCAAACAACATGACCAGCCTAGCTAACCTGTAAAGTATGGTTGAATTTGGACACATTGTGGTGCTGCTGGACAGGAAAAACCATTCATGTAAGCTCATTGGCTCATAGTTGCCATATTGTTTCAGCTAGTCTTGCATCCATAAATGCTATATACCAAATTTGGTCCCAATCGGTCCAGCGGTTCAGGAGAAGAAGACGTTAAAAATTGTCCAAAATACATCAAAAGAATATTGTATTGCATGATCATTTGATTTAGAGTTCTGATATTTGGCAAGTGTAGTAAACAGTACCGAAGTAACTGGTCTTAGGGCTATGTGTCAAATTTTTCCTGATGGTGGCACAGTGGGCCCATAGCTGAACCCCGGCCATTGCTGCTTGCAGCGATGTATTTTATTGTTTTGTTGATGAAACAGAGGAGCGTGTAAGGCAGCGTGGTAAAAAAAAAGAATTATCGGTACATATTCTGGTTTTCCATTGCAAGTGCAACGATGTTCTAGTAAGAAAAACAATGTTCCTTGTTTGATGTAACTTTGTTGTTGTAATAGCCCAATTGGATATGACAGTTTCACCCTTCACGGATTTCAGCTTTAAAAGGTCTACACAATGCAATGACCAGAATACAGAAAGATGGGAAGCGCTATTGTGACAATGAGATGACATGAATTGTGTTCAATGTGTCATCAACATAGATACAGTTGAAGTCGGAAGTTTGCATACACTTAGGTTGGAGTCATTAAAACTCATTTTTTAACCACTCCACAAATTTCTTGTTAACAAACTATGGTTTTGGCAAGTCGTTTAGGACATCTAATTTGTGCATGACACAAGTAATTGTTCCAACAATTGTTTACAGACAGATTATTTCACTTATAATTCACTGTATCACAGTTCCAGTGGGTCAGAAGTTTACATGCATTAAGTTGACTGTTCCTTTAAACAGCTTGGAAAATGCCAGAAAATTATGTCATGGCTTTAGAAGCTTCTGATTGACTAATTGACATCCGTCAATTGGAGGTGTACCGGGTGGATGTATTTCAAGGCTTACCTTCAAATTCAGTGCCTCTTTGCTTGACATCATTGGAAAATCAAAACAAATCATCCAAGACCTCAAAAAAAATTTGGAGACCTTCACAGGTCTGGTTCATCCTTGGGAGCAATTTCCAAATGCCTGAAGGTACCACGTTCATCTGTACAAACAATAGTATGCAAGTATAAACACCATAGGACCATTCAGCCGTCATACCACTCAGGAAGGAAATGTGTTCTGTCTCCTAGAGATGAATGTACTTTGGTGCGAAAAGTGCAAATCATTCCCAGAACAACAGCAAAGGACCTTGTGAAGATGCTGGAAGTAACAGGTACAAAAGTATCTATATCCACACCGCCATGAAAAATCCAGACTATGGTTTGCAACTGCACATGGGGACAAAGATCGTCCTTTTTGGAGAAATGTCCTCTGGTCTGATGAAACAAAAATAGAACTGTTTGGCCATAATGACTATTGTTATGTTTGGAGGAGAAAGGGGGAGGCATGCAAGCCGAAGAACACCATCCCAACCGTGAAGCACGGGGGTGGCAGCATCATGTTGTGGGGGTGCTTTGCTGCAGGAGGGACTGGTGCACTTCACAAAGTAGATGGCTTCACGAGGAAGGGAAATTATGTGAATATATTGAAGCAACATCTGAAGACATCAGCCAGGAAGTTATAGCTTGGTCGCAAATGGGTCTTCCAAATCGGACAATGACCCCAAGCATACTTCCAAAGTTGTGGCAAAATGGCTTAAGGACAACAAAGTCAAGGTGTTGGAATGGCCATCACAAAGCCCTGACCTCAATCCCATAGAAAAATGTGCAGGCAAAACTGAAAAAGCGTGTGTGAGCAAGGAGGCCTGCAAACCTGACTCAGTTGAGTCAGCTTGTGGAAGACGTTTGACCCAAGTTAAACAATTGTAAACTTCTGACCCACTGGGAATGTGATGAAAGAAATAAAAGCTGAAATAAATCATTCTCTACTATTATTCTGACATTTCACATTCATACAATAAAGTGGTGATCCTAACTGACCTAAAACAGGGAATTTTTGCTAGGATTAAATGTCAGGAATTGTGAAAAACTGAGTTTAAATGTATTTGGCTACGGTATATGTAAACCTCTGACTTCAACTGTAGATTTTTGTTTTCTAACATATTCCTGGCACTGATTGTCACAAAACAAAATGTTGTATTTTGTTTGGTGTTCATGTTGGAAAACTTGTTGTTTTGTGTAAGGGGAAGTGAAAGGGTGGAGTGAGTAGTTCATGACCCATTGATCCTCATTGCTGGTTGTGTTCCTCACAGTTGGTTTGATTGACCCTATGTTGAGTCATGAGATCATAGGAAAAAAATCTATGTAATATTTCAGCCCTCTCACATGTATTTTCCCAGTTCTCACTCTCACAGGCTTGAGTGTCAAGCTTTAAAACTGTTTAATGTAATGCATTTTGTATAACATGATGTGTTTTACTCTTTGACCATAATCCCTTATTCACCTTTCACCTCTAAAGTACAGAACCACTCATTGTGAATTGGTTTGATTATAGCTGGTAACGATCAATAGTTGACCTTGATCGTGCTCTTTCAACTCTCATCTCAATTATAGAGACACACCGGAGGAACATCTGCTTGACCTTTGGAACAGCAGATGTCACCTCAAATGACACACAATATAACCTACATAATGGCAACATTATTTCTTGTGCCACAATTGTAATGACATGTTTTTTCCCCCTCTTTTGTTCTTCTTTTCTCTCCAGTATGCGGGGTTTGTTCTCAACAGCTGTGGTGCTTATGGTGGCCTTGATGATAGTCACCACTGAAGCAGGTAAAAACAAGAAAGGTAAGGGATTTGCTATGTATTGCTTTAATTTGCCATGCACAGTTGTATAATTAGCATGACAGTTGCACCGTTCATGAGGTTCATAAAGCCTCAGTTGGAAACCTGTCCTTACTAACGACTAATTGTAATATTGCTGATATTATTTCTGTCATCTTGTTATTTTTGTTTCGCAGAGAAGGGGAAAGGGGCCAAGGGTGGTGCCTCTGACTGTGCTGAGTGGCGCTATGCTAGCTGTGTGCCTAATAACGGAGACTGTGGAGTCGGTGTCAGAGAGGGCACCTGCAACGACCAGATGAGAAAACTGAAATGCAAAGTGCCTTGCAACTGGAAGAAGGAGTTCGGCGGTAGAAATTATACATTGATAGATGATTCCATTTCCCTTGATATGCCATATAATTCTCAAAGTGTAAAGTGGTGGTCAGTCAATCAAAAATATAGCAAACATTTCATTCATAGCTTATTACTACATAATTAGAATTGTATCATGTCATTTCTTAGTAAATACCTAGTAATTGACATAACCGCAAAAAAAAACATAGAACTACATTATCTTCAGACTGTTCTATGATAGCCTGACGACTTCTTCCACTGCTCTGTCGTTCACAACATACTTTAGTCTGAGACTGCCATCATTGAAGTTGTATGTTGGGGCGAGGGGCATGGGGGGGCGTTGTGCAAAGCAAAGTCATCAGCGATTGGATTGTCTCTAACCAATCAGAGTATCAAAGCCAATGACACATTTTCAAACCATCGCTTTACCCACATGTGTTCTGGCTCTGGCCCAAACCATCAGTTTCTGGACCAATCAGACGGCCTAAATAGGTTTGCATTCGGTGAAGGGTCGGGGAGGTACTCAGATCCAGACTCATTGCGGGGACGAAACGAACGTATGTGGCCGTGGCGTAGCGTTTGGCCAGAGCAAGGAGTTTGGGTAGCCAGGCAAACTCTATTGTGGTGTGTTCCTGATACTCAGCGGTTTTCCCTTTTGACCTTTGCCATTTCAGCTGACTGCAAGTATAAGTTTGGCAGCTGGGGTGAGTGTGACACAGCTACTGGATCCAAGAACCGGTCTGGAACCCTGAAAAAGGCCCTGTACAACGCAGAGTGCCAACCCACCATCAAGGTGTCTAAGCCATGCCCCGCAAAGACCAAGACAAAGGCCAAAGGTAAGAAGTAGACATTTAAGTCATGTAAAAAAGTAACATTCCTATCCCCAAATGAGTACGTCATATTGAGCAAGGAATCTATGATGAATTGACCCTATGTCTTCCCACAGGAAAGAAGGGAAGAGGGAAGGAGAACTAAAAAGGTGGATGAGTCCACATTGAACAAGTGATTGGTTTGATTTTATTACGCAATATCCTTTGCTTTTTCAACAAACATAATATGCACAAGTGAATTATGAGATGTCAAATGGGCCTTTCCTTCAAATACAGTATAACAAACGCTAAATGTCTCTGAATATTGACCAAATATCCCACAAATGTAGACAAACACAATTCTTTTCACATATTTCCAGCTGTCGGTGGCCTGGCAACTTAGCCCGCTTGTGTTCTGATATTTCCATAATGTTAGTAAGATTCCAGTTCTGGACATGCTGTATTATGCAAGAAACAAATACATTGACCTCACCAGTGTTCTTGGTCTACCTAACCCTTGTGATGTGTAACGTTTTCCAGAGTTTGTTGTATTTTTTTTTTCACCTTTTACATTAGTTCAACTGGAGTCAAGACCAAGCTCCTTGTTTGACATGGTTTCTTAACCAGTAGATCATTTAATAATATGTTTGAGGTTTTTTTCCAATTCAAAATGTTTATCTTACATTGTTGTGATTGTTATAGTTTTCTCTTGACTACCAATTAGTATTACTAACAGAATTGATGAGTGGCTTTCAATTGCGTGTGCCAATTAGTAAAAGTAGAGAGAT
Source organism: Oncorhynchus kisutch (assembly GCF_002021735.2). Taxonomy (NCBI): domain Eukaryota; kingdom Metazoa; phylum Chordata; class Actinopteri; order Salmoniformes; family Salmonidae; genus Oncorhynchus; species Oncorhynchus kisutch. Next base: position 56,674,895 of record NC_034181.2, on the reverse strand, counting down.
GCAAATCAACTATTTTTCTAGTCAACTGAGGACCGTCAGCTCAACATGTTTCATGTACAATACAAAGCTGAGCTTGAATGCTCATGAGAATGCAGTCATTGTCTTTGTGAAGATAATAGTGGTATTGTTAAAACAATTAGTTTTATAATATATATACTTCAAAAGATGTCAGGCGATTTTGAGTTGAACTGCTGTGTTCATATTTTTGCAAACACACATGCACACACCTTCGCACAGTTCATCTGTACTCTCATTTTTGTAATTACTGTCATTATTATTACACAAACCCTTGGAACAGAAAAAAATCAACCACTTTAAATAAACTCTCTGAATTTTTACTATTGGTTGTTTCGTGTTTCTTCTTAATAAATGTTGGTGGCAATTTAACTTACTACATTTATGCATTTAAAGAGAGACTGAATCAAAACAACTATGTCTCAAATGGCCTATGTGGCATCAATATGTGTCGGAAACATTTATGCTAGTGTCAAAATGTACTACAAAGTGTAAATATGATCATTTTGGTCATAAAGTCAGTCTTGTCCCAAACTGAGATTTGCGAGATTACTAGGAGTGACGGGTACCGAACAATTTTCCTTTGGTTGGGTTTATTTAATTCCTGCCCACAGCTGGCAGAACCCGAGTAGTGCCCAGCACACTGGCCATTGTACATTTGGTTTGAATTTGGATATCCCTATGGGGCTAGTTAGGGACCATCAGTAAACTACACAATGTACATGGGCTAGTTAGGGACCATCAGTAAACTACACAATGTACATGGGCTAGTTAGGGACCATCAGTAAATTACACAATGTACATGGGCTAGTTAGGGACCATCAGTAAACTACACAATGTACAGGGGACAATATTTTTAAATGTCAATAGCTCCAAATTAAATGACATAAAAACCTCAAACCAACTATAAATTATAGAAATGCATATACAAATATTGAAAGCTTTTAATGAGAACTAAGAGTTGTGCAACATTTAAATATTTTCCCATTTACATTGTGTAATATATTGATGGTCCCGAACTAGTCCCACAGATAGACTAAAGTCAAACCAACTTTGTAACAGTCACACACCGTCTGGCTGTAGCTGATGGGCGAAATAAGTTGGCTAGCTTGCTAGCCTAGGCCAGGCTACTTCCAGATACAAGACCTGGTCAGACTGTTTCATATTATCTAGAAGGGTTAGTGACTGTAACTGTGTAGGGATTTGGCAAAGTGAATGTACAAACGCCTCCCACCTGCAAAAACACTTAAAAGACACCCACATCAAAGCACGCCTTCAAGACCCAAATCTCATTCTCAGTTTCATTTCCTAATGAGTACAATTGAAACCGAGGCTAAATCAGTATGTTCAGCCCCCTTTAATAAGAAAAGGATTTCAGGAACTGTCATGTTCACTACTATGTTACTGTTGACCTGTAAGATCAAGTAATAAAATGTCTGGCTCAAGTTGATAATGATGTCAAATGTCAGGCGATGTCTCATCATTATTTCGTCAAAGAGGCATGGTTGAATGAGTATACCAATTTACCTTTAAAACAGGGCAAACCAGTTGATTTGTTGTAAAGCCCACAGGGCCTTGCTGAGTGTATGACCTGAAGTCGTGGTGCCATAATTTGTGCTGCTGTGCTTTGGCTCTGAGGGTCTCCTGCTGGATCCGGTGCTCAACCTGGGCTCTCAGCACAGCCATGAGCTCATACTGTGTCACTGATCGGTCACCGGCCCCGGCTCTCCTCCCATTGTCTCCAACAGATATCACTACCTGTCAATGTTAACTCTATATTCCATAGTCTGACTGGTAATACTCGTGGCGTGCAAAATATATTCCATTAATACTGTATATTAAATCAGAATGCATACTGTACATGTCAAATCATTTAAAATACTATTCCAATGGTACAAGATCTTTTATTAAGCATTAGAAAAAGATACAATCCTCTGTACACTGTCTCTGGATAGTTGTTTTAGGGGAGGGGCCATACTAGAGGAAACTGTGGTCATGTTTTACACTCTCCCTTTCACCCTTTTTTGGGGGGAGGGTCGCACCCAGCCTGTCATGCCAAAGTGATATTCAGGAATTAAAGTAAGATTATTCATCCAGCTTTACCACCACAGTAATCACCCCATGATCATTTCAAAATCAGTTTTATATGGATGCACATCTGTAGCTGGCCATTTTACATGACCAGGTCATGCCCAAACAGCATCAGTTATTTTCCCACTAATCCCTACTTTTATGCATTTAGCTCTTTGTTAGAAGGTCCTTCTTTGAAAATGCATTGAACCAGTTAGATAAGCTAGTAATATTACCCACCTAATCATTGGTGTGACCTCGTGAATATGGATATAGGCTGGGAAGGTACAAGCTGGACTTCACACATTGTAATCCAACATGGAGAATAGTGGCACATTTAGAAATATAAGGGACTTTTTCCCCCCAAATTCCTGACTTTAAATCAATTTAGAAATACACTCTCTTAATATCTCTTGCATATACATACAGTTATATATATATATATATATTTATATATATATATTGTTTATATTCAATTTGTCAAATTATGTGTAAATCACAAACATAATACAAGAGAGGTACAAACATTCAGATATGAAATGAGAAACTGCAGTTTTTAGAGCATACAATGGCCTTCTATTTACACATTCATAATTAGGCAGGAGATAACATAGAAAATATGTTTAATACTCTCGAGATAAGTATCCCCTCTTAACAAGTGTTTTGTATTTTGTACCGGCAGTTCCAGTCGCAGTGAAGGCCAAATTTAAAAACACAACACTTCCATAATTGTGAAGCTGGCAATGAATTAAAGCTTTATCGTTGCCGGCGGGTGTTTCTCCTTACAACGTAACGACACGATAAATGAATTGTTTGGAGCCAAACACTGGTTGTTATAACTTATGCATTGGCCTTGTACTGCCATCAACAGTTTGTCACGTTTGAAGATTAAATTTTGAGCAAAACATATACATCAATATTTTGGTCAGTGGGAGGTGAATGGATATGCATTACAGTACTTTCAGGGGTAACAACGTATTTCAAGTCACCAGCAGCATGTTGACGTACGTGCTACTAGCCTTGAGGTTAGACAGTCTGCAACAACAAAGGATCCATATCGTCTTTGTTCTCCATATCATGTCGTGACCACATTGCTCTCCATATCACATTATGATAAGGATTCACTGATGTGAGGGAGTGCCTCCATCTCCATGAGGACTTAATCAATTCTAATTCCTCAAGGAGGAGGGAAAGCAGGAAATGGATAGTTTAATCGGACATTTCATGCTCGTTTCCTTTGATACTGTTGCATAAAGGAAGATTTCCAAGCTCCTTTTTAAATGTGTCTTTTGCCGTACACCCAGATATTATGTAACACTGCCCCTCACTGTCTCTGATTTTGGTGGTGGTATCTTGGAGAGGGATGACTGAAGTCTTGGCCCTGGCCTCAGTCCACAGACGTTCAGCTGGGCTTTTTGAAGATTGTTACCACGTTTCAGTGGATACGAATTAGTCCTTGTTGGTCATCACAATAAGGGTCCAGGGGGGAAAAGAAAACAACTGAGAAATGTTTGGACTCCATAACTTTGGCTGATCTCAGATTCTTCGTTTGCCCCATCCTCACATTGGCCATCATACTCATACTGTATCATTTGGACGTAGCTAAGATGTTACTATTCTTCTGTGGCTAAGACATCTCCGAGGAGCGTTGAGTGTGACATAAGTTGATAAACATGACTGTGGAGGCTCCCTGTGGAGGCTCCCTCCTCCCGTTCTCTGTAACCACTCAGCCCTCCAGATGTCTTAGTAATATTACCCCTCACCATATGTATGCTCCAGCTCATCTTGTTCCAATATTCTTATACTGGCACATGAGGAGATTCTTAAAGGTCTTCTTGAAGGTGGCGTTGCAGAGGGCGTAGCAGGCTGGGTTGATGGTGCTGTTGACGTAGCACAGCCAGTAGCCGATGGCCCACACAGTGTCCGGGACACAGGAGTGGCAGAAGGTGCTGATGAGCACCATGACATTGTACGGGGTCCATGTGAGGATGAAGGCAAGCAGGATGGCGAAGATGGTTTTGGTCACCTTTTTCTCCCTGGCTGCCATTTGGCGCTTCCTCTTCACCTGGCTGCGGGCAATACTGGCAAACTTGCGCGCCACCTTCCGGGGGCGGTTGACTGGGATAGAGCGGGTCTCGCCCCCATGGATGGGTGGCTGAATCTCGATGGCAGTAATGCACTCGTCACCAGCCTGCTTGGTTACAATCTTGATCTTGGACCATTTAGAGGCAGGGTTGAGTTTAACGGTTGCCGTTGCAGGTGCAGGTTCAGGTGCAGGAGCAGGTGCTGGAGCAATGCCAAGGCACCCCTCGGAAATGGCTTCACTGTTGGCCCTCTCCTTGGCATTTTTGGGGGCAATGCTGGCTGTGCTGGAGCCATTGGAACTCTCTTTCTCTTCTGGATTGACACTAGCGTCAGCCTTGGTGGAAACAACAGACACATCAATCTTGCCATTCTTCACAGCTTCACCGGTGTTGCAGGACTCCAGACTGGGCTTGGGGGACGGGTTGTTGTTATTCTGTCTGTTAAGGATGTGGCTCTTGAGTGGATTAGGTATCTTGAGGCCCTTCTTCTTTTTCTCAGCCTCGGGCATCTGCTTGGACACCCGGCTGCGGCTGGCCAGAGAGATGTGGATGTAGAGCACCATCATGATGACCACAGGCAGGTAGAAGGCAGCGATGGCTGTGCCGAAAGTGACGGCAGGGTTGGAGAGAAACTGGATGTAGCACTCTCCTGGTGGAACCGTGCGTTCTCCAACAATAAACTGCCAAAACAGGATAGCAGGAGCCCAAAGAATGAAGGAAAGAATCCAGGCACCTGCAATCATCAGCCCAGCCATTTTGGTGGTCCTTCTGGCTGGATAGCTCAGGGGCTTGGTGACACAGAAGTAGCGGTCAAAGCTAATAATAAGAAGGTTCATGACAGAAGCATTGCTCACCACGTAATCCAGGGCCAGCCACAAGTCACACGCTACAGGTCCCAGGGGCCAATATCCCACAATGATGTAGACAGTGTAGAGGTTCATGGAGAACGCACCAATGATAAGGTCTGCACACGCCAGGCTAAACAGGAAGTAGTTGTTGACCGTCTGGAGGTGCCGATTTACTTTAATGGAGAGCATCACCAGGATGTTGCCTGTGACAGTGACAAAACTAAGGGAGCCTGTAACCAGGGCGATGAAGACCATCTCCACGGCTTTGTAGGGGCTTCCCATCTCCTCCTCCCCCACCACACAGGTCTCATTGGTGCCAGAATCATTACAGCTGAGGTTGGCTGACAAGACATCACTGGAAATGTTGCTCAAGGAGCCTGAAAAGGAAGCACAATAACAACAATATGTTAATTCTGGATGTGTAGTGTAGGAGAGTTTAAAAGGTTATTCCATCAAACTTCAAGTTATTAGAATAGTACACAATGCAGAACAGAACAACCAGGTTAAAGGTCAGTGGGCCAAGGCCTCGAACAGGAATATTCCAAGTTCGGACAGAAGGGGGGAGTCAGATCGCTATGATCGCCAGGAACTTTAGTTTTGGTGTCTATTTTTAATTGTTGCGCTACTAGTGCTGCCTGTTGATGTTAAGTAGGCAGCTACAGTAGCTGAATGATGTTAACATCTTCGGGTTTCATTTCATTAAATGTATTTGATTTCATTTGAGTGCTTCTGTCACCTGGTACCACCCGTAGCTCCCGTTCTCCGCAGTCTGAGAAAACACTGAGAAAGGTATGTGTTGCAGATTACTCCTTTGTAGAAGTCCAATGACGTGAAATAATAAAAAAATCCCAAGGTTAATGCTGTAGAGATTGTTATAAGAGATTGTGAGACTATTGAAACATGTAACATTCAGAGTTTTATTGTTATTATTAATAACAACAATAAATATTGTTATTATTAATATAGTTTACAGAGCGCTAAAATGTATTGCTGTATGCCTTTCTGTGATGCAAACGGTTAGCCGAGCTGCCGACTGATGCTAGCGTTGCATTATGGGAGATTTAGTTTTAGCCCTCTAAGGTCTGAATGGGATAAAGGCAATTCCACGTTGTAGCTTGTTTGTATTACAGTGTTTTTGTACACGAGTTGTTGTATTTTAATACTGTCAACACTGAAATGGATGTGTGTTGTGGGATGTGAGACAGGATATGTGTTTTACCTTTTTTCATGCTCCTGTATAGAACAACTTTTCAGATGGTGCATTGGAGACTGATGTGTTCCTGTCCTGTCTTTTCACAATACTATTGCAGGTATGGTTCTATTGTCTAAGAATTAAGATGATACATTCTTTGTATCAGGGACCGGTTATTATTTTATAGTATACATTATGGCTTTATGTGTGAATGTGATTGTGTGAGTCTGAGAAAACACTGAGAGAGAAAGAACTTGTCAGATGGTGCATTGGAGACTGATGTGTTCCTGTCCTGTTTTTTCACAATACTATTGCAGATCGACATAAAAGCCAAAAAGACAGTCGTGGTGTCACTCTTCATTTCTTGGTTCCTCTGTGGTACATATAAAGACCGCTACATTAGCACAAATCTCCCAACATATCCACTGTTATGTAACATCTTGCCCTCTGCGAAATGCTCTTCGCCAAGACATTTAATTCTTTGAAATGGAATAGACGGTATGAAAGTCTGAAAACATAAAGAACATAATACTATATGTTTTTACTTCTAAGCGAAGAATAGCCTGGTTGGGTGTTCATCCTTGGTTATGTGTTCTGGTTTTATGGTCATGTGCATATGCAAATTAGTATTTGCATTCAAAATGAGATATTGTGAGCTAGTGAATATGCATGCCTGAGTTATTTTACAGATACTTCAGTTTACCTAGCTCCAGAGGTGTGGACTCGAGTCACATGACTTGGGCTCGAGTCAGACTCGAGTCACAAATATGATGACTTGCAACTCGACTTTAACTATAACACCAATGACTTGTGACTTAACTTGGACTTGAGCCTTTTACCTCGAACTGACTTGATACCCTCCCCAAGCCCAAATATAAAAAATGATGCTATTAAAAAAGGTGTGCAGTGCATCAACTCTTCATTTAACAGATTACAGTTTGAATTGGACAGCAGCCAATCAAATTATGCCACCCGTCGGCGGGTGAATTCAGATGGAGCCCTTGGAAAGATGATACCCCAAATTATTGTTTTCGGATATGAAGACTACGCTGTATCAACAAAAAACGCATTGTAACTTGCAAAACATGCGGGAAGAAAATGACAGACCTGGTGCAACAACTTCCAACTTTGTTCGACATTTGAAGCTGCACAAAGAACGGTAAGTCGTGGCTAATATAGCAAACAGCTATATAATTTATAACTTTGCTAGTGTAGCATGCAGGCTAACGTAACGTTAAATCAGTGAGCAACCACACAGTCAGTCAGTGTGGGAACGTGATCATTGCACCCAAGATTGAGCTACAACTGGCTCGGCAGTTGGTAGCCCAAATCCTGCCTGATGTTACTGCTGTTCCTAAAACCATTGACATATGTTAGTCTACTGTAACCATACACAGAGAAGGTGTGTGTTTGTAAGGTTGGGCGATTGTGTACAAGCCTACAGTGCCCGATTGCGATCCTCAATAGTCGGGGGGGGGGTCTTTGTCATGGCTACCCATGTAAAATAGCGGCAGAAGATATGGCAGCAGTTTTACGGGCGCCCAACCAATTGTGCTATTATGTGCTTTTCTTCGTGTTATTTCAAACTTATTTTGTAGATAATGTTTCTGCAACCGTATCTTATGGCAAAAAAAGAGCTTCTGGATATCAGGACAGCAATCACTCATCACGGATGAGACAAAGATTTTTTCTACAACAAGGAGGACGCAGAGGACATTCTCCAAACACCCCACAGGGCCGACATCCCCGTTATTTGCAAGAGGAAGCGACGCAGGTACAGAGGACAAAGAGCCGGATGCCTTGTCAGGACCTGGAGAAGGCGAGTGTAAAAGCTGCCGTTACCGTCAACACTACTCGCCAACGTGCGTCATTGGACAATAAATTAGATGAGGTATGATCACGAATATCCTACCAACGGGACATCAAAAACTGTAATATCCTATGTTTCACGGAATCGTGGCTGAATGATGACATGGATATTCAGCTAGCGGGATACATGCTGCACCGGCAGGATAGAACAGCACACTCCGGTAAGAAGAAAGGGGGCGGTCTGTGCAGCTGGTGCATGAAATCTAAGGAAGTCTCTAGATTTTATAGTATATTGTGATAAATTGCAGGCCACACTACTTGCCTAGAGAGTTTTCAGCTATACTTTTCGTGGTGGTTTGTTTACCACCAGAGACAGATGCTGGCACTAAGACCGCACTCCGTCAGCTGTATAAGGAAATAAGCAAATGGGAAACCACTCACCCAGAGTCGGCGCTCCTAGTGGCTGGAGACTTTAATTCAGGGAAACTGAAATCAGTTTCTATCAACATGTTAAATGTGCAACCAGAGGGAAAAAAATTCTAGATCACATGTACTCCACACACAGAGACGCATACAAAGCTCTCCCTCTCCTATATCCTCCTGATTCCTGCTTACAAGCAAAAATTAAAGCAGGAAGCACTAGTGACTTGGTCTATAAAAAAAGTGGTCAGATGAAGCAGATGCTAAACTACAGGACTGTTTTGCTATCACAGACTGGAACATGTTTCCGGGATTCTTCCGATGGAGTACACCACATCAGTCACTGGCTTTATCAATAAGTGCATTGAGGACGTCGTCCCCACAGTGATGGTATGTACATACCCCACCAGAAGCCATGGATTACAGGTAACATCCGCACTGAGCTAAAGGGTAGAGCTGCCGCTTTCAAGGTGCAGGACTCTAACCCGGAAGCTTACAAGAAATCCTGCTATGCCCTGCGTCAATACAGGGCTAAGATTGAATCATACTACACCGGCTCCGACGCTCGTCTTATGTGGCAGGGCTTGCAAACTATTACAGACTACAAAGGGAAGCAAAGCCACAAGCTGACACAAGCCTACCAGATGAGCTAAATCACTTCTATGCTCGCTTCGAGGTAAGCAACACTGAGGCATGCATAAGAGCATCAGCTGTTCCGGACGACTGTGTGATCATGCTCTCCGCAGCCGACGTGAGAAAGACCTTTAAACAACATAAACAAGGCTGCGGGGCCAGACGGATTACCAGGACTTGTGCTCTGGGCATGTGCTGACCAACTGGCAGGTGTCTTCACTGACATTTTCAACATGTCCCTGATTGAGTCTGTAATACCAACATGTTTCAAGCCGACCACCATAGTTCCTGTGCCCAATAACACAAAGGCAACCTGCCTAAATGACTACAGACCCATAGCACGCACGTCCATAGCCTTGAAGTGCTTTGAAAGGTTGGTCTTGGCTCACATCAACACCATTATCCCAGAAACCCTAGACCCACTCCAACATGCACACCGCCCAAACAGATCCACAGATGATCCACTGACGGGCCGCCCTTAGGTGGTGAGGGTAGGTAGCAACACATCTGCCACACTGATCCTCAACACTGGAGCTCCTCAGGGGCACGTGCTCAGCCCCCTCCTGTACTCCCTGTTCACCCACGACTGCATGGCCAGGCACGACTCCAACACCATCATTAAGTTTGCAGACGACACAGCAGTGGTAGGCCTGATCACCGACAACGACGAGACCTGGCCGGGTGGTGCCAGAATAACAACCTATCCCTCAACATAACCAAGACTAAGGAGATGATTGTGGACAACAGGAAAAGAAGGACCGAGCACATCCCCAATCTCATCGACGGGGCTGTAGTGGAGCAGGTTGAGAGCTTTAAGTTCCTTGGTGTCCACATCAACAACAAACTAGAATGGTCCAAATATACCAAGACAGTCGTGAAGAGGGCACGACAAAGCCTATTCCCCCTCAGGAAACTAAAAAGATTTGGCATGGGTCCTGAGATCCTCAAAATGTTCTACAGCTGCAACATTGAGAGCAAATGATTGGTTGCATCACTGCCTGGTACGGCAATTGCTCGGCCTCTGACCGCAAGGCACTACAGAGGGTAGTGCGTACGACCCAGTACATCACTGGGGCTAAGCTGCCTGCCATCCAGGACCTGTAAACCAGAGTGTCAGAGGAAGGCCCTAAAAATTGTCAAAGACCCCAGCCACCCCAGTCATAGACTGTTCTCTCTATCTACTGCATGGCAAGCGGTACCAGAGTGCCAAGTCCAGGACAAAAGGGCTTCTCAACAGTTTTTACCCCCAAGCCATAAGACTCCTGAACAGGTAATCCAATGGCTACCTGGACTATTTGTATAGTGTGCCCCCCCCAACCCCTCTTTTTTATGCTGCTGCTACTCTCTGTTCATCATATATGCATAGTCACTTTAATTATATCTATCTATCTACATGTACATACTACCTCAATCAGCCTGACTAACCGGTGTCTGTATTATCTCTCTACTTTTATAGCCTCGCTACTGTATTTAGCCTGTCTTTTTCTGTTGTTTTATTTCTTTACTTACCTATTGTTCACCTAATACCTTTTTTGCACTATTGGTTAGAGCCTGTAAGTAAGCATTTCACTGTAAGGTATACACCTGTTGTATTCGGAGCACGTAACAAATAAACTTTGATTGGATTTGATGTATTTCCATGGAAAAATTAAGTTTATTTGGAAAGTAATAAATATATATATTTGTAAAAACATTCATGATTTGCATAAATGTAATATACTAACTATTACTCTTGTTAAAAATATGAAATGGTATTACATTTGTTGAAGAGCACATTATGACGCGAAACTCAAAGTTTAGGACTTGAGTCTTGACTTGAAGCTTAACTCAGTCTTGCCTGTCTTGACTTGGGACTTGAGTGCTAAGACTTGAGACTTACTTGTGACTTGCAAAACAATTACTTGGTTCCACCTTTGCCTAGCTCCCATGAACAAATTAGCAGACAAAAGGTTTATGACATGAACATGGGTCTGGACAGCATTCCTGGTGAATTGCCTTGGGTGAAGAGAGTTTGACATTGTATTGCTCCTCAGTGATGTATTCTACAGCATGCTCTGTGCAGCTGTCTGTTCATTCAATTAAGACATCACAGAGAATTCAATTAAACACACCACTAAATATCAACATCTCTTTCAGGTCATTTAGATTGACCCAAAGGTTCATTATTTAAGCCTCTCTAAAGCAGTTGAGTTAGATGTATTTTAAGGTATTTCCCCCTCGCATACTAATGAATAACAACAGATGGAAATACAGAAGCCGAGCCTACGGTGTGACATTGATGTGTAAGAGAATGTAACTCTGAGCTCAAATTATCATGGATAACTATCTGTGTCAGCAATGGATCCTCCACATTAAATACTGAGGTACTGTGAATATAAAAGGCATCTCCCTAAGTTTCGTCATCGTCGGCAAACCACCCTGATACTCAGCTGGAAATGTTCAGTTGTCAGCCAACTGTAAATCTTTGTAATGCAAACAGAAAAGTTACAGGGAGTAAGTTCCGGCATAAGACACTTCTGTTAAAGAATACTAGCTTCAGGAGGAGATACTGTTGAAAGTGTAGCTGAGACTGTCTCTGCACTGTCTAGGGCTAGACACTACTAAAGCAGTATCATTACGTATTCTGTTTGTAGTGTCGTAGTTTGGACACCCAACTGTATAAAACACGATCAAATAATACCAAAAACAACAACAGTAGAAATGCAAGGCAGGGCATTAGAACAACAAACAAACCCCATTCAATAAGGAGATCAAATCAGACAAAACACCAGCTAACAACTTGCCATAATCCATATTACAATGATGTGTTTCTGCAACGTGTGTATGTCAGCATGTCTTTAGAAGAGCTTGACGGTGTGATTGTGTGATATCATTGAAAGGCTGCCCTCTAATGGCAAAGTAGTGTTTTGCTAGGGGACACAGGAGATCTTATCAATAATGATCAAAGACATGGCCCCGGTCTTTCAGTCAGAATATAGGATGTGACATGCTGCTTTTAATACCCACTGTCTTCTGTTGTTGTATACTGCTCTGACCTACAGAAGGTGGAACAGAGAACGAGGGGATTCGGGTCCATAACCTGTTAAGTTCTCCATAACTGAGAGGCAGGAATCAAATGAAACCACCTACGGTCATATCATAGGTTTGTTCTTTTTCACTGTTCAGCCAACTTTGAAGATAAAAATAACTCTGAGGAGATCAAACCAGTCTAAAATCCATATTACGCACTTGTGGGGCGGTGACTGAATAACCCATTCTTTTTGATTCCAGCCAGACAGAGATGCCGGCTGCTAACTTTAAAATTGCTCTTAGTTTCAGTATCTGGCAGTGTTCAGGAGTAGTGAACTACATCTACTGTAGTTCAATTAATAATTGAACTACAATATGCACTAGCTTGGTTCCAGTAGTTAATTACGTTTTTGCCATGCTATCTAGCTAACTACTGGAACTACACACTACATTTTTGATCATGAAAAGAAAATAAAGAATTTCCTTTTTTTCAGCAACAGACCTGCGTAGTTCTCACTTGAAACATAGTTTTTGTGTTTCAATTACACATGTTAACATTTGACTCCAGAGGGATCTGTTCTTGCAATTTGTAGTCTATGACATTTCAGATTTAGATATGATGATTTTTCACGAAGTAGTTTGGATGATATGAACTACTTTTTCAAAGTAACTTTAGTCAAGTAAATTATATTTTTCTTAAGGGTAGCGTTCGTATAGCTTAACGTTTTCTAGTGTGAAGTAATCAGTAGCTAGGTAAAGTACACACAGCGGCCAGCTTATTAGGTACACCACCCCATTCACGGAAATGGTTAGCTCCTACAGACAGTGATACAGGTGGTCATGGCTTGCTATATAAAGCAGGCAGACGGGCATCGAGGCATTCAGTTACTGTTCGATTAAATGTTAGAATGGGCAAAATGAATGACTTAAGCGACTTTGAGCGTGGTATAATCGTCAGTGCTAGGTGCACCAGTTACAGTATCTCAGAAACAGCCAGCCTCCTGGGCTTTTTGCGCACAACAGTGTCCAGGGATTAAAGATAACGGTGCAACAAACAAAAAACATCCACTCAGCGGCAGGCCTGTGGGCAAAAACAACTCGGTCCTTGTCACCGATTGGCTATTGCAGCAGATGACCACACCGGGTTCCACTCCTAATCAGCTAAAAACAAGAGAAACGGCTCTAGTGGGCACGTGATCATCAACACTGGACAATTGAGGAGTGGAAAAAACATTGCCTGCCCTGACGAATCCCAGTTCCTGTTGAGTCATGCTGATGAGTCAGGATTTGGTGTAAGCAGTCCATGGCCCCATCCTGCCTGGTGTCAATGGTACAGGCTGGTGGTGTAATAGTGTGGGGAAGGTTTTCCTGGCACACATAGGTTCATTGATACCAATTGAGCAATGTTAGAATGCCACACCTTGTAGAATCCATTCCCCAAATCATTCAGGCTGCTCTGGGGGCAAAGGGGGGTCCGACCCGGAACTAGATGGGTGTACCTAATAAACTATTTTAGAGTAGCTTCCCCAATGCTGGTATCTTGGCTGAACACACTTGTGTGAGGTTTGTGTTTTTACCAGGCTTTAAGCTCTGGAAATGTGAAGGAATGGAATTCCTCAAATAAAGGAATGTGTTTAGTTAATGATGTAAAAATGTACCTCTGTTAAGTGGGGCGCTAATAGAGTATACATCTCCCTCACAGCCACCCAGCTTAAGGAGACCAGTAACTTGGCTTTAAAGAACAGTGACTTGGCTTTTATCAGATGTGAATAACTGAGCCCACTGATCGAGGTTCTACTGTTCGGGTGTAAAACGGTATAAGCATGTAAGGGTTTCAGGGGAATATCCATAATTAAACAGACAACTTTAATGTATTTCAGGCCCTTACAAGGAATTATGCAACTAGAGTGAAATAGTTAGACACAGTAGATAGGTATTTTCTTAAAGTGTAGGGGTTGGTAATGTCCACTGTTCCTGGCTCTAGCAATGTCATTAATTGTGGCATGACTGTGATATCCTCATGTCTAGCAGGAGAAAAGCAGATGCACTCCACTTGAAAGCCCTTCATGCCAAAATAGCTAAGACACAGCCCCCACGTGCCAGATACTGTGATTAGGCATTTTGGTCTTTGATACTGCAGGCAAAATACAATGTTTGATCAAATACAGGTACAAATCAAATGTTATTTGTCACATGCGTCGAATACAACAGGTGTAGGTAATCCTTACAGTGAAATGTTTACATATACATGAGGGGTCATTCAGCTCAGGGATGTTATATCAGTTTCTAATTAAGTTTGATCCAGTTCCTGTTTATCTAATGTCAAGGAGCTTTCTACTTTAACGACAGCGGGTCACTATATAGTCCAGCAAACAGCCTTGAATCTGAGCCGGGCCTATTTTAAGAACGCATACCTTGTCACTTGTGACTGTGAGCATGTGCTTGCATACTGCTGCAGGGAGGGGGTACTCATCTTAGTCACCCCATCTTAAAATATAGACGGCGGTATAGATTTATGAACTCGTAAGTGGTAAAGACGTGATCCTCCAGGATAAGGCACTGGTTGCATTATGAAATATCTATGAACATACAGGATGATATATTATGAAATGCTATCATAGGTCTAATGCTATATACAATAGGATCAATTATACATCATTGGATTCAATATTTGAGTTGTTTGTGCCTGGCTTTTAAATAAAAAAATAAGCATCAACAAATGTAGTCAATGGGATAGTATAAACTTGATCAGTAATATAATTGGTAAAATAATTAGTATTATCCGAGAATATGTATTTCACTGTGGCACTATTGCACCATTGGCCAAAAGTATGTGGACATCTGTTCTTTGAACATCTCATTCCAAAATCAAGGGCATTAATATGGAGTTGGGCCCCCCTTTGCTGTTATAACATCCTCCACTCTTCTGGGAAGGTTTTCCACAAGATGTTGGAACATTGCTGCGGGGACTTGCTTCCATTCAGCTGCATGAGCATTAGTTAGGTCGGGCACGGATGTTGGGCGATTAGGCCTGGCTCGCAGTCTGCGTTCCAATTTATCCCAAAGGTGTTCGATGGGGTTGGGGTCAGGGCTCTGTGCAGGCCAGTCAAGTTCTTCCTCACCAATCTCGACAAACCATTTCTGTATGGATCTTGCTTTGTGCACGGGGGCATTGTCATGCTGAAATAGGAAAGGGCCTTCCCCAAACTGTTGCCACAATGTTAGAAGCACAGAATCATCTAGCACGTCATTGTAAGCTGTAGTGTTAATATTTCCCTTCACTGGAAATAAACCAGGTAAACCATTAAAAACAGTCCCAGACCATTACTCCTCCTCCACCAAACTTTACAGTCAGTAATATGCATTCGGTCAGGTAGCGTTCTTCTCCAAACCCAGATTAGTCCGTCGGACTGCCAGATGGTGAAGCGTGATTCATCACTCCAGAGAACGCGTTTCCACTGCTCCAGAGTCCAATGGCAGCGAGCTTTACAACACTCCAGCCGACGCTTGGCATTGCGCATGGTGATCTTAGGCTTGTGTGCGACTGCTCAGCCATGGAAACCCATTTCATGAAGCTCGCGACGAACAGTTATTGTACTGATGTTGCTTCCAGAGGCAGTTTGGAAATCGGTAGTGAGCTTTGCAACTGAGGACAGACTGTTTTTACGTGCTTTGCACATCAAATCAAACTGCATTAGTCACATGCACCGAATACAACAGGTGTAGGTACACCTTACAGTGAAATTCTTACTTACTAACCAACAATGCAGTTTCAAAAAAATAAGAATAAGAGATAAAAGTAACAAGTAATTCAGCACTCGGCTGTCCCGTTCTGTGAGTTTTTGTGGCCGACTACTTCGCGGTTGAGCCGTTATAGACGTTTCCACTTCGCAATAACAGCACTTAACAGTTGACCGGGGCAGATCTAGCAGGGCAGAAATTTGACAAACTGACTCGTTGGAAAAGTGGCATCCTATGATGGTGCCACGTTGAATGTCACTAAGCTCTTCAGTACGGGCCATTTTACTGCCAATGTTTGTCTATAGAGATTGCATGTCTGTGTGCTCGATTTTATACACCTGTCAGCAACGGGTGTGACTGAAATGCTGAATCCACTCATTTGAACACGTGTCCACATACCTTTGGCCATGTATTATGGGTAAGTATTTCCCAAGAGAAAGCTATAGGCCTATACCTTAGTTATCCAGACTGTTACGGTTCCAGAGCCACAGAGAGTTATTTCTCTACGTAACTTGCCAAAGCTGAACAGCAGGATGCCACAAACAGCAGCTGCTGCTGACAAATACTTCCATTCATTAATCAGGAGTTCAAACAAGGACTATAGTCACTATTTAGCAAAATAGGACTACTCCCATCTTCTGAGACACTATCATTTTTATGAAGGATTTGAGAATAAAATATGAATCCGTGTATGCAGTATCATCTCTTACACTAATAAACATAAGGTTCAACACGCAGACTAAACTAAGGCCTAAATGAAGACCAAAACTAAGGGATTAGGGCAATCAACAACGAAAATAAACTTCACTTTGAGAAACAGACGCCTCACAAGTCCTCAACTGGCAGCTTCATTAAATAGTACCCTGCAAAACACCAGTCTCAACGTCAACAGTGAAGAGGCGACTCCGGGATGCTGGCCTTCTAGGCAGAGTTCCTCTGTCCAGTGTCTGTGTTATTTTGCCCATCTTAATATTTTATTTTTATTGGCCAGTCTGAGATATGGATTGTTCTTTGCAACTCTGCCTAGAAGGCCAGCATCCCGGAGTCGCCTCTTCACTGTTAACGTTGAGACTGGTGTTTTGCGGGTACTATTTAATGAAGCTGCCAGATGAGGACTTGTGAGGCATCTGTTTCTCAAACTAGACACTCTAATGTACTTGTCCTCTTGCCCAGTTGTGCACCGGGGCCTCCAACTCCTCTTTCTACTCTGGTTAAATCCAGTTTGCCCTGTTCTGTTAAAGGGAGTAGTACACAGCGTTGTAAGAGATCTACAGTTTCTTGGCAATTTCTCGCATGGAATAGCCTTAATTTCTAAGAACAAGATTAGACTGACGAGTTTCAGAAGAAAGTTATTTGTTTCTGGCCATTTTGAGCCTGTAATTGAACCCACAAATGTCAACGCTCCAGGTCTAAAGAAGGCCCGTTTTATTGCTTCTTTAATCAGAACAACAGTTTTCAGCTGTGCTAACATAATTGCAAAAGGGTTTTCTAATGATCAATTTTAAAATGATAAACTTGGATTAGCTAAAACAACATGCCATTGGAACACAAGAGTGATGGTTAAGGTAATGCTAGCAAACAATATGTGCAAGAATCGTATTCTGAACTATTGAGACTGCACAGCAAGGGACAGCCTCTCAATCCCGGGAAAGGATACCGTTTCGTTGGTGGTTTGAGATAAACAATTAAATAAAATATATATTTAAATTTTTTTGGGGGCAAAACGATCTCAATCGACATTTAAATTACTAAAACCAAATCAAAACCGTGTAGAAATAATAATGGACATTTATAATCTCTTCACTCTGTCCAGTTTACTAACAGTCATCCAAACGAAAATTAGAGATTTAAGGAGCATCAGAAATTCCAAAAGCGATGGATAGAGGAATATTTTGTGCAAATTTTGACGGAGATGAATTATAATACATTTTAAGTACGGATGCGGCCAATGGGGCAAACGAGTTTGACACCCCTGCTGTAAAGGCTAAAGCTTGATGGGAACACACTCTGAGCTCTAGACATTACGGAGGGTCTAATAATAATGCTAAATATAGGACGCATGGCTCAGTGAACTTCCCCTCTCCGTGCTGTAGGGATCCTCTGCTGTAAGCTGTTTGATATGGTACATGCTCTACCTTTTGATTCCCTTTATCCTCATTATCCAGGCCTCCGTGCTGTGCCTTGTAACTACCTGCAGAGAAACATCTCCGCCACTGGCACTACTCTGCTGGGCCATCAGGAATGTACTGGCCTTGTTAAATGGACTGTAATGTCAAACATAGATACTGTTTTCATTACCAAATAAACTTATATTTAAAAATGATGGGAAACTTCACATGGTGTGGTTAAAGGCTGAGAGAGAGAGAGAGTGAGAGAGAGAGAGAGAAAGTTTGTATGTCATGTTGACAGACATCATTCTAATTCAAATTAAAAACATGCATATGAGATGATTAACCCTAACCTAACTAATTTATATAACAAAGTGGCTGTTTGCTGTCAGCATACACATATTTTAGTTGTGATCTTGACTGGCTGTTCTCCCTCCGACTTCAGTGTGGATTTTGTCTTTGTCACAGGCACTGTGGCAACTTGCAACAACAATACGTTAATTAAATCTGATCTTAGTTATAATGTCAGTAGCTAACTAAGATCAGATTTAATGAACGTATTGTTGTTGCAAGTTTGATGAGAGAGGATGCCATAAATAGAGGATGTGGCTACAAACAGGTATCGTGCAATGCTGATAGACAACTGCTGACAT
The DNA here is from genome assembly GCF_002021735.2 of Oncorhynchus kisutch. Taxonomy (NCBI): domain Eukaryota; kingdom Metazoa; phylum Chordata; class Actinopteri; order Salmoniformes; family Salmonidae; genus Oncorhynchus; species Oncorhynchus kisutch. The sequence goes on along the minus strand of NC_034181.2, from coordinate 56,656,313 downwards.
TACAATGGGCTCCCGAGTGGCGCAGCGGTCTAAGGTACTGCATCTCGGTGCTAGAGGCGTCACTACAGACCCTGGTTTGATCCTGGGCTGTATCACAACCGGCCGTGATTGGGAGTCCCATAGGGCGGTGCACAATTGGCCCAGTGTCATCCGGATTAGGGTTTGGCCGGGGTAGGCCGTCATTGTAAATAAGAATTTGTTCTTAACTGACTTGCCTCGTTAAATAAAGGTAAAAAAAAAAAAACAATAGGAGCCATGCTTTCTTCAATTAAGCCTTATGTAATTAAAGCTGCTGCTGGAGAACAGCAGCATTGTGAATAATGAGGCTCTCCTATGAAATAGCAATGGACATGAACTTTGTGCTACTGTAGCTCTGAAATCAAATATAAAATATATGAGAGAGGGAGAGAGAGATGATCACATACCATGGAAAAGTGTAGTTATTGCTACCCATTGACTTGAAATAATCAGTATCATGTGGGGAACTAGTGCTGAGCCATTAGTGCTTTTTAAGGTTGGCTCAGTTCAATTTACAAAGTAATCACAGTTTTAGATTTTTTTTCAACATTAAATGCATTATTAAATAATGGCATTACAACTTCTGAGAAGAATAGTGAACATTCAATGGCCAAAATGTTCCATTGTCTCTGTCAGGTCCACATTGGCTAGACATCAATAGAACATGAAATAATACAATAATACAATATACTTCGTTGACTTTATTCTTTTTCATTCCTTTAAAGTCATAATCTCATCTCTACTCAGGCAGTAGCAGCCAGCCAGCCAGACCATCTAACATTATCTCTGTGCATCTGCAGGAACCCCTCTCTATACTTCTATTGGTAAACGTTTCATCTATGATTTAAACTAGGTACACAGGCAGGAGACTACAATAGGTGCCAGTAATGTACCATAACGTTGGATACCAACAGCAGATAAACCTCTCAGAAGAAGAAGACACGGGTGGGAGGCGGGGTGACACCACTAGCTAGCTAGGACACCGGTAAGACAGTGTCCTTCGCCCTTGCCTGCCGAACACTGCTTTCCCACAGTTCTGTTAACGTTACGGCGCGGGCAGGTGCTTGGTCGGTAGGGGCGAAGGACACTATGCACTAGCTAGCTTGCTAACTAGGACTCCGGGGCGACACTGGGCTAGGACACTGGTAGACAGTGTCCTTCGCCCCCACCTGCAGATCACTGCATACCCGCAGTTCTGTTAACGTTATGGTGAGGCTGTCTGTGTCTGTTTATTTATTACATCCCTTCCTTACAGCGTTGATAGAGTGGTGCATGGGTGGCTGGTATATCTTACGTCTACTATCCAACGAATCAACAGATTACACATACATTTTGAGCCAAAACATCACAGAATTATTTATACTACAATGATGGCATAGCTTACATGAAAAACTTCCGTTTATCTTTTGACCTCCATTTTACTTGCATAGATAATCATGACCCACATGCAGGAACCAATAGGATGCTCAAGGGGGGGTCACCTTCTCCTAGAGAGATTTACACGGTTATCAAAATGTCATGCCAGGCCCACCTGAAACACAGCCCTTATTTTTCTAAAATCCACTATGGTGGGATTTTCTGACCAGTAGGTTTTATGGGTATAATGTACTCTATAGCAGACCGCAATCAAACACTATTGTCCGAGCCGAGAAGAACGGGTTTAATGGATTATGGTCATTGTAGTTAATTACTATGTGTCTGTGCTGAACCAGGTTGAATATTTGCCTAATGAAAACTACAACTCCCGTCAGCCCAGCGTCCCACATAGTTATTGACTTAACTTCTATTGTGAATTAATACATTTTCTCTAGAGAAACAGCGCATTGAGATCACAAAAAAAAAAAAAACGAAATGGATTTCAAGTAATTGAACAGACGTCGTTCAATTAGCTGTTTAATGACCAGGAAAAACAGCATTTTGGCTAATCGCTCAGTACTAGAGGGAACCCAACGTTAATCAAATGAATCTACTGTATTTAATATTGTTAATCAGTAATAACACACAGCAACACTGACCACTGACAATTAGTTCCGCCCTTCCCTAACTTGACAATGTTTTCCAGCATGGAATCATTATAATGTGCACACCCACCACCCACCAACTTCACCACCCACCAACTTCACCACCCACCACCACCATTTGTGCATTGTGCACACGCACCAGCCACTGAGTACAAACGAACACAGTTTCAGTGTTGATGAGAAAAATATGGCCAATATCATGTTCCCATTTGGTCCACAACCCTGGCTAACAGAGGGAAGAATATATCATGAATTATCATTGATCCCACAAAATGGTTGAATTTTGTGGAACAGTGTTTCCTGAGTGTCTGGATTGAAGAACAATATTAATATCATGGAAAAACTGAACGTGTAACTCCAAGCTACAGTGGATGATGGGAGACTGTTGAAGTAAAGCATATAAATTGATAGTTGAATTTCTTTGAGGCTACACCCACTTTGCACAAACTGGTTGTTTCATCGTAATTTGTCAACATATTGTGACATCGAATCTACATGGAAAATACATTGGATTTTACAAAAGTAATCAACAAACTGTTGTTTTGAGGGTGACATTTCAAGCACAGGATGATGTCATCATGGTAACCAAATTTCAACATGGACAAACCTTGCATAAAATATGTTGAATTTCTACCTTTAAAACAATGTCAGATCTTCAACATTATTTCCACTATCAAAAAAATGTAATACCTTAGTTAAGGCTATTTTACAAACTAATGTAACAGTCAAACTTAAAATGACTAACACATCCATGTCCACATTTTGAGATCACTGTAACTATAAATGTCTTCTTATGTAATCATATAAAGCGTGCATGTTCAAGATACTGTAGCATGCATAGGACGTCGCAGGTCTGTGGCCATCTTCACAATTGCTGTAATAATCTGTGCAGAATCTCAAACGGCATTGATCACTTGCACCATGGACTTTTAAAGCTATCTCAACTGCAAGCCAGGTCATTTGGTTCTGCTATTATATGAAGCACAGGGATAGCACATTAAATCAACAAAATATCTGATATTGTATTCCCATTTGAACTTTGCTGTGCTTTTAAATGGTTGAAAGCGCAGTGATAGATATTTGGGTGACAACTAAACAAAAAAAATCTGACATTGTTTTTCCATTGGAATTTGGTTGTGCTTGTAGATGGTTGAAAGCACAGTGATAATACATTGGAAATTCAACTAACTTTTGGCTATATTTTTGAGTGGGTGAATATAGGTTGTAATCTCATTAATCAAGGTCTCAACCAAATATTACTCAGCTGTCCACGTTGAAATGATGTGATGTGCCCAGCGGGCAGTCTCATGAAAACTAAACCCTAGGGAAGATGATCCATCTCTCCATGAGTCAGAGCTGACTAAATTCCTGGAGCTCATGAATCTGAAGAGGGCATTAAACGTGTCCCTTAGCCCGCAGGCCAGGGCGTAGAGTGGTGCCTAACTCATCCCAGTCTACGCCCGTCTGTGCCAGTGTGAAACATCTGTGCCCAGGGTTGGCACACAGCAGTGCTGCAGAAGCGTCAGTCCTAAAACTAGGTTATGAAGCAGGCAGGGAGGGGAGTATTGGGGTTAATATGGGGGTTGGGTGTAGCATATGACCCAAATGTATACACTACATTATCTCTCTGACTATAGTGTATACGCAAGGAGTTTATTTTGGGCTGAGCTCATTTCACCCAAGTAAACATCCTAAATAGGTTCCACGCATTATTCTAAATGATTGAAATTGTGTAGGTGACTTTGCTTTGACTCTTTCCTAGAAAACAGGGTTGGGCTCAATTTGAATTGAAGGCAGTCTTCTCAGTAAAAATATAAAGTCGAAGCTATTCATTTCCAAAGTTTCAAGAGCCCAACCCTGGTAGAAAATGCACAACCCTGACCAGGGGGTGGGGCAAGAGGGATGGCCAAAAGAACATCACAGATCTCTCAGCCTCTCACGCTCAATTAACAAAATGGCACCTTAACTGATGTGTCTGGGTTGAAGGCCAATGGCTTTCCTGACCCCATCCACAGTCTGTCCCATGCGGTTAATATCAGACCAGCTGAAAGTGTCCACCACGCCAAATGCAGCCAAACCCAACAGCCATGGACCAAAACAGGGACAGGATTAAAACCCAGCACACCAACAAAAAAAACACACTCCACTCCTCTGTGGAAGTCATAAGCAGGACTACTACTGTCCCAGCTGTGAGACATTTGATGAGCTCTCTGGGTGTCTGCCTGTGTGTGCTGCTGCCACTGATGATTGTAGAGGGGACACAAATCCTGACAGTCGGGATGCTCATTTCCTGAGGGGCTGCAGGGAGAGCTTTGCATCTCAATGAGGTTCAGGCATTTGCCTGCACAAAAAGCCGCCATCAGGAAGTTTGAAACACTTTAAAGCAGGTCTCTCAGGGATGCCCGGCAGCTGGGAGAAAGAAGTGGAGGGGAGTAAGATGAATTGTGGAATGGCTTTGTGTCAGTTGCAGGTGCAGTGAGTATGGGGGACCGGGTATCTGCACTGTGATGAGAATGTCAATTGTATAATGTATATATCAACTTTATCATAGACTACAGATGAATGTAAATTGCATCTGTTAGATGTAAATGGACATCAGCACAGTTTTTGCATTGGGAGCTTTGACTGAACTGGGTTACCCTGTATGATCAGCTATGATCTAGAAACCTCAGCACCCCCCAAAAATGAAGAAAAAAATTTATTCAGCAATGAGTCAGACATTTTAATGGAAACAGAGAGAGAGAAACCAAAATGGAGAAGCAAGTGTCACGCATTAAGATTGTTTACATGAACTTCCTCAGAACCAGAAGCATACACCTCTCATAATTGGCCTAAACTCCAGCGGGTCAAATATCAACCCAATTAACTCATCAAATAATCTGAAGAGCACTGTGCAGTGCCATCCTAACGCACGCGTTCCCATAACGCGCACGTTTCCCTTCTTTCATTAGAACAACCCTTAAAGTAATGGTGTCTGAGGTTTCAAACTTCATAATCTACAACTACTTTAACTGATAGATATACAAACACCACGAACGTAAGATGAAGATCAACAGTTAGCACACGTTAGATTTTTTTTATATATAGGCTACGGTTTCTTTACTTCAAGTGGGGCCATCTTTTAACATCGTTTTGCCAAATATAGCCCACTATAACGTCACGTCGATAGGAGCACAACATGTGAAAAAAAACATGTTTTTATTTATTTTAATGTGGGCATTTTTCTATAATAGCCTAACCCAAAGGCTGCCTACTCAGATATCACAGCCGAACCATACAAATTGATCAAGCGCACCTTGTTGCGCGCTTGTTTTCTCGGTCACTAAGTTGTGCTATCAAATAAATGGTGGAAATCATAACGAGTGACACAATGGTATTTCTGAGAACAATTAATGTAGTTGATTCCGTCAATGTTAATACATCTGCAAAAAGCCTATCCTTGGGGATTCTAAAATAACGCTCATGATAACTCGGGGACAGGTTATTTGAACAGCCATCCTATGCAAAAGTGGATTTTTCAGAATGCACACAATTGTTTAAAAAAAACCTATAGAAAATATTGTTTGCAGGGAAGTTAGATTTCGCACGTTCTAATAGCCTATATTTCCCATTTGTTGTATTTCAAATGCGACAAGTGCATTATAAATGTTACAACTTACTGTTAAAGTTCCAGGACTCAAGCCCACCAGCTCCAGTGCTCTTAGTGGGATTCATGTTGCATGTTTAGATGGTTCTCAACCAGGCAAAAATCCCTCTCTCAATCTTACTCTGATAAGTTTTTCCCGGATAGAGATGACGATGTCCTAACTTTGTGCGGTATCATAATAATTGGCACATATTGGATCACATCATGCCTTTTCATGTCAGAATGTCTTTCGGCAGGTACCAGAGAGAGAGCCTTGATAAGGAGAGTACAATTCCAAGTGACTGGTGACCGAAACGCCCCGAGCTGAGGTGTGCAAGTCTCTCTCGAATGAAGCAGTTCGGACTCCGGCAGATGTGCTCTGATCTGTGAGAGACAGTTTTTTTTTTCAAGTTTGCATGCTCACAGGCAACGAGAGAATGGACTTTTAATGATGTCATGCAAGTCTAACCAATCACCTGAAGGCCTAGTGTTATTCATTTTCGCTCAATCTTCGCTTTGCAGCACTGAAAACGGGTGTAGATGGCTCCAGTTAAAATGTAATTTTCGTGTATTATGATCTAAAATGGTGGCTTATATTTGGTCATTTCTTCGACGTGGCGTAAAAAAAGTTGTGAATTAGTGGTCCAGTGCAGTGTTCGATGTTTGTTGCAATCAGTGGTAACTGTCTGATTTCTTTGCTTTGTAGCCTAGTCTATGTATGTTAGTGCTTTTGACGATGTAGCCATGTAAGAAAAAGGTAATTCAATCTCTTGAAAACGTGCAGTGACACTTTCACGACATCAGGTACTTTAAATAACCAAGGAAGATAACGGGATGATTTCTGGAGTTCCACAAGACAAGTCGTTTAAGAACAGGCGTCCAGTTTCAGCACCATGGCCAGCTCTCTTGTAAATGGAGTGTACAAGGGAGCATTCTTCCACGACAAAATTCAGTCAGTGGTGTTTTGTTGATGGTGGTGGAAAACGGTGTCCAGAATCTTCTGTAAGAATCTTCTGTAGGTTTTCAGTTGTGTTGTGTCTTGTGACTGAGACACGAGCGTGCACACACACACACACACACTTTAAACCCCATCAGCTCCTTTGAGACCCCTCTTTCAAAGTCACTGAGATCTCTTCTAGCCATGGTAGCCTTAATTATGGGCAACACTTTTATACATGACCCTAAGCATTATGGGATGTTAATTGCTTAATTAACTCAGGAAAGACACTTGTGTGGAAGCACCCCACTGGGCACAAACTGGTTGAATCAACGCAGTTTCAATGTCATTTGTCAACATATTGTGATGTGGAATCTGTGTGGAATATACAATGGATTTGAAAAAAGTTGTCAACATAAACTGTTGTTTTGATTGTGAAATTTCAACCACGGGAATATGTCACCATGGTAACCAAATTTCAATATATATACAAACCTTGTATAAAATATATATTGTGCATGTAAAACAACATCAGATCTCCAATGTTATTTCCACTATCAAATAATATATACAATGCCTTCAGAAATTATTAAGACCCCTTGTTGAAGCAACTTTGTCAACGATTACAGCCTAGAGTCTTCTTGGGTATGACGCTACAAGGTTGGCACACCTGTACTTGGGGAGTTTCTCCCATTCTTCACTGCAGATCCCTCAAGCTCTGTCAGGTTGGATGGGGAGTGTAGCTGCATAGGTATTTTCAAGTCTCTCCGGAGATGTTTGATCGGGTTCAAGTCCGGGCTCTGGCTGGGCCACCCAAGGACATTCAGAGACTTGCCCCAAAGCCACTCCTGCGTTGTCCTGGTTGTGTGCTTAGGGTCATTGTCCTGTTGGAAGATGAACCTTCGTCCCATTCTGATGTCCTGAGAGCTCTGGAGCAGGTTTTCATCAAAGATCTCGCTGTACTTTGCTCCATTCATCTTTCCCTCGATCCTGACTAGTCTCCCAGTCCCAGCCGCTGAATAACATCCCCACAGCATGATGCTGCCACCAGCATACTTAACCATAGGGATTTCATTAGGTTTCCTGCAGATGTGTATCCTTCATTTACTCAAGTGTTTCCATTATTTTGGAAGTTACCTATATATAGCACTTGAAAAGTAATTAACAGCTATTGTTTCAATTCATCCAGGTATTCAACTAGAAATATACATCAATATCGACAGTTGAAGGAGATGAATCTTCTGTTTGGATAGTTCCATCTGTGCCATTGACTTAGTCTGTCCAGTTTGTATACAAATTAATAATTTATTTGTTGGATTCACGTCTCCATCTCAACCAAATATCTAAGATAAAGAACAGGACTAAATCGAATCAAAGTTTCGTTAAAGTGCATTTAAAGTTTGATTTGATTTAGCCCTATTCTTTAACTTAGATTTTCCCTATTCTTTAACTTAGACGTGAATCCAACATACTGTATGAATTATTCATTGGTAGACAAACTGCAAGAAAAAGCCATGACTAAGACTGGATTCAATCTGTATTGCAGAAGATCCTCGTTAAAATGTAAAGGTAATTTCCAATTAAGCCGACATACTGTATGTAGCCTTTACCGTGGATGCAGTCTCCACGAACGCAGGACCATTGCCTTTAAATTTCAAATGAGCTAAACTCAGCAAAAAAAGAAATGTCCCTTTTTCAGGACCCTGTCTTTCAAAGATAATAGGTAAACATCCAAATAACTTCACAGATCTTCATTGTAAAGGGTTTAAACGCTGTTTCCCATTGTCATGCCCTGGTCTTAGTATTTTGTGTTTTCTTTATTATTTTGGTCAGGCCAGGGTGTGACATGGGTTATTTATGTGGTGTGTTTTCTCTAGCATTTTTTTGTAGGTTATGGGATTGTGGTGTAGTATAGTTGTCTAGAAAAGTCTATGGTTGCCTGGAGTGGTTCTCAATCAGAGGCAGGTGTTTATCGTTGTCTCTGATTGGGAACCATATTTAGGCAGCCATATTCTTTGAGTGTTTCGTGGGTGATTGTTCCTGTCTCTGTGTTTGTTTGCACCAGATAGGCTGTTTAGGTTTTTTCACCTTTATTGTTTTTGTATACTGTTTGTGTTTTCATCTTTATTAAAGATGTATACAAATAACCACGCTGCATTTTGGTCCTCCTCTCCTTCGATGGAAGAAAACCGTAACACCCATGCTTGTTCAACGAACCATAATCAATTAATGAACATGCACCTGTGGAACGGTCGTTAAGACACTAACAGCTTACAGATGGGAGGCAATTAAGGTCACAGTCAGTAGAAAGAGGCCTTTCTACTGACTCTGAAAAACACCAAAAGAAAGATGCTCAGGGTCCCTGCTCATCTGCGTGAACGTGCCTTAGGCATGCTGCAAGGAGGCATGGGGACTGCAGATGGGGCCAGGGCAATAAATTGCAATGACCATACTGTGAGACGCCGAAGACAGCGCTAGAGGGAGACAGGACAGACAGCTGATCGTCCCTGCAGTGGCAGACCACGTGTAACAACACCTGCACAGGATCGGTACATCCGAACATCACACCTGCGGGACAGGTTCAGGATGGCAACAACAACTGCCCGAGTTACACCAGGAACGCACAATCCCTCCATCAGTGCTCAGACTGTCCACAATAGGCTGAGAGAGGCTGCATTGAGGGCTTGTAGGTCTGTTGTAAGGCAGGTCCTCACCAGACATTACTTTGTTGAAGGAATGAGCGTTACACCAAGGCCTGTACTCTGGAGCGGGATCGATTTGGAGGTGGAGGGCCCTTCATGGTCTGGGGCGGTGTGTCACAGCATCATCGGACTGAGCTTGTTGTCATTGCAAGCAATCTCACTGCTGTGCGTTACAGGGAAGACATCCTCCTCCTCATGTGGTACCCTTCCTGCAGGCTCATCTTGACATGACCCTCTAGCATAACAATCCCACTATCCATACTGCTCGTTCTGTGCGTGATTTCCTGCAAGACAGGAATGTCAGTGTTCTGCCATGGCCAGCGAAGAGCCCAGATCTCAATCCCATTGAGCACGTTGGATCGGAGGGTGAGAGCTAGGTCCATTTCCCCAGAAAGGTCCAGGTACTTGCAGGTGCCTTGGTGGAAGAGTGGGGTGACATCTCACAGCAAGAACTGGCAAATCTGGTGCAGTCCATGAGGAGGAGATGCACTGCAGTACTTAATGCAGCTGGTGGCCACACCAGACACTGACTTACTTTTGATTTTGACCCCCCTTTGTTCAGGGACACATTATTCAATTTCTGTTAGTCACATGTCTGTGGAACTTGTTCAGTTTATGTCTGTTGTTGAATCTTGTTATGTTCATATAAATATTTACACAGTTAAGTTTGCTAAAAATAAACGTAGTTGAAAGTGAGACATTTCTTTTTTTGCTGAGTTTATAATGCAGATCTTCCGCCACACTTCAGCGATACAAATTGAATCCAGTCCATGGCACAGATGGAACTATCCAAGCAGAAGACACACCATGATGTGTAAAAAATGCAAATATAGGTCCCATGACTTGAATTGGATTTGTGCCACAAATGCTAAAAGGTGGAAACAGTGCCAGGGAAAATGAACCAAAACATGGATTGCTGTCATACTGTACCTTGTCCAAAGACTGCTTACAGGGTAAGGAAACCAGTGTGTCATTTTGTCATTTGGGTGATCTATCCCTTTAAGGCTAACTTACAAAGCATTATACAACGGGTAGGTCTAATTCTGAATACTGATAGGTTAAAACTGCATTACAGCCGGTAATGCCCTTGAAGCCAGTGTTTAGAGGATATATTGGCACGGTTTGCCGGCCCTTCACTTCGTCTCGAGCCCAACAACACCCGTGCCAATATATCCTCCAAACACCGGCTTCTTGGGCATTATCACTTAAATGTAACACGCCGAGGCTACGGCTGAGGACACAAACACGTTCAAGAAGTCCAGCTACAGCCTCTGCAGCGCCATCAAACAAGCAAAAAGACAATATAGGAACAAGGTTGAATCCTATTGCACTGGTGCAAATGCATGTGGCAGGGACTACAGTCCATTACGACGGACAAACTCAATGCATTGACAAATTCAACACAGAGCTGTGCATGAGGACCCCCGCTGTCCCAGAAGAGTGTGTGATATTAGTCTCAGAGACCGATGTGAGTAAGGCTTTTAATCTGGTCAACACTCGCAAGGCCACGGGGCCGGACGGTATTCCAGGGAACTTTCTCAGAGCATGCTCAGACCAGCTGGCAGGCATCTTCACAGTCATTTTCTGTCAAGGTTCAAGGGAAGACCCAGATGCAGACAGTTTCGAAGTAACAAAAGTTTATTACAAAAACAAGGGGGCAGGCAAATGACAGGTCAAGGGCAGGCAGAGGTCAGTAGTCCAGAGCAGAGTCCGAAAGGTACAGAACGGCAGGCAGACTCAGGGTCAGGGCAGGCAGAGGGTGGTGTCACAAGGTACAGAACGACAGGCAGGCTCAGGGTCAGGGCAGTTAGAATGATCAAAAACCGGGAAAGCTAGAAAACGGGAACTAGAGACAGAAAGGAGCACGGGAAAAATGCTGGTAGGCTTGACGCAACAAAACTAACTGGTAACAGACAAACAGAGAACACAGGTATAAATACACTGGGGATAGTGAAGAAGATGGGTGACACCTGGAGGGGGGTGGAGACAAGCACAAAGACAGGTGAAACAGACCAGGGTGTGACAATTTTCAAACTCTACTTGTCCTAATCTGTAATCCCCATGTCTCAAACTGACCACCATCATTTCTGTTCCCAAGAACTCTACCTACTACAATGACTACCACCCTTTAGCACTCACATCTGTAATCATGAAGTGCTTTGAAAGGCTGGTCATGCCACATATCAACTTCATCATCCAAAACAACCTAGACCCACTCCGATTTTTTTATACCGCCCCAACAGATCTACAGATGATGCAATCTTAATGATCTTTTCCCCCTGGACTAGAGGAATACCTTCCTGACGGCCTGACACCAAGTGGTGAGAGTAGGCAACAACACCTCCGCCATGCTGACCCTCAACATGGGGGCCCCCTGGCGTGTGTGCTTAGCCACCTCCTGTACTCCCTGTTAACCCATGACTGTGTGGCCATGCATGACTCCAACTCCAACATCAAGTTTCATGACGACACGACGGTGGTAGGTCTGATCACCAAAGACGATGAGACTACAGGGAGGAGGTCAGAGACCTGGCAGTAAACGTCAGCAAGACCAAGGAGCTGATCATGAACTACAGGAAATGGGGGGTGCCCACCCCCATCCACATCAACAGGACGCAGTGGAGCTTCAAATTCCTCTGTGTCCACATCACTGAGGACTTAACATGGTCCTCTCACACCAACATCGTCGTGAAGAAGGCCCGGCAAGGCCTCTTCTCCCTCAGGAGGTTGAAACTTTTTGACATGGCCTGTCAAATCCTCAAAAACCTTTACAGCTGTACCACCAAGAGCATCCTGACTGGTTGTATCACCATCTGGTATGAAAACTGCACCGCCCTCGACCTGAAGGCCCTGCAGACAGTTGTGGAAAAAGTACCCAATTTTCATACTTAAGTAAAAGTAAAGATAGCATAAAATTAAATTACTCAAGTAAAAGTGAAAGTCACCCAGTAAAATACTACTTGAGTAAAAGTCTAAAAGTATTTGGTTTTAAATGTATTTAAGTATCAAAAGTATAAATCATTTAAAGTTTCTTATATTAACCAGACGACACAATTTTTTTATTCTTTTTTTACGGATAGCCAGGGGCACAACATAATTGACAAACAAAGCATTTGTGTTTAGTGAGTCTGCCAGATCAGAGGCAGTAGGGATGACCAAGGATGTTCCCTTGATAAGTGTGTGAATTAGACCATTTTCCGGTCCTGCTAAGCATTCAAAATGTAACGAGTACTTTTGGGTGTCAGGGAAAATTTACGGAGTAAAAAGTACATTATTTTCTTCAGGAATGTAGTGGAGAAAAAGTAAAAGTTGTCAAATATATAAATAGTAAAGTAAGGTACAGATACCCCCATAAAACGACTTAAGTAGTACTTAAAAGTATTTTTACTTAAGTACTTTACACCACTGCCTACAGAGGTTGGTGCGGATGGCCCGGCCATCCAGAACATAGATGTCAGGCGGTGTCTGAGAAAGGCCCGAAATATTGCCAAAGACTCCATCCACCCAAGACATGGATTGTTCTCCATGCTCCCATCCGGCAGATGGTATCAGTGCATCAAGGCACAGATCAACAGACTCCTAAAAACAGATTTTATCCCCTGGCCATAAGACTGTTAAATGGCTAACAACTACTGCTCTCCATGTCCCACAGACTATCCACACTGACTCCATGCTCATCCACAGGCCTCTACCCACTCAGACACACACACACTCTCACTGTCACTCTTACCCACATACACACACTCACATACACCCTCACTCACACACTTACTGATGCTTGCAAGTTAAGCCTTTCACTGTGCGTGTGACAAATCAAACTTGGCACGTCAAAATTGAATCATTCAACCTCAAAATGAGTAACACATCCATGGCCACATTTGGAGTTTACTGTAGCTTAAAGGTCTTCTTATGTAATCGTATAACGCGTGCATGTTCAAGATGGCATGCCGAAATCATCGCAGGTCTGTAGAGATCTTCACAATTGCTGTAATAATCTGTGCAGAATCTCAAACGGCGTTGCTCGCCTGCACCATGTAATCTCAACTGCAATCCAGGTCATTTGGTTCTGCTATCAGATCGAGCACAATGATAGCACACTATTCTGTCGTGTAAATAAACAAAATATCTGACATTGTATTCCCATTCAAATTTTGCTGTGCTTTTAAATGGTTGAAAATGCAGTGATAAACATTTGGGTGACAATTTAAACCAAAAATGTGACATTGTTTTTCCATTCGAGTGTGGTTATGCTTTTAGATAGCTGAAAGCACAGTGATAGCAGATTGGAAATTCAACTAACTTTTGTCTGTCTTTTAGAGTGGTTGACTATAGGTTGTAATCTCATTGGTCAACGTCTCAACCAAATATTACCCAAATTTTCCATGTTAAAATTACGTGCTGTGCCCAGTGGGACATGCTTTCAATATACCTTGTATTTCTCAATTACAACTGTTTCCTTTATTTTGTCAGTCACCTCTACTGTTGTACTGTAGTAAACGTTTGGCTTTGATGTCAGACCGGAATTAAACAGTGCATGCTTTAAACATGAAACTAGTGGGTAAACAAAATATGAATAGAACATGCACAGTGGTGGAGTTGGGGGTAGGTCTACCAGAGGAGGCTGGTGGGAGGAGCAATAGGAGGACAGGCTCTTTGTAATGACTAGAATGGAATAAATGGAACGGATATTTGTTTTCCATATGTTTGATGTTTCTGATACTGTTACATTCATTCCATTCCAGCCATTACAATGAGCCCATCCTCCTATAGCTCCTCCCACCAGCCTCCACTGAGACCTACTTTTTAGTCTTTTACTTCATACTGTAGGATTCAGAGGGCATCCTGATTGTACGCGCCACTTATTCATCCTCAATTTCTTAGCGGGTGCGTTGAGAGCTTTCAACGAATTTCACACACTGATCCAAATTCTCTCTGGTAGCGACTGATGAGGTGTTTCATTGCGGCCGACTGAGCGAGAGAAACATTTAGTTTAAGCACCGAGCATAATTATTACACTGACAACTAGAAATATAAAGGCCCGGAAATATACCCAGATTGTTGATTAAACTCAATTACTAATTTAGGTAGATTTTTTTACTGACACAATAGTGAACAAGTTGAAGAAGAGAGGTTTCAAAACAAATGTGATGAGCCTTGGGTATAGGTTCACATGCTTGCTGTGATGTAAATATTATCATGTATAGGATGATGTAAATATTTTCATATTTACTGCACAAGACACTCAGAACAACAATAATGGATGGAAAGCATTATCTTACTCAAAAGGCACTGCATAATCATTTGAACACTTCATAGATAGAAATATGAAATTGTGCCACTTGGCTCCTGTGGCTTCCATCACTGAAAGTAGCAGTATCCTAATCTCAGATGACACTGTTTTAGCAGCGGCCAACCCAATGTAACGCTCAACGAAGACGGGGAATCTCTGGATGATCTAACAGTTTTAGGCAGGATCTGTGGGGTTCTGTCAGACAGACAGAGGAAGGAGAGGGGATTGTTTCGGGGGTTAACGCATACCAACTTGAATACTCTTTTGATTCTTAGTGAACCAGTGTTCCATGTAGAGCGTCAATGTATGGTTTGACACAAAGGCATACTTTGACAACACAAGAGACACTGTTTGTGTGTTTGATCCACTGACTGGGTCTGTTAACACATTTGAAATACTCAAGAGACCGGTCGGGATGTGTCCAGAAGGGATCGCTTCCACGCCATTTACAGAGGTTACATGAGAGGAGGACAACGCTGCTTTAAAATGGTGGGTGGGCTGTCTTCACACACACACACACATTATACTGGATACTGCAACTGGATCTCTTCTGAAATGACATCATCTTTGTGATTCATTGCACACCAGGTGCACAATAAAGCTCCACATCATTGACGATGTTGCAGAACATTGTTCTTGCACATATTCTTGAACATCAATACGTTGTAACACATGGACGGACTGATCTAGATAGTAAACACCCCTGCAGTCAACAAATCCAGTAGATGCAAACGCTGCTGTTTTCTCTCTCATTAACAGTTTGTAGCTCCAGTGACTCTCAGGTTGCTTTAACAGTCTGAGCCTCTTTGTATTCCAAGTATGACTATTAATAGATGCAATCATTTTAATATTCTAAGTCTAACTGCAGCATGTTTAGAGAGTAAAGACGACAGAGGTTATCATGGTTATTTATGGACCCTTATTTTAAGACGACTGAGAACATATTCTGAGTTACCAGGGGAAGGAAAGGGGATGACTGAGCCAATGGGAGCCAAACTTGTCTCAAAATGCTCATCAGCCAGTTAAAATGGACGATTTACTTGCGTGTGATAGAACGCTACATTGTAGCTGGCCCTATCAGTTAACCTAGCACACATTAGTCCAATGCTAACCTCAACCAGTTGACAGTGATTATTTCCAGAAAACTAAATTCTGCATCAGATCTTAAAAACTTTATATCCACTAACCAATGGCATTTCTTAAAATAGGTCAACTCTGGCCACCAGAAAGATATTTTAAAGCTACAAATTCAAACTTAAATTTAAAGCTTCAAATTCAAGGTTCCTTTGGACCGTAACAAAAAGTTCTCATTTACAACTGCGACCTGGCCAAGATAAAGCAAAGCAGTGTGACACAAACAACAACACAGAGTTACACAGGGAATGAACAATCATACAGTCAACAATACAATAGAAAAAATCTAAATACAGTGTGTTCAAATGAGTTAGAATAAGGGAGGTAAGGTAATAAATAGGCCATAGTGGCAAAATAATTACAATATAGCAATTAAACACTGGAGTTATAGATGTGCAGAAGATGAGTATGCAAGTAGAGATACTGGGGTGCAAAGGAGCAAAAGAAAGCCTTGTGAAGTGAGTGATCAAGGATATATATTTTTTAAATATTTCTATATTTCTGTTTGAGGAAAGAAGCAGGCTTGCTCTTGCTAATTGTTGTATGTAAAACAGGCCTACAGCATAGGCCAAATTAACAGTTGGGGAAAGTTGAGGAGAGAAAGTGCAATGGTGTGATCACTTTGGCCTATTGTTGCACTGATGCATTGCAAATATGGCAATGAGCGAAGCCCGGTGGTCGGCAGCAGTAGAAGATGGAGCGAGATGGTGTTTGTCCGACATTCTGCAAATGTTCTCTTCGATGACACATTTGATCTCAATAAAGTTTTCTGTTCCCAAAACTAGAATCTGTTACAAACAGAGTGGACTAAGTTTAGTAGACTTTACCCTTTGCCAAAGTTTTTTAAAATTGCGTTGTTTAGAAGGAGAGCAAGGGCGAACTGAGTTATTGCACATGCACAATCCACAGAGTAGGCGGTCACTAACGCAAATATGCTAATACATGCTAGAACGTGCCAATAGGATCTCGGTACCTCGTGCTTGACTCTGCCCACCTCCTTGCTTGTTCTGCCCACTATGATGCATTTGCTCCCATTGGAAACGACCGGCTGTGGTCTATTTGAGTTAGTTATAAAAACTCTTTGCCTACAGCGTGCATTAGAATGTGTTGTTCAGTTGATTGACAAGTGTACTCTAGAACAATAAACAATCAACTTCCCTCTAGTGTGGATACTCACCAATGAGGGTTCGAGTCCGGACTCGCAATAAACTTCTTAAATAACTAACACTGTTATTGCAATACTGCCATCTGTAGGGTGGGAACGAGAGTGGTTGACGTTGTCTTAGTGATCCCTTCACGGGCCAATCTCTTTAGTGGGATCGATTTGACAACATCCAGTGAAATTGCAGAGCGCCAAATTCAAACTACAGAAATATCAATATTCTACATTCACAAAAATATAAGTGTAACACATCAAAATAAAGCTTAACTTCTTGTTAATCCAGCCGCTGTGTCAGATTTCAAAAAGGATTTACGGCGAAAGCAGATCATGCGATTATCTGAGGACAGCGCCCAGCATACAAACACATGAAAATAATTTTCCAACTAGGCAGATGCGACACAAAAGGCAGAAAAAACGATATTGTCGCGATTCGAAACCTTCAGCCGAACTGAGTTATTGCACATGCACAATCCACAGAGCGATAATATTGAAATGGAAGGAGTATCAGACCACTGCAAATCTACCAAGACCTGGCCATCCCTCTAAACTTTCAGCTCATACAAGGAGAAGACTGATCAGAGATGCAGCCAAGAGGCCCATGATCACTCTGGATGAACTGCAGAGATCTACAGCTGAGGTGGGAGACTCTGTCCATAGGACAACAATCAGTCGTATATTGCACAAATCTGGCCTTTATGGAAGAGTGGCAAGAAGAAAGCCATTTCTTAAAGATATCCATAAAAGTGTCGTTTAAAGTTTGCCACAAGCCACCTGGGAGACACACCAAACATGTGGAAGAAGGTGCTCTGGTCAGATGAAACCAAAATTAAACTTTTAGGCAACAATGCAAAACGTTATGTTTGGCGTAAAAGCAACACAGCTCATCACCTGAACACACCATCCCCACTGTCAAACATGGTGGTGGCAGCATCATGGTTTGGGCCTGCTTTTCTTCAGCAGGGACAGGGAAGATGGTTAAAATTGATGGGAAGATGGATGGAGCCAAATACAGGACCATTCTGGAAGAAAACCTGATGGAGTCTGCAAAAGACCTGAGACTGGGACGGAGATTTGTCTTCCAACAAGACAATGATCCAAAACATAAAGCAAAATCTACAATGGAATGGTTCAAAAATAAACATATCCAGGTGTTAGAATGGCCAAGTCAAAGTCCAGACCTGAATCCAATCGAGAATCTGTGGAAAGAACTGAAAACTGCTGTTCACAAATGCTCTCCATCCAACCTCACTGAGCTCGAGCTGTTTTGCAAGGAGGAATGGGAAAAAAATGTCAGTCTCTCGATGTGCAAAACTGATAGAGACATACCCCAAGCGACTTACAGCTGTAATCGCAGCAAAAGGTGGCGCTACAAAGTATTAACTTAAGGGGGCTGAATAATTTTGCACGCCCAATTTTTCAGTTTTTGATTTGTTAAAAAAGTTTGAAATATCCAATAAATGTCGTTCCTCTTCATGATGGTGTCCCACTTGTTGTTGATTCTTCACAAAAAAATACAGTTTTATATCTTTATGTTTGAAGCCTGAAATGTGGCAAAAGGTCGCAAAGTTCAAGGGGGCCGAATACTTTCGCAAGGCACTGTATCTATTCGATGATAAGTCACTCGTGGCAGTTTGGTTTCTCCTCTGTTCAAAATGGAAAAATGAACGCACCTGGAGATTACGTAATAGTTTCGACGGAGGACACCGAGCGGACACCTGGTAAATGTAGTCTCTTATGGTAAATTTTCCAATGATATGCCTACAAATACGTCACAATGCTGCAAACACCTTGGGGAAACGACAGAAAGTGTAGGCTCTCTCCTTGCGCATTCACAGCCATATAAGGAGACATTGGAGACATACCTACTTTAGTAAGTTGTTTGGAAATAGAGCGCTGGTAGGGGCCGTTAACTCAGGTAGTAGTAGAGTCTTAAAATAGAGGTGTGGGGCCCCACGTTGGGCGCCAAGTGTCGCGATACGAAAGTTTCAGCCCCGCCCCTTGGCCGGCAGCGGGGTGCTAGAGGTGGTTAGCATCCCGTTCCCTGGATTGGACAGGGCACTATAGATACTTCAGGTTATCTCGGTATAACCAGGACCGCTCGCGTAGCCCTGCCTCTCTTTCTATATCGATACGTTGTCCTCGTAGAGGTCTTTTGCCTTGTCACTCTCAACGGTCTAGCTCTAGCTGGGATGTGTGAACCCCACCTTTATCCTCTAGACTCTTTGCTTCACCACTAATTGGTCCTTGAGTTGTAATTAAGCACTAGTCCTACCAGTCTCTATATGATTTCCCTGTGGTTGAGTATTTCCCCTCTGTGATGTATCTAGTTTAAAGTGTGAAGACCTTTAGTCAACTTAGTCTCACTACTCTGCCCGTCGGCTATGTATCGCTTGGAAAATAAAACTTAGATAGATCGATAAGACAATTAAATGAATCACTACTGGACACACCTTCCTCCTTGTCTTTTAATGGTAACTCATTCTGTCATAGAGCATTGATCCCCGTTTCCAGTGTCCCGGTAGCGGGGAGTGTCAGAGTTGTTATCTCCCGTGCCGCTAACTGTCTTTGAGAGAACCTTTTACTCGAGACAAAATAAGACTGCCGTTTATTTTTGAAAACACTGTTTTTTGTCTTTTACAATCAAACACACTTCAAAATGCACAATTTGTTACTCGGTCACACACAACGTTAATCAAAAACATGCAAATGCCTTAATGCTCTATAAAATGCCTGGTACAATGATAACACTTATCTCTATATTAAATACTTATAATAGTTCTTTAATTACCTTTGAGAGATGACGGGGTGACCCACGAGATCAGGAGCAGAGTTTCAATCGGTCAGAGTTCTTTTTCAGAATTTAGGTATTTAGTTAGCGACTCCCCTCTACTGGCTGAGAGGTTGAATTGGAGTCGGCGTTTTACTAAATTGAGAGATTCAAGTTTGGACTGGATGAGAGAACCTGCTGGTGATTCCCTGCCCCACTGGAATATCGAAGAGTCTGTGCCACACAACTAGGGCGAGGTACTGAGCTCAATCGAGAGGTTAAGTTTCAAAGACTTTCTCTGGATATAATTTGCATCAGTATACAAGCACCAAGGCCGCGGGCGACAGGGTCAATTCAGATAACCATAGGTATTAACAGGAGATCAACTTAAGGACTAGAGTGCTTCTCAGCCCCGTTGAACTACCGCAGCGTCCGTGCCATGCAACTAGGGCGAGGTACTGAGCTCAATCGAGAGGTTAAGTTTCAAAGACTTTCTCTGGATATAATTTGCATCAGTGTACAAGCACCAAGGCCACAGGCGAGAGAACAGCTGTTCAATAGTTAAACGGTATATCGGAGAGACCCTTCTCAGATCCAACAAGTTAGAATCTTTAAAGTAATTTGAGTCAGGTGGCAATTACCCAAAGTCAAATGGTTGTCTAAATTAATTCAGAATTCAAGAAGTCAGCGCCAAAGTAATGGCAAATGTCTCTTTATATACCTTTTGATTCTCTGCACCCGATCCGCTGCTCCTCCCATTCCCTCAGAGCAGAGAGGGTGATGACATATCTTACAACAGGAAATACTTTTCTTACAGTGCATATATGGGCCTCTGTTTATGACAGTGCCCTTACTCTATCAGCAATGAGTCTAACAGCTGTTCCCATTCAGAGGTGTCACTTAAGGCAGAGGGTGATTCTTCCTGACACCAGTCAGGTTCAATAGTTGGTTGGCTTGAGTCGTCTTCTGACGGCTTTGCCCAATCCGGTATTTCAGTAGGCGAGGTCATCTCTGTCTCTACCCTTGGTGGGTAAGACAGGGGAAGAGGACCAGGAGGTAGATCCCTTTGGCGTTTTACTACAATATAATAAATGCCCTACCTTTGAAGATCTTCTTTTTGCCGTCCCAAATGTCTCAGTGACACAATGAATGGTCGTTTTGTTCGATAAATTCCTTCTTTATATTCCCAAAATGTCAATTTATTTGGCGTGTTTAATTCAGAAATACACCGGTTCCAACTCACCCAACATGACTATAAGGGATCTAATAAGTTACCTGTAAACTTGGTCCAAACATTTCAAACAACGTTCCTAATCCATCCTCAGGTATCCTAAAATGTAAATAATCAATCAAATTTAAGACGGGATAATCTGTTTCCAATACGCGCACCAAAATAGTAGGGACCTTCAGAGTGACACATGGAATGAATAGCACTACTTCTTCATTTCGCAAAAGAAAATCATTGACCAATTTCTGAAGACCATTGCTATCTAGTGGAAACCACAGGAACTGCAACCAGGTTCCTAATAATAAGGGTATCCCACATTGGAAAATCCAATGACCTCAATTTTCGTTTTCCCTGGATGGTTTGTCCTCGGGGTTTCACCTGCCAAATCAGTTCTGTTGTACTCACAGACATTATTTTAACAGTTTTAGAAACTTTAGAGTGTCTTCTATCCAAATCTACCAATTATATGCATATCCTAGCCTCTGGGCCTGAGTACCAGGCAGTTTACTTTGGGCACGCTTTTCATGCGGACGTGAAAATAGTGCCCCCTAGCCTCAAGAAGTTTTAAGGACGCTCTTATGTAAAAGTGTTTGTTCCTGTCCATCTACATCAGGGATCATCAACTAGATTCAGCCATGGGCTGATTTTCTTTCTTGAGAGGATGGTCGGGGGGCTGGAATATAATTACAAATAATTAGAAGACTGCAAATTGTCCACAGAAGCCCGAACAGATATGTTTGACTAATACCTAATCATTTCAAATCTTGCTTACATTTGTATACGATCACATCTGTCTCTCTATTATGCGTAGGAATAATTAGAAACAGATTTCTTCGATTAAAATCACTTGGAGCTGATTTCCTTGTGTTTTTAGTCTTTTATGTCAAAACATTGAAACTTGGGGGGCCAAATAAAACCGCCAGTTGTGGAACTTTGATCTACGTCAACATTTTTAATTGGCTGATACAAAACTTGTTCCAGGAAATAATCACTGTCATCTGGTGAGGTTAGCATAGGGTTAAAGGTGTGCCAGGTTATCTAATGGGACCAGCTACAATGTAGCGTTCTATCCCGTGGCTGATGCACACTGTTTTTAATTTATACTTAATTTATACTGTTTATAATGTTCGTAAGTACAGCCCCAGTACGTTCAAGGGCCCACCTTGCTAATATAAGACACTACACAATAAATCAAGGATAGTTGAAATCAGTGTTACATTTTTGGAGGTTACATTTACAATACTTGGAGTTATCATAAACCTCAAGAGAGTGATACGCTCCCTGGAGTTAATGTTGATAACTGGAGTTAATTGGGACAGAGTACTTTCAACTGCATTAAGAGGAACCAGAGACGGGGAGTTAAATCTGTAGTTATCCACAGATGTGGGAGGGGCCTCATTGTCATATTTTCCAGAATGCTCTGTTGCAGGTTGATTTTTGAAATGACTGTGTACCTGCACATTCATCTGAGATGCAATGACACATCTTATTTCAATTGTCTGCTCATCTAGAACTGACAGTATATAAATTAACAAAATGATACACAGTAGCATAAAAACAAGTCATAAAAAACTTTTTCAAATATGTTTATTAAGTAGACTTGCTTGTCTCAGAGCTGCGCAAAACTGTGCTGAAATAGTTGACCACACGTGGGTAGGCTATTGCTTGTTGGAGGGATTTTCACATCTACCGTAGCCGGGCTATTAAATTAATCGTTGGATAACAGATCGGCTCTCGGAACTCATTAACACGCATTACTTTGTGTGTTTAGATTCTCTTTCTCTCTCTCTCTCTCTCTCTCTCGCGCTCTCTTGACCTCTGAATGCTTGGCTATGAAAAGACAACTAACATTTACTCCTAAGGTGCTGACTAGTTGCACCCTCTATAACCACCAAATTATCTAGCCTTTAGGGCCATGTACTCTTATAGTCTCCAACCAATGTGCACCTTCATCAGATGAACCGTAACATGTCGGTGGACTCGGTAAGATGGACTCAGTGATGGGTGAAGATGATGAGCGTTCGGCAAAGGCAATAAACATCGCTCTAATCACAGTCTGAAAGACAGTTGAAGAAACTTCAGTGACTTACGGAAAGGCTCTGTAAAACATTTTATATACACTTTTTATATACACTACCATTCAAAAGTTTGGGGTCACTTAGAAATGTCCTTGTTTTTGAAAGAGAAGCACATTTGTTATACATTAAAATAACATCAAATTGATCAGAAATCCATTGTAGACCTTGTTGATGTTGTAAATGACTATTGTAGCTGGAAACAGCTAATTTTTGTTATGAAATATCTACATAGGGGTACAGAGGCCCATTATCAGCAACCATCACTCCTGTGTTCCAATGGCATGTTGTGTTAGCTAATCCAAGTTTTATAATTTATCATAAAAGGCTAATTGATAATTAGAAAACCATTTTGCAATTATGTTAGCACAGCTGAAAACTGTTGTTCTGATTAAAGAAGCAATAAAATCTGCCTTCTTTAGACTAGTGGAGAATCTGGAGCATCAGCATTTGTGGGTTCAATTACAGGCTCAAAATGGCCAGAAACAAGTAACTTTTTTCTGAAATTCGTCAGTCTAATCTTGTTCTGAGAAATGATGGCCATTCCATGCAAGAAATTGCCAAGAAACTGAAGATCTCGTACAGCGCTGTGTACTACTCCCTTCACAGGACAGCACAAACTGGCCCTAACCAGAATAGAAAGAGGAGTGGGAGGGCCCAGTGCACAACTGAGCAAGAGAACAAATACATTAGAGTGTTTAGTTTGAAGTCCTCAACTGGCAGCTTCATTAAATAGTACCCGCAAAACACCAGTCTCAACGTCAACAGTGAAGAGGCGACTCCGGGATGCCGGCCTTCTAGGCAGAGTTGCAAAAAAATATATTATCTCAGACTGGCCAATAAAAGAAAAGATTAAGATGGGCAAAAAAACAGACACTGGACAGAGGAAGATTGGAAAAAAGTGTTATGGACAGACAAATCTAAGTTTGAGGTGTTCGGATCACAAAGAAGAACATTCATGAGACTCATTCATGAGTAAAAATTAAAAGATGCTGGAGGAGTGCTTGACACCATCTGTCAAGCATGGTGGAGGCAATGTGATGATCTGGGGATGCTTTGGTGGTGGTAAAGTGGGAGATTTGTACAGGGTAAAAGGGATCTTGAAGAAGGAAGGCTATCACTCCATTTTGCAATGCCATGCCATACCCTGGGGACGGCACTTAATTGGAGCCAATTTCCTCCTACAACAGGACAATGACAATGACAGTTCCAAACTATGCCAGAACTATTTAGGAAAGAAGCAGTCAGCTGGTTATCTGTCTATAATGGAGTGGCCAGCACAGTCACTGGATCTTAACACTATTGAGCCGTTGTGAGAGCAGCTTGACCGTATGGTACGTAAGAAGTGCCCATCAAGCCAATCCAATTTGTGGGAGGTGCTTCAGGAAGCATGGGGTGAAATCTCTTCAGATTACCTCAACAAATTGACAACTAGAATGCCAAAGGTCTGCAAGGCTTAAATTGCTGCAAATGGAGGATTCTTTGACGAAAGCAAAGTTTGAAGGAGACAATTATTATTTCAATTAAAAATAATTATTTATAACCTTGTCAATGTCTTGACTATATTTCCTATTCCTTTTGCAACTAATTTCATGTATGTTTTCATGGAAAACAAGGACATTTCTAAGTGACCCCAAACTTTTGAACGGCAGTGTATGTATATATATATATATATATAAATATATATATATTTTTTCCCCAGAACATTAACCATCTGTGTTCTCTTGTTTTGTACTGTTCAGTAGTTTTGACTCAATGATTCGTCTGACAAACAAAGAACTTTGCGTCCTGCAGGCCCAGGCATGGATCAAAGCAGGCAAGACATTCAATGACATCAATGACATCATCAAGAGATATGCTGGACCCTATGTCAGAGGTGTTTTTGGGGCCACATCGTGTCTATTGTCCTGCTAATAGCCCTTGTGAAAAGTATTTGAAAACATGATTTCAAAAGATGTCTATGCAGGGCCGACAGAGAAGTTCCTCTACTTTCCCCCCTTCCACTTGCCTCTTCCATTTATTCCCATAGTAATTTGTTATGGTTTGCATTGCAAATGAGGGTCAAGACGCCAGCAGAGTAAGTAGACATTTATGTAGCAAAAGAAAGGTTAAATAAAAATTAAATAAAAATAAATAAAATTCCTACATCACTTTTAACAGCACAGGGCATTTATAGAAGTATAATGCAGGGTTAATAATAATAATAATAATTGCTTTGTAAATAAGGATGCGTTATAAAAGGATAATGACATGCGCAAGAGACGGTGGTATATATTTCTTATTTATCACAATTTTCTTTAACCAATTTTGGTCTGCACAACTGACAGACAAGTGTCACGACTTCTGCTGAAGTCGAAGCCTCTCATTGTTCGGGCGGTGCTCGGCGGTCGACGTCACCGGTCTTCTAGCCATCATTGATCCATTTTTCATTTTCCATTGGTTTTTGTCTTGTCTTCCTACACACCTGGTTTCAATCCCATTCATTACCTGTTGTTGTATTTAACCCTCTGTTTCTCCTCATGTATTTGTCAGAGATTGTTTGTTTGTTCAGTGGTGTGCTGTTTGTATTGGTGCGCGACGGGTCCTCGTACCCACTTTGTTTTATTGTTATTTAGAGTTGGAGTTATGTTTCATTTATTGTTATTAAACAACTCCATTTCATTCAGTTTGATTGTCCTGTGCCTGACTTCCCTGCCACCTATAAACACGACTCTAACAACAAGTTCCTTCCTTTTTTGTTTTTTACTGAAATTGCAACCAACGTTCTATGGCTTGTTTAAAAGATTATGATATTTTGGAGATTTTGTTTCAAATAACCGAAAGTCAGCGATTGTAATCTGAATAAAGGGAAAAAGGCCATTCTTGAAAATGGGGTGAGATATTCTTACTAATTTGTAAATAATGGCAGTTTGTTATTTAGAATGATTTCTTTCTGTTTTTAGAGGGAGAGAAACCAAAAGCCCACCGTGCCTATTTTTGGGAAAATCGTCAGTCCACATGTCAAGTCTCCCCCTTGTGATAGTTTGGTGCAGTGACAGAATGCCACCGTCTACCACAAACAGTCGCAGCATAAACTCGTAACTTTTAAAGGAAGAACCACTGTACAGTGCATTTGGAAAGTATTCAGACCGCTTGACTTTTTCCACATTTTGCTACATTACAGCCTTATTCTAAAATGGATTTTAATTTGTTTTCCCCCCTTACAAATCTACACACTAACCCATAATGTCAAAGCAAAAACAGGTTAAGAAATGTTTGCAAATGTATTAAAATAAAAAAAAACATATCACACTTAAGTATTCAGACCATTTACCCAGTTCTTTGTTGAAGCACCTTTGTCAGCGATTACAGCTTTGAGTTTTCTTGGTTATGATGCTACAAGCTTGGCACACCTGTATTTGGGGAGTTTCTCCCATTCTTCTCTGCAGATAATCTCAAGCTCTGTCAGGTTGGATGGAGAGCGTCAGTGCACAGCTATTTTCAGGTCTCTCCAGAGATGTTCGATCGTGTTCAAGTCTGGTCTCTAGCTGGGCCACTCAAAGATATTTAGAGACTTGTCCCGAAGCACTCCGGCGTTGTCTCCCTGTCCCTGCTCTGAAAAACATACCCATAGCATGATGCTACCACCACCATGCTTCGCCTTAGGGATGGTGCTATGTTTCCTCCAGATGTGACGCCTAGCATTCAGGCCAAAAACTTCCATCTTGGATTCATCAGACCAGACAATCTTGTATCTCAT
This sequence comes from Oncorhynchus kisutch, assembly GCF_002021735.2. Lineage (NCBI taxonomy): Eukaryota > Metazoa > Chordata > Actinopteri > Salmoniformes > Salmonidae > Oncorhynchus > Oncorhynchus kisutch. The sequence continues at coordinate 56,629,615 of NC_034181.2, read as the reverse complement.
GGTTTGAGTGTCCTTTAGGTGCCTTTTGTCAAAACTCCAAGCGGGCTGTCATGTGCCTTTTACTGAGGAGTGGATTCCGTTTGGCCACTCTACCATAAAGGCCTGATTGGTAGAGTGCTGCAGAGATGGTTGTCCTTCTGGTAGGTTTTCCCATCTCGCAGAGGAACTCTGGAGCTCTGTCAGAGTGAACATCGGGTTCTTGGTCACCTCCCTGACCAGGGCTCTTCTCCCCTGATTGCTCAGTTTGGCTAGGCGGCCAGCTCTAGGAAGAGTCTGGGTGGTTCCAAACTTCTGCAGACACAGCAGGGCTTCGAACTGTAGAACCAGGTTCCTACATTTGACTATAAAAGTGGATTCTATCAAACAAAAATATGCTAAATTTTATCTCTGGAACCCTCAGGATGGCAAAGCAGAGCAAGATTACTGAATGTAAGTACATTATTTACCTTTAGAGGTGACTGTATCAAACCAGTTGTCGTGATAAAAATGTTTTTGTTGTTGTGCACTCTCCTCAAACAATAGCACAGCCTTTTTTTCACTGTAATAGCTACTGTAAATTGGACAGCGCAGTTAGATTAACATATAAGACATGTCTATGTCCTGGGAAATGTTCTTGTTACTTACAACGTCATGCTAATCACATTAGCGCATGTTAGCTCATCCGTCCCACGGGGGGTCACTGATCCCGTAGAGTTTTTAAAAAGTGCAAATAATTCTAAAAACCTGTTTTCATTTTGTCATTATGGGGTATTTGTAATAGTCCTGTGTGTAGCTGGTGTAGAGAGTCAGGCGCAGGACAGCAGATATGAGTAAACAACGTACTTTACTCAAAATACACAAATACAAAGAAATAAAGCGAGCCCACAAATAACGGACCAATTTACAACGAACAATTACTCAAACAAACAAACATGGGGGAACAGTGGGTTAAATAATGAACAAGTAATTGGGGAATTGAAACCCGGTGTGTAAGACAAAGACAAAACAAATGGAAAATGAAAAGTGGATCGGCGATGGCTAGAAAGCTGGTGACGTCGACCGCCGAACGCCGTGATGATGAGAAGACAAGATAATCAGGCTTTGTTACTGAAAATCAAGTATTTGATCAAACTTCTCGGGCACCTGACTTTCAGAGTCGGTGGTGACTAAAACATAATGACATTGATCAAACACAATTCATTCTGTTGAAAAACCAACCAACTGGGTGAATATCTCACCTTTTGTTCAATTAGCTTTTACTCATTATCAAGGGTCACAGCGTGATTGAAACGTGCTATAAAAAACAGCACATTTCCCTCTGTGTTTTAATGGCATCAGGGATCCATGGGGAGAGGAATTTAGAGTCAACAAACATCAGCCATGCACGACACATTAGAGGCTGAATATCAACACTCTTATGAAATAGACCTCCATTGTGGGTTCACAGTCATTTTGCAATTTGTTCTCAGTAATTAGCTACACCATTGCCACACTCAGATGTCATTAATAATTCTGTGAGTCAAAAGGCCTACTATCAATGGTGATGGACATGAAGGGGGAGGATGATTACTGTGGGCAAAGCATTATTATGCTCCAATTTTCACCATCCAGGTAAAATGAAGCCCTTTCACACAGAAAATATGGCAAATATGCATCCGCACAACATTGGTTTCAGCAGTGAAGTCCCTTTGGGTCTCGAAATTCACACTCGTACATAATACATGATTATATCCGTGCCACTTCAATACATAAAACCGTCATTTAAATTCTTAATGTGTGCTCAGTAATACCATAGAGGTTAAATGTCTTTGTTGACCCCCCTATTGAAATTTTCATAGGCTTCCATCGAATGGTATATTAAATAGAATTGAATAGACACAGATGAAAAGCCATGACTTTTTTTTTCTCTTCTCACTCTGGCAAAAGGGCTGATACTTGCTTCAGCAAATCAAAGGATTCTGAGCACATTCCCCACCCTTCACTCTCTCAATCTGAACACACACACTTCTACTGATTAATAAAATATCAAAGACACTCACCTCACCCCCAAAAAAATCCCACAGGCTTTCTACTGAAAAGGGAGCGTGAAAGGAAACTCCCACATGCAAACACGCTGTTTGATTGGATAATCCCAGGAAACGTACCTACTCACTTATTTCTATGCCTGCTCAAGCAATATGATCCAACTTCTATTTCATGGACCTATCTTCCAACTGTTTCTGCATTTCCCCTGGAGCTCATTTTGAACTGTTATCCAACTCAATCTCGATACCTGTTTATGTGTTCCACAAATCGAACAAACCGAAGCATCAATATTGCAGTGTCTTTGTGTCAACACAATGAACTCCAAATATCGGTGATCAGTCAACCCCCTAAGTGTCATTGTTATGGACATCCACAAATTCTACGTCTCTCCTGGCTTGGATGCGCTCACAGGACAGTCTTCTGCATCCTTTTAGACAGATAATGTCAAGGAATTATGAGAGCTTTGGAAAAACCCCCAAGGTGTTTTGTCTGAATAATAACCCCTGTTGTTCAAACCCCCAAAGGGCCCCTCTTATCTACTCATGTGACCAGGCAGACCCAATCAAGCGCATTAGCCGCCTATTACAGATGGCATATGCTTCCTAAAAGTCCACCCTGACATAATTATACCCGTGCAGGACAGCCTCCTGAGAGGAGGATAATCGGCGCTGATGAGATTATACATTCCCGGTGGTGCACGTTGGGTAAAGTGAGGGGATGACGGAGTCATGAAGCAGTTTATACTAAGGATTTGTGGAATGGCTGCATTGCTCCACTGTCTAATGTGGAGTCCTCACATTTTTTAAAAATGTTTACTAATGACACCTCATTTCATGAGATTGAATTGTTATTTGCACAGTGTATGACTGTTGATCAAAACACAAACTTCTGTACATCTGATAGGGGTTGGTTTGCTTGTTGACATTGATTTTGATACTGATGATAAAAGAGGATGAAGTTGGTTTTCCCCCCTCATACTTAGCAGCCGTCTCTTTGGCTGCATTTACAGTTATATCAGATCTTTTGCAGAATCAGATCAGATGTTTGCCCATAATTGGGCTGTCTGTGTAAAAGTAGCCTTTGAGTCAGAAGCTGAAAATAAGTATTGTTATTTTGATAAAACGGTGTGCAGGCAGTTGATTAAACTTAGCATTTTTTGCTGAAACAATATTTACAGTATTCTTTTGATTTGTTACCTCACTTCACCAAGCAAGTGCCTGTTTCAGAGAAACATAATTAAATCTCACATGCTGACACTGTCATGTTCTGACCTTTGTTTCCTTTGTTTTGTCTTTATTTAGTAGGGTCAGGGCGTGAGTTGGGGTGGGCAGTCAGAAAAACAAACAATGTTGGTTTCTGTTTCGGCCTAGTATGGTTCTCAATCAGAGGCAGGTGTCGTTAGTTGTCTCTGATTGAGAATCATACTTAGGTAGCCTGGGTTTCACTGTTGGTTTGTGGGTGTTTGTTTCCGTGTCAGTGTTTGTCGCCACACGGTACTGTTTCGTTTCTTCACGTTTCTTTTGTTATTTTTGTATTCAGTATTCAGTATTCAGTATTCAGTATTCAGTGCTTTCTTTGATTAAAGTTATGGACACTTACCACGCTGCATCTTGGTCCGATCCTTACTCCTCTTCAGACGAAGAGGAGGTCTGCCGTTACAGACACAGCTTCTCACATAAAATGGCAACTAATTCACAGATGAAAAAGAGTTTTTCAACAAGTCTACAGAACATGATCTTAAAAACCAAGGAAAATAACAGGTCTCTGTGGTATTGTCCACTTTTAGACACACACACCAGCAGCATTCCTCTCAGAGGCAAACTACGTTTACCAATCAACTTTGAGTCAAGGTTGCATCAAGTGTTTTGACAGGAAATGTCAAAGTAAGACAAACGAAGCCTGGTCACGGACTGTTGGGCTGAGTGTCCGCTGCTTTGAACAGGGTTCATACTATTCTAGAAATGAAACTTCTGAGGTGATATCATTGTAAATTCATGTGGACTGTTTTAATGAATAGAGGGAAATGTCCTGACACAGAATGTGAAATATGTTGGTTTACATAGTTTGTACTGTCCATAAATGTGCTAAACGAACATATGATCTGAATTAGCAAACTGGAAGGAATAATATCATACTCAACAAATTGGTCCCATAGCTACTTTATGAGTCCCTTCAAAGGGACAGAATGTGCTGCAATAAATAAATAACAAGTCACTGAGCTCGACAGCAGTGCATCATTGTATCTGTGTGGAAGAGGTTTAAAAAAGCACACCATCAAAGATACGCCAGCCTGTCAGCTTTCCTGGGGCTTTTACTGAACACTCTCTCGCCCCCTCTCCCTCCTACCTACTCCACAACACCTCTCCCTCCCCCATCAGAGGGAAGGGCCACAGTGCTCACGGCAGGGTCAGCTAACCCTGTGTTTATGCTGCCAGGGAAACAGCTTCCTCCCACCTCTAAATTAAAACAGTGTTGGCACCTTCTGAGGGGCGCTCTCTTCCCTCCACATGCTCTCCGTGACTCCCACCTGCCGCTGGGACAGACAGTCAGATGGGGCCTGGCGCTTAGCTAGCATACGAGACAAGCAGTGCCAGTGGAGGTCTTGCTAATTGATTCCTATACACATGGTAGCTCATTATTTTTTTCACACAACTCATGGAACAATGTAGTGGCCTTCAGGAATAAATCCACCACAGCACATGGTATCTTTCTTCATTCAATCTACATTGTAAATTGCTGAAGTTTAGAGTCAAGGTTAATTATGGGTGTAACAGCACTGTAATTATCACTGATGCAAAATATCTGTGTAATATTATTTGTCATTGAATTATCTTCACTTGACAAAAACGCCGGTGGGAACTTCATAGATGAAAACCCAAGGACACACGACATTGTCACTGCAAGTTTGCACATTTTTCCTTGAGGTTAGCCTTGAACTACCTGTGGTTTTCACGAGCAATGGAGCTGATCACATTGGATCAATGTCTCAACAGTGGAGCTCTACAGTGGGATGAATCCCACAGGGGAACACTTGTACTTGAGTCTTTCCTGGCAGAGCTAGCCTGAGGGCTTCTAGGTAAATGAAGGCCTTTCTCCCGTACTGTACATCCAAATGAGAAGGCTGCACACGGAGTTGTGATGTTCCAAGTTCAAAACTCACGAGCTCCAGACACAAAGTAAAGCTGTCGGAACTGTTATGTAATTGCACATGGAGTCGGCCCTCTGTTCATCCATTAGGAGGGGATGGGAGGTTTGGTAGCTTGGCCTAAGGCTCTTAGCTAAGGTAATGAGGAGTGAGGAACTGCCAGTGGACTACTCACAACGCATTTATGTTTCCTTCATTTGGCTTGATCAGTACGTAACAGGTTGTAATGTAATACATCGCTTCAGATTACAGGGGGGAGAAGGGCATAAAAAAATGTCATCCTTAAAATTCCAAGTTGCAATAGAATTACATGAAGTATGAGGAGGGAGCTCACTGCGTCCAATATTCTTTCTTTACAGGAGTCCAAAGTCATTTTGTAAGAACTAAATTCCCTGATGTCTTATCTACTTACTCTGTAATGTGCTTCCCAGGCCTAGCAGTGACCATTGTGGGCTCATGAGACATCACTGTACATTGAATCCGCAAGCGGTTTCACCCAGAATTGATAGTAAATCTACCACAATCCCTGCACGATCAATACGGAGTTAAACGGCCAGTACTGGCTGCAGTCTCAGCGATGACAGAGGGGGTGGTTATTGAAGCAGGCTCAGAGATGGGGACAGACACAAACTAAAGAACCTGCTGAAATAATAGCCTCCTCTTACAACCACGCAGCCTATTCTCTGACTTGTTCTGACTTTTGATTTGATCACGTCCAGCACCGTATAAACAGAGGCGACCAGACCAACGCCTTCCTCTGATGTCGGTGGGGTGCGAAGATAATAACATATTTTTTATATTTTTTATCATAAGTCATGTTGAGTGTACGATCCCAAAAGACAGATGAAAGGAGTCTCACTGTGTACACAGATACTTTGCACTAATATGTGTGACAAGGCAATCTTCACCCTGTTACATACACTGCATTCGGAAAGTATTCAGACCACTTGACTTTTCCCATATTTTGTTACGTTACAGCCCTACTCTAAAATTGATTAAATAAAATTTTTCCCTTGTCAATCTACACACAATCTACAAACAATACCCCTTAATGGTTTAAGATTTTTTGCAAATGTATAAAAGATAAAAACAGAAATACCTTATTTACATAAGTATTAAGACCTTTTGCTATGAGACTCGAAATTGAGCTCAGGTGCATCCTGTTTCCATTAATCATCGTTGAGAGGTTTCTACAACTTGATTGGAATCCACCTGTGGTAAATTCAATTGATTGGACATGATTTGGAAAAGCACACACCTGTCTATATAAGGTCCCACAGTCGACAGTGCATGTCAGAGCAGAAACCAAGCCATGAGGTCGAAGGAATTGTCCGTAGAGCTCCGAGACAGGATTTTGTTGAGGCACAGATCTGGGGAAGGGTACCAAAATTCTACATGATTGAAGGTCCCCCAAGAACACAGTGGCCTCCATCATTCTTAAATGGAAGAAGTTTGGAACCATCAAGAGTCTTCCTAGAGCCGGCAGCCTGGCCAAACTGAGCAATCGGGGCAGAAGGCCCTTGGTCAGGGAAGTGACCAACAACCAGATGGTCACTCTGACAGAGCTCCTGAGTTCTGTGGAGATGGGGCGACTTTTCAGAAGGACAACCATCTCTGCAGCACTCCACTAATCAGGCCAGATGGAAGCCACTCCTCAGTAAAAGGCACATGACAGCTTCTTGGAGTTTGCCAAAAGGCACCTAAATGACTCTCAGACCATGAGAAACAACATTCTGTGGTCCGATGAAACCAAGATTGAATCTGGAGGAAATCTGGCACCATCTCTACGGTGAAGCATGGTGGTGGCAGCATCATGCTGTGGTGATGTTTTTCAGAGGCAGGAACTGGGAGTCTAGTCAAGATCGAGGGAAAGATGAACGGAGAAAAGTACAGAGAGATACTTGATGAAAACCTGCTCCAGAGCGCCCAGGACCTCAGACTGGGGCAAAGGTTCACCTTCCAACAGGTCAACGACTCTAGTCCAAGACAAGCCAGGAGTGGCTTCAGGACAAGTCTCTGAATGTCCTTGAGTGGCCCAGCCAGAGCCCGGACTTGAACCCAATCGAACATCTCTGGAGAGACCTGAAAATAACTGTGCAGTGACGCTCCCCATCCCACCTGACAGAGCTTGAGAGGATCTGCAGAGAAGAATGGGAGTAACTCCCCAAATACAGATGTGCCATGCTTGTAGCATCATACCCAAGAAGACTCAAGGCTGTAATTGCCAAAGGTGTCACGCCCTGACCGTAGAGAGCATTTTAATGTCTCTATTTGGTTTGGTCAGGGTGTGATTTGGGGTGGGCATTCTATGTTTCGTTTTCTATGATTTGGTGTTTCTATGTTTTGGCCGGGTATGGTTCTCAATCAGGGACAGCTGTCTATCGTTGTCTCTGATTGGAACCATACTTAGTTAGCCCCTTTCCCCTCCTTTCTTTGTGGGAAGTTGACTTTGTTTAGGGAACATAGCCTTTAGCTTCACGGTTTGTTTTTGTAGTGTTTATTGTTTTGTTCGGCGTCATTTTTCCAAATAAAGAGAAAATGTATGCTCACCACGCTGCACCTTAGTCCAGTTCCTTCAGCAGCAATGACAAAAGGTGCTTCAGTACTGAGGAAATGGTCTGAATGGTCTGTATGTTTAAAAAAAAACAGTTTTTGCATTGTCATTATGGAGTATTGTGTGTAGATTGATGAGAGAAAAAATGAACAATTGAATCCATTTTAGAATGTTACAAAATGTGGGAAAAGTCAAAGGGTCTGAATACCTTCCAAATACACTGCAAAGAAATTATTTATTAATGCAGATGCAGTGTTTATATATTTGAAAAATGTATCATGATGGTATACACAACATGAACTAAACTGATACTAGTACCTGTCAACAATCTTCCCTGAACTGATTCTTTTTGGAACGTTTAATTGAAATCATAACCCCTGACACAGTGTGTGTCTGATTTGACACGGACACCCATTTGAAGCTGTATGAACATGTTTAACATGCTGAAACAGATTGCAGGTATGAGACTCTTCAACGAGACAGATGGGCATGGCAGCGGAAAAATCTTTTTGGATGAACTACTTCTTGTGAGTGTCCTTCCATAGATATTTCCTCTCAAAAGAGTCCACTTCATCTGGAGATGATGCGTGGCCAGTGAAACAAATATGAAATCCATCCTATTGGGCTACTACTGACATTAATCTAGCTAATCACTCCCAAATGTCTGAGAAAAAAAAAAAAAAAAGAGGACCTATTTTTTTGTATGCGTTTACATTTTAGAGTTGAGTGAATCATGTATTTTAACAGTTCCTTGGGTTTTCACCTAGAAATAACTGTACAGTATGGTTGTATGGTGATAATGGTTGCATGAGGCTAAGGGGGAGACTTGAATCAATGGGCCACATGAGGTGTGCAAATTACCCCCATTACTGTTTGATGTAGCTCATTAGCCCACAATGCATCTGATTAAAATCACATTATGTAGTAAAAAGATCCCTCCCCTTTTCCAGATGTTTTTGTACTGTGTCCCCGGTGGTGAGGGTAAGCAACAACACCTCCGCCATGCGGACCCTGAATACGGGGGCCCATATGGGGTGTGTGCTTAGTTCCCTCTTGTACTCCCTGTTCACCCACGACTGCAACACCATCATTAAGTTTGCTGTCGATACAATGATGGCAGGCCTGATCATCGACGACAATGAGACAGCCTATAGGGAGGTCGTCACACCTGGCAGTGTGGTGCCAGGACAACAACCTCTCCCTCAACATCAGCCCATCCACATCGACAGGGCTGTAGTGGAGCGGGTCGAGAGCTTCAAGTTCCTCTGTGTCCACATCACTAAGGAATGAACATGGTCCACACACCAACACGGTCGTGAAGAAGGCACAATAATGCCTCCTCACCATCAGAAGGCTGAAAAGATTTGGCATGGGCCCTCAGATCCTCAACAAAGTTCTACAACTGCACCATTGAGGAAGGCCCTAAAAATTGTCAAAGACTCCAGCCCCCCAAGTCATAGACTGTTCTCTCTGCTACCGCACGGAAAGCAGTAGCGATGCACCAAGTCTGTAACAGGACCCTGAACAGCATCTAACCCAAACCACAAGACTGCTAATAGTTAACCAAATAGGTGCCCGGACTATCTGCATTGACCCCCTTTTCCACTAACTCTTTTGACTCAGCACATACATTGCTGCTTCTGCTTATTATCTATCCTGTTGCCTCGTCACTTTACCCATACCTATATGTACAGTACATATCTACTTCAATTACCTCCTACCCCTGCACATAGACTCTGTATTCATTTCCCATGTACATAGCCAAAGTATCGTTTCTCATTGAGAATTTATTCTCTCTGCATTATCGGGAAAGGCCCCTAAGTAAGCATTTCACTGTTCGCCTACATCTGTTATTTTATGAAGTATGTGACAAATAACAGTTGATTTGATTTGAGAGGACAATGCAGATGAAAATCGGTCCGAGGATGTAGAGATTAAGCTAATTTTGGATGTGCTACATTTCTCAGACTTTCAATTCTTGTTACCAAAATCAACTACAAACAAGTTTTGAAAGACACTTTAAAGATGCATTTATTCAACACATTATACACAAATGATTACCGTCTCAACTCTCCGGGAAAAGCCTGTCAGCGAAAAAGGAAACTGAGAAAGATGCTATTTTGATCTAATTGCTCAGAAGCAGGGAGGTAAAGCAATCAGTGCAGGACACAGTTTGTATTTGCTCTGCTTTTTTGTTGGCTTCCCACAAGGATTACTGGGTCATTAGCTTCCATAATCCCCCTGTGTCGACGTGGTCTCAAATTGGCCTATTTGAACCGTGACACATCTGACAAAACAGAAGAGAAGATGTGAAAACACAGACACTATGTCGAAACAACTTGTGGTGGGAGATGAAGGGCTAGCTTTTTGGGAGCAGATCTGATCTATGAACAGATCTTCTGGAACTGTAATCTGCTAATCACCAAATCAAGTATCTATGATACAAAGAAACAGACCCCATACCACTGGCTACATTGTTAGCCATTGGAAAACGCATTGGAGGTAGTTCTACTGTATGCTGGTGATATTCAGAAACCTAAAGCAAGTATTGACATCATAGACTAACATGTTACTGTAGAGAAGCTATGCAACAATGAACCTTATCCTCCTAAACCACAGTATCTCATGATTTCTCTCTACAAACAATATGCCATAGATGTGACGTTTAGAAGGGCAGTTTTAATTTTTAGCTGTCAATCAACATTTGGATTAATAATCGATATTCTCTATTTTTGCATCCATTTGTCCTCTCACCACATGCGGGGCACACTGGATGTCTTAGTGATCGAGCAAGATGCACAATGGTAATACCTGCACGTATGGAGGCATTTAGTCTTTTCAGAGAGTTCATCTTTTTTCATGTGTGTGTTTATTGTGGGTTTGCTGCCGTAGTTCTGAAGGTTGTTTCAAACTAAAAGGTTTCCTCTGTGAATGAAATATTCTGCTGCTGTAAGGGTGCTGGTTGTTTCACAGCTGATAGTGCATCCTCTTCACAACTTATTACTCAGGCCTAGTGTTTGTTCAAAAGACAAAACATGTGTTTAAAAAAAAGGAAATTCAGCAACTCTTGGAAGACATTGGAAGTTGATAAATTAGCTTCTTTACTATATAAAACTGAAGCCAATGTGTTTCGGCCCTTGGCCTTCATCAGGGGTTTTCATGTGCAAGACTTTCCTCTTGCACAAAGAAACATATCAAGGATAGAGAGAGCTTTCACATGATTTAGCACTAGGAGAAAGGGAGAGTGAAGAGTGGGAAAATACAAGCTGCAGCGTGAAGAGATGAATTAACTCGCGAGGAAAGCATGAGGGCCTGGAGTCTGATGCTAGCAGCAAGCAACCAGGAACCAGTACAGAGAGATTTAGCACTGTGATGACAGGGGAGAATTTAGAGATACCACAGACAGCAGCATTCTGAATGATTGGATAATTGACTCAGTGATTTCAAGAGAAATTATACCTGTAAACATATGTGCTTTATCTAACAAATGATTCTTGATGTTGAAAATGAAATGTTGATGCCGGTTCAGGATCTTTTTTTCCTGTCCCAGAAATAACTGAGCAAATTGTACCAGTAGCTTGAAAGAAGGCACAAAACAAACCATTATGTCAACAACCTTAAAATAGCTTGCACTGACAAAGTGTGAAGCATTTATTTTAGAATAATTTGTTTTCTTGCCAATGGTTGTAGTAAAGTACTTTAAAAGAACAGTACCAAAAGAGGGGGTATTATCTATAACTAAAATACTGAGATAAACGATCGTCAAACCAAATCTATTCGTGTCCATCGTGTTTGAATGAAAGGTGGTATAAAATAAAAAAAACCCTGTGAAAGTCCTTGATATAAAAACGTGAGTGCCTTGACATTTCCTTCCCCAAAACATTCAGCCGGGGTCAGTGTGAAAAATACTTATCTGAAAGGTCTATGAAGCCTTAACCGAACTTCATAAAGCACGATATTTACGGAACATTTTGATGGTGTTGCAGAAAAGGCCACCAGCATTTCAGTGCCCTTTATACCCTATAACTTTATACATCTGCCCTTTAGGTCTTAAATCTCTACCTTTTACCACTTCCTCACCCTAAAAATATGACAGATGAAGAGTCCTTTATGGTTCTAGGGGTAGAACCTTTTTCCTAGTGTGTACGTAGGTGTACTGTATATGAAGTGCAAACTAATTATTATAATTATCAGCATTATGTATATGGTGTCAAACGTTTAATTTAAATGAGAATGAAGTTAAAGGATTTCTTGTTGCGTTGACTTTTACCTGTTGTATGTGGGACTTTAACAGTGGGTATCATACGTTTTCGTCCCCTTGGATTTCCTCGCATTTTGTGATGTTACAAAGCGGGATTAACGGTAATAAAAAATATAACACCAATATACCTTGATTAGATAAGTATTCACCCCCCTGTGTCAATACAAGTCAGAGACAACTTTGGCAGTGATTACAGGTGTGAGTCTTCTTGGGTTAGTCTCTAAGAGCTTGCCGTGTCTGGATTGTGCAATATTTGCCCATTATTCTTTTTTTAATTCTTCAAGCTCTGTCAAGGTATTGGGGGTCATGGCTACACAGCAATTTTGAAGTCTTGCAATAGATTTTCAGATTTGCATGTGGCCTGCAGTTGTGAGGCCGATTGGACATACTGCCAAATCCTGTAAAACGACCTTGGAGGCTGCTTATGATAGAGTAATGAACATTCAATTTCCCTGGCAACAGCTCTAGTGGACATTCCTGCAGTCAGCATGACAATTTCACACTCCCTCAAAACTAAAGACATCTTGGTATTGTGTTGTGTGACAAAAATGCACATTTTAGAGTGGTCTTTTATTACCCCCAGCACAAGGTGCACCTGTGTAATGATCATGCTGTTTAGTCAGCTTCTTGATATGCCACACCTGTCAGGATTATCTTTGCAAAGGAGAAATGCACAGTAACAGGGATGTATTTTTTTTGTGTGTATGGAACATTTCTGAGATCTTTTTTTTTCAACTCATGAAACATGGGACCAACACTTTACACGTGTAACCATGCCAGCCCAGGATTTCCACATCGGGCTTAGTTACCGCGAGATCGTCCGAGACCAGCCACCCGGACAGCTGATTTTATTTATTTATTTTATTTATTTTACCTTTATTTAACCAGGTAGGCAAGTTGAGAACAAGTTCTCATTTACAATTGCGACCTGGCCAAGATAAAGCAAAGCAGTTCGACAGATAAAACGACACAGAGTTACACATGGAGTAAAAACAAACATACAGTCAATAATGCAGTATAAACAAGTCTATATACAATGTGAGCAAATGAGGTGAGAAGGGAGGTAAAGGCAAAAAAGGCCATGATGGCAAAGTAAATACAATATAGCAAGTAAAAGACTGGAATGGTAGTTTTGCAATGGAAGAATGTGCAAAGTAGGAATAAAAATAATGGGGTGCAAAGGAGCAAAATAAATAAATAAATAAAAATTAAATACAGTTGGGAAAGAGGTAGTTGTTTGGGCTAAATTATAGGTGGGCTATGTACAGGTGCAGTAATCTGTGAGCTGCTCTGACAGTTGGTGCTTAAAGCTAGTGAGGGAGATAAGTGTTTCCAGTTTCAGAGATTTTTGTAGTTCGTTCCAGTCATTGGCAGCAGAGAACTGGAAGGAGAGGCGGCCAAAGAAAGAATTGGTTTTGGGGGTGACTAGAGAGATATACCTGCTGGAGCGTGTGCTACAGGTGGGAGATGCTATGGTGACCAGCGAGCTGAGATAAGGGGGGACTTTACCTAGCAGGGTCTTGTAGATGACATGGAGCCAGTGGGTTTGGCGACGAGTATGAAGCGAGGGCCAGCCAACGAGAGCGTACAGGTCGCAATGGTGGGTAGTATATGGGGCTTTGGTGATAAAACGGATTGCACTGTGATAGACTGCATCCAATTTGTTGAGTAGGGTATTGGAGGCTATTTTGTAAATGACATCGCCAAAGTCGAGGATTGGTAGGATGGTCAGTTTTACAAGGGTATGTTTGGCAGCATGAGTGAAGGATGCTTTGTTGCGAAATAGGAAGCCAATTCTAGATTTAACTTTGGATTGGAGATGTTTGATATGGGTCTGGAAGGAGAGTTTACAGTCTAACCAGACACCTAAGTATTTGTAGTTGTCCACGTATTCTAAGTCAGAGCCGTCCAGAGTAGTGATGTTGGACAGGCGGGTAGGTGCAGGTAGCGATCGGTTGAAGAGCATGCATTTAGTTTTACTTGTATTTAAGAGCAATTGGAGGCCACAGAAGGAGAGTTGTATGGCATTGAAGCTTGCCTGGAGGGTTGTTAACACACTGTCCAAAGAAGGGCCGGAAGTATACAGAATGGTGTCGTCTGCGTAGAGGTGGATCAGGGACTCACCAGCAGCAAGAGCGACCTCATTGATGTATACAGAGAAGAGAGTCGGTCCAAGAATTGAACCCTGTGGCACCCCCATAGAGACTGCCAGAGGTCCGGACAGCAGACCCTCCGATTTGACACACTGAACTCTATCAGAGAAGTAGTTGGTGAACCAGGCGAGGCAATCATTTGAGAAACCAAGGCTGTCGAGTCTGCCGATGAGGATATGGTGATTGACAGAGTCGAAAGCCTTGGCCAGATCAATGAATACGGCTGCACAGTAATGTTTCTTATCGATGGTGGTTAAGATATCGTTTAGGACCTTGAGCGTGGCTGAGGTGCACCCATGACCAGCTCTGAAACCAGATTGCATAGCAGAGAAGGTATGGTGAGATTCGAAATGGTCGGTAATCTGTTTGTTGACTTGGCTTTCGAAGACCTTAGAAAGGCACGGTAGGATAGATATAGGTCTGTAGCAGTTTGGGTCAAGAGTGTCCCCCCCTTTGAAGAGGGGGATGACCGCAGCTGCTTTCCAATCTTTGGGAATCTCAGACGACACGAAAGAGAGGTTGAACAGGCTAGTAATAGGGGTGGCAACAATTTCAGCAGATAATTTTAGAAAGAAAGGGTCCAGATTGTCTAGCCCGGCTGATTTGTAGGGGTCCAGATTTTGCAGCTCTTTCAGAACATCAGCTGAATGGATTTGGGAGAAGGAGAAATGGGGAAGGCTTGGGCGAGTTGCTGTTGGGGGTGCAGTGCTGTTGTCCGGGGTAGGAGTAGCCAGGTGGAAAGCATGGCCAGCCGTAGAAAAATGCTTATTGAAATTCTCAATTATGGTGGATTTATCAGTGGTGACAGTGTTTCCTATCTTCAGTGCAGTGGGCAGCTGGGAGGAGGTGTTCTTATTCTCCATGGACTTTACAGTGTCCCAGAACTTTTTTGAGTTAGTGTTGCAGGAAGCAAATTTCTGCTTGAAAAAGCTAGCCTTGGCTTTTCTAACTGCCTGTGTATAATGGTTTCTAGCTTCCCTGAACAGCTGCATATCACGGGGGCTGTTCGATGCTAATGCAGAACGCCATAGGATGTTTTTGATGATGAAACTGAGGAGTATAAATAAAGCCCTTTTGTGGGGGAAAACTCATTCTGATTCGCTGGTCATCACTCCCCAGTCACGTGAAATCCATAGCTTAGATGGGCCTAATTTATTATTTCAATTGACTGAATTCCTTATATATAACTCAGTGAAATCGTTGAAATTGTTGTATGTTGCGTTGATATTTTTGTTCAGTATAGTTGAATCTGTGCTTGAAATTCAATACTTGAATGAGGGACCTTACAGATGTTGCGGGAAAGAGGAAGGGGGAGTCAATCCCTACTATTTCACACAGAGTGAGTCCATGTCATTTATTATGTGATTTGTTAAGCCAAATTTGACTCCTGAACTACAGTGATTTAGGCTTGCCTGAACAAAGAGGGTGATCACTTTAAGGGAGAAATTATCTACTTGATGCATAAGGTTATCTGACACCGAAAGATGTACGTTTGACTCAGTGACACGTTTAATTTTTTTTATTTTTAAAACATGGATATATTGACATGATGCAATAGCTTCATTGATGCCCTGGCTTAAGAGTGTTCCACTAAAATGGCTAAACTGCATCATGAAATTGTTATCCTTCAAAGTTACGAAACAAAAGATTACATTCCCAGATGTCTTATTATATTACAGGACAGAAGCTTATGTTCTCATTCTATAAATCATTCCTTGAATAAATCACACTTGCATTTATTAGTGAGGAAAAACCCCAAAACATATTTTACCTGAGAGACTTTGCACAGCCTTCTATACTTTATACATCTCCTAATAGCTGACCATGCCGATTGCTCTTCCGCTCTTCACTGATGCTCATCACCACCATGGCACCATAACATAAGACAGGTTTGCAGAACCTGATTGGCTCTAAACATCTGCTGATAAAATAGAAATTTAATTCCCAGTGAATATCCATTAGACACGACTCACTAAAGCAGAATCTGACTGCAACGTGTCATACACAATATGTAAATCTGTCATGTCCGAATGCATCGACACTGGTGAAGAGAAATAAATACTAGCTGCGGCAGATAGATACTAGCTGCGGAATACTTTTTTGCAAGGTTCTTTGCAGACTGGTTTTCATTAGACCGTGCCTCTGATGCATTGCATCGTTATTTGGAGAGAAAAAAAAGCCACCCAGCTTAACTGGATCGAGACGGTCTTAAAAGGGACGTGTCCTGTGCCTCGCAGCTTTAAATCCTCTCTTTCCTTCCCTTAAGCACACAGGTCATTTATTCTCTCCTCCATGTAAGCATATGGCTTATACATAATGGTTTCTGGCTGATAATGATACATATTTTGTAAACGTGTAGTAAAAAAAAAAACGAAATGCTAATCAACCCAAATGGAATTTCTACATGTTGTGCCTCCGGAATGCAATTTTACAAAACCCTAGGACAACAAAATAGAACATCTGATAAAATCTGGTTTTCCGGGAAGATCCAAACGTGGTGTGGATTGGTCAGTCAAGAGTGAATTATGTATTGCTTAATCATCATTTTGTCAGAATTACACTGAAGGAGGTTGACATGGGGAGTTATGGATGGACACTAACACCCCGGTGTTAAGGCTGTAAGGATTTGGCGTTAAGCTTTATGAGGTCATTCACCCAGAAAAGAGAGAACCATGGCTAAGTTAACTAGGATGGGGAGATTTCCTGCATCACGACACAGGTCAACAAACACATAAAGATACCGCATGGATCAAGGTAGAAACTATGTGAGATGAGCTAGTTCATGTAGCCTGGAGGACAGTGCCTTTAGTGCCTTTTGTCCATCCATTCTTCAACTACCACTCACCCCTCTATGTCTCAGTCCATTTGCTTTCTCTACCTCCCTCTCCTCCTCCTCCGCTCCTCTCTGTGAACCTGCCCTAGAGCTGTCCTGTCATAGGCTATGTGGGTGAGTGGCAGTGTGGTAGATACGCTACATCTACCCAATAAAATCCATTTCCATGGTTATATCCTTGTGTAAATGTTGGAGTTGGCTGGAATCTGAATCCTACAACATCTCTTCAATGTTCCGTTACTGACAAAGGATAGGTAATACAGATCACATGGGCTTATTCTTAATTCCAACCTCTCTGTGTTAATTCCAACCTCTATAATTGTATTTATTCGTGCTCCTCCTTTCGCAGTCCCTTGCAACATAGTGGTGTGCCACAACACTGTCATGTTCCTTTTCTCTCGTGTTTCACCCAATGATATTATATCAAATACACCTTTCACGAGAGAAGGTCCCCTACTCCCCAGCCATTGTGAGACCTACCCACCTGCTATGCTTCACTCCAGTACATAGCAGCAGAGGCTCCGAGGAGGAGGAAGGACCATTCCCCTCAGAAAGTTCATAAAAATAGAAATATACTCCATTTTTTTCAGAGGATGACAGCTAGCTTCCGTCCTCCTCTGGCTATATTGACTTCAATACAAAACTTGAGTGAACTGACATGTTGTCCATACAATCATAGAATTAGGATCAGAGAACGAAGTTAGTGTGTTGTATTGGGATTGCGCTACAGAGCATTATGGGGGTTCTATGTGGTGAGACGCTTGGTGACATTGTTGGATAGTTGAGCATTTTGGGGATATTATTCAATTCAAATTAGTTTTTTCAAATTACAGGAGATGGAGGAGGTATATTATAAATTGTTTTCAGAACTTTATTTTTGTGTCCAGTTAGTGCATGCTATTTAAATTTGCCTTGCTAACTTAGCTACCAGGGAGTGTGCAGTTTTCTCTGCCAGAATGGCCAACGCTGAAGAACCCCTTATATTCTCTTGGGTACACGGAAAATGTGGGAATTCAATGCGAGGGTTGACCTCTGCCTGAGATCAGTTTCATGGAGAAGGATGAAAAGGTGAGGGCATTCAATACCAACTGGTATCAAAAGTATAGTTGGTTAACAGGGAGCCTTTCACCAAGTCGCCTGTATTGTTGGCTTTGCCTGCTTTTGGGAAAGTCTGAGCCTTGGTCGAAAGGTGGGTACAGAGACCTGAAGAACATCGATCGTTCAGTTAAACGGAAAAACAAACGCAGGGAGCAAATGCCCAAATCAGATTCAAGCTTCTGGGGAAAAAAGCTACATCGATTATGATGAAGGTCTGCGTATTCAAACTGCGCAACACAACGAGAAAGTAAGAAGAAACAGGGATGTTCTCAAACGGCTTATCAACACCACTGCGTTTTGGGGCATGGAAGATTTTGCTTTTAGAGGACACGAAGAGAAAGTTCCGCCAACAAGGGCAACTACAAGGAGCTTGCAGAGGTAATTGCACGTTACGATCATTTACCAGCTGAACATCTCAAACTTTCGACTGTATTTTCTGGGATGTCGAAAACAATTCCGAATGATTTGATCGCTTCCCTCGCATCATCCATTAAAAGTAAAAAATTAAAGAGAGGTTGACGCAGCTCATTTTCCCACGCTTACACTTTCCTCTCGTATTAATTTAGCAAAGATAACACAATCACTCAGGACAGACAAGTAAAACCTCCTGACATAAATGTTGCAGCACCCTAGGCTACACTTAAACATTAGAAATCTCACAAACAAGAATATTTTTCAGTCTGATCAACTGTATACTAATAATAAGAGCAGCTGCATACAGACTATGAACCCTCTCCATCTGGTCAGGGTAAACTAATTGGTAACGTTATGTATTTATAGTCCATTTGTGTGTCAGGAGAACATGTGAATGTGATCAAAGTTAGTTTATATTCAAAATTGGGCTGGCTAGGGTGTCTATACGTTTGTAATCTAATTATTAACTGGAATTTATCAATAAACATAGTAGTAATGACAGATGTGTTTAAATGTTTTAGAAGGCCTACATGACGCAACCATGCATAAAGCAAGCTCAGCCCTGTGAGTTCTATTGTCTATCAGTTGTTGTCTATGTGTCTGGGTAGAAGAAATCCCCCTCCTAATCTAGTCTAAATATCATTTATATGAACAAATGGTAGCTGCAGTCAGACAGGGTTTTCATCCACCTTGGGCCAGGAGTTTTTTAAAAACCATGTGACTGGTTTAACTGGTCACATCATAGTCCGTAGAAAACCTTTTTTTAAACTTTAAATGTTTTTAAAAAAATAAACAAATGATTAATCATTGTCATACCTTATTTTATTTGACCTTTATTTAACTAGGCAAGTCAGATAAGAACAAATTCTTATTTACAATAACGGCCTACCCAGATGACGCTGGGCTAATTGGGCACCTCCCTATGGGACTTCCAATCACGGCCGGTTGTGATACAGCCTGGAATCGAACTGTAGTGACTGAGATGCAGTGCCTTAGACTGCTGCGCCACTCGGGAGTCCAAAAGGGTATAGGGGTCAGAGTTTTCCTAGTTAGGTTAACATATAATGAAAAACTCCAGGCCCCAGGGGATAAAATTTGCCCCACCGCTCTGAGACCTATGGTGCCACCAGTCTGCTTGATGATGTCAGTTATCAGGTATGTGGATGATCAGGGCTTTATTCAGGAACGTTTCTTGGGCTACTTTGATGTGTCAAGTGGGCAAGATGTGCAGTCTGTGTTTGATTTGATGAATTTTGAGATGTCGGAGTTTAACATCAGAGAAACTCGTCCAAACTTATAATGGGGCAGCTGTAATGGAATGTATCTGCTATTTATATTTACAGCTAAGACCCCTCCTGTTCCCTGATTAAGAGGTGATGACTACTCCACTCCACTACCATTGTCAACTCTCTCCTGACATGAACTGAAGCCACATCCCACGTGTCCACTCATCCACTGGCACATTGTATGTTTCCCCTCCACACACTGAGAACCCCTATTCATTTTCTCTCATTACTGTATGTAGAGTCAATCACATACACAATCACATTATTACACATCAATGATTTTACTCCTTGCTTGGACTAATTCATTCGTATCTCTTTTGTCTACCTGTGTAGTGTGTTGTGTTATTGTTCTGGGTCTTCCTAGTCAAATCTTGTACTGCACTGGTCAAGCCTCTGAACACCTCAACTCATGCCTCCTACCCTCATTCAATCACTTGAATGACTGCTGTAATCCCTTTCCAACACGGTGTAAGTAGCCCTCTCATTCCCATTCCCCATAATATTGTACTATACATGTCTTTATTAAATGCTTTAGGTTCAAATAATTCGTCTTTGATGACATTTTGAAACACACTGTCGTCTCCGTGCGTTCCGCTC
Organism: Oncorhynchus kisutch; assembly: GCF_002021735.2. Taxonomy (NCBI): domain Eukaryota; kingdom Metazoa; phylum Chordata; class Actinopteri; order Salmoniformes; family Salmonidae; genus Oncorhynchus; species Oncorhynchus kisutch. Next base: position 56,609,270 of record NC_034181.2, on the reverse strand, counting down.
CTATGCCCGTGGGTCTCCCATCCTCTTCAATGTTTCAAGTCACCAGCCTCCACTGGTACATAGTATACTTTACTACCCCAGTTGTTGCACAATAACCTGTATTTCTTCAGCACAGAATTGTATGTAGTAAATGTAATACATTATTATGATTTGTGCTTTGTGTCCCTTTATTATGTACCGTAATTCATACAACAATAAAGCACACTTATTACATCAAAATCACACTACTTGAAGCTAGAGGGAAGATTTACACTAATTTAACAAAGCAGATAAGCTTGAATGCATATGAGCGAGAGAGAGAATAAGATAACGGCCCTTACTCTCAATAGACCATTAACAATTCATCTCACAAAAAACCTCAGTGTTCTGTGATAGTTCATGCATTGGAAAGATAATGATGATTCAGGGGATCATTATGAGATGGCTTTGCTGCTCCTCGTTGTGTGAGGACAATGAAAATTAATCGGGGACAATCCCTGACTAGTTCTGGTGCTCAACTTCCCCTGTAGTAGTAAGGGTAGACATTTAGTGGTGTAGCTTTAACAGCATTAATTCTTCTACCGGGAACAACGTAGCTGCAGCAAAGCCGGCTGGTGTGCGTGTTTGTTTGTTTCTAGGACAAACTCCACACCCATTTTAAAGTCCTAATGCGGTTTTCTGTCTTCATGTTTACTCTGATTTAAAAAAATGTGGCCCCAATTTAACCAAAAAAGGGGAGCATTTAGGAGCTGGGACAGAGCTGATATTTTTTTTTGCATCGATCTCTTTTTTTGTTGCAACAGTTAATTCATTTGGAGGGGATCTGAGGCTAAAAGACAGTCGAGCACTTTGTCTCCGTAGTCTTCCTATGAAATTTGGATGTTGGCCTAATTCATTATTTGCCCATTGCATGCGTTACTTCGTTACTTGAGCATGTTATGCATGCTTATACGCTTGAACTCATTAAAGATAAGATCGATAACTAAAGTAGTGAAAGTACCTGGTGTCTTTGTAGACACACCAAGTGAGGAGTTCACCCGAACATCCCCAGGCCCCACTTATGGAGTGGTGGAGTATGGGTAATGGCTTCTTTCTCCCATACCACCTCTGAGGACACCCATCATCCACCCTGCTACCCTCTCTCCTGAACGGTAGGTGCCCTCCTAGAACTGCCTCGCCAAATTGGATTAATTAAAAGCATTGCTTTGAAGTGCCAGCCTCTTATTCACAGGAGACATGGCAGGGGGGCGGAGGGGCATGCAGAAATTATAATGGGAGTGGAGAGACCATGGGTGGGGTGATAAGAGGGAGGAAAGAGAGCATCTATGGAACAGTGGGGGGAGGTGGGAAGGAAGAGGGCAAGGGAGCGAGAAGGAAAACTTGAAGAGGGAGAGCAACAGAGAAAGGGGGCAAACAAAGAGTGAGGAAATAAGTGGGAGGAGGCCTTTCTCTTCTAAAAACGTCCTACTTTGTGGCAGTATTTCCCCAGAGCACCTGGCATACAATTAAACACATCGACTCCCCTCACTGAAGCCTCTCCTCGTCAAGAACATTGAGCAGCCACTGCAGATGGGCCGCAACTCAGAGTTGGACTCCCGGGAGAAAGTTTTGGGGCTGGAAGATGGCTACTGCAACAAGACTGGTGTAACTTGAGCTTCAGCATCCAATTAGTTCCGCCACCTATCTGACTCAATATCCTGGTGATTGTGCTGGATCAGAGGCTAGTCTGTGTAGGTGCTTCAGAGGGAGTATCCATTCACAAGAGGAGCATACTGTAGTTCTGGAAGTTCTCTGCCTCCTGCACCTCAGCTAAATTCACAGTGGCAAAGGGAGGGATTGTATGGGGAATCAGACTGGCAAGGCCAGGTCCTATCCACAGTCACTTCCAACAGCACTCTCCATGGTAATTTATAAAGTTAAGTGCAATGCTTTCATCAATTTCCCAGGTCTAGTTTCCATCCATTTACACCGCTGTGTAATCCTACCAGTTGATATAGAGGCACGGCTTTGTTTGTTTTGCCGCTACCTCTTTGCACCGGTCTGAATCTTCATCTCGAGTGTAAACACATACAGCCTCAGTTGTTCAGGTGGGCCAACACTAGATAACGCTCGCCCTCTTCAAACCCCCAGGGTGTCCATGCGTCAGATCATAGTGGGACCATTTTTTGCCAGATCTGATACAGCAGAGCAGCGACTGTGAGTAATCCAACGATTCGGTTGATTTTATCTTTCCCCCTGAGTAGTTATCAAGAAAATATGAATAATTCAGCAGATTAGAAATAGTTATCCTTTTAGTTGGAGTAAAAAACAAAAAAGGGTGCAGTTTCATGATAATAAAAAATAAAAAAAATTTGAGGAGGAAATGATTCTGGAAGACATGAAAAACCCCAAGCGGGAAACAATCCTAATATTATTTTCATTTTAATTGCTCTCGTTATTTTTGCTCAATGCCTTGCTAGCCAAAAGTGAGTCTTTCTGTAGGAGGGGATGTGGGTTGTTTACCAGAAACAGTTGCCATGAATAAACCTACAAAGCTCCACAAAGATGATAAAAATAAATGGAGGAAGCAAAATACCCACAGAAAGAATGAGCTCCATCTAACGTTAGCACTAGGTCCAAGCTCTCAAGAGCAGGGAGTCAGTCTTGAAGATCCTGTGCACAGTATTCTGTACTGTGAACATGACCACCTCCAATGACAGTGCCTTGTTCAAATTTACTAAACACAAAATGTTCAGGGATTATAAACAGCTGGCAGGATATATTGCCGTAGTGCTATCAATTAATGCATGAATTATACGATACATTCTCTTGAAATTGTCATACTGTAAAATAGCACGGAGGGAGACGATGACAAAGTTTCAAACAGGTCATAACAGGTCACCATGTAAGGGGACCACTAGATGGAAGGAAAATGTATGATATCGTCTTTCACCCTGGAGAAAAAAAAAGAAAAAAAAGTATCGTTTCTTAGCTTCACATTTTTATTTGTTTATGATCAACATGTATTTTCTAGGATCTTTGGTGTTCCAACACCCCTTAGTTGCACATTGACTACTGTCATATACTGCGGTTTACCCTTTAAAAGTAGATCAAATCACAATCTCCTACAAAAAAACAGGCACACTGAAGACACTTCCTTGTTGAGTTCACGTACACTCAAGAGATCACATATTGACACACGTGAGAAAAAGACACCATTGTGAGTCAGTGAGACAGAACAAATACACTCATGACCTTTAGAATTTCCCTGAAAGTATTCATATAGGAAGCTCATTATCCTCAATTTATAAACACATTTCAGACTTAAATATATATATATATAAAAAGTCCTAAACAGATTTCATCCAAATTTCAATCATATCCAGAAGGTCACAGACATTTTTATTCTGCTGCACAAACATATGAATATCAGCTGTATGAAAAAATGACAGTGTAATGCCTTGACAACACTGAGTTTTGTGATGATCTGTGAACAGTGTAAAGCGTTAAGTAAATACGTTGAGTATGTGATGTGATTACATATTGCACAGAAAATCAAAAAACACGGGTAGTCGCAAAACGTCCTGGGCTGTGGAGAACTGAATGTGGCCATTTCTACTGTATTTACCGTAGTTCCACTATTTAACTAGGGTTCTTGATTGAGTTTTGAACTGATGCGCACGCTGGCGGATTATTGTGTGTTGGTGAACTGAGGAATAAAGAGCACAGATAGAAGGTGAAAGCCGAAACGGATGAGCTCATCTAACGCAATGCTGCATGAGCATCAAGAGTGACCAAATCCAATGCTGCTCTTTCGCTCACTGCGTTTTCCCTCCCACTTCAAACCCAGCAGGACCGGAGCCCACAGGGAGCAGCTGTTCAGCTCTCCTGCTCCACCTCACCCAACAGTCACCCATGAAGCCACTGTAAGCTCCTGTCTTCTGATTTAGAACACATCCTTTCCCCCATTAGCCCTCTTGACCAACAGGACACTAGAATACAGTCCATCATATCCTCTTCAAATACAATAGAAAACAGGTTAAAGAAAACAGTACATTCCACCCGTACAAAAACAAAACAAATAAGAAAAACGCGAGATGTGTGCTCAAAAAAAGAAATAAAAAACGTGGGAAACAAAAGTGTCAGGCTGTCTGCTCCAGTTTCCCAAGGGGGGGGGGTCTTTTCAGGAGCAGAGCCTGACAGATCTGGGTTAGCCTGAACCATTCTGATGCCTGGTTTGTCTGTCGCAAACACTTTCCCGTTACACCCTTTTCTACTACCCAGATCACTCTGATATCCAACCCAAGAACTGTAAATGAGAATCCGGTCTTCCTGCTCTTTCCAAGGGTCGATGGTTAGAAATCGTTGTAAACAGATGATTTATGTATAAAATCAGAATGGTATTGTCCCTCATGGATCATACGCTAACATTAAACAAATTAATGCTGGAATAACAAGCATATATTTGTCCAAATCTAATTTCACTCTGACGCTATGAGAGGTAATCTAGTATTTCCCATAACCTTACAGGAGTCATTACAAGCCATAATGGGATCAATTATTATTATTATTTTTTTACCTTTAACTAGGCAAGTCAGTTAAGAACAAATTCTTATTTTCAATGACGGCCTAGGAACAGTGGGTTAACTGCCTGTTCAGGGGCCGAACGACATATTTGTACCTTGTCAGCTCGGGGGTTTGAACTTGCAACCTTCCGGTTACTAGTCCAACGCTCTAACCACTAGGCTACCCTGCCGCCCCATTGAGGACAAATTCAAATGAAGATCGGCACAGTACAAGTGAGTGGTCAGTCATAGAGTATCGGAAAACACTGGGAAGACAATTTCACAATCGGATAAACGAATGAACAAAATATATTTATCGCTTTGACAATCTTCCTGAAGTTGTTTGTCGTCAGATCAGCATATGAACCGACAAATGGTGCATTGCTCTCCTAGAAGTGATCTGAACAACAGAGATAGACAGTGCTGCTGCAGGGTCACATGACTAATGCAACTCTGGTTAAATTTATATGAAAAAAAGATTATGATCAACCTTACGTTATTGCTTCAGTTGGCATATCTTCTATAACCATCATCTTTCTAAAACATAAATAAACCCAACAGATACAATCACAATATACACAATACATAGAGAGACAGATATAAGCAGTGCAAGTTGGCTGGACCAACAGTGGCTGAGAGACAAAAACCTGTTCATAATGCGTAACTTTTCACATCCAAATATCAAAAAAGTAACCCATTCACCATGGAGCTGAATTCATTAATTCAACACAGTTTCTTTCACTGTCACAACTGACCACCTTGATAGGAAAAACAAGAAATAAAATGTATTCTTTTTTGCAGATTACTGTTTAAAACCAGTTTTAAAAAGGACTAAGAACTGACCAAGCCGTTTGAAGCACACAAAGTCCATTCAACCTAGAGAGCTTTGCCGCTAATGGTGACTCGGAATGCTATCAGCACCACCGCCCCGTGCACCTCCAACTGCCTCTCTGTTACAACGACACAACCCCCAAGGCACCGGGGCGGCTCGTGGGAAGCAAACAGGCCATTTTTAAAGAGAGCCTTCTGGATGCATCTCCTTTTCAAATTCCATTTAGCCTTAAAACTGGGCTCAACATACCACAGTGGACCTAGAGAAGGAATCCTACTGTATAAAAGACAACCATCACAAAACATGGGCTGACCGTTTTAAATCGTAGAAGAGGATACACTATTATCGAAATGCTTCACTTCAAATACTTGGCACAGCATTTAGGTGTTTCAAAACGCGTTTTGAAGTTACAAGGCTGCGGATCTAGGGCTCATGATCTTACATGCCAGTAGTACATGTGTACTGTACCCTGTTATTATTACATCAACCTTTGAAATACATAAGTCATGCTGTTTGTTTTCTTTTCCCGGGTACGGATTAGCCATTGTCACACACATACCCGACTGCACACTGTACACTAGATACAGGCATCACACTGGGGAGAAAAGAGTAATGGTATTATCTGGCCACTGTCTGGGAGCAAAGTCTTGTAATGCTACTAGGTTCGGCTTAACGAAGGATCTGCAATATTTGTCAAAGGATCGCAATATTTGTCATCAACTATATGGTCGAGCTATTGTGACGCACTATTTGAACTTTACAAATCAAAACCGCGCAGCTTAATCAGTAAGGCAGTATCAATATGTTGAAAAGAAGTCTAAATGAGAAGGAGGTTATGATATCATAAATAAGCAACAACAACAAAAAAGGAGTCGGGATCTATTTTGTCATTAACAGCGCACAGCGATAATATCGAATATCGCCCATATTTGGAGTAGCATATTGTGGAATTGGTCTCCCTAAATATTGCCCAACCCTAAATTCTACTTTGTAATGTAATGCTGCTCTCCTATGTAGTACAAGAGATTCAACGTTATCTTGGGTCAACTACATCTTTGCGAACCACTAATCAACCATGACGACTATAAAGGAAGAATGAAACGTTTTGCAACCACAAAGGGTGACATAGAACATCCTCTCTCTCTCACACAATAAAATATAATTCATAGACATAGGTTCATAGGTTCACAATCAAATTGTACCAATGTGATTGGTTAATAAAATGTGCTTCTACTCAGCATATCAGCTTCTTGCTAATAGTGATCAAGAAAAAAGTTGCAATTTGATCATGGAATTTGGTCCTAGATGGCCTTTGAAAACCACCGATCTGAACCCTGATTGTAAAAGAGTCACTCATGTCCACCTCCCTCCGATCGAATGGTCAAACTGTAGCTTTGGATTCCTGCACTCAATTGGGCAATGACACAAGTCTCAAACTGAAGTCAGGGCATGGAAAATAACACCACATCCAAGGAAGAGACCAAGCCTAATCCTAGGTTGAAGATAGGTCTCATCCAGCCTACTTTTGGATAGAAATCAGGACATGCAATGGAGGAGTAGGATGAAGTTTTAAGTGCCTCATTTCATTGTTGGGATTGGAAGCCTCCAGAAAAACCAGTAGTCAATGTAATAAGGCTAGAGGAAGGAGAGTCTTCTAGGTAGAGATCAGATGGATATGGAAAGCACATGACCATCTATTGACTGTAGGGGTCTCCATGGTAACTGGCACTGTAGCTGTTGTCGAGAGGGGAGACAACAGGGGACAGGGTTGAAGAAGAGGAGGAAGCAGAGGGGGAGTGTAGATCTAGATCATCGACAAGTCCCACACCCTCAAACGCATCGTCTGTGTCCATAGGGGTCCCATCGGCCCCCTCCTCCACCCCAATGGGACCCTGAGGGCTGAGATGAAAAGAGACTGATGTACTGGAAGGGGAGAGGTGCTACTGTCCTGCTATGGGCCCCACAGAGGGCTCTAACAGGAATGCTGAGCTCTCACCCAGCTACATGCTCTGGTGGGTCAGAATACGGGTGGTGGGCTCTGTGAACGACAGAGTTCCCCGGTGGGGCGGAGAGAGGGACGTCCAACCATCACCACCACCCTGACCCCTGCCCTGGGCGCCTCTGTCCCCACCCGGTACCTCTGTCCCAGTCTGGGAGCCGCGGTGGATGACGATGATGCTGTTACCGAAGCTGCCCATGGTGGTGCTCTGCTCCCTCTGGACCACGGCCATCATACCACCCTCAGCGATCAGCCGGCGGAGCTGAGAAACGGCGTCCTCCCCACTGCCCTGGTCTTGAGATTCCCATGGGCGGGGAGGGGGAGGAGGAGGAAAAGACATGGAGAGCTTGGTAACACATACAGTAGAAACAGTCACATTCATTTCCTCAATGTTGGATTCACTTCATTACTGAAGCAAAAACATGTTGGTTCGCAATGTTCTACTCGCTCAACATGTTGTTTGCACCTAACTACACACACATGAACAACAAACAATTTCCACTTTTTACACAGATGCATGTCCTCTGCTTGGCGGTTGAGAAACTGCCTCCATAACTGTAACCAGACAGTATAAACTATTTGAGGGAAGGTGGAAGTGGCAGGCATGACGTGATGGAGGTGGGCCTCTTCTCTGTGATTTGGCACGGAGCGGTGATATCCGCGCTAGCCGTAGCGCTAGCTCTAATGATGGCCACGTTCCCTGACAGGGGAAAAATATAGGTAATTAGAAGGCTGGCTAATGTCTTAGTGTCCAACTAGCCTGGCTAAATCCACTCCTAAAACAGCGTTACCAGTCTGCTCTAGCATCTAGCCCCTACAGTAATACCACATACAGTAATCATATTAGTCGGGCAGCTGCTGTTGGTGCAGAGTTCAACTTATCCCAATACCCTATTGAAAGGAAATCAAAGATTATTTACCGAGCCTAAAAAATATATTAAGCAACATCTCGGAGGAAGTGCAGCCAAATAAATGTTTGAAACTAGACAGCCGTGTACTGTAACATCAGTGGAGTATGAATAGAGTGAGACATGATGCAACTCAAGTGTTACGCCTATCTGTCAAGCACACATGGATATTTGGCTTTGCCACAACGTGATTGGCTGTTCATACCCATGAATTAAAAAAATATATATTCCTCTACAGGCAAAAAAAAAACTGTATATGAAGATTACTGAGCGAACGTCGGCAGCCTAAATGTTTTGCAATCGCACTTAATGTGATGCGGGGAATGAAAATGAGAGAGTGAGTCGGATGCCTCTAGCGATGCATGGAGAAGACAGACTGACAGATCAGAGTACTGGGTGTTATCTGTCAGTCACGGACTCTCCCGGGACTCTGCAAAGAAATTCATATTGAAATCTGTGTCAAAAACAAAGCCACAGTCAGAAGCACACAAGTGCAGTACCATAAGGTGGAAACACGGCAACTTTAGCATCCAAAACTTCAGGCTTTCAGGATATGAACATAGTCCTTAAAAAATATATATATTATTGTACTTATGGCTGTCCCTTCTACTGAAAACAGGAGGCATCTGCATTGTTGTTTTTGTCAGGCGCTTAAATAGTTGGGAGAATGTGTGAATTTGGAAGAGTGAACACAGGCTGTATGTTTTTGTTCTTCATTTGAATTGGGCTCCAAGCAACCATAAAGTTTATGAACAATGGTATTGTACCGTTATCTGCAGAATTACATTGGGTGTGCCAACAGGACAGTGGCCCTGGCAGTGCCCTAATTCGTATGAATGAGGCTACAACTGTAAATTGGAAGAACATTCAAAAGAGCTACTGTTTACTATGTACAATATTATTTTTCACACCGTGTTTGCTGGCAAGTCACATCCATGCCACAGTTTATGGCTACTGTATTCACTACGCACATTACAATCATTTGTGGTCTATAGATCATATTCCTTAGAGTGTAAGAAATGTGTGAGCGTCGACAACTGGGCTGTAATAATCCCAGCCGTAATAATGCTCTGTTGCCCCTACAAGGGGGAGGCCATTAACGGGTTTAATGAAGGGGAGAACATGAGGGAGGAAGAGGGAGGCCTCCTCCCTCCGTTTCCTCAGTCCCAGAGATAAGGAGACAGTGAGTACTGGCAATCTTCTCAGACAAGGACCAAACGTATTTATCACAGCCAACCCCCCCTGTTGACTGACTGGTCTTGCTAATGATGTGGTGGTAGAACGGTGTTGAGATCATAGATAAAGAACTGAGATGACCTCGTGTGTGTTTTCTCTGACTCACCTGGAGCTACATTATGTCTCCTTTATGTCTCCTATTTGGCAGCTGTTTTGCTCTCAGGCAAAGATTGTCTTGACTTTTAACACTATTTTGTGGCATATAATGACCCCACAAATGCCACTCAAATTGAGATAAGATTGTATTTACACTGAGAATCAGGTGTGAGGAGGAGGACTGGATGGGGTTACCTGGGTTAGCCAAGGTGGTGCTGGCCTCTGAGGAGGCCTCGGCTGACAGAGACGGTGGCGTCTCTGTGCTGCTGCCTGGATGAAGGTCCCTTACGTGTCCACCAACTCGGGGAGGAAGGAAATAAATGCAGCACATGTTGAGACCTTGTTCGCTGGGAGAGAATGTACATTTACCTTTCGTTTTATACGGTTTAGAAAACATGCGTGCCTTGGTGACGCCGACAGAATCTTGTGTTCGACATGTAAGAGGAAAACTACATCCGGTCAGATTACAACCGTTTACCCAGGTAAACATTCAAACTCATTCAAATCCTCCAAAAACAAGCTCATTGTGAAGGGAATTCTTCAAGGTGATCTGCACCAAAGAGTAAATAGGTCAAGGAGATGGATCTGTACTGAGTGTAGTACCCCGTACAATGATATATTTGTAGAAATATAGACTTACTCCGACTGAGAAACCTGTGCTGTGTTTAACCATATCCCTGAAACATGTTTCCTAAAGAAATGTGTAGTCTCAGGGAGGGGGAGAGGAATCGGATTAGTGCAGTATTTTGTTGCTCCATCTGCGAGGTGGAGAGATGAAAGCCTGCATTGGGCGACTGCCGTCTGCCGATGAGGAGAGCGGGTGAGGATAGTAACATTTTAAGTCTCTCGTATGCAAAACTGGACTAGGAACAGTTTCTCCTATACATGTTCTCTCATACCTCCAAAATCGTGGATATCTGATTGTGACATCAAAGGTGAATATTGCTGTGACTATTTTCACCTCCAGATCCAATCAAACCAGAGACTGACAAGGCTAGGGGATTATACCGAAACTCGCATGGCATCAGGGAATTGGATATAAGACCTGCCAGTGGGTGGCATTCTGACTGTTCGACACCACAAGGCCAGAGGCTGCGTGAGTAGCACTCTCAATGTCAGTCACCTGTTCACCTGCTAACTGAACTGCAGAACCTTTTTAGAGTGGACGTTTTCCCACAGTATAAACTTGACAGGTACAAATGCATTTAGGTTTTCACCTTAGAAGGGATGACAGGATGTTTTCAGTGATGGATTCCACCCATATACCTTAACGACGCCTCCTCTTAATAAGTAGATGACAGACGAGCCTTGGTTGGTTTACCACAAAGAAAAAAAATTATGTTCAGTACAAAAACTATATGGTGACGTTTCAGACCTAAGATGATCCTCATTCAAACCATTAACCCATAGTTCAGTAAAAAAAAAAAGTTAACTTTAGATTTGAAAGATCATTTCTCCCTCACCCCACACATATACGGTATAACCTGTGTAATTACACGCTTTTCAATCAAACTGAAAGTTTCCAGTCATTAAACTGGAGGGGTTTCTTGACGACCCAGATAGTAAATGGTAAGTCCTGGGTGTCCTCAATTGCTACTGTTGATTAGTCAAATATCCTCAGTCTATTCTCCATATCCCCATCGAACAGCGGGAGGCGCCATTTAAATCCTCTTCGGTGGAGTAAGAGAGCGCCTGCTTTATTGCTCTGCCCTGTATCATCTCCCAAGCGTGACCCCAAAAACACAGAAGGTGTTGAGGGAACGTTTCCTCCGTACCCACACGGCCTCTATTGGCACATCAGAGGACCAGCGCTGAGCATTTCCTGTAGTCTCTCCGACTCTCCCGCTCTCTCTCAGTGGGATAAATTATCATTTGGCCTCATAATGCAACTCAGGCACTTTAGCTTCATCGCTGTCCTGACAAATTGATTGCGTCTGATTTACCTGATCGGTGGGGCTATTAGGGCTCTCCGAAGTGTGTCGCTGCCTTAATGAAAGCAGGTGGGAAGTGTCACCTTGTGTTTAATACTCTCCTCTGCACAAAACACAGGATGTCAGAATGGCTGGAGGGGACTCGACTCAAACGGAATCTTGGCTAAAGTCACTTTGCCAGGTGGGTGTAACAGAGATGCTGGTTGGTTTCTTTCTTGGAGATCATTCGGGAATACGATAAATCAGAGCTACTTAACTAAAATGACATATTAGGCCTTGCACAAAAGTGAAAGTAAGACGCTGGGCAAGAGTCGTGCCGAGTGTTCTTTGAGCCAGCTATTCTGCCAAGGCATAAATAGGGTAGGTGTGTAATGATTCTTATTATCATAAAATGCGATCATCCTCTCACAACAGTGCTGCTAATCCATTTCAAATGAACATGTCGAGCAATGTTTGAATACAACCTGCTGAACAAGAGTTGGGCCTGAGGAGTGTGCTGTTCAATGCGATGTGCGGAGGCGTGTTCCCAATGCCTGCTCTATCCAACAGCAACACTCCATCAGACATGCACTGGAGAGAGCTGCTAAAGAGTCACTTAAGGCATCACAGCCGTGGAGATGCTGATTGGTCAAACCAGCCAGCGCACAGTATGTGGATGGATGACTCAGATCCGAATGATACGTAAATATAATTTCCCTTTGCACCAGGCCCATTGGGACTATTTTGACCTACAGTCAATTTGCACACACCAGTAATATTATGATGAATAAATTCAGGTTTTAATCATTAAAAACCTTTTCTTTGTGATGAGTAATATTGTACCTCCATAATTTGCATACAATACCTCCATCTACCACTGAAAACTCCTTGGATGATATATATCAGATAATATGAAACCTAACTTCAGGTTTGGGTAAAGAAGTAGGTATCATGTAAGATTCTCTTACAGCGTTTCACCTCCAGCGTTTCTTATATAAGAGGGAATCAAGTCTTTTTTTATGGGAAGGAAAACACTCCACTTCAAGAAATAGGCCCATTTCCACTGGAGAGTAGCGGCGTCTGAGCAGTCAACTTTTGAAGGGCGGCGGGTCGGAGTCAAAACAATCAACCTTAATTACCGCCGAACTCCTGAACACCTGTCAAGAGAATCCTCTCGTAGCTCAACCTGCATGACGAGGACCATGGCAGAATGAACAGACACGGTCAGAACTGGTTCCAAGTGAGGTACAGTTTGTACACTCCTACATACAGCACAGTGGCTCTCTATCTCCTTGCTATGCTAGATAACCATTATACCAGTCATCGGTACATTAACAACAATAGGGGAGTAGAAACAGAGATAAATGATAAGTGCCGGATACGATTGGACGAAAGGTGAAAGGCCCTTGATCGCAAAGGCTTGGCATGAGAGCTTGCTTTCGATTCCTCGCCAGGTGTTTGTTTCAGTCATTCATTTGTAATGAGTATAATGGGAGGTGTGGTAATGCTCTCACAACGTAATGCCTCGTGTACAACATTCCAGCCGAGCCAAAATGGACTGTGGTGCTCTGTTTGTGGATACGGACTCTTATGGAATTGAGTCTAAAACCCCTATAGTAGTACCTTAAAAAGGCCCAGACACACAAAAGTAGACCATGCAGGTCTCATTTTCTCTGATTGCGCTCACTTTCCCAGATGTGCCACTGGGAAACATAAAGACACAGTCATGAAAATTATATTTCAGTGCCCCAAGAGATACATGTTTTGGATGAGACCCAATATCACGACATCTATTTCTGTGATCTGTTACTAAGACAGTTAATGCAGAGATATCGGGTAATTGGTATTGCTATATTACCACTGGGACAACAAGTAATGGTCCACTTCACCTGACTTTGGAACCAAGGGCAATTCAGAGGTTAGTCTTAAAGGGCAATTTCACTTATTTTTAAATATTAATTTTTTACTTCACATTGATTATGTCCAAGCACCACCTCAACATCAACATATGTGAAAATTGCACCTTTCTGTTTTGTAGTAAAAAAAGAGAGGAAGTATAAGTATTTCCAAATGACATCATTGATGTGCATCATGTGATTTTAACCAATTATGAGTAGGCATTGCCTACTAATTGGTTGATGATGTCATTGGAAAGACACGGTATATTCCTCTATCTTTTTTTACCACAAAATATAGAAACACAGCATTTTCACATACAGTATGGTGATGTTGGGGTGGTGCTGAAGATGACGAATAGGAAGTTGAAAAATTGTGAAATGTACCTTTAATTAACTAAATAAGTATTTGCTTCCTGTAGCCAGGTTCTGTATAAGCCTTGAGTGCATGCCTTTGAGGTCTTTGTTCTGCTCTGTATGGAATGAGGTCAAGGAGGTTGTTAAGACTGATTGCAATTAGGTTAAGTCTTAAATGCCAAATAAAAAGGATTCTATAAAAAGTGAATTCAATTATGATGCTACTAATTTGCCAGGTTGTATTTCCTGACAGCAACGAGGAACAAATTCCCCATTCATGAAGAAACACAGCCATTGTAGAAATGCACTGAAACAGAACAGCAGAAAGTGTTGTGCAGTAAAACGGAAACCTAGTTGTGAATTCAGTGATGGGGTGATCATTACCATCACCGACTATCCAAAGAGGGTCGCTAGCTGATATGATTAATCACAAGACCAGAATGGTGATTTACACAGTTCACTTGCTCAATTAATGACACATTTATGCTTGAAGGGAGCGTTGGGCTCTCTGCGTATATATTGCATATTGTGACTTACCTGTTATGACAGCACATAGTCGAACAGCTCAGTATTATGAAAACGATATACAGTGCCTTCGGAAAGTATTCAGACCCCTTGACTTTTTCCACATTTTGTTAAGATTCCAGCCTTATTCTAAAATGTATTAAATTGTTTTCCCCCTCATCAATCTACACACAATACCAACAAAGCAAAAACAAGTTCAGATTTTGATTGATTTAAAAATAAAAAAGGGAAATATCACATTTACATAAGTATTGGATGGTGAACCTTCGCCCCAGTCTGAGGTCCTGAGCGCTCTGGAGCAGATTTTCATCAAGGATCTCTCTGTACTTTGATCCGTTCATATTTGCCTCCTGACTAGTCTCCCAGTCCCTGCTGCTGAAAAACATCCCCATAGCACGATGCTGCCACCACCATGCTTCACCGTAGGGATGGTGCCAGGTTGCCTCCAGATGTGACGCTTGGCATTCATGCCAAAGAGTTAAATTTCCTCCAGATTCAATCTTGGTTTCCTCAGACCAGAGAATTTTGTTTCTCATGGTCTCAGAGTCTTTAGGTGCCTTTTGGCAAACTCCAAGTGGGCTGTCATGTGCCTTTTCCTGAGGAGTGGCTTCCGTCTAGCCACTCTACCATAAAGACCTGATTAGTGGAGTGCTGCAGAGATGTTTGTCCATCTCCACAGAGGAACTCGGGAGCTCTGTTAGAGTGACCTTCGGGTTCTTGGTCACCTGTCTGACCCTTCTCTCTCGATTGCTCAGTTTGGCCGGGCAGCCAAAGTCTTGGTGGTCTTGGTGGCATTTGAAAAACCTGTTTTCACTGTCATTATGGGGTATTGTGTGTAGATTGACGAGGATTTGTATTCATTTAATCAATTTTTAATCAAAGTCTATAACGTAACAAAATGTGGAAAAAGTCAAAGGGTCTGAATTACTTTCCAATGTCATTGTAGATCTAGTAGACAGGGTAAATGCTGGAGGGACTGGGGGAGAGAGACATGGGTATAGATATAGGTAGACCTACTGTCTGTTGCTTCGGAGGCCTGGAATGTGCTGGGAACCTGTGGATCTCGGTCGGTCTGTGTGTCGGCATTCTGAAGCTGTGGGATGACTGTCTGTGTGCCTTGTGATGTCACAACGGGGGTAGGGTGACGGGGCTGGAGACCGATGGCGTTCATAAGCCCCATGTCCCTTTCAGACCTCAAGGGGGCCCTGCTGCTCCTGCAAAACACAGCCACATGGCCAACGCTGATAAAGGCCATATGGATGTAAGTGTGTGTATGACACTTGAGTCTTGGCATTGCATTTAGTTGAAAAACAACTTACTGTGCTGCCTTTACCTTTGACAGACGTGTAAGCACAGTTCAGAGAACGCCTGCTAGACAGAAGACTTACTACATATCTCCATTGAAGAAAGTAAAAAAAACTCTACTTGCCCCCCCCCCCCCCTTCTCTGAAAGCCACATATACCTAACTATTGTTCACACACACACACCATCCTCAAAGGCCTGCCCCAGCCAATTCTCACCCTGGTCGCTCTCCGTCGCGGCTCCCACCAGTACCACCGCCTCGATTGTTGTTGACAGCAAATACGGGCTCACTATGCTCAGCGGGGCCGTCTCCGTCTAACTGGGCATCTCTGGAGGGGAGAGACGAAGGAGAGAGAAAGAAGATCAAAAAGAGAGGGCGAGAAAGAAACAAAGAAAAGGAAAGAGAGAGGGACATTGTACAATGAGTCAGTGCTATCATGTCATCATTAATGTTTTATAATTCGGTCATATTTGTATGTTAAATCAGAGAACTAAAAAATGTTCAGTACCAATGTCCCACTTGTCATGTCAGACCTATACAGCAGGATATGCTAAAGCTTTCAATAAGTTACAGTATTTCAAGCAAAAAAGGATGTATTGTACATCATAAAACAAAATGTTTTGCTAGACAGAATGAGCAGTCCATACATAACCAACAAGCAAATCCCTCACAATGGTCCCCAGCATTAAGATGAAAAATCTTTAGTGCTGCTTCATTGCATCATAGCTCAGAATGACACAACATTGACTGAGGCAGGTTGTCAGACCTGGATGCATCCACAACTGTGATTTCATCGGATAAAAATAAATTCAGGGCAAGCACTCCAGCCATCTTCCGTGTAGAGTATAAATAAAACGTACATAATTTTACCTTGCAGTGAAACAGTTGAGATCGTTTTCATAATACTGCACTGGTCTGAGAATCTGACCAATAAGTGTCTGTTCCATTGGTGTTGAGGCATAGAATGTGGTGTTGAACCATAAAATAACCTTAAGTTCTTCAATTCACATTTAAAACATTCCTGTCGAGTAGGATTGGATTAAATCTTTAAACAGAGACGGAATGGCACTGGAGTTCACCTAGAGGCAGCCTTGGTATTTTAATCCTGCAAAATGATCCATAATTATTTCTTAAGTGGGGGCGGCCTAGTGGTTAGAGCGTTGGGCCAGTAACCAAAAGGTTGCTAGATTGAATCACCGAGCTGACAAGTAAAAAATCTGTCGTTCTGCCCCTGAACAAGACAGCTAACCCAATCATTGTAAATAAGAATTTGTTCTTAACTGAGTTTCCTAGTTAAAAAAAAGGTTAAATATTTTTTTTTTATTAAAAAGTGTTTTTTAAGCGCATTGTTTTTATCAAAGTTTCGTTTTTTGACAGCTTATCAAGTATAGAACATAAGAATTTTTCGCTTTTTAAATCATCAACGTTAAATTAGTTAGCATATTTGGCTACTTCTCCAATCAACTAGCAAATTGTTTGGATTCAAATACCAGCAGAGCTAGAACTTTCTAGCTCCTCATCTCCTGGACCAAAGGCTGGATGAAAAGACTCTGAAATGGCAGAAAACTTTCCTCAGAGGTTTTGAACAGATTAAAACAACCCTGCGTAAGGACCTTAAGAAAAGCCTCTCGATACGGGCTCCTACGGAAAACATGGTGAGGACGACGAGGCGGTAGGAGACTAATTAACAAACCAAAGTCTATTGTATGCACTAACAATGAGAGTACCGGAGTTAGGTGATCACGGGCCTGGCCATTTCTGCAGGGTGACCCAAATTACGTCACCCACTCCAAGCCAATAAAGTCCATACAGAGAGCAGTGAACCAACCAAAATGTAATGAACGTTTTTTCCACCAATGCCTTCACACGTCGTGCACTCTACAATCTTCAAGGCTTAACAAGTCATCTCTTTTGTATGAGTTCATGTCAGAGAATGATTTTGACCTGATCTGCCTCATTGAAAAAGGGCACAAAGAGGGGGACTATTAGCATCTAGATGCGGCAGCTCCGCCTGGATATAAATACATTGAGTTTTGTGAACTATTAACCTCTGTACGATAAACCCTCTTCAACATTGTAATTTTGGGTGACTAACATCCATGCTGACTCACCAAAATGCTCTATGACTGCTGACTTCCTTAACATGCTGGACTGCCTAAACCATGTGCAACATGTAAATGTTCCCCAACCACAATCGTCGACACACAATACATTATCACTGGAGATGTCCCTGCCTCTAACTTGGATGTCCTTGAACTTGGGTGTATCTGACCACAAGCCTGTGACATGGTCTGACTGCTCCCATTCCGCTCCAACGCCAAAAGGGGGCCTTTCAATTCTGCCACCGTCGGAAACTTAAACACACCCCTCTTCCTGGAACACATCTAGCCCAACTTTGAGTCTGACTGCAGTGAGCTGGCCCTCGACGACATGGTCAACCTGTATAACAGCACTATGGGTAATACCCTGAACATCACTGCTCCCGAAAAAACACGAAAGTAACCTTCCAACACTCTTCAACCCGGTTCAACGATGAACCGCACAGAATGAAGACTCATGGCCGTAAGCTTCAGAGGCATTGGAGGAAGGACGGCTTCACATTCCATCTACTGGCCTACAAAGACCACCACGCAAAGAAGCTATTCTGCTGCCCTAAAAGCAGCACGATCAGCCTTCTACTCCACCATGATTGACAACAACAAAAGCTAACCTCAGAATCCTCTTTCTCAACCATCAACCACCTTCTCAAGCCTGCAAACTCATCTGAGCAGTGCAATCAGAACTTTTAAAGCGGGCCTTAAAACACGTTTCTTCTGACTGTCTTTCTTATAGTCCTAACCTGGGAAGTCCTTTTAGCACCTAGCCTAATACTGCCATTTCCTGCCTTGATTCTAAATGTATGATGTTTTTAGTGTATATATATTTTGCCTATGTAGAGTTATGAGACGTCACAGTAGGTGACTAGTTAAATAAAATAAAAAATGTAAATTCAAAGCGCTATACAAATTAAATGTATTATTATTATTACTACTATAAGAAATTCTCCAGTTCTCTTGTATACTTTTTATGCAGTACTGAAAGTAGTGCTGACGAGCTAAAAGTGGTCCCAATAATTGCATACAACGTTATACATGTGCAGATATCTGCACCACGTCATTGCTCTCTCTTGCTCTGCTGTGTGTGAATCTTGCTAGCTGCCACTCAAATGGCAAGGGGCTGAAGCTCATTGGCTATAACTGTAATTGCTAGGGGGCTGGGCCGCGTGAGGGGAATTTAGGGGAAAAGGGCGCAGCACAGCTTCCAGAAAAAATTGGGATTTTATAGCTAATTTAGTTAACAGTAATTCTGCTCATAGATTATGCATGTATGAACTAAACATTCAGCCCTAAATGGGAGGTTAAAAAAATATGTATTAATCGCCATAGTTACAGAGCATGTCTTTAAGTCACACCCAAATAGTATTGTGGCCTGAGTGTTGGGAGAATGCAAGCCCTCCATAAAGCCTGGTTATATTGAATAGCTAGAGATAGTCAAGCAGTTGGTTACTGGGAAGACAGCACCATTTAAATGCATCAGCTGTATCTTATTAGACAGATTAATAAACTGCATCTTATTAGACAGATTAATAAACTGCATCTTATTAGAATGATTAATAAAATGCATCTTATTAGAACGATTAATAAACTGCATCTTATTAGAATAATTAATCAACTGCATCTTATTAGCTGGAAATGAGCAAAATAATTTTCCATGTTCCATTAATCCCCAACTCCATCTTATTAGAAGGATTAATACATTGCATCTTATTAGAAGGATTAATAAACTGCATCTTATTAGCTGGAAATGAGCAAAATAATTTTCCATGTTCCATTAACCCCAGCTGCATTTTATTAGAAGGATTAATAAATTGCATCTTATTAGAAGGAAACGGGCAAAATAAGTTTCCATGTTCCATTAATCCCCAACTGCCTTTTATTAGAAGGATTAATAAGCTGCATCTTATTAGAAGGATAGGAGCTAAATAAGTTTCCATGTTCCATTCATCTCAAGCTGCATTTTATTCGAAGGATTAATGAACTGCATTTTATTAGAAGGAAACGAGTGTTCCATTAATCCCCAGTATCAGTGGACAAGCAGCAGAGTCAGCGAATCAGCAGCCTGTGAGAGACACTGATAAGTCATGTACACTTAACGACCCTTCCGCTACAACCGTTAATTAAAATAAGTATGAGACAGGGAAATTAAATACTTGATAAGAAACTGAGCAAAGGCTCTTTTTGGGGTAGTTACCATGGATCTAGGAAAACTGCTGGCAGGCATCAAATTGGGAAGATCGAGCACAAAAGTGGATATCTCATATAGACTGTTCTTTCTCATGCCGGGAGGTAGATAAACAGTATGTGTATATTTCCAAAGACCATATTCTGGTGTGTAAACAGTGCAGTTGATGGACTGAAAGAAAAAATGGATGAGAGAGAGAGAGGGAGAAAGAGGGGATATTCTATTCACTCACTCCCCTCAGGCAAAAAATAATATATCTGAGAGACAAATTGAGTGCATGACACTTAAAATCGCTGGAACGACAGCCCCTGACATGCTACTGCTTTCAAACATGTCAAATTGTCTGCTTTACAACAAGCACACCAGGCAGTCGAAGAGACCTGCCCAAATCCCCAAAGGAGGAAGACAATCTGTGTCTTCTCTTATTTGCATAAAACCGGAGGGGGGGTTATTATCTTAAGATATAACATTGAGCTCTGCAAATATCACCAGAATGATTCAACATTAGACACATGCATATGTTATTTTGACATAAGCTTGGACAGGCCCAACTCAAACCTGTGTCTGAGCCAGTAATTGGGTATGGGCATTGTTTGCTTATTCATAATTGTCTTGGATAATATGTAGCAGATGAGGTTCATTAGCAAGCACAGTACGACGTCCAGCTATAGTGAGTGCAGTTTTGCTAGAATCTCCTTTAACACACTTAGAACAAGACTAAGACCTGGAATAGAGAAACGTTTGGACAGAGCTGAAGCCTCAACTGTTTTGCCAATGGTCTTAAAATGCCTCCATAAAAAGGAATAATGAGAGCTTTTCCTCAGGGCTCCTTTACCTAGCAGTCTCTGGGTGACTGGCCTGTTCTCCTCCAGCTGTTCCAAACTCCGGCGGGCACAGATCCACGCCACTGCTCCACCTCACGACAGTTAAGAGGCATTTATGGGATACCAGTATGTGATGATGATGGATGGATGACAATGATGATACACATTAAGTACTATAGAGAGAAGGTGCTGGATATCATGAGTGTGCATCTGGTTTTATACAAGTCCCTACATTTTCTGCTTCAAATGTAAGAAAGCCACTGTGCAAAGTGAGAAGCAGGAGCGGGATAATCAAGTTGAGGATAGATTTCCTGAGGTACCGGTACATGTGAAACCCTGGTTCCAGCCGGACAACAAATCAAAGTCTGCATTTAACCTGATGTAGATCCTGTACTAACTAACTGCACCATTAAGAGTATTTGGCCCGTGAAAACCTTACATTTTAGACCTCCAAGCACACTAGCCGTGAATCTGAAAGGAAGTTGAAGTATACAATCCAAGAAAATCTGCCAAGAATAGAATACATGGCGGGTCAAACTTTCAGGAGATAGATAAAGAAATAATATCGACAGTATTAGGACCAAGAGGGGGAAAGTTATTATTTTATGAGACTATTTCCCAAAACAAGGCCACTCTCTCTCTCTCTCTGTCCTGATCTCATTTCAGTTTCATCAGCAACAACACGTCCCTGCTCCCGGAGCAAAGCTGCTTACAGCACAGCACAGCACAGCATGCTTGATAAAATAAAATAAAAAGTCAAATTGCATTATTTCTCATGCTGCTATTCTATATAATAAAACAGAAAGGCCACACCAGGCATGCAAAATTGAATTATGGGGGTGGAAAAAAAATAATCAAACCCACAACAACCACCTACACCTGCCAGTGAAATTGGGCTGTAAAATACAAAGTTCTACCCAAATCCCCAAAAAACTAGGACAATGGAAGACAACGGAATGAAAGATATTTTGGTGAGGGATGACCAATAAGCTGAGAAATCAGACAGTCAGAGACGGTGAGTAAGTCTGTGCAACAGCTGAGATTGACAGGCTTGCTGCTGTTAGAACACAGCTGTTTCGATTAGGCTTTCTAGGATGATTGGCCTCTGCCCAACTGCTTCCAGTGCCTTCTGTTGCTAAAGAGGTTACTTTGACTACACTGTGACCAACAGATCTCTGCTTAGACTGTACTCCACTTGTGGGGCAAACGACCACATTTCCACTCAATTGGCATTTGGTCAAGGTATAACGGTGGCTATCAGTACAAACCTGTGGACTGTAGTAAAACAAATATGAATCAAGAGGATGGTCATCAAAGAAAGGGCTGATTGAATTACCAATCCCCTCAACAGTCGATCACCCAAAACGGCTGACAATCATGGTTTGCTGAACGCAGTGAGACATTGATAGGCTGTTTTGGCTTGGAGAGAAATCACCAGTAAAACTGAAATGTGGATGGGGGAAAAAGGACACTTCTTCGAGAAAACAAGCAGCCTTAAATTGTTTTTCATCCAAGCAGAAAATGAAATATTATGGGTTGTAAAGAAAAGAAAAACAAATCATTGATTGAAGAAGGATGTCAGGGTTCTCATGAAAACGTACAGAGCGAGGAAACTGCCTCTTCTTCGGAGAAGCCTGCCTGTGGGCAAATCAGGAAACATTGCTCTCACGCTGCTTCAGACTGCCAACACATATGAGGTGCCGGATATTCAAATGCAGCTTAAAATGCAGATGTCTCAGTAGCGAAGACGACGTGTGCATCGTTGCTGATCCATCTCTACTAGGTATCCTAGAGAGAGGGTGTATGTACAGCAACATGCTGCCTCGCTACTGAGGTAGTGCTGCTATTCGAGGTCCGGCCATATACGAGCTCCTGCTGTAAAAACCCCCTTAGACATGTTTGATCATGTCATTTACACAACACAAGAGAATACAAACACATACGCATCCTGGGATTCTGGTCTTTATTCCCCTCTTTCAATGATACCTGCTCGACAGTGTAGTAGGAGATGTGTCACTGATTGCAGCACAACTGTTTCTACCATTAGTAAACACACAGGGATATAATAATTGGTCTCCCGAGTGGCGCAGCAGTCTAAGGCACTGCATCTCAGTGCTAGAGGCGTCACTAAAGAAACCTTGGTTCGAATCCAGGCTGTGTCACAACTGGTCCCATAAGGTGGCGCACAATTGGCCCTGCGTCGTCTGGGTTTGGCCGGGGTAGGCCGTCATTGTAAATAAGAATTTGTTATTAACCAACTTGCCTAGTTAAATAAAGGTTACATTAAAAAAAAAAAAAAATCCCAGTAGGGATGTGGAGTCTATGCCGCAGTGGTGTACAGTATGTCCATGGGGAGTACTGTGAGTGAGGCAGTATGTCCATGGGGAGTACTGTGAGTGAGGCAGTATGTCCATGGGGAGTACTGTGAGTGAGGCAGTATGTCCATGGGGAGTACTGTGAGTGAGGCAGTATGTCCATGGGGAGTACTGTGAGTGAGGCAGTATGTCCATGGGGAGTACTGTGAGTGAGGCAGTATGTCCATGGGGAGTACTGTGAGTGAGGCAGTATGTCCATGGGGAGTACTGTGAGTGAGGCAGTATGTCCATGGGGAGTACTGTGAGTGAGGCAGTATGTCCATGGGGAGTACTGTGAGTGAGGCAGTATGTCCATGGGGAGTACTGTGAGTGTTCTTCCTCTTGTGATTTTTGTTTGGTTATTATGCACCTGTGGTGCTCTGCGTGTTCAGGAATGCTATTACTGAATTTTACAGATCACAATTAGGGCTTCACGATTATAGATGCGGTTGTAAGTCTCTCTTGCATGTACAGTGATTCTCTGGGTAAGATTATGGTTGGATCATCAAAAAAGGCAGACATAAATTAGAGACAATTTTGCTGTTGATGAATTGCAACGTCTTTAGATGTAAATTCCCCAAATTTCCTCTTCAAAATCAGATAAACATTTGTCTAAACTTAACTATTGCTGTTCGTAAACTTTTGGTTTGTCACTAAGGTTTGTCATTTCTATGTGTAGAAAATAGTATTTGTTCATAATGCACATTTTACTGTTGTTGGATGATATAGTTTTTGCTCTTCGAAGTAACAAAGCAGGCCCGGGGGCTAGGGAGAACAAATCATTCTTCCACTAACACCAGACAATTTATTTCAGACAGCCAGACAGAATGGAGAAAAACATAACTGAGAAACTTTATGAAGAGTGAGTGAGAACAAGCTCCTCTGACTTGACTTAGCCGATAACAGCTGGCTGAATAAGTCAGTGGGCGCTCCATCGATCCAACTCTCCCTGCCCTGCCTGCCTGCCGTGGGTGGGTGCGGAGCTGCTGCCTGCCTTCCCGAATGCCAAAGGCTTTAAAGCCATGAGCACTGGGACTCTCGGGCCATTACGTAACCACACAAATGAGGGGATTCTTGTCCTCAGCAGCAGAAACATATATTTATCTAAAGCAGGGATAGAAAACACACTAATTGGCTATTCATTTTTTTCACTGTTTCCATACAAATGTAAAACAAATACATGGCATGTAGAGAAATGTGCTATGGGAGAAATCTAGCCACAGGCCACTCCTGATGTAAACATACTGTGGTAGTGAGAGAAGAGGTAGTGAGGACAAACTTAGTTCTCTAAGCCAGGGGCAGGTTGCACTGTGCGAGAGGGAAGGCAAGAAAGAGAGAAAGAGAGAGAAACCGAGGTACTATACAAAGAGTGTGTAGTGCAGACTCACACAGGTCTGCAGATGACTAGGTCTCCCTTGTTGGTACCGTAGGCAAGACCCAGGCCAGGTTCTGGGAGCCAACGGGCCGAGTTGATGCTGACGTGTCTCCGCTGATCAGCGGCCATGGGGTACACCACATCAAACATTCTCTGGAGGGAATGGGGACATATGGAAATAAATCAATTACAGCCACAGCAAAGAGTATCACTATTGTCCTAATATGATACAACCCCAACATCTTAAAAAACATTAAATTTTTTCAAGTCATTTTATTGCATTAGCGCCATCTTCTAATGAGCTTTATTTTTCACATTCGATTAGCATGTTATCATATATGAATTAATTTCATGTTAATACAGTGCCTTGCGAAAGTATTCGGCCCCCTTGAACTTTGCGACCTTTTGCCACATTTCAGGCTTCAAACATAAAGATATAAAACTGTATAAGAATCAACAACAAGTGGGACACAATCATGAAGTGGAACGACATTTATTGGATATTTCAAACTTTTTTAACAAATCAAAAACTGAAAAATTGGGCGTGCAAAATTATTCAGCCCCCTTAAGTTAATACTTTGTAGTGCCACCTTTTGCTGCGATTACAGCTGTAAGTCGCTTGGGGTATGTCTCTATCAGTTTTGCACATCGAGAGACTGACATTTTTTCCCATTCCTCCTTGCAAAACAGCTCGAGCTCAGTGAGGTTGGATGGAGAGCATTTGTGAACAGCAGTTTTCAGTTCTTTCCACAGATTCTCGATTGGATTCAGGTCTGGACTTTGACTTGGCCATTCTAACACCTGGATATGTTTAATTTTGAACCATTCCATTGTAGATTCTGCTTTATGTTTTGGATCATTGTCTTGTTGGAAGACAAATCTCCGTCCCAGTCTCAGGTCTTTTGCAGACTCCATCAGGTTTTCTTCCAGAATGGTCAGGTATTTGGCTCCATCCATCTTCCCATCAATTTTAACCATCTTCCCTGTCCCTGCTGAAGAAAAGCAGGCCCAAACCATGATGCTGCCACCACCATGTTTGACAGTGGGGATGGTGTGGTCAGGGTGATGAGCTGTGTTGCTTTTACGCCAAACATAACGTTTTGCATTGTTGCCAAAAAGTTCCATTTTGGTTTCATCTGACCAGAGCACCTTCTTCCACATGTTTGGTGTGTCTCCCAGGTGGCTTGTGGCAAACTTTAAACAACACTTTTTATGGATATCTTTAAGAAATGGCTTTCTTCTTGCCACTCTTCCATAAAGGCCAGATTTGTGCAATATATGACTGATTGTTGTCCTATGGACAGAGTCTCCCACCTCAGCTGTAGATCTCTGCAGTTCATCCAGAGTGATCATGGGCCTCTTGGCTGCATCTCTGATCAGTCTTCTCCTTGTATGAGCTGAAAGTTTAGAGGGACGGCCAGGTCTTGGTAGATTTGCAGTGGTCTGATACTCCTTCCATTTCAATATTATCGCTTGCACAGTGCTCCTTGGGATGTTTAAAGCTTGGGAAATCTTTTTGTATCCAAATCCGGCTTTAAACTTCTTCACAACAGTATCTTGGACCTGCCTGGTGTGTTCCTTGTTCTTCATGAAGCTCTCTGCGCTTTTAACGGACCTCTGAGACTATCACAGTGCAGGTGCATTTATACGGAGACTTGATTACACACAGGTGGATTGTATTTATCATCATTAGTCATTTAGGTCAACATTGGATCATTCAGAGATCCTCACTGAACTTCTGGAGAGAGTTTGCTGCACTGAAAGTAAAGGGGCTGAATAATTTTGCACGCCCAATTTTTCAGTTTTTTGATTTGTTAAAAAAGTTTGAAATATCCAATAAATGTCGTTCCACTTCATGATTGTGTCCCACTTGTTGTTGATTCTTCACAAAAAAATACAGTTTTAGATCTTTATGTTTGAAGCCTGAAATGTGGCAAAAGGTCGCAAAGTTCAAGGGGGCCGAATACTTTCGCAAGGCACTGTATATTGGTTATCGATTATCCCGATGATTCAGAACCTGAGACATAATATGTTACTAGTGTGGGAATAGCAGAACAATACTAGAACTTTAGTCTGTCTGCTGAAGTAGAGCCGCTCCTTAGCGGTTGGCTGTTCCCTCAATTGAATCAAGTTCAGGAGGGACGTTGTTTGAGACACCTTGGCTAGCCAAAACTGCTGCTATGACAACCATATCAGGTGACAGACACGGGTACTACTTCCTGCCTCTGCGTTGTCTGCCTCTAACCTTGTGAAGCGAAGATGAATGACCACATATACCTGTCTGTCCACATCTGCATAAATTTTACACCACTCAGACAAAATAGGGAGAAATAACAAAGGAGAGGGGGAAAAGGCTGTTTCATTCATCTTCAAACGTAGGAGCAAGACAGAATAATTGGGGATCTGCATAAGAGCTGTCAGCTCAGAGAACCTCGGACTGTCTACGCTGCCATAACTTGGGCCGTGTGTCAGTTGTGCTCGCAGGGAATGCAAAATGTTCAACGTAGAAATTCAGAACACATCTAACACGGTCCCCTTTTGCTATGATATGTAAGAGTCATAATTTCAATTTTGAACAAAAAAGAACAAGTTACATATACTACCATTCAAAAGTTTGGGGTCACTTAGAAATGTCTTTATTTTTTGTCCATTAAAATCAGATCAAATTGATCAGACATATAGTGTAGACATTGTTAATGTTGTCAATGACAATTGTAGCTTGACCAGTCTCAATGTCAACAGTGGAGAGGCAACTCTGGGGTGCTGGCCTTCTAGGCAGAGTTGTAAAGAAAAAGCCATATCTCAAACTAGACACTCTAATGTACATGTCCTCTTGCTCAGTTATGCACCGGGGCCTCCCACTCCTCTTTCTATTCTGGTTAGAGCCAGTTTACGCTGTTCTGTGAAGGGAGTAGTACACAGCGTTGTACGAGATCTTCAGTTTCTTAGCAACTTCTCGCATAGCCTTCATTTCTCAGAACAAGAATAGACTGACGAGTTTCAGAAGAAAGGTCTTTGTTTCTGGCCATTTTGAGCCTGTAATTGAACCCACAAATGCTGATGCTCCAGATTCTCACCTAGTCTGAAGGGCAGTTTTATTGCTTCTTTAATTAAAAACAACAGTTTTCAGCTGTGCTAACATAATTGCAAAAGGGTTTTCTAATGATCAATTAGCCTTTTAAAATGATAAACTGCGATTAGCTAACACAACATGCAATTGGAGCACAGGAGTGATGGTTGCTGATTATGGGCCTCTGTACGCCTGTATAGATATTCCATGAAAATCTGCTGTTTCCAGCTACAATAGTCATTTACAACAATAACAATGTCTACACTGTATTTCTGATCAATTTGATGCTATTTTAATGGACAGAAAAATGTTTGAAAAAATTACCACAAAAAAACAGCGCTGAACGAGAAACTGAAGATCTCGTACAACGCTGTGTACTACTCCCTTCATAGTTTGAGAAACAGACACCTCTCACCGCAACTGGCAGCTTCAATAAATAGTACCCGCAAAACACCAGTCTCAATGTCAATAGTAAAGAGGCGACTTTCTTTGAGTTGCAAAGAAAAAGCCAAATCTCAGACTGGCCAATAAAAAGAAAAGATTAAGATGGGCAAAAAAACACGGGCACTGGACGGAGGAACTATATAAAAAATAAAAAAACAGGTCGCTAGGTGTCGGCTAGACCATAAGCAAATAGGTCAACTGGGATATGACTAAAGAGATAATCAGGGTGATTTTTCCACAAATAGACAGGTATTTCCCTTTCCATGGTAGCAAGATCTTATTTATTTTTGCTAACTTTCTATTAAAATTCATCGGAGTGAGATTATTTCTTTCTTTCTGCATATGAATACCGAGTATGTCCACATCACCATCAGACCATTACATTGGTAAACTACACCGTAATGTAAATGTTGTATTTATTTGTGATCCAACACTCATCATTTGGTTTTAATCAAGAGAGGATAGAAAAAGTATCTAGATCCTCTATGAGGCTGTAGAGGGATCTAAATGGTGGATTTAAAAGAAAAGAATCATCAGCATACAATGACACTTTTGTTTTTAAGCCCTGGATTTCTAAACCCTTAATATTATTGTTGGATCTGATTTTAACAGCTAACATTTCAACGACAATAATAAATAGATATGCCGATAGTGGACAGTTTGTTTTACAGTTTAAAACTTTGAGAAGTAGCCATTTTTTACTATTTTACACAAAGGGCTACTATACATGATTTTAACCCATTTAATAAAAGATTCTTCAAAATTGTAATATTCCAGGCATTCATAAACTCCTCTCACTGTCAACTGCATTTATTTTCAGCAAACTTAACGTGTAAATATTTGTATGAACATAACAAGATTCAACAACTGAGACAAACTGAACAAGTTCCACAGACATATGACTAACAGAAATGGAATAATGTGTCCCTGAACAAAGGGGGGGTTGAAAATCAAAAGTAACAGTCAGTATCTGGTGTGGCCACCAGCTGCATTAAGTACTGCAGTGCATCTCCTTCTCGTGGATTGCACCGGATTTGCCAGTTCTTGCTGTGAGATGTTACCCCACTCTTCCACCAAGGCACCTGCAAGTTCCCAGACATTTCTGGGGAGAATGGCCCTAGTCCTCACCCTCCGATTCAACAGGTCCCAGACGTGCTCAATGGGATTGAGATCTGGGCTCTTCGTTGGCCATGGTAGAACACTGACATTCCTGTCTTGCAGGAAATCACACACAGAACGAACAGTATGGCTGGTGGCATTGTCATGCTGGAAGGTCACGTCAGGATGAGCCTGCAGGAAGGGTACTACATGAGGGAGAAGGATGTCTTCACTGTAACGCACAGCGTTGAGATTGCCTGCAATGAAAACATGCTCAGTACGATGATGCTGTGACACACCGCCCCAGACCATGACGGACCCTCCACCTCACAATCGATCCTTCTCCAGAGTACAGGCCTCGGTGTAACGCTCATTCCTTCGATGATAAACATGAATCTGACCATTACCCCTGGTGAGACAAAACCGCGACTCGTCAGTAAAGAGCACTTTTTGCCAGTCCTGTCTGGTCCAGAGACGGTGGGTTTGTGCCCATAGGAGACATTGTTGCCGGTGATGTCTGGTGAGAACCTGCCTTACAACAGGCCTACAAGCTCTCAGTCCAGCCTCTCTCAGCCTATTGCAGACAGTCTGAGCACTGATGGAGGGATTGTGCGTTCCTGGTTTAACTCGGGCAGTTGTTGCAATCCTGTACCTGTCCCGCAGGTGTGATGTTCGGATGTACCGATCCTGTGCACGTGTTGTTACACGTGGTCTGCCACAGCGAGGACGATCAGCTGTCCGTACTGTCTCCTTGTAGCTCTGTCTTAGGCGTCTCACAGTATGGACATTGCAATTTATTGCCCTGGCCACATCTGCAGTCCTCATGCTTCCTTGCAGCATGCCTAAGGCACGTTCACGCAGATGAGCAGGGACCCTGGGCATCTTTCTTCTGGTGTTTTTCAGAGTCAGTAGAAAGACCTCTTTAGTGTCCTAAGTTTTCATAACTGTGACCTTAATTGCCTACCGTCTGTAAGCTTTTCGTATCTTAACGACCGTTCCACAGGTGCATGTTCATTACTTGTTTATGGTTCATTGAACAAGCATGGGAAACAGTGTTTTAAACCCTTTACAATGAAGATCTGTGAAGTTATTTGGATTTTTACTAATTATCATTGAAAGACAGGGTCCTGAAAAAGGGACGTTTATTTTTTTGTTGAGTTTATATAAACTCCAGTTGTACTTTATCAAAGTCAGCTATGAACACCAGGCCTGGTTTCCCAGATGTTTCATTGTGTTCTATTGTTTCAAGTACTTGCCTTATATTACTTTAAAGTACTTTACTTCCGCTTGGTGCATTTTTCCCATATTCCATCCAGTTTGCTTTATTTTTATAATATATTACACTTGATCTTGATTAAGTTCCTCTATTTCTTTTTGTTTTTCCTCTAACTTATTCTGACTCTCTAAGGTACAGTTTGTATTGCTATCTATCTGTACTGTTAGTGCTTCCATTTTCTTTGTTAATATGGACTCTTGATCTAAATTGCTTTTGTTTTAGAGATTGCATGGCCTCTGAAGACACAATTAAAAGTGTCCCATACAATAAGTGGATCTGCTGTACCTATGTTATGTCGGAAAAAGTCAATTATAAATTCTTCTGTCCTAGATAAAAACAAGTTATCATCCAATAGGCTTCAATTAAATTTCTAATATCCTCTCCCACATGTAAATTATGTAAGAGTAATAACATAAATGCCAATCATGTGATGATCCGAGCCAAGTTATTAACGTGAGACCAAACGCTTTGAGAAAAACACCTCTTAGTTCACTTCAAATCAGAGATGGGCTTTCATGCGCAGTGTGGCAGCTTTAAAAACAAAAAACAATATTCAACATTTGTTCAATTAGATTTAGCTAATTATGGCTCTCTTCAGACCATGTAACTGTTCAGTTAGAAAACTTATGTCACAACAATTTCACCACTGGCAATGTGAGAAGTTTGGAGTTAGAAGAGTTACTGGTGCTGTTTCACAGTGCTGTTAATCAACGATCATCAAGACTAACAGCAGACAAGTTCCTCTGAAAGAGGAAGACTAAATGAGATGTGCATAACCATGATTCTACTTGGGGTCGAGCCACAGAAGTTTCTCAATTACACTTGCTCACTTTGCACTGCTGGAATATAAAAGGCTAGAGCCAGCACCTGTGAAAAGTCTCTGATTGTAAAGCCCATTTTCTACCCCCATCTTGTTTGGAAATAAAGATATTTTGTACCTTCAGAATCCAGTTGAAGTAGAGTCAATGCAAACTCTGCCAGCACTGGTTTGATTGTTTGGGGTTGCTAATCTGGCTGGCCATTGTGAGAGGGCTGGAGCTGCGAGGGTATTATTGAGCTACTGTGCTGCATTGAATTGTAATGTTTGTCTCACGTTCCTGCTCAGTTGGTTAGAGATAATGGGGGGGGGGGGGGTCTATTGTTCTCATCACCCCCAAATGATGGAGTTAAAGTAGCTATTTATAAAGAGTCGTACCCTTTGCCAGCCAGAAGAAGCTCATCATTTACAATCTTCTTTACCTCCAGATGTGGGAGGTTTCAGTTGGTTACTGTCACCCTGAAGATGCTTACAGATGATTTGGGTCTAGGTTCTTGCTGGCATTTTCAAGTTCAATGTAAATCAACCTGCAACCTGCATCAACCTGCAAGATGCATTGATGAAAGCACAAATAAATGGCATAATACCTTGTTGTTCCTGAAATTCCAAAGGGTTAACGTTGGCCAAACTCACCCTCATGGAAGTCTCTCCACCATGGGGCTGCTGCAGGTATAACACTTGCGCTACCATGTGGTCTGTGCTGTGATGGAGCAGGATCCTGCGAGAGGCCAAGCCTACCATCACGTAGTGGCCCATTGGGGACAGGCTGACAGAAATAGCATTAGGACCTAGACAAAGAAGAGATGGTTAGGCTACTTTATGTTGAGCATGGATGGGTTTGGCATATAAACTTAAAGCAAATATTGAACACCTTTTGTCATGGTTTTACTTGAGGGCCTAAAAACAGTATTTACATTCTGTCTGAAACACTCCATACTGTAAATTGCTTTATATACTGCATTCTGGGTGTCTCTATTGACTAAGCAGCTATAAATAACAGACAACATGAACCATTCAATTAAACTGTCCTGCCTTCTCTGATGCCTTAGATTCCTGCTACTGTACAAGCAGGCTAATGCAAGTCATGTTGAATTTCCTAACAAACCAGTGAAGTATTTCTTAATGAATGGTTTTTGACGACAGATGAATGTTTGTTCCCACTTGAGAAACATACGGTAAAACAACCTCTTTCATTAAAGGCAACCATTTGGAAACCAATATTATTATCCAGTTAGGAATCTGGATTATATCCAAAATGGAGAGTCCCTCTCTGTTGAATACAGCCTGCACCTGCTAAAAATCTAAAAGGTATATTTGTGTACTTGATTAAGCTATTGCCTAGTCTTAACGACTGGTAAGTGTTTGTACTGCTCGCAAGAGTAGATTAACTGTGAATTACTGTGTTCACAGCTACTTTGGGTCCAGACCTGCTCTAAATAATTTGTTTTGAATTTATGGCTAAACTAATTAAGTAGGCCTCCCACATTCCCATATCTACATACTACCAAAAAACTACCAATCTTCATACACAATACTGCTGAAATATATATTTCAGCAGTATTTTAAATATATATTTAAAAAACATTTATTTGACCTGTATTTAACTAGGCAAGTCCGTTAAGAACAAATTCTTATTTACAATGACGGCCTACCCCGGCCAAACCCTAATCCGGACGACACTGGGCCAATTGTGCGCCGCCCTATGGGACTCCCAATCACGGCCGGTTGTGATACAGCCTGGAAACGAACCAGGGTCTGTAGTGACGCCTCTAGCATGGAGATGCAGTGCCTTAGACCACAACGCCACTCGGGAGCTCAAAATGGGACTTTAAAGATCTGTAAGATTGATATGACAGCACAGAACATATATTTCGAAGCACTCCTTAAGGGGGGGGCAGAGGGGGGATATTTTTGGGCATACTACAATTATATTTCATACATGTATGGTCAAGTGAAATTGTCCAATAAGACCCCATTGAGTTGTTTGGCTGCCATATTGGAAAAAGGCCTCTATGGGGTTAATGTAGAAATTCTGAGATGGCCCAGTATCTACAAATCTTTTTAAAACACTTTTTTTCTAGTTGTGTGTGCAATTTGGTGCCTCTATCACCAAAGTTACAATCCGAAAACATAGCGGCCCCATTACTAGGGATGGGCACGGTTATTTGAATACTCGAAAATCTGAGCGGACGTTAGTCTTCGATTACCTGCGAGGGTGTATTCATTTACTATATATCTGATATTGCAACATACAAGGATATACCAGGACACAGTGTTACTTCAGAACAGGGGTGTCAAACTCATTCCGTGAAGGGCCTAGTGTCTACTGGTTGTTTTCTTCTTCTTTCCTTTCAATTTCAATCAAGTACAAGGGAGGAGAAAAAAAATCTCGCAGGCACTCCGGCCCTTCGTAGAATGAGATTGACACACGCGCTCAACAGAGACAACGACTCGCCGAATCTCTTGGAGTAGAGCATCTCTCCCAGGTTGTGAGGCGCCAGAGAGTAGATAGCCAGGATGCCCTCGTCTGGGAAGCCCCGCTGGCTGCTGGGTATGAACACGGCCAGGAGCTGCCCGTCTGCAGAGATGTCACAGCTGGCGTCATTGTAGATCTTGCAGTTCTGCACCAGCACGTTGACCGAGGCTGCGGTGGAGGAGACAAGACAGATGTGAGCGTTGTT
Organism: Oncorhynchus kisutch; assembly: GCF_002021735.2. Classification (NCBI taxonomy): domain Eukaryota; kingdom Metazoa; phylum Chordata; class Actinopteri; order Salmoniformes; family Salmonidae; genus Oncorhynchus; species Oncorhynchus kisutch. The sequence continues at coordinate 56,575,465 of NC_034181.2, read as the reverse complement.
TCACACATCTCCCGCTGTGTACATGTCTGGTGCACATCAACTATACAAAAGAGGTCATGTTGTAAAAACAGGTGAATGTCTCCGAAGTTGGAAGGGAGAATGCAAGGAGAAGAAAAGGTTGACATTAGCATTCAATCATATTAGCATTCAATCATAAATGTTTGTTAACAATACTGGTCATATTAGTCACATTCAAGTAAGTCCTAAACTAGTTCACATTGCGTTGACATAGTAAATTGCTTAAAAAAAATAAAAAAATAAAGAATAGTTCCCATTTCCAATAAACTTCCAGACAGCATTGCTAAGAAAACAAATGCTAATTTCAGTCTGTTATATTTACCGAAAGTGAAGATTTGAAAAAGGCATTGAATATTTATTTTGGCATTGATCTTCATGTTGCATTCCAACACCTGGCATCATCCCTTACCGTCTCCCCAGAGGAGACAACGATCCAAAACATGATTAAGTCATTTCTCAAAGAAGGCTGAGTGCGGTGGCTATATGAACACGTAACTCCCCTCCAAGTGTTGAGATACTGTAAGGAGAAGGGAAGTAATACTGTTAATGACTATACTGACAACCTGATGAATTGATGGAAATAGGCTAAATAAAATGCATTCCATTTTTAGAGGGGAACCTATCCACAAGCACATTGGCAATGTCATGCAATTTAGATTGTAACAGCCATTCAACATCAACAAGAAAAAAACAGCTTTCCTAAAAGCTAAGGGTCCCAAATAAGAGTATAAAACAGTGTTTATTTTACAAATAAAGGGTGCCCTTATGGCAAGCTGTGCCAAAGCGAACAAATGGGTCACATACAGCAGGCAGTAGAGGGATATAATCAGTTAGCTGCTAGCAGACCATGCTCCAGTTCCTCTAGCTGATCATTCCCTGCCTACACCTTGGTTGAGAGAGCAGAGCTCTCCTTCTAATAACCTAGCCCAAGAATGCCTGTCATGGAACCAATACCCGTGGTCTATTTGGGTCCAGTGAGGACAATTGTGATGGCTGGTGAGGGAGGGGTGGCCAGCGTGCATAGTGTATGGCCCATACACGGGGTGATAACAGCTGCTTGTGGGGAAGATTCAAGCTGGGCCATGATAATTAAGTAAAGCAGTGAAGTAGTTGCAATGTAGGGCCGGGGCCTTGGGGCAGACCCTGTGTTTTCCTCTGTGACAGCTTTATGAGCTCAATCCATCTAGCACAGCTAAATGGACAGAGTGGGCATGCCACGCATGCCTAGTGAAGCAGCAACTTGTGTACATCCATTTGTCCTTTCACAAACAAATACACTTTGTATAGGGTACACTGTATGCAATGTATGAGTAACTGAGAGAGTTGAGCACAGTTGTCAGTTAAAATGTTGAGAAAGTTCACTTGCCTCCAGATAACTGAAATCTAGAACCGTGTAGACAAACGTTATCTCCTGTGGCTCCGTATAAATTAGAACATGTAGGCTATATTTAAAAACCACTTCAAAAACAACTGCCAAAAAAAATACTGCCAAAAAGCAGTACAATTCCCATGACTTAGACTGCCCAAGCATGAAATTGTTTTAGCAACAACAATATCAACAACAGCTAAATGCATTAATGTAAGTGGAGTAACCATATTACTGTAGCAAGAAACCATTATTACATTTTCCCTTACTGTTAAGTAGCCTAATTAAAATTAATGGCTGGCCTTTCTGACAAACAATCTTAAGCAACAATAATCAAAATGATTGGTGTTTGCGTAAGATGTATTTATTTGTCTCGTACACAGAATGTGGGATAAGTGGAGGATTGTCAAAATGAAAAGGGATACTTTTCATTGTCACGCAATACACCTTCACAATCAAATGCTAAACTAATACATTTATTTACGGCGAAATTAAACCTCAAAGCCTCTCAGCAATAAAATTGGCCCAGCTAGCTGCCAAACATACTGTGATTTGCATTTTAAGAGAACAATCTATACTATGCCACTGGGATGAGATGTGGCAAACATCCATAGGACGGATGGCTTTTTCTGGTGAGGGAACCGTGGCATTGTTTCACAAACTGTTCTAGGCTTAGTGAATATTATAGCTGACCTGGTTTTTCTTTTAAAGGCGCTCTCTTGTGCCATATCCTGTCATCGATCAAATCGACATCGCTCGTCCGGCACGGCCATACCATTTCAAACACTCTCCTTACTTAGCTCCCAGACAGGTTTGTTTAAAATCTCATTTTCATTGAGGACAGAGGATGCCCCTCTGCCAGCTTCCTCTTACTCCCTCACCCTCTCTCCAAACATTATTTGGCAGTTTTTCACACTACAAATTAGCTTTCCCCTTCAGCCACTCACAGGCGGGATATTCTGCCAGTAATGGTACAAAGCTCTGACTAAGTCGGGATGAGAGGAAAGCAACTTTTGTGCCCCCACCCTTATGTTTCCTAATCCAGGACAGTTCTAGGAGGAGAAGATGGGAGCTTCATGGCCATTCAGTTTAGTTTTTTTTGAGGATGCTGGCTTGTGATCTCTACTCCGCCAGCAGGCATACAGCTGAAGTCGGAAGTATACATACAAACTCAGTTTTTCACAATTCCTGACATTTAATCCTAGTAACAATTCCCTGTCTTAGGTCAGTTAGGATCACCACTTTATTTTAGGAATGTGAAATGTCAGAATAACTGTAGAGAGAATTATTTATTTCCGCTTTTATTTCTTTCATCACATTCCCAGTGGGTCAGAAGTTTACATACATAAACATAAATTGTTTAACATGGGTCAAATATTTTGGGTAGCCTTCCACAAGCTTCCCACAATAAGTTGGGTAAATTTTGGCCCATTCCTCCTGGCAGAGCTGGTGTAACTGAGTCAGGTTTGTAGGCCTCCTTGCTCACACACGCTTTTTCAGTTCTGCCCACAAATGTTCAAAGGATTGAGGTCAGGGCTTTGTGATGGCCACTCCAATACCTTGACTTTGTTGTCCTTAAGCCATTTTGCCAAAACTTTGGAAGTATGCTTGGGGTCATTGTCCATTTGGAAGACCCATTTGCGACCAAGCTTTAATTTCCTGACATGTTGCTCCAATACATCCACATATTTTTCCTTCCTCATGTTGTCATCTATTTTGGTAGGTGCACCATTCCCTCCTGCAGCAAAAGCATCCCCAAAACATGATGCTGCCATCCCCGTGCTTCGCGGTTGGGATGGTGTTTTTCGGCTTGCAAGCCTCCCCCCTTTTCCTCCAACATACCGATGGTCATTATGGCCAAACAGTTCTATTTTTGTTTCATCAGACCAGAGGACATTTCTCCAAAAAGTACGACCTTTGTCCCCATTGTACAGTTGCAAACAGTAGTCTGGCTTTTTTTATGGAGGTTTTGGAGCAGTGGCTTCTTCCTTGCTGAGCGGCCTTTCAGGTTGTCGATATAGGACTTGTTTTTACTGTGGATATAGATACTTTTGTATCCATTTCCTCCAGCATCTTCACAAGGTCCTTTGCTGTTGTTCTGGGATTGATTTGCACTTTTCACACCAAAGTACGTTCAACTCTAGGAGATGAGCGGTATGATGGCTGCGTGGTCCCATGGTGTTTATATTTGCGTACTATTGTTTGTACAGATGAACGTGGTACCTTCAGGCATTTGGAAATTGCTCCCAAGGATGAACCAGACTTGTGGAGGTCTACAATTGTTTTTTGAGGTCTTGGCTGATTTCTTTGGATTTTCCCATGATGTCAAGCAAAGAGGCAATGAGTTTGAAGGCCTTGAAATACATCCACAGGTAAACCTCCAAATGACTCAAATGATGTCCATTAGCCCATCAGAAGCTTCTAAAGCCAAGACATCATTTTCTGGAATTTTCCAAGCTGTTTAAAGGCACAGTCAACTTAGTGTATGTTTTCACCCACTGGAATTTTGATCCAGTGAGTTAGTTATAAGTGAAATAATCTGCCTGTAAACAATTGTTGGAAAAATTACTTGTGTCATGCACAAAGTAGATGTGCTAGTCGACTTGCCAAAACTATAGTTTGTTAACAAGAAATTTGTGGAGTGGTTGAAAAACGAGTTTTAATGACTCCAACTTAAGTGTACGTAAACTTCCGACTTCAACTGTATATACACGGGTTGGATTTGCAAAAGACAGCCGACAATGTGTGTCACATAACAAATACGTCTAGGCAAGCAAGGTCAAAAAGTACCAGGCAGATTTAAAGTGAAAACAAAAGTTATAACACTGCATGAAAAGTATGTTTGGTACCGACTTTGTGATAGAAATGGCACTGGAATAAAATACAGTGGCACTGTAACAGTGAAGAGACGTGCCACCTCTTCTATCCGAAATGTCACTAATAGGAGAAATTAACTAAATAGGAGGATGGACAATGTAATCCCTTCCTTGGGAGATTACTATCCCACTTCCTCCATGCCCCAACCGCTCTACAAGACATCTGAGGACACATTGGTTTTACACTGTTTGTAAGAATGTGTGGCTAGCTTTCTACAAGTGCTATTGATGTGAATGCACTGTTCCAACAACCAATTCAATTTAGCAAGAGAAGAGAGAGTGGGGCCTTTGAAAATGTTTCACAATATCGGCACGGTTCCACACTTATGCAATCTGCTTGAAACCACCAATTACTCTCCAAGAGTGAAAATACTTGTTAGCATGTGAACTAGGTCTGTAACGATAGCAGTATTGCAATATTTTTTCAAGGGAAAAAATGAAAACACGAGGCAGACCAAATTCTTTGGTCATTTAAAAACCATGCTGTATGTAAAATATTGTGTCCTAATAGCTTGGGAAAATGACTCAATGACAACATTAGGGCTGTTTTCCTAAAGAAGTTAAATTCGCTTAGTGTTTTTTTCCTTGCCAAGATACTATAGAGTGCTGCGATACTGGTATTGTCTCGGCAGGGTTACTGTTAGCCGGTAAATGCCGTCTTTTGGTCGATAAAATAAATTAAAAGACGATAAAATAAATTTGTTGCTGGACGGAAGAAATAAAATACATTTTAAAATAATGCTTTTTATTAATTGATGGAGATACTACTCGATGTGCTCCAACTTCAAAGGCAAATATACTTCATAGGTGTAACGGCAGATCTCCTCTTCGTCTGAAGAGGAGTAAGGATCGGACTAAGATGCAGCGTGGTAAGTGTCCATAACTTTAATCAAAGAAAGCACTGAACACTGAATACTGAACACTGAACACTGAATACTGAATACAAAAATAACAAAAGAAACGTGAAGAAACGAAACAGTACCGTGTGGCGACAAACACTGACACGGAAACAAACACCCACAAACCAACAGTGAAACCCAGGCTACCTAAGTATGATTCTCAATCAGAGACAACTAACGACACCTGCCTCTGATTGAGAACCATACTAGGCCGAAACAGAAACCAAACATAGAAAAACAAACATAGACTGCCCACCCCAACTCACGCCCTGACCCTACTAAATAAAGACAAAACAAAGGAAATAAAGGTCAGAACTTGACAATAGGCTAATAAAGCCACAACCTGCTTGGAAATTAGTGTTGGGAGTGTGTATTTCTATTTTTATTTACGCAAAAAATGTGAGGTTCTCATAAAGGACTTCAGCTAAGTGTACCCAGACTGAGCTAAATTGACAAAGATTTAGTTGATTATCCCTGTTTCCAGCGTGACCGCTGAGAGGGGATTCTTTCTCCAAAACAGAGTAAAGACGGCCTCAAGATCACGCCTTCTTGAGGACCAAGTAACGAGGCTGATATGCACAAGCTGCTGCAAGGAGTAGGACAGCGTTGACTTCCCAACAGCAGCAGCTCACTTTGAGCAGGCCAAGGTCCGCCACAAACGCAGGTAAAGAGGCAAATTATTGTGTTCGTCAGGCCGTCCTAGCAGTTTTGCTGCCCAAGGCAAGATCAACATATGCCGCCCCGTGTCATGAACAGTATAAAGATCTGGAATGGATTGATAGACTAGAATAATGATATGCACAATTGGTGCGTTTCAGTTGAGCTTAATCAGTAGCACCTGTAAATAAAACATTGTTGCCAACTATTCACGTCAAAATACAAAGAATTTCACAAAGAATTACAATGTTGCCGTCACTAGACAGCGAACTGCCTATACTAGGAAACAGAGTTGTTACCAATGAGCCACGTATATCGCACATAACATCAGTCAAGACCCCACGATAGCTCAAATTACAATAAAACGTTATAGCATCATCCAGTAGAACTGTAAAAAGAGTGAGATATAATTTAAGCTTTGGAAACAAGCGCTTTCGTAAATGCATGGAGCGGGACTCATTTCACTGGAGCATTGTAAAATATGATATTTCTCAATGAACGACTCAGCCTTAACAATTATAGTTTATTTACGTATCGAATTTGATTGTCCAAAATCTGTTTTATAATTTGCTCATTTTGCGTCTGCCTAGAGTGTCCTCTTTCCACTGCTGTGGTGCCGAATCGCAGCGGGCAACAATTTATACGATTTTACTGAGATACAGTTCATATGAAGAAATCAGTTCATTTAAATAAATACTTCCAAATTCTCTAAAATGATGTTGAGGTGACTTATGGTAAAGAAATTCACATTCAATTCTATGGCAATAGCTCCAGTGGACGTTCCTGCAATCAGCATGCTAATTGCCCTAAAACTTGAGACATCTGTGGCATTGTGTTTTGTGACAAAACTGCACATTTTAGAGTGGCCTTTTATTACTCCCCAGCACAAGGTGCACCTGTGTAATGATCATGCTGTTTAATCAGCTTCTTGATTTGCGACACCTGTCAGGTGGATTGATTATCTTGGCAAAGGAGAAATGCTTACTAAAAGGGATGTAAACAGATTTGAGCACAAAATTTGAGCGAAAATAAGCTTTTTGTGCATATGGAACATTTCTGGGATCTCTTATTTTAGCTCATGAAACATGGGACCAAAACTTTACATGTTGTGTTTATATTTGTCTTCAGTGTAGTGTATCCTAACCCTAAACCTTTTCCTAACCAGCTACGACAAGTCAAATCTGACTGGTGTTTGTAGACAGCCATTTTTATTTTTGTTATTAGGCCTGGGTTGTATTTGAGTGGCCTAGATTGCAATTGAAAACAGCTGTGTTTTGTTATTTATTAATTCAATGTTTCATTCATGTTCCTACATGTTCATTCGAAAATTATATTAGACAAATATTATATTTTGAAGATGTATTTCATTACTGTGTAGGTGACTTGTTCTTCTAGGCCAAATGTTTTTTTCTTATCTAAATAATATTCCATTATGATTTGCAGCAGGGATGAAGATGCAAAGGGCAATGTTGTGCTTTTCAATAAAAAAAAAACTCATGTCGGTATAGGAACATCGTTCTAATTCATTTTATTACAACTTTACAGGCAAATTTCTATTCTGTGAATTACAATAATCTACATGTGATTTGGAGCACAGTGGGTGGACGCCCTAACGTGTTACACACGCAACGCATATGGATGTCCGGTAAATTAGAATCCTGTCGGTCACGTTGTCCAGCGGCAAATTTTCCTGACGCAAACCCTGATGTGCATGCCTATCCATTGAACGCGAATGACCCCTGCTGCTGCAGATGTACTAGTGGACTGGTCAAAACAGCAGAGACCGCAAAGAAAGTGGGATTCATAATAAGACGTCACAATAAATGAGGATGACCTAGGAGAGCCTGTAAGTTGTTCCATCACTGCTAATGTAGAGAACCAATAGCCTACCGAAGTGCTTATTTAAACCATATTATTGTCTGCCCTAGAAGATAAAGATACAGGATAATGATTCAATTAAGCAGCAACACACAGACGTTCAACTTAACTAACATCCCACACTGTTATGTAATTGCACAACTTTTTCTTTGCAATATGTCTCGCTGAATATGTGCATTAGCATATCAGCCAGTCTGCATTTGGCAAAAACTTCGAGATCAAGATGGGGAGAGCCATATGCAGTGACTGTGATTGTATTTCAGACCCTCTGCTTTTAATCATTGCTGAGAAGCTCCACACACAAACACCGGTTAACGCATCTCTTCCTCTTTCCCAAACAGCTGTTACAGTTCATTGTTAAAGGCACCACCCACATCAATTATATATGAGCAGCATTCCGGAGAGGGCCCATAGCCCAGTCTGTCTGTGGAGCTTAGTGGAGAGCCATACACACCACATTGAGTTCACAACTTACTCTCACAGAGGAGGAGGAACAGGGAACATCTGCTGTACTAGCGTTCTGAAATTAAGTTCTTATCAAGAGGCAAAGTTATCATTATTGCTTTTAAATTATGTACATTCATTCCGGTGATTTACCTAGTCTTTTTTCCATAATATAAGCGTTGAGCTTTTGTTACAAATGCATAGGTCAGATTAATTCAATATTGTTGTAATTTGACATGTTTTAACTCTTGACTTCAGTTCAGGGCATCCCTGTTTGAATTCTATAACACATCAGTATTAAAAATAACTTTTCAGATTAGATGACAATACCATATTGCCCTATAAGCTCATTATAGGGCTCGTGGCCCTGGGTTGGAACTCCTCCCTATGCAACTGGATCCTGGACTTCCTGAGGGGCTGCCCCGAGGTTGTGAAGGTAGGCAACATTACCTACTTGACACGGATTCTCAACACAGGTGCCCCACAAGGGTGCGTCCTCTGTCCCCTCCTGTATTCCCTGTATACCCACGACTGGGTGGCCACACACAGTTCCAACTCCATCATCAAGTTCCCTGACAGTAATAGGCCTGATTTACAACAATGCCGTGACAGCTTACAGGGAGGAGGTAGGTACTCTGACGACGTTGTTCCCATGCTTGACATGCCCCCAACCTCATCAATGGGGCCACTGTGGAGACGGTCAGTAACTTCACATTTCTCGCCGTACACATCTCAGAGAAGCTGAAATGGTCTAACCAAACGGACACCGTGGTGAAGGCACGACAGCGACTCTTCAACCCATGCATGTGTAGAAATTCGGTCTGTCCCTGAGGGCCCTCACAGGGTTCTACAAGAGCACCATCGAGAGCATACTGTAGGGCTGAACCACAACCTGGAATGGCAACTCCGCTGCCGCAGACCGCAAGGCTCTTCAGAGGCTGATACGTGCAGCCGAACACACCATTGGATGCACACTGCTTGCCCTACAGAAAACATTCAACACCAGATTTCACAGGAAGGCCAAGAAGATCATCAAGGACCCCAGCCACGCCCTACTCTCCCTGCTTCAATCCCTCAGACAACACAGAAGAGTCATGGCAAAAACTGGGAGACTGGCGAATAGTTTCTACCATCAGGCTGCAGAATAGCCACCACTAGTCAGCTACCTGCTCCCCCCTCACGCCTGCTTGTCCCCCTATGGATATCCCACCCACACTTCCCCTATGGACATGTCTAAAATCACATTGCTGGGAGTGGGTGAGTCACAGCTCACCAACCTGAGGTATATTGTTGGGCAAAAAAATAAAAATAAATAAGGGCAGGGTCCCCCAACTGGCGGCTCGCGGGTGATTTATATGGTCCCCCAAGTTTTTTTGCAAAAATAAATATACTTTATTTTGTCCTTTTGGACATAAGTAAAAAAAACAGCAAATCAGCTCCATGTGATTTTAATTTAGAAAATCTGTTCCAAAGTATTCCCACACATAAGAGATAGTGCCTTCAGAAAATGTTCACACCTTAACATTTTCCACATTTTGTTGTGTTAGAGCCTGAATTTAAAATTAAGTAAATTGCATTTTTTTTTGTCACTAGCCTTCACATAAAACCCCATAATATCAAAGTGGAATTATGTTTTTCTAAATTTTTACAAATTAAAAATGAAAAGCTGAATTGTCTTGAGCCAATAAGTATGGCAAGCCCAAAATAAATTCAGAAGTAAACGTTTGCAAAGACACTGTGTACAATAGTTTTTAACGTTATTTTTGAATGATTACCTCATCTCTGTACCCCACACATACAATTATCTGTAAGGCCCCTCAGTCAAGCAGTGAATTTCAAATACAGATTCAACCACAAAGACAAGTGAGGTTTTCCAATGCCTCGCAATCTATTGGTAGATTAAAAAAATATATATATATAATAATGTATATCCCTTTGAGCATGTTTAAAAGTTATTAATTACACTTTGGATGGTGTATCAATACAACCAGTCAATATAAAGATACAGGTGTTCTTCCTAACTCCGTTGCCATAGAGGAAAGAAAAAGCTCAGGGATTTTACCATTAGGCCAATGGTGACTTTAAAACAGAGTTTAACGGCTGTGATAGGAGAAAAGTGAGGATGGATCAACAACATTGTACTCCACAATTGTGTACTCCACAATACTAACCTAATTGACAGAGCGAAAAGGAGGAAGCATGTAAATAACACAAATACTCCAAAACATGCATCCTGTTTGCAAGAAGGCACTAAAGTAATACTGTAAAAATGTGTCAAAGCAACTCACTTTTTGTCCAGAATACTAAGTGTTGTGTGGTATTGGATTTGCCCCAAACATATTACCAAGTACCACTTTCCATATTTTCAAATCATAGTGTTGGCTGCATCATGTTATGGGTATGCTTGACATCATTAAGGACTGGGGAGTTCTTCAGGATAAAACATAAATGGAAGAGAGTTAAGCACAGGCAATATCCTAGAGGAAAACCTGCTTCAGTCTGCTTTCCACCAGGCACTGGAAGATGAATTCACCATTCAGAAGGACAATAACCGAAAACACAAGGCAAAATCTACATTGGAGTTGCTTAAGAAGAAGAACATGTTCCTGAGTGGCCTAATTATAGTTTTGACTTAAATCTACTTGAAAATCTATGGCAAGAATTAAAAATGGCTGTCTACCAATGATCAAAAACCAATCTGACAGAGCTTGAAGATTGTGAAAATAATAAAATGGGCAAATGTTCCACAATCCAGGTGTGGAAAGCTCTTAGAGATTTACCCAGAAAGACTCACAGCTGTAATCGCTGCCAAAGGTGTTTCTACAAAGTACTGACTCAGTGGTGTGAATACTTATGTAAATTAGATATTTCTGTACTTCATTTTCAATACATTTGCAAACATTTCTAAAAACATGTTTTCCCTTTGTCATTATGGGGTATTGTGTGTAGATGGGTGATAATTTAAGAATATATATATTGATTTTGAATTCAAGCTGTAACAACAACATTTGGAATAAGTGAAGGGGTATGAATACTTTCTAAAGGCACTATATATGTGATCGTGTAAGCAAGGTTTGAAAATGATTATAATTTAGTCAAATATCATATCTGTTTGGGCTTCTTGCGGTCAACAAATTATTTGCAGTCTACAAATTAGACCCCCCCCCCCCCCAAATTGAACAATCTTTTAACATTGCCCAAGTTTGGACAATTAGCATGGGGACCAAACACTCAAAAGTTACAGACCTTTGGTACGTACAGATGTGAATTAGAAGTGAAATCCTCTATAAAAGTCATGGCTTAGTTTGAGGATAATGTTCTTTCCCCATGTCTATTGTAGATAAGGGGTATAATGATACGCTGAACCGCTAGGAGTACACTACAGTAACTGCCGAAGCCATATAAAAAAACTTAAAATAGACACTGTTACGTAACATATTACAACCTTTAAAATAATAGCTTGTCAACAAAACCCTCAAACACAGAATGTTAAAGAAAACGAAACCCAGAAAAGGTGCCTGATTGGGCACTGAATGCATTAGAGCAGAATAACTCAGCGGGTTTTATATTTAGAGGTGGTGTTCTGAGCAGCGGGCCTCTGCTCTCTGTCTTTGACCTGATGTCAGGAATAACCTGGCCTGAAGCAGAGTAATAACAAGACCATGACACTATGTGAGCCTGATGATAAACAGAGCCACTGAATCTCCCATACCCTTAAGTATGGGACAAAAGTAGAATGCACTCAGCATGGTCCTGCGGGGATAGTACTGTGAAATGAACCAGACCATCAAGATGGACAGAGAGAGAAAGCATTACAGAATAGCAGTCAGTGCTGGGCTTGGATCTGAAACAATCCCCACAGAGGAATGAAAGATGGAAAGAAAGGTAGGGCATATCTTTATGAGTAGACCTAAGTTTCGACAACTTCAACAATGTTAGTCCACTCACAGTTGCTGATTTCAGGTAGGTTGTACTTGGTGAAGTCCCACCACTGGAGGCGGTAGGTAGTGTTGGCGATGTTACTGGCCACAGCTGACTGACCGTCACCAATAACCGCACCTAGGAGAAGAAAACAGAGAAACAAAAAAATATGCACAAATCACTTGTCATGACTGTCCTGTGAGGATCCAAATAGGTCAGGGCAGCTTGGCAATGAATGACCTCAACCAGACCCTCTCTCACCCACAGAGGGGGGAGGAGGGAACTGGTGGGGGTTTGACAGTTCACACCCTGTTGTAAATCAAGGAGAGAGAACATTCCTCTCCAAATTCACACAGGAATGTTCCTTTGTCTACACAGACAGTTTCCTACTAATACATTCAAAAGTGAATACTGGAACAATATTTCTAACATAGAATGTGGGGAATGGTCAGAGACGATCTAAAGAATAATAATGTCATATGGGTTGTTATTTTGTGATGTCATAAAAAAATGTTAGAAAGGAAATACTGTAACATAAAATCTCCATCTACGTTGTGTATTAAATATGGAATATGATGAAAGTATTTGTGTTAAGATATGGATGTGATTTTAGGAGCCAGCAGAGGATCATTTTTTTCTATAAACTTTGCACAGTAAGTAGCCACAGCCAGTGAGATCAAAGAGCGTGTCAGCCGGACGGAACCGTCCCTTTCGACCAGAGTGTATAAAATGATTGGAAAAGAAATGAACATTTAGACCAGAAAGGTGTCGAGCTGCAGCTCACGTCCAAAGTGGTTCGAACTCTGAAATCTAAAAATGAGGTAGAGACGATAATGTCACCTCCCGGACAATGACAGCGGATGAGCTATCCAAAGTAAAGTATCTAGAAAAGCGAATTTAAGTGGGACCATTCTACTACTTTTCAAAGCGTCGTATTCTACTACACTCATCAACCTCGAGAACCATCGACACGGCTGGCTAGCCTATCTTCAAATAAGCAGCTTTAGAAGCGAATGGAAGGGGAATCAACTCTGTAGTTCTGTTCAGGAACACAACGGACAAAGACATTTACACGTAAATACATTCATGATTTCTTACTCCAAACAGGCAGCGGTTCATCTGCAAAGTATATGATTACTGTGAGAGTGGTTTCTAAATGTACCAAAGTTTTATGTCTCTGTCCCTCTCTCTCTTGCCCCCTCCATGTCAGTCTGTTAAGGACTTTTTTCTAATGTATTAAGTGTGTATGTTTATCCTGTGTTATCATTTAGTTAGCTAGTAAATAAATAATTTAACAAATTTGTGTAGTACTGAATCATAAGTAAGGCTGAGGCTACGACTGTTCAGAATGATGATACGATACAAGGTTATGATTAATATGTTGACTGTTTTATGGATGTGATAGGTAAAGTCTTTTAGAGTTATATTCGGTGGTTGGTAACTCTTTAAACAACCGCTCTCGTGGTGCCCCAAATTCCTAATGAGTTAATTGGTACATGATTCATTTAAATCAGGTAACAATGAAAGTTAGTTAGTTGATTAGATCAATAACATTCATCAGATTAATGCAAGTAAAGCCACAACACACTTCATTTCTATAATAAATATATTAGCTTATGGGAAAGAAGTGTTTTCTATTCTACAGTTTTGGAATTCTGTCAAGTCTTTGTTGGTCTGTCATCCAACAATAGGGAAAACCGCAGTGGTCCAGTACCAGGGTTTTTCATGTCTGCTCAGTCATTATTCTCAGTAAACAACATACTATGGACCAGAAGTGTAAATGCTACTGGTCGAGTAAAAAAAAAGAAGAAAAAAATATGTTTTGTTGACGCTTGCTCATGAACAAACCAGCGGTTTCGATTTCCTGGAGTGTTATGTTAATAGGATGCCCATTAACGTGGCTAATGGAATCCTGACCAGGTGCACATATGTCAGTGTAGGACTAATGGCAAATCAAAAGAGTATTGGTGAAAAACTATAGTGCACTAAACCATTTAATAACCATCAAAGGTAGATACTGGTGTCTGTATGCTGTTATACCAAAAAGAGCAATCTAGAACATATATTATTCATAAGAATGTCTAAACCTACTAGGCAAAGAACTGCTCTAAAATTCTGTAAAATGTTTGAAAAGAAATGCATTAATACTGCAATATCGCCAATTGCAAGGTCCTAATGAATAATGAGGTATAGGCCTAAATCATAAATGAATTTACTGGTTCTGATTTGATGTCAGAACAAACATCCAACAGTCAGTACATAGTAAATGTCTGTAATAACTGCACCAGAGGCATAAACATCAATAGTAACTGTCCATCAGCTACAGTAAATGCCCCAAGTAATGACATACACTTGACACATTTTCTGTCTGTGACAGTATGTGTGAATGTCACTCCGGGAGTCTAGGACACTTACAAACAGCAACCGCAATTATTTCACAGTTAATTTGAAATGGAGGCCTCAGGCTTGTGAGACAAAAACAAGTTGTTGTACTGACTTGACTGCAAAATAAACGTATGATAAAGACAAGAGACAATGGCTTTTTATACTGAGTGTTTCATCTACTTTCAAGGTGTTTAAAAAGCAAAGTAGATTAAAAACCGATCGAGTTTGCCATAATTAGCTATGCTTACATGACACAATTTTATCAAAAATGACAGAAACTGCAGTGTGAGGATTAAGTGCTTAATGTTTTTATCTGCTGCAGCATGGTAACAGGCTAAACCTCTTTCAAGGCTGCACTTTTCCTTCTTACAGGAATACAACAAGTTTGCTGACCCTCTTTGTAATGTGGCAACCTTCGATCGGTTAGCTTAAATGATACATTTTGTACTTACACACAGTTGCAACTTGCCTCTACAGTAGGTGGTCAACATTGCAGCTATACAGAACTACGATGGACTTTTACATTTAAAAAAAAAACTTTATTTAACTAGTCAGTTAAGAACAAATTCTTATTTTCAATGATGGCCTAGGAACAGTGGGTTAACTGCCGTGTTCACCTTGTCAGCTCAGGGATTCAAACTTGCAACCTTTCGGTTACTAGTCCAACGCTCTAACCACTAGGCTACCTGCCGCAACTTTACACATGGTACGCTATCTGCCCTCTGCTCTTAGTTAAGTCATTAAGAGAACATTATTCCTTTTTTTCCCCCCAAGATCACTGAAGTGTTGGAGCAAATTACACGTTGAGGAACTCTTGACAAGTGTTGCATTCATTTCTGACAGACCCATCATGACTCATGTCAGAGGGGGGGGGGGGGAGGCTTAGACTCATGTAGGCTTAGTACATAGTCAGCTGCATATGAAAATGACTTTTAAATGAAAAACCTACCCATTAAATTTGATTATGTTTAATCTGGGAAGTTATCTGCCCTTATGCTCTATTCCCCCCATTTAGTTTTGTGTAATCTTACAGTATTTCCATGCATCATTGCCTGCAATGCCCAAAAACCTCATGGCAGAGGTTCAGGAAAATAAATAGAGTGAATGACCTATTCTCTGAGGAAGAGGGGAGCTATAACTAAAGATCTGTAGTGCACTGGCTGCTCTTGACTGATTGAAACAGAGTTGGAAGGTCAGTAGATCTTTAAAGAGTGGATTTCACAAGTAATAGGCCATTACACCGGAAATGCAATGTATATGTTTTATGAGAAATGGAACATTTGAAAGCAGACACCGCTCAATAAGCTAAAACATTTCTAATCATTTCATGGTTTAGAAATGTTGTATGATGATTCATCTTTGGAAAATCACGCTTGTCAGAATCATATGTGGCAAACAAATGACAGAATCTAGACTAGCACCATAGTTAGCCAGTCAATGACTAAGAGCAGTTGAAGCCCAGGCTGTTATTTGAAAAGCCTCAACCATTTTCACACCCTCATCGAATCAAGTTAGGGATTACTAGGGAATCAAACCGGAGAGTGAGAAGGATTAGAGAGTTGAATTGGATAGAAAGGAAGTGTTTGGGACAGTGTGGGAAGAAGAGTAGCAAGAAGTATGCCTGGAGATGTTATAAGGTATGGGGACAAGGGAGAAAAATAAGGGAGTTGGCAAACAAGGGACAGAGAGAGCATAAGTGATAGTATTTGATGCATATTACTCATAGGCTGCATTTTACTTCCCCCTGGTCTCTCAGTCCAGATTTAAAACCCGATACATTTTCACAGCTCCCCCTTAAAATTGGTCAAGGAGGGGTCAGAGGACGCACAGGTTCTAACCCCATGGCCACACAGACTACACCACTGTCACATGGCACCATGGTGGGTTATAATAGAACCACATGGTGGGTTTGGAGATTGACCACAACTCACGGACTTACTGCGCTCATACATAAAAAGAGAGTGGACTGATAGAGCTACAGTATCTTTATTTACACCAGTGGGAGAAGACCCATGTTACAGTCACACTGTAATACACAGAGGAGCAGCCATACGAGGACCAAGCGCCCGGGGTCATGTTGCGTCATGCAAATGCAACCACTGGCCTTCTAGGAGTCTCTGTAAAATTCAGAGAAAAACGACTACATGAACGCATATTCGAAAACACACACATTTTATTCCGCTCTATTAGGAGACTAAGATCGGACTAGACAGAATAAGGACAGTCATTTTCCAACATCACTTAGACATTCCTCTGCTGGGGTTGTTTGCACTTTAAAAAGGAGAGGGAGTCACAAGTCTCAGAGAAAGACCCTTGTTGCTTTTTCCCCCACAGCCATTTGTATACCAGTTCAATGGCTGCTACTGCTGGTATTTGGTTCACATAGGGAGGTCTGAAACATCTGAATAATGGCCCCTTCCTGGCCACTCATATCCCCACATGGGTTGACCTCCCATAAACCAGATAACCTCTACCGCACATCTTTTTCTGTACATAAACTTGACATTCCTCCAGCAAGCTTGCTTGCTCGGTGCTTATGGCTTCCTATGTCAGGATACAGCTAGTGGTGTCTGTTTATGGCTGAGCTACAAATGTACAGTAGCTGCTTCAAGCTACCCAGTGTGAGTGCATCTGATCAACAGAAGGCAGAGAAATGGGATGCAGCTCTTACAATACATATGAAAACAAACTAAATCACAGCGGGTACACGAACAGATGAAAAACATGATGCAGTGCTGCAGCAGTACGGAAGCATGTCAAGTGGAGCTATAGAGTTTAGTGTGTGACAACTGCCCAATAGCAGAGTAGAGAGTAATCACCCATCTTATCAAAGTTACGTGAAATCACAGCGGATTTGGTTGCTGTGGTTACATCAACAGTGCATTGAGGCATGACTGATGAAACGTAGAGAGGAGAAAACATACAAGGCAGTGGTAATGGCCAAGATGATTTGTTGAATATAAAATAATTCACATAATGTTTAAGGCTGATATCTGGATTTAAAAAATCTTAAATCAGAATATTTATGACAGCCCTAATACAAGAGCAATGCTAATCTCATTTGCCACACTATGAAATAATGCAAGGAATGCAACAAGAGGGGGCATTATAGAAATGAAATCAGACTGACAATCAGTCTGTGTTCTGACAGTTTAAACTGTTTACATTTTGCCAGTAGAAAGTCAATCCCTTCTGACTTCAACCGCAAACCTTCAGGTCTGCCACAACTGGCAGAATCCGAAAGAAAGCGATGTCAAAACTAGCCCCATGTGGTTTGGATATGAAGAGTATTGCAAAGTGTGTGCATGATTGAGTCAGTGTTTGAGAACATCTCTAAAAGAGAAGCTCCATTTTAAACTATTAGGTCTATACCCATTTTTTTATGCTCTGAAAGTCCATAGAGGCTGTAACTGGCCTGCAAAGGGTTGTGCTTTCGGGCTCGTCCAAGTACACATTTTGAAGGTACCATAAACAGCAGAACGATGAATGAATTATGCAGAGGCCATAACAACTGGACAGGGAAGAACTTTTTGGCAGATGAGGTGTAGCTTTTAGAGTCCAGTGTCTAACTACTGCTTGAGCGTTCTTAAATGTAAAGTTTTGACTGAGCCAGCATTACTTGCGCTTTGCAAATCAACAAACCATTAATGTACTCGGAAAAAACTGATAATCTGCCACTCACCACACTGCCAATGTGCTTTACTCAAACGTTGAAGTGAGCCTAAAGCACAGCAGAGTGATTACCAATGCCTTCCTTAAACCCATTTTTTATTTCCAAGAGCAGAGGAGATGGAGTCTCTGTAGAGTGAATTTTTCAAAAGGCTATTGTGTATGGTTACTTTATCTCTGAACAATAACTTAATATAATAGACACACTCTATTCTAACCACCGGGCCTCTGACGACGCTTAGCACTTACTTACTTCATAAAAAAAACACTTAATGGAGTAAGTAGGTAGGTTTTTATCTTTTGGTGATGAGAAAGCTGCTGTCAGCTGTCCGACACAGCTCTCAGGAAAGTATTACAAAATACAAATGCATATCCTTTGGGACTTTCCAGGCAAGATTTTAAAGAGCCCATAACAGTATGGAGCACTGGTGTGTTCCTGCCATAGACTCAGCTCATCCTGAATTATCCCCAATAAACATCCCTCCTCCATAAGACCTAGGAGGGAGGAGAAAGATATTCAAGTAATGGCCACCATTACTGGCTCCCACAGCCACAGGTCAACACTACCCCCTAGCTGGGCCTAGACAACATACACAATTACACCAGACTCTAAAGCAAGGGTATTCAACCGGGGGTCCAGAGACCCACAGGTACTGCAGAAGGTTCGAGAAATATATAGTCGGAAGTTTACATACACCTTAGCCAAATACATTTAAACTCAGTTTTTCCACAATTCATCCTAGTAAAAATTCCCCGTCTTAGGTCAGTTAGGATCACCACTTTATTTTAAGAATGTGAAATGTCAGAATAATAGTAGAGAGAATTATTTATTTCAGCTTTGATGTTTTTCATCACATTCCCAGTGGGTCAGAAGTTTACATACACTCAATTAGTATTTGGTAGCATTGCCTTTACATTGTTTAACTTGGGTCAAACATTTTGGGTAGCCTTCCACAAGCTTCCCCCAATAATTTGGGTGAATTTTGGCCCACTCTTCCTGACAGAGCTGATGTAACTGAGTCAGGTTTGTAGGCCTCCTTGCTCGCACACGCTTTTTCAGTTGTGCCCACAAATTTTCTACATGATTGAGGTCAGGGCTTTCTGATGGCCACTCCAATACCTTGACTTTGTTGTCCTTAAGCCATTTTGCCACAACTTTGGAAGTATGCTTGGGGTCATTTTCCATTTCGAAGACCCATTTGCGACCAAGCTTTAACTTCCTGACTGATGTCTTGAGATGTTGCTTCAACATATCCCCATAATTTTCCACCCCATGATGCCATCTATTTTGTGAAGTGCACCAGTCCCTCCTGCAACAAAGCACCCCCACAGCATGATGCTGCCACCCCCGTGCTTCGTGGTTGGGATGGGTTTCTTAGGCTTGCAAGCCTCCCCCTTTGTCCTCCAAACATAACGATGGTCATTATGGCCAAACAGTTCTATTTTTGTTTCATCATACCAAAGGACATTTCTCCAAAAAGTACAACCTTTGTCCCCATATGCAGTTGCAAACTGTAGTCTGGATTTTTTATGGCGGTTTTGGAGCAGTGGCTTCTTCCTTGCTGAGCAGCCTTTCAGGTTATGTCGATATAGGACTCGTTTTTACTGTGGATACAGATACTTTTGTACCTGTTTCCTCCAGCATCTTCACAAAGTCATTTGCTGTTGTTCTGGGACCAAAGTAGGTGCATCTCTAGGAGACAGAACGCGTCTCCTTCCTGAGCGGTATGATGGCTGCGTGGTCCCATGGTGTTTATACTTGCGTACTATTGTTTGTACAGATGAACGTGGTACCTTCAGGAATTTTGAAATTGCTTCCAAGGATGAGCCAGACTTGTGGAGGTCTACAATTTTATTTATGAGGTCTTGGCTGATTTCTTTTGATTTTCCCATGATGTCAAGCAAAGAGGCAATGAGTTTGAAGGTAGGCCTTGAAATACATCCACAGGTACACCTCCAATTGACTCAAATGATGTCAATTAGCCTATCAGAAGCTTCTAAAGCCTTGACATCATTTTCTGGAATTTTCCAAGCTATTTAAAGGAACAGTCAACTTAGTGTATGTAAACCCACTGGATTTGTGATGAAGTGAATTATAAGTGAAATAATCTGTCTGTAAACAATTGTTGGAAATATTACTTGTGTCATGCACAAAGTAGATGTCCTAACCAACTTGCCAAAACTATAGTTTGTTAACAAGAAATTTGTGGAGTGGTTGAAAAACGAGTTTAAGTGACTGCAAGCTCAGTGTATGTAAACTTCCGACTTCAACTGTGTATTTAAAAATAATAATAAAACATTGATATAAAAATACATGTTTTTATGAATATTGCTAGCAACAACAGAATAAACACATTTTGAATTATATATCTACAGTAGAAAAGAGGAGAATATCATTTCTAATGATGTCAACTTTATTTCAACTCCTAATATTACACTCACTGGAGTATCTGATATAGGCTTTGAAAAAGCACCCGCGATTACCAGTCGCGGCAAGTGCCACTGGCTGCAGGTAGGCTTTCTTGACTGCTGCTATTTATGAAAATGTGTTTGGAGTTACATTTCTATCTAATAGGCTATGTTACAGTTTACACTTCCTCCTCCATTTATAATGTGGGGAGGTCAAAATAAAAAACAATGTACCAAATCTATGAACTAAATATGTTTGATTACTGGCCTCCCGAGTGGCGCAGAGGTCTAAGGCACTGCATCACAGTGCTAGAGGCGTTACTACAGACCCGGGTTCATTCCAAGGCTGTGCCACAACCGACTGTGGCAAATCCCGGGACAGTGCACAATTGGCCCAGCGTCGTCCAGGTTAGGGGAGCCAGGGGGGGCTTTACTTGTCTCAACGCACCCTAGCGACTCCTTGTGGCAAACCGTGTGCTGACCCCGGTCGCCAGTTGAACGGTGTTTCCTCCCACACATTGGTGCGGCTGGCTTCCGGGTTAAGCTGGTAGGTGTTAAGGAGCGCGGTTAGGCGGGTCATGTTTCAAGGGACGCATGACTCGTTGGGGAGTTGCAGCGATGAGACAAGATCGAAATTGGGGAGAAAAAGGGGGGGTGAAATACAAACAAACAAACATAAATAATAATGGTTGATTACTTCTCCTTGCTGTTCACCTGATAAGACGATAACATTTGTTTTGTGCTAACATATTATGGTCGCCGGTTTGCCTGGGCGGGTGTCCCTGGGAAAGAAAAGGTTGAAGAGCCCTGCTCTAAAAAGTCTTGTGTCATGATGAAATATTGAGAATAAATTATACAGTCTAATAATATTGTAGATATTTTAGTGTTATAATTTTAGAGAGTACAACTTCTTTACGTGTTTAGTGTAACAATGCAGACCCTGTGCACATAGAATTCAGCTGGGTACACTTCCTGGGATATGACACACTGCACAACGGAAAATCTGTTGCCCGTCTGCCAATGGAGAAATGAGTCCAAAAGCAGGAAACTGCCTAAATCCCTAATGTATTGAGCTTCATGCTGACAGCTGGAAACTTCCCCTTTTCATTGGTGAGTGCACATAACAAGCATTCAGTGGTGACATGCTCAAAGTAGATGTCCCAACCGACTTGCCAAAACTATAGTTTGTGGAGTGGTTGAAAAATTAGTTTTAATGACTCCAACCTAAGTGTATGTAAACTTCCAACTTCAACTGTATTAATGACAGGCATGATGTTGGCAGGAACTAAAACCACTAGACTTTTCTGTCTGAGTGTCCATCAACCACAGCATCAAACGCCTCCAAGAGAGCTCCCATACTGGAGATAAAAGGTTGTCGCCCTCCCGTCTATAAAGAGAGACTACTGCATTACTGAGGCAGGACCCGCTAAGATATTCTAATACAGCCACTCATGCACTCAGTATCCCCAGCCGGGACGCTTTGATTCAAACCACTTACAGTAACTAATCTTGTCTTTGTTATTTTGAAGTGCAAATACATTTGAAAAATGCAAATCACAAAAACTAAATTTTATATGAAAATGTAAACAGTTTGGTTTACTCTTCACTAATGCATTTCAACAGGAAACTTCTAAGGCTCGGGTTTTCCATTGGGCTTTGGGGGATAGCCTATACACACAGATTTCTCGGAGGGCTAACAAAATGCAGGCATTGCATATTCAACAGCTTTCCCAATACAAAATACATGGAGATGACTGTCAGACTTCTCTTGATTTGACAGCGCCTGAGCCAACTGGGTGATGGTGTACTTCGAACAGGGATGGGCAACTTAGGATGGGGCTGGGGGGGGGGCACAAAAAAAATCTGAACTCCCGATGAGGGGCCGCAGTGGTTCGCGGCTCTGCATACCAACATCCATACAGCAAAACATTACACATTTTGACATAGGGTGGAGATAAGATTTTGTTTTGAATATGATCTCTGAGTGAGAGTGACCAACAAAATCTATGGGGGCCACCCCAGTCGGAAATTTGACCATTATTACTAAGTTTAGACAGCTGGCCGCTAGACAAACTTACCAATCAATAAAAAAAAGATGTAGCTGAACATGGGCTTATTGAGTGAATATCAGTGACTGACATGTGCGAGAACCTGCTGATGCACAAACACATTTGGAAACTCTCAACCGTGGTGGTGAGGAATTCATCCGCAGGCCTACAAAAAAAGGGGGGAGGGTCGCCAGTTTCCCATCCCTGACTTAGAGGGTTGCAGTAAAAGTGAGGGGGACATTGACATAGGATATTCAATTGCACAGCTAAAGAAAATAACTTGAGCAGAAAAACAATTGAAGCAGTGATCAGGAAGAGCTGTTGGAAATGAGGGAGCGGTACACTACACACATCCGTTTGGGACATGCACATATGTACATACGTTACTCCTCAACATATGCCTTCTGTTACACATATTTACTTTCGCCAAGGAAGGTATCAAAGTAAAACATGAAGTGCTCTTTAACACGTCTAAAGCTGTTCTCAACTCTCCCAACCGGTAATCAGCATGGGAGCTGATGCTGCATATTCCAAGGTACATGAGAATAAATGATATGACGTATTCAAAGGGTGAACCTTCAAAAGGAGGGAATTGCTTTCTTCTATACATCGGCAAGGAAGTAGCTCCTTATACTAGTTAAGCTCAAGAGATTTAGTTTGGAGGAGAGGTGTATTTAGGATGGAGTGACTGAAGAGGAAAAAAAGGGTAGGGATAAGCTGGAAAGACAACAATGGAGGGTTGGAGGAGAGAGAAGAGGGGTGAAGTAGACACAGTGTGTGTGTGTGGGGGGGGGGGGGGGGTGAAGGGAAGGCAAACCCGAGTGAGAGAAAGTGACTGGTCAGAGACCGAAGGTGAATGAGGTTATAGGGGACTGAAGCAGGGCAAAGTGAAAAGAGAGTGACAAGCCCCTCTCGTCACAGTATGTCAGAGAGCTGGAGCGTCACACAATAAAATACACCTGGAACATCCTCTCTCCACTTGGCTGAACGTGTGATTTCCCTGAAGCTGATATTTTTTGTTTGACGGTAGTCCCAAAACAAAGCCCAAGTGGGATAAAAGGAACATTGGGTCCTTGCTGTTCAACTTCTGGGAAAGAGCTAACATGACCGACGGGCTGTCTTACGAGCTAGCTGCCTTAATTAATTAAGAGTTCCTGTCTCACTGATACAGCATGCCTCCATGTACTCTCAGTGCCACATCTGAACACGCACTTACAGACTGATACTAAATATTGAATTAAAACAGTATGGATTAAAGCACAAACCATTCTATATTGCATCAGACACATGCCAATGGTTTGACCTCTGGTTAATGTAGTGTACATTACTCAATGATGAGAATACAAGCTCTGGGCTAAATCCACTGCCCTATTGCTGACGCCATTGCGCTTTTAATTTCCGGAAATATAAGAGCAGCCAAAAAATAGAGATCGCTAGCCAGCTACCACCCGGTTACTCAACACTGCACCTTAGAGGCTGCTGCCCTTTATACATAGAATCACTGGTCACTATAATAATGGAACACCAGTCACTTTAATAATGTTTACATGCGGCTTTACTCATTTCATATGTATATACTGTATTCTATTCTACTGTATTTTAGTCAATGCCACTCCGACATTGCTCATCCTAATATTTTATATATTTCTTAATTCCATTATTTTACGTGTGTATTGTTCTGAATTGTTAGAAACTACTGCACTGTTGGAGCTAGGAACACACGCATTTCGCTACACCCACAATAACATCTGCTAAATATGTGTATGTGACCAATAAAATTGGATTTGACTTAGATGCCATTGGCCCTGTTGCCAACTCATCCATAAAACAAAATCTCACATTATCACAAAATGTAAGATTATATTGCAAAGTATCTGAACAATGGGACCTGGCAAAAGAAACAACAAATCCAGAATGTTTTTAGTCAACATCACAAGTGGAATGATCCTTTATTGAAAGAAAAAAGCAGAGTGGAAAAAGGATAATGCACGACAAGATTAGTTTACGTGTGATTTAAAACACTATGTCCTCAATGGTTTTGAACGGCTCCCTTTATGATGCGTTCTGTTTTGACGTGAAACCCTTACTTCGTCATGGATTTGTCAAAAGGGAAGAACTTATACACAATAGGGAAAGAGATCCTAAAAAAAAAAAAAAACGGAGGCACTGAAATAGCAGCCACTGAGATAGAAGAGGACAGATCTGAAGTACTGCGCGTTATGCATTAAAAGCTGTACGGCTGAGGGCCTTTATGTAAGGGTGTCCTCAGTTCCAGCAAGTTCGATGTTGCTGGCATATCTGTGAACTGATATACAGTTCACAGATGCCTCGACCAACATGTCAATGCACAGAGGGGTGAAAAGCTGACATCTGCCACCAGCTCAGTCAAAAGTAGAAAACCCCAGAGGGGGACAAGGGAGATAGAGCAGAAATAAAAGTAGCTTCTCTATAGTCATGCAATACAATACAATACAGTACTTGCTACTTGGTTAATATCATATCAGTCTCTGGCATCGAACATATGGTGTTAATAAAAGAAAGAAAGTTGGACAAAGATAGGAGATGGTAGATACTACTAAGTCCAGTTAATGTCCTTAGATAGAAATATGGATTAACGATGTATGATTTACTGGTACAATGAAAACAGTTGGGGAACTGAGACAAAATATTCTGAACGACCATGGTCTATGTTCTATCCGATCATTTCCATTTGTGTGTGCTGCCTGAACCAACAACCCTCTCTGTCCACTCCATTATTGTCCTCCTCCACGGTCCTTCTCCACTGGGATTGGTAATTGCAGTGGGTTCACTCTGGGTTACAGAGTGAGCAGATAATATAACCCTGTCTGTTCCCTTCTCTCCTGACCGTTGGGGTGACAATGAGATGTCATCACAGGTCACCTTCTCCATTTACAAATTCTCTTTCTGCTCAGACACTGATTGGCCACCAAGATGAGAAGGGACATAGCCTCGACCCGGTTTAGCTGCTCAACTGGGTCTTAAACTCTGAATGACGTGTGCAATGTACCTCATGCCTTTATGCAAGTTTAAATTAAAATGCTCTTTTTGGATCTCAAAAATGAACACCTAAAAAGACTTCTAAAACCCCTAAAAGACAAAACCCTTCCATTGAAAAAAGATAACTAGTTATATAGCCAGTTATATAAATGCGCACCAGCATTATTTATTTTTGGAATGATTAAAGATTTGCATTTAGACCTCTTACATAAAGGCTCATATACGAGCATATGGTCATTACTGTCCTCTGCTGGTGAAAAAGCCCCGTTCTCAATTTTCACTACATTGTCACAGCAAAAACAAAAGAAGATTAGGCCATCTATGAACGAGCTATGCTGAACAGCTGTGGAAGGTCATTTAAACTTAAACACTGTGTGCGCTGCTGTGGCATTTCAAGAGCAACATTACAAACCATCACCAACACAGGTGGCACAGCAATCAGCGTAGGAAGCAAATGGAGGGCTGGGCGGAGAACATCTCTCCTGACTCAACAGGCATAAAACCTGATGTAATTTCTCTGTTTATTAACACACACACACACACACACACACACGTGTAAGAACTTTTCATTCAAGTTGAAATGAAATTAATTGTAAAACATTTGGTATGTGTAGGTTTCAACGGTGGGCAAGACACACACAATGACAGTGACACAGTACAATGAGAAACAACACCGTGCAGCCACAGCAGCACTCTCCTCTAATGTCTCACTGTGACTATCGGTCATTGTCAGCCAACGGAAGCAAAAGGTGAGTGGGACTATTTGGCTTGGTTTGACATGAGCTGTGGAACGTGTTCTACCTTTGGGTATGAGGAGTCAGAAACCATTCATAATGCAAAAGCATGCTTGAGACGGGACTTCAGAGAAACTCATATTTTGACACACGAATCATGTCGGGGGGTGGGGGTGGGGGGGGTAGTTTGATAAGTTCGCTCTTTGGGGCTGGTGTGGGCGTTCCAGCATGTCTGCAAGAGTGTGGGCGGCAGGGGGAAAAAAAAGAGTTCTGAAGCGCTCTCGTCGACGAATTCATTATATCTGCAACGTCCACATCGATACCACTGGAGCATGTGGATTTTGCTCCAAAAGCGTGGGTGGAGAGCACAGGGCACTCATTACGCAGAGGCCCTCTTCGCAAACACTTACCTGTGCTGCTGAACTGCTCATCCATCCGAAAATGGTACATTGTGTGGGCAGCCAGGTCCTAAAGCACCAACGTGAACTGAAATATTACTGGAATGCCAGCTCTGCTAGCAGCCTAGTTTCCAAAACCGAAACACAAGATGAAAACACAAGGGATAACTCTGCCTACCTGCTAGGACCCTGTTGACAGAGGAATGGGTGGCCAGGCCAGGCTGGCCCCTCTCGTGGTGGAAGATGCCAGCATATGGAAGATACTCAGGCAGTAGGAACCTCCTTGAAGAAAGAGAGAAGCATCACGTTATATAGAAATCACACAACAACTGAGAGTTTACTCACCCCATAATTAAGATATGAGAAAATTGGAGACAATCTCTGTCGCGTAATAGGGGACTAAAAAGCACAGGCAAGTTTTTATAAAAGCCTTACGCGACTTTACATTGTTGCACAAACTGATGAGGGTAGCCTAGTGGTTAGAGAGTTGGACTAGTAACCAAAAGGTTGCAAGATCGAATCCCCCGAGCTGACAAGGTAAAAATCTATCGTTCTGCCCCTGAACAAGGCAGTTAACCCACTGTTCCTAGGCCGTCATTGAAAATAAGAATTTGTTTTTAACTGACTCGCCTAGTTAAATAAAGGTAAAAAAAATTCTAATAAATAAATACAATTGTGCTGTATGATGTGCTAATGTTCACCACTGGTTTTGGATAGACCGATTCAAATCAAACTTTAGCAAAAGTTAGAGAATATGTCAAACATTTCCTGTATACTAATCCTCGGGACACAGAGTCCCGTTATGTCATCGGCTGCTCATATCATTGGCCAAAAAACATCAATTAGAATATGAAGAGCCAATAAGCATAATGTATTCAGAGTCCAGGGGGACAAATGATGAGTTTGAATAGGTTGACTATTTCATGTTTTTATTTTTCTGTTTATTTTCTTTATTTTGTTATGTATTTAGAGTATTTATTGTATGCTGTGTGATGCTGTTTAAAAAAAAAATATTGTAGGGATGGCTGTTGTTTTTGTTTGTTTGCTCTGCATTGTGTGTATTCCATCAGGGGAACCAGTGGAATCACTTTAACGTGTTATCCCTTGGGTTGTACTCCGTGCATCTTTTTCCCAATAAAACAATCAATAAATGAATCATATCAGGGCCACCCACCGGGGAACAAATCTGCCAAGTGAGGGGGCAGACATACGAGCGTTGCGCGGAGCCCTGTGTCTGGCGCGATCACCGTTATCCCTGTGAATACAGACAGACGGACAGAGAGGGAGATAACAGACAAACACATACAAAGACTTAACTGAGAGACCGTAGCTGGACTCACTATATAGTGCAGGCTCACTTAAAAGTTTGATGTTAGCCTAACTTATTATTGGCTTGAGCTTGAGACCCAGACCAAAGGGAGAAAGTTGCAGTTCTGCTTGTGATCATCCAGCAGCCTCAACAAAAAAAAAACAAGCAGCCAAACAGAAACTCCAGAGAAGATTCGCAAAAGTTTGAAAATGCTGCAACGCATAAAGATGGTTATTTATGGCTCCAATGTTTCTCCATTAACAGGTTTGAAAAAACTGCTAGTAAGTGGGCCCCTTTTCACAACACAGTATAATCCAATCTGGACACATTCAAAGGAGGAAAAACAAAGGCAAAATATTTCCAGGCCGAGGAGACACTGTATAGAATCGGGACGGCATGTAACCTAGCGGTTAAAGACCGGGTCAGTAGCCCGAAAGGTAGCTCGTTCAGATCCCTGAGCAGACTAGGTTAAAAAAATCTGTCAACGTGCCCTTGAGCAAGGCATGTAACCCTAATTGCTCCTGATAGTCGCTCTGAATAAGAGCATCTGCTAAAATGACTCCAATGTAAATATCTGACCTTGCAATGGAAGACTGTGCCATTACAGGAACATTGGTTCCTGTAATTTATTCGCTGACCCCAGGAGGAATTAAATATGCATCATATTTCCATCAGAGTAGAGTATCAGCTGAGAGGACGCGACCTCTTTGTGATCCACTGGACATTTCACATTCAGAATTTGCTTTACACTTCTTGAAAACTGAGACAATGTGAAAAAGGACGCGAGAGAGAGGAAATCCGACGAACCCAGAGCCTCTGAAAGTACTCGAATCGGAAAGCAGGCCGGAAATAGACATGCTTTCATAAATATACATTTCAATAACTGATATGAAATGTGCCAAACACTCATATACCCTCAGCAATGAATTTCTAAGTCGGGCAGTCAGGTTGGCGGAATAATTCATGAACCAAATCGGTGAGGTCATATTTTGGCTTTGAAGATGCCCCATCTCACATCAGTCACCCAGAACTGCATTTTAATACCGGCAAATTGTTGTTTGCTCCGACTGCAATGATACTCTGTGGCTGACTGGCTGTATAACTTAATTGTATGTATGACGCTCAAGTCTAAAGTAAACCTATTTTGGTGGTCATGTTATAAATGTCCAGTACATAATGCAATAGTTAGCTGGTCTAGGCGGACTTCATAAACTTGCAAACAGACTAGGGATGAAACGGTTACCGGTTTCACGATAAACCACGGTAAAATCCCTGATGGTTGATATTACCGTTTCAAATTTTCATTGTCATTGAAACTGTGTTCGATTACCGCGGTTTGAAAAACTCACGGTAAATACTGTCCAGCATCAACCAAAGTTAACAACAGTCTGACGCAGGCACCGCATGCAATGTGGGTTTTGTTTTGTGGGAAAACATGGCGGAAGGGAGTGACGGCGCTCTAGAGATTTTTCAGCCTTCTAAGAGGACTAAATCTGGAGTGTGGTCATATTTTGGGTTTTGCAAGAGTGTTGAGGGAAACTTAATCGAAGATGGTCACCCTGTGTGCAGAACATTTTTTTTAAATAAACGAGGGGCCATGCATCAGAGCTGCCTCACCTTGCCAGGGTTGCCAGGAAGCTTTTGTGCATCCCAGCAACCAGCATGCCATCAGCGAGAGTGTTCAGTGCCAGCGGGCACATCGTCTCCCCACGCAGATCACTACTTAAACCGGACAAAGTAAATATGTTGACATTTTTACATTTCATTTCAATTAACAAAGAATGCATCCATACAGGATGTTAGGCCAGCAGCACCTTATTTCTTTATGAAGGAGAGAACGGACATACAATCAGTGGTGTTCATTTGATTTGTTTGAATATTTTGTGTTATTTTAATGTCAACACCTGCACATTGGATTTGTTGACATATGGTTGTATTGCTCTCACATGCACATTGCTTTACTTGTGTTGCTTTTACATGCACATTTGATTTGCTTACTTGAGGTTGTGTTCATTAAATCCTGCACTAGGGAAACTTTTAGTCACCTGGTGCCATCTTTAATGTTAATGTTATTATTTTAATGTTTATGCACACAAAAAATGATTTTCTGATGCTCATTTTATTTGTTGTTTGTTGGTTTTCAATATACAACTTGGTGAAATGATTTCAGTGTGTGCATCAGTACTTTGAACATTTCCAGCACATTTTAACAATACCGCGATAATACTGATACCCGTGATAATTTTGGTCACTATAATCGTGATTTGAAATGTTCATACCGTTTCACCTCTAAAACAGACTACAAACATAATGGGGACAAGGTACACCCGTAAGTAAATTGAAATGTCCAGCCTCATTCTACGCAAGCGTAAATAACGAATTCACAATTCCTGTAGGTAAAAAGAAGAGGAGAAGAGAAGAGTTTAGAAATGACCTAGTGATAGCTGCTTTCCGTGGAAACAGGCCACAGTGTCATCGGAGGTGTCCTTATTAAACCGCTGCTCTCTCCTCTCTCTTGGATCAGCATCTTACGAAACAGGTCCAGGGTTTGGAAGAGAATTAGGCTACAGCTCTAAAATGATTTCTTCAGTGCACCCCTTTAAAACACCAAGCATTGTCATTCTGTGCAGTTCTCAAGGGGAGCATAATCCTGATTCATCTATAGTCTGAGCCTGCTGCTGTGTATGTTTTCACAGCACTGTAATCTAGGTTTACTTTCACTGTTTGCTGGTTCCATTACAGCGAGTGAATTCTTAACATCATTCCAAAAGCGCCATAGGGTTTTTCTGGCTATAAAGGCCATATCTTTTCATTGTGCAACTGGCACATGACCAGTTTAAAGAAAAAGTGAAAGTTTCTGCACGTTAAAATATTAGATTTTGTGAAAATCAAACAAAACACCTGTCAATTGTGTGTACTGTGTTACGAATGAATTGTTTTTAAATTACTTTTTAAATCACCTGTAGCATCCTGCTCCAGACAAACCCCGCTCAGACAGGGCTGGTCGCACAATTATAATCTTATAAAGCCAGCCGCGGTGCTTTATTGAGGAAAATAGACTGTTGCTATATTTTACTGTCACAATAGGGCTCCAGACTTCTCTGAATGTTTTCGTTCAATAGAGATCCATTTGCCTACGTAGGCTAATTCATTTGGGGCTAATTCGCCAAGTGGAAATCAAAACACATTAGCTATATAGCTAACTGTAAATATATCTCATAGCTAGCCGTGTAATTGCTTAATCTAACTGTAGATTGAATGTCCTAAAAACTTTCCAGCGGTACTAGCACGGACAGCAAAATGGCCAACGTTCACGAGGCTCCGCATCTCAAAGACTTACTGTTTTTTTTAAACGGTGCCAATCGCTCATTACTGAGAGTTGAGAAACGCCATACCCCCAGAAATCTGAGACCCCCCCTCTCTCTTCAACTAACAACAGCGGTGTGTCTGTGATGCATGGAGCCATACCCCATACTGTTAATTGCACTCACTATGGCTGCAAAGTTTTCCGATCCACACCAATCATAAAACAATTGGCAAGCAGAAGCCTAAATCGAGAATGGGGGACAAGGGGATGTTGTCTTGTTATAATTCCCTGAATCCCACCAGGTTCAATTATGAACGAGAGGGTGGCAGCACATGTCTAATCTTGTCTGAAGAGAACAGACACGGTCTCGCACTGATGTGGAGCTGACGCCACACCATGCAATGACCCAGTTATAACTAGCAACATCGGACCGTTTACATGCTCCAGGAAAATGTACCAGCTGGTTTCACGTAACTCTGAATCCAACCCAAAGGACAATAAAAGGCATTCTAAAATAGTTGATAGAGTGACGAATAACTTAGTTGTTCATTCGGACAAACAGTTCTTATCGTTATAAATCATATGTCCTTAATTGCTGGAGAGGAACAGCACCAGGGGAATTCCTTTGACCTCATTCAGCCAACGATGCTACAGTACAAAGTCTGCAGAGGCCTGAGAAGACTGATGCCCTCAAATAAGTCCTGGGAGCATTGAATGTTACAAACCACTGACCCTGGATTCTCATGGTCCTGCAAGCAACACCATCTCCCAGCACCTTTTTTTTAATAGCCAGGCCAGAGGCCATTAACATTTACATATTGAAAGAATAAAACCTAATCCACTAGAAAGATACATCCCAAATCAACCTTTGAGAGCCACGCATCAGGCATTCGATGTGCAAGTTATTTCGGTAGGAGTGTTTTGCTGCTGCTGCTTTGTTAGACAGTCATTATGCATCTCAGATCATACAGAGGGTGTGTGGAGGCATAATGGGGGGAATTCATTTCTCTCATCCATTGGCAATGGTGCCTCCCCTCTGGGGACAGAAAAGCTCAGCATCTTGCTATGGTATGGTTTCATGCAAATAATTCCATTAATAGTGCTCCTTGTGGAATAAATCCCAAAGCTCTTCACGATTATAGGATGTTTTATCATAATGTGTTCTGTAAATGTCTTCATGAACAAGTGTCAAGGGATGCAAAAAAAGCATTGGATGTTATAGGTTGATGACGACTCACTCAAACTCCTCAAAGTCCACCTCGTTGTTCTCAACGGAGGGGTTGCTTCCTGGGCTATCCGAGGTGGACGAGAGAGGCCGCAGTCGGCTCTGGTAGCGCAGTGATTGTTGGCGAATGCTGTCCCGCCGAGATAAGTACTGAATCATCCGCTGGGCGTAATACGCAGCAGGTGACAACCTGTGAACACAGCAAGGACACACTAGAGCTGCGGATGATTCAAATGGTGATCAGATAACCCAGGAGGAATAGACAATAGAAATCAGTCTCACTTTTTATTGTGCTATCCCAGTCATGTTTTTTTTGTTGTATGTACTGTGTAGATATGTATTATTTTTTGAAGTGATAAATAAAAACACGCAAACCAGGCAGAAAGCAGTGCTAATACCAGAAAAACCTGAACAAAGCCAAGACCATGTATTGTCAGAGCCCACAAATGTTAAAGATGGAGCAGGCTTCTTAAAAAAAAAAGAAAAGAAGAAGTACATTTCCCTCTCTTTCATGCTTCAACTCTCAGGGCCATAGTTACAATGTGGTTCAATTACTGACTGATCCAAGTGGATAAGCCTTGAGCTGCACTCCGGTACCACAGCACGAAACCTACACAGGGAGGGCAGCTCAGAAGCTAACTGAACACAGAGTGCTCCCCATGTAAACAGAGCTGAATAAACAGTAAGCTGAGATCCAGTGAGTTACACCACATTGGAAGACTATAGACAAGGGATGGGGAAACTGATGGCCTATTTACCCTCGGAATTGCACATATATAATCCATGTCTCAAGGCTTAAAAATAATCATATTTAACCGGTCTCCTCCCCTTCATCTACACTGATTAAAGTGGATTTAACAAGTGACATCAAGTGATTGACCTGGTCAGTCTATGACATATTCTTAATGTTTTGTACACTTAGTGTATATTTCTGCAATTAAAGCATTCTTGACCGTTTTTTTTATACAATGAACAAAAATATATAAATGCAACATGTAAAGTGTTGGTCCCATGTTTCATGAGCTGAAATAAAATATACATTTTCCATACGCACAAAAAGCTTATTTCTCACAAATTCTACTGGGGACAAAAGGCCAATTTAAAATTGTATAGTTATGCTACAGATGTCAAGTTTTGAGGGAGTGTGCAATTGGGGCATGCTGACTGCAGGAATGTTCACCAGAGCTGTTGCTGTAGAATTTAATGTTAACGTTAATTTCTCTACCATAAGCTACCTCCAACATTGTTTTAGAGAATTTGGCAGTACGTCCAACCGGCCTCACAACCGCAGACCACATGTAACCACGCCAGCCAGGGACCTTTCACCTGCAGAATCATCATCCGGACAGCTGATGAAACTGTGGGTTTGCACAACCAAACAATTTCTTCACAAATTGTCAGAAACCATCTCAGGGAAGCTCATCTGCGTGCTAGTCGTCCTCACCAGGGCCTTGACCAGACTGTACTTCAGCGTCATAACCGACTTCAGTGGGCAAATGTTCACCTTCGATGGCCACTGGCACGCTGGAGTGTGCTTGATGGGTGAAACCCGGTTTCAACTGTACCGGGCAGATGGCAGATGGCGACATGGCGGTGTAGGTGATCGGTTTGCTGATGTCAACGTTGCGAACAAGAACAGAGTGCCCCATGTTGGTGGTGGGGTTATGATATGGGCAGGCATAAGCTACAGACAACGAACATAATTGCATTTTATCAATGGCAATTTAAAATGCACAGAGATACCATGATGAGATTCTGAGGCCCATTGCTGTGCCATTCATCTACCGCCATCACATTTTTCATGTCGCAAGGATCTGTACAGAATTCCTAGAAGCTGAAAATGACCCAGTTCTTCCATGGCATGTTTGGGATGCTCTGGATCGACGTGTACGACCACGTGTTCCAGTTCCAGACAATATCCAGACAACTTCGCACAGCCATTGAAGAGGAGTAGGCCAACATTCCACAGGCCACAATCAGCAGCCTGATCAACTCTATGCGAAGGAGATGTGTCGCGCTGCATGAGGCAAATGGTGGTCACACCAGACACTGACTGGTTTTCTGATCCACGCCCCTACCTTTTTTTAAATTAAGGTATACAGATGCATGTATGTATTCCCAGTCATGTGAAATCAATAGATTAGGGCCTACTGAATGTATTTAAATGGACTGATTTTCTTATATGAACTGTAACTCAGTAAAATTGCATTTAGATTTTTGTTCAGTGTAAATACTAAACTATAAATAGTCTTCATCAGGCTTCGCTGAGCTGAGAACATTTCAGAATCTGAAAGCGTCTATGGTATATCTACAGCCTAGTCGGAGTACCCAGTAAGAGGAAAATGGATGTTAGATACTGTAAATAGCCTAAACTGGGCTGGGGCCACAGACTAGAGTATTTAGATTGAAGCCAATGTGTTGGTTTGAGTAAACAAAGCTCAAGAGTCAAAAGAGGTGAAGGCAAAGACATAGCTAAATCAGTAAAGTAAATATGTTACTTTGTGCTGCTGACAGCAGACAAGGAGGTCTGGGACAGTCAATGTTGACACTCCACAAACATAAATAGACAAATCCATCCAAATGACATAACTAGGAGAAGATTAGGGTTTAGAAGACCCATCCTTGCAATTATCACAAGTCAAGTTGTGTGCACACCTCAGTCTAGCTTTCCCACTGATTGTTTTACAAGGGCTCAAGGAGCTTGCAATACTTCGATATTAAGATCATGTTTTTTGAAGTTATAGTGTAGCCTGCTATGCAATCCCTGCATAGCTGTTCATGTCACATGAGTTTATCTGCCTGCACAATTACTTGAACAGCTGGAAAATCCTGAGTAACATTAATCAAAAAGTTATTGTATGGACATTCAATCATGTAACCAATATGCCCAGAGGGTCAGCAATTGGATTACAATGCAAAATACTGGATTGGAAACTGGTCATATAAAGACCCATTTTCACCTCAGATACTCAAATCAAATCAAATTTTATTTGTCACATGCGCCGAATACAACAGGTATAGACAGATATTATTGTGAAATGATTACTTTACTCTATTTTCTTAAAACTGCTTTGCTGGTTAAGAAAATATGATAAATAAACTACAGTTAAAAAAAAGTACAAAAAATAACAAATAACAATAATGGGGGGTACCAGTACCAAGTCAATGTGCGGGGGTACAGGTTGGTCAAGGTCATTTGTACATGTAGGTAGGGGATCTTTAAAGATCTTGCTCATATTGGCTACGGAAAGCGTGATCACACAGTTGTCCGGAACAGTTGCTGCTCTCATGCATGCTTCAGTGTTGCTTGCCTCGACGCAAGCATAAAAAGGCATTTAGCCCATCTGGTAGGCTCGCGTCACTGGACAGTTCGCGGCTGGGTTTTCCTTTGTATTCCCTAATAGTTTGCAAGCCCTACCATATCCGATGAGTGTCAGAGCCGGTGTAGTTGATTCAATCTTAGTCCTGTATTGGCGCTTTGCCTGTTTGATGGTTTGTCTGCGGGCATAGCGGGATTTCTTATAAGCGTCTGGATTAGTGTCCCGCTCCTTGAAAGTGGCAGCTCTAGCCTTTAGCTTGGTGTGGATGTTGCCTGTAATCCATGGCTTCTGGTTGGGATATGTACGTACGGTCACTGTGGGGACGATGTCAGCGATGCACTTATTGATGAATCCCGGAACATATTCCAGTCTGTGCTAGCAAAACAGTCCTGTAGCATAGCATCTGCTTCATCTGACGACTTCCGTATTGAGCGAGTTACTGGTACTTCCTGCTTTAGTTTTTGCTTGTAAGCAGCAATCAGGAGAATAGAATTATGGTCAGATCTTACAAATGGAGGGAGAGGGAGAACTTTATATGCGTCTTTGTGTGTAGAGTAAAGGTGTCTAGAGTTGTTTTCCCTCTGGTTGCACATTTAACAGGCTGTTAGAAATTAGGTAAATAGGATTTAAGTTTACCTGCAATAAAGTCCCCGGCCACTAGAAGTGCCACTTTTGGATGAGTATTTTCTTGTTTGGTTATGGCCTTATACAGCTCGTTGAGTGCGGTCTTTGTGCCAGCGTCGGTTTATGGTGGTAAATAGACGGCCACGAAAAATATAGATGAGAACTCTCTTGGTAGATAGTGTGGTCTACAGCTTATCATGGGGTACTCTACCTCAGGTGAGCAATACCTCGAGACTATCTTAATAATAATCGCGCACCAGCTGTTATTGACATAGACACACACCCCCATCCCTCGTCTTACCGGACGTAGCTGTTCTGTCCTGCTGATGCACGGAAAACCCAGCCAGCTGTATATTATCCGTGTCATCTTTCAGCCACGACTCGGTGAAACATAAGATATTACAGTTTAATGTCCCGTTGGTAGGATAGTCTCGAACGGAACTCATGCAGTTTATTATCCAGTGATTGCACATTGGCCAATAGAAGGGATGGTAGAGGCGGGTTACCCACTCGTCGACGAATTCTCACAAGGTACCCTGATCTCCATCCCCTGTATTTCCTTATTTTCTTAATGCGAATGAAGGGGATTTGGGACTTATCTGGGAGCAGCATTATATCCTTTGCACCACACTCATTAAATGAAAAATCTTCATTCAGTTCAAGGTGTGTAATCGCTGTTCTGATATCCAGACGCTCTTTTCGGTCATAAAAGTCTGAAGTCCACGATCATCTCTTTTGTTTCGGTCATTTTCCTGACATCACACTCCGAGAGCCCTCGCCTCCTCCCTTTAGGCTGTCTCGTCGTTGTTGGTAATCAAGCCTACTACTGTTGTGTCGTTGGGAAACTTGATGATTGAGTTTGAGGTGTGCTTGGGTGAACAGGGAGTACAGGAGGGGGCTGAGCACCCACCCTTGTAGGGCCCCAGTGTTGAGGATCAGCGAAGTGGAGATGTTATTTCCTACCTTCACCACTTGGGAGCGGCCCATCAGGAAGTTCTGGACCCAATTGCAGAGGGTGGGGTTGAGACCCAGGGTACTAATGCTTGGAGGGTACTAATGCTGAGCTGTCGTCAATGAACAGCATTCTTACATAGGTATTCCTCTTGTCCAGAAGGGATAGGGCAGTGTGCAGTGTGATGGCGATTGCACACCTGTCTATATAAAAGGTCCCACAGTTGACAGTACATGTCAGAGCAAAAACCAAGCCATGAGGTCGAAGGAATTGTCCGTAGAGCTCTGAGACAGGATTGTGTTGAGGCACAGATCTGGGGAAGGGTACCAAAACATGTCAGCAGCATTGAAGGTCCCCAAGAACAAAGTGGCCTCCATAATTTTTAAATAGAAGAAGTTTGAAACCACCAAGACTCTTCTTAGAGCTGGCCGCCCGGCCAACCTGAGCAGTAGGGGTAGAAGGGAATTGGTCAGGGAGGTGATAAAGAACACGAAGGTCACTGACAGAGCTCCAGAGTTCCTCTGTGGAGATTGCAAAACCTTCCAGAAGGACAACCATCTCTGTAGCACTCCACCAATCAGGCCTTTATGGTAGAGTGGCCAGACAGAAGCCACTCCTCATTAAAAGGCACACGACAGCTTGGAGTTTGTCAAATGGCCCCTAAAAGACTCTGACCATGAGAAACAAGATTCTCTGGTCTGATGAAACCAAGATTGAATTCTTTGGCCTGAATGCCAAGCGTCACGTCTGGAGGAAACCAGGCAACATCCCTACGGTGAAGCATGGTGGTGGCAGCATCATGCTGTGGGAATGTTTTTCAGCGGACGGGACTGGGAGACTAGTCAGGATTGAGGGAAAGATAAACGGAGCGAAGTACAGAGAGATCCTTGATGAAAACCTACTCCAGAGCGCTCAGGACCTCAGACTGGGGCGAAGGTTCACCTTCCAACAGGACAACAACCCTAAGCACCCAGCCAAGTAACCCAGGAGTGGCTTCGGGACAAGTCTCTGAATGTCCTTGAACCCGATCGAACACCTTTAGAGAGACCTGAAAAAATCTGTGCAAAAATCTACGCGACGATCCCAATCCAACCTGACAGAGTTTGAGAGGATCTGCAGAGAAGAATGGGGAAAAACTCCCCAAATTCAGGTGTGCCAAGCTTGTAGCGTCTTACCCAAGAAGACTCAAGGCTGTAATAGCTGCCAAAGGTGCTTCAACAAAGCACTGAGTAAAGGGTCTGAATACTTATGCAAATGTGATCTTTCAGTTTTATAGTTTTAATACATTTGCAAAAAATGTCTAAAAATCTGTTTTTGCTTTGTCATTATGGGGTATTGTGTGTAGATTGATGAGGGGAAAAAAACAATGATCACATTTTAGAATAAGGCTATATTGCAACGAAATGTAGAAAAAAATCAAGCGGTCTAAATATTTTCCGAATGCACCATATATTTGACGACGACCATGTCCAATTCCATTTATAGCAGTGCTAATGTTTTTCAAAGAACTGCGTGCATTAGAACAAGTCAATATATGCCACACAGCTGGACTACTGGCAGATGTTGAGGGCAGTGACCTTTGACAATACTTAATGGGAGCATCATATATGCTGGAGGCGATACTGTCTAGTACATCTTACAGTATATAATGTTCAATGCTATCACATACTGTTGCCCGAGAACCACACAGAGACAAGTGTGCACAGGTTGGTGAAATGGTAGTCTCGTGTAGCCATTCCTCCAAAAACCTTGTCATGCCTTCTTTGGAGGTCTGAAGAATTTTGTATTAGCCGAAACGATTTGAATGGTCCGCTGGCTTCCAGCAGCTACATTTTTGTTTCCTGTTACATTCCAAGAACCCTCCCCCACATGACTGTTGAAGGAGTACTGTGTCTTAAGATCCACCCAAGCAAGGCATCTGATTGGTTTTAGACCAGGTCTCCATCCCCTTTTAGCTAATTTAGGCCAGACTTCCAGGCTTCCGGATTAGGGAAGCCTAGTTCTCTACGAGGCTAGTGAAATTATGTTTACATTGGAAACATTTGCCATTTGTTTGCACCCCTCTGTATGTTTGACACCCCTCTGTTTGAGCAACCAATGTGTTTGATTTATTGAAGTGGCTATTTATGGTTGGTTCTTGTAATGAATGCTACATGCTAATCTAGTATGCTGGGCTGATT
Source organism: Oncorhynchus kisutch (assembly GCF_002021735.2). Classification (NCBI taxonomy): domain Eukaryota; kingdom Metazoa; phylum Chordata; class Actinopteri; order Salmoniformes; family Salmonidae; genus Oncorhynchus; species Oncorhynchus kisutch. Next base: position 56,535,828 of record NC_034181.2, on the reverse strand, counting down.
TAAAAAAAAAATATTCTCATGAATTACATATTACAAGTAAATCATTAATAGCCCTAACCACAAGACTCACCTGGCAGGATCTGGATAAATGGGATGGTCCCGGGAGCCAGATATGTCATACCGAGACGGCGACATAATAGATGACTCCAAAAGTCTCCTATGAAAGAGAAACGGATGGTTAGATGTGCATTTCCACTCAGGAAAACACCCCAAATAAAGTTATTGTACATGTAGTTGTTTAATGATTAGCCCAAATCATTTCCATTATCACCAACTAGTCTAAACCGCTTTCCAATGGAAAAAAGGAGCCATTTCTGTGACTGATGCAACCAAACAATGTTTCTCTCCTATCTCGCTACTTTTCACAGGTATAATTAAAATGGATACCTCCACAATTAACACAAACACTCCATAGAGACCCTACATATCAGGTGCTTCCTTTTGGGTGACGACCAATGGATACGAATGTCTCCTAGCTCTTTTTTAATTCTTGATAATAGTTAACCCACTGTTCCTAGGTCGTCATTGTAAATAATCATTTGTTCTTTACTGACTTGCCTGGTTAAATAAACAAAAAAAATACTAAATTAAATTTAAAAAATAACCACCAGTGTCCAGGGACAGGTGATTTGGAGGTTAGATTTAGGATGGGAGTCAATGCACTACAGCCCGATCTATTATGCTTGATAATGCCAGTAAAACATGTGACAACGCTCTGAATTAAAAGTATTGAAGTATTCCCACACAAGGAATGTTGCCAGATGAGGCAAAGACCATGAAAAATGGCTCCATTTCAATTCACGACTTGCATTCAGCGGTCTAGCTCTTATTTTTGGATGAGAGACACAACGTGACAATTTCAAATCTTGAATTTGACATTTTTGGGACCCATAAGACAAAGACAAAAAGCAACTCCAAAATAATTAATATTAATCCAAATATGGAAGGGCGGCAATAATTTATTCAGATTTAGAATAAAAAAATGTATTGTTGAATTCAAAACTTGTTTTAAAACAGCACATATGCAGTGCAGACTATTTCAAGTGATTGGCCAGCCTGCTAGCCCAACATAGTCAACATTGAAACCATTTAGAATAATTTACAGTGTGGCTGACATGTTAATGAGACTGAACATGCAGTTCCCATCCTCCTGCTTTAATCCTTACCCCAAAGTCACAAAACAACGTGCTCATTACTGTGAGGACTACAATGGCCAAATTACTGGAATAACTCAAAGCATTCCCTTCCTTGAGATTCACATTTATCTACATCTTCACCAGCCTGCTCATTGGAGCAGTCTTTTAAACCATAATTTTGGTCAATTAAAAAGTATCATTAAAGTCCTAAGGGATATTCATTTGCTCATTATTGACAGCACATCAAGTTTTAAAAAATTATAGTGATGTGAAATGTCACAGCCCTGTGTAACAGCCCATTAAACTGGTCCAGTCTTATACTGATCCAGGACTTGAATGCAATTTCTATAGAGGATGGTGGCCTTTATACTTCAGAGGATTTAGGGTAAGCAACAACAAAATCCCTAAATATGTCATTGTTAGATTAGAACTTTAAAAACAAAATGTATACCTCAACTGCTCTAGTCATTTGGGCTCAAAACAAGTCAGAAAATGTCTTAGAATACAGTAGCCAACACCTCTCCTTGAAAAAACAATTACTGCAATAAATAATACAATATAAGCCCAATATAAGTCTTGGCCTATTCATTTTGTTAAATCCCTTTTTAAATCTGCTATATCAATGCTTTTCCCAAATGAGGGGACTTCAGAATGTGGGCACAAAAGAAAGAACCCATCGAACCCTTAGAGCAAGCCGTTGTGCACAGCTTAGACAACACAAAGTAGCCTGAAGCTCTAATATCATTAGTATAGTCACATAAAACAAAAAAAAACTTGAACATATTAAATTTAGGGTGACCTGCAGCTGTGAGTCTATGAAAAGAGACAGGAACCTAAAAGAGATGTGAACAAAACGGAGAACCAAACTTCAGTTTGGTCATTTGCTTTCCAGACATTTCTTGACAGCCTACTGATTAGACCCAATGCTTTGGCCTTGTGTCAGACAAAGTAGAGCAGCACCCTCAGGCTACTGGAGAGCTCTCCATGCAACAAGCCCCAGCATTAGGCTAGATAATGAGAGGTTGGGCAGGAAGGGTAACTTCACATTGTTAAAGTTCACAACCCTGCCCTTGAAACAGAGGCTAATTGCAGCCTTCCAGGGCACAGGGGATGGATTGGGATTGATGCAAGATGGAAAATGAGAGTGGGAAAAAAAACTATGACCGTGTGTGTTTTCAATGACTGTAGAAAAATGTTATGCAAATATTAGGTTATTTAACTTTTTCCATATCAGTTTTTACGAGAATAGGCATTACTTTCTTGCCTGGCTAAGCAAACTCTTTGCTCCAGCCAAATGCTATGCCTGGATCTGTCTGGATCCATGTACCTTCCCAATGATTTGTAGAATGAAAATCCATTCTCGACCATCTGATTGGTCCCAGAAACTGATGGGTTGGGCCAGAGCCAGAACACATGTGGGTAAAGTGGCATTTTGAAAATGTGTCATTGTCTTTGATACACGGATTGGTTTTAGATTATCCAATCGCTGATGACTTTGTTTTGTACAACACCACTCATTTTGACGTCAGCACAAACAACTTCATTGATGGCAGTCTCAGACTGAACTATGTAGCGAACAATAGGGCAGCGGAAGAATTCAGTTTGAGTCGTCAGGCAAATTACCTTCTAAGCCTATGTAAAATAGATGTCAAACCTTTGTACTGAGCTGCCACTGCTCAATCAGACATGTTGTGCAGAGCACATCATATCCTCCTACTTTGTGGGAATAAAACTCACAGAAAATACCTATGCTAATTCCCTAACTAATCCTAATAGGCTAGCCTATGTCTAAGTATGCCTATTCTAGAAACTAGTAAGCTGTCAATGGTAGTTGCCACAGGAGAGGCAGAGCTGTCATGGCAAACATCTCTAAATATCTAGTCAGTACCATACTGCCACCAAGTGGAACACTGAGGAGTAACATGGAGACAGCCCATCTTCCACAGGTCCATCACAAATGAGCTTGTCTCTGCCCTTTGATTGGAAGGTTGGGAATTCGATCCCTGGCCGAGTCATACCAAATACTCGAAAAATGGGACCCGATGCGTCTCTGCTTGGAACTCAGCATTAATGAGATTGGGGGTAATTCTGCGTTCAATACAATGACATTTCTGACTTGGAAACATGTAGAAAGATGATAGAAAGCTCTTTTGTAGGCTTTTTGAATGCTATTCATAAAAGCCATCCAACAGAAGTAAATTCATGGAAAATCTACATAGGCGTACAAAGGCACATTATCAGCAACGATCATTTTAAAAGGCTAATTGATCATTAGAAAACCCTTTTGCAATTATGTTAGCACAGCTGAAAACTGTTGTGCTGATTAAAGAAGCAATAAAACTGGCTTTCTTTAGACTAGTTGAGTATCAGGAGCATCAGCATTTGTGGGTTTGATTACAGGCTCAAAAAAGAACTTTAATCTGAAACTCGTCAGTCTATTCTTGTTCTGAGAAGTGAAGGCTATTCCATGAGAGAAATTGCCAAGAAATTGAAGATCTCGTACAACGCTGTGTACTACTCCCTTCACAGAACAGCGCAAACTTGCTCTAACCAGAATAGAAAGAGGAGTGGGAGGCCCCAGTGCACAACTGAGCAAGAGGACAAGTACATTGGAGTGTCTAGTTTGAGAAACAGACGCCTCACAAGTCCTCAACTGGCATCTTCATTAAAGAGTACCCGCAAAACACCAGTCCCAAGGTCAACAGTGAAGAGGTGACTCCGGGATGCTGGCCTTCTAGGCAGAGTTGCAAAGAAAAAGCCATATCTCAAACTGACCAATAAAAAGAAAAGATTACGACGGGCAAAAGAACACGTACACTGGACAGAAAGATGGCTTTTTTTCTTTGAAACACCATATCAAATCAAATCAAATTTTATTTGTCACATACACATGGTTAGCAGATGTTAATGCGAGTGTAGCGAAATGCTTGTGCTTCTAGTTCTGACAATGCAGTAATAACCAACAAGTAATCTAACTAACAATTCCAAAACTACTGTCTTATACACAGTGTAAGGGGATAAAGAATATGTACATAAGGATATATGAATGAGTGATGGTACAGAGCAGCATAGGCAAGATACAGTAGATGATATCGAGTACAGTATATACATATGAGATGAGTATGTAAACAAAGTGGCACAGTTAAAGTGGCTAGTGATACATGTATTACATAAGGATGCAGTCGATGATATAGAGTACAGTATATACGTATGCATATGAGATGAATAATGTAGGGTAAGTAACATTATATAAGGTAGCATTGTTTAAAGTGGCTAGTGATATATTTACATCATTTCCCATCAATTCCCATTATTAAAGTGGCTGGAGTTGAGTCAGTGTCATTGTCAGTGTGTTGGCAGCAGCCACTCAATGTTAGTGGTGGCTGTTTAACAGTCTGATGGCCTTGAGATAGAAGCTGTTTTTCAGTCTCTCGGTCCCAGCTTTGATGCACCTGTACTGACCTCGCCTTCTGGATGATAGCGGGGTGAACAGGCAGTGGCTCGGGTGGTTGATGTCCTTGATGATCTTTATGGCCTTCTTTATGGCCAAGTAAGGCCCACTACAGTCGAGGCAAAGCAAACTGCCAAGGAAGGCATTACAAAACCCTCCCAGAAGACACATCTGCCAAGCAGCTAATGAGCAAGAAGGGGAAGCCATGGAGGCAGAGCATCGTCTCAAAACTGAATGAAATGTATACTTTAATTGGGATAGGAAAGGGGGGATACTTAGTCAGTTGTCCAACTGAATGTATTCAACTGAAATGTGTCTCCCGCATTTAACCCAACCCCTCTGAATCAGAGAGGTGCAGCTGCCTTAATCGACATCCACGTCTTCTGCGCCCGGGGAACAGTGGGTGAACTGCCTTACGCAGGGGAACAGTGGGTTAACTGCCTTACTCAGGGGCAGAACGACAGATTTTGACCTTGTCAGCTCAGGGATTTGATCCAGCAACCTTCCAGTTACCGGCCCAACGCTCTAACCACTAGGCAACCTGCCACCACTTTTGTCAGAGATCCTTACCAAAAAATAGCCCTAATGACTGCACAAGTTTGGAAAAGGCCTTTTATCAACTTCGAATGAAGCACAAAAAGCAAGATATGCAAAGTTTGCCTGTGTGACTACACTAATGTCACAAGCATGGGGTGACTTGGGGTTATGTGTAGGTGTTGTGGCAGCTTATAAGATGTGTCGAATGTTGCATCTCACCTCCATCTATAACTGCCTCAAAGTCAGAGTTCAGCCATCATGCTACTTCCAGTATATTGGAAAAGGCTATGCATCGATTATGTTTTTCATTTAACAAATTGCACAAAATATAGATAAAGAAGACCTTAACACCAGATTCTCTCACCTTCTCAGGTAATTGTCATCAGGGCTTTCGTCAGGCATTTCTTGGTTTAAGGCCTCTTGTGGTACATTCACTGCTGGACTTGGACTGGCAGACTGTCTGTAAACCCTCTCCCACTGGCCTGTCTCCTGATTATACACCAACCCCACTGCCCGTTCTTTCTGCGGGCTAGGGGTTCCCCTCCAGGTTCATCAGCACTGGGCTGTGGCTGTGCTAACTGTCTCCTGTCAGAGGACTGGGGATCCTGTATCACAGTCTGCCTCATGTTGTGAAAGGCAGGGTTGGGTCTTGGGGCTGCCATGAGGTGCTCCCCTCTTGTGATGGGGTCTGGCCGGTGCGCTCCCAGCGCTGTGTACCTTGGTTAAACGTGAACAGGTTGTGGCAGACCCTGCAGCGGTTCATATGGCCACGGAAGGGACCAGAACCATCATCACCGCTGTGGGGGGGCTGATAATGAGAGGTGACAGGCCGCTCAGAGTCTATGTTATTATTGAGCATCTCCCATGCCTGTTGCTCTTGGCTGCTCTCTCCACCAGCACCACCTGACTGCTCCATTTCCTGCATGCGATCATACTCCATGAAGTAGCGATTCAAGTTGCACTGCAGCACGTTACGGATAGAGGTGGGGCTGTTGCTCCCTCCCTCCCCAAGAGTGTGGCGTCCACTACTAGTGCTGGGTCCATGTACAGAGCTGTTTCCACTGGTGTGGGGGCTCATAACTGCTGGGGGAAAGCTTCCTCCCTCTGTGGCAGAGGTGTAGACAGGCGACTGATAGGAGCACTCCTGCTGTCTCAGCACAGACAGCAGGCTGACAGATGATGCACTAGTCCTGGGTGGAGATACCCCAACACCCCCACTACGCTCAGGCCGCATGTTGAGCATGCTACCCATCCAGTCTGCCCCCGCCAGTCGCCCAGAACACTCCCGGCCTGGCTGCTGGTGGCCTGAAGATGGAGTGCGTAAAGAGTGTCCTCTAGCACCGCTGTACACACTGCTGAAGGCAGAGGGACGGTGTGAGGAGCGAGGCTCAGAGGGCTGCTGGGGCTCAGTGCGAGCAGAGGAGAAGGTGGAGGCATAGGACTGGGTCTCCAGGCTCTCAGGGTCAGAGGGGTCCTCTCCAGATGGTGAAGGGGCTTGGGTGGGAGAGCACCGACTGCAGAAGCAAACCATACCAAGGTGTTGCACACAACCCTGGTAGGGGGGTCGGAAGCGATTCCGCAGGGCGGAATAATGTCCAGAGGGAAGACTAGGAGAGTCAGCAGCACTATTGACAGCGGGTTCAGGAGGATGCTGCTCCTCAGACTGTGAGCCTGAGTTCCTCGATGACAGGATGTGCAGGAAGTTGTGGAGAATGGGGTTACGGCGGACCGGTTGGGACTGTAGGAAGGATCGATGGCGAAAGTGGGGCATCTCCATGCTATCCATAGGGACCTCAGAGTCATCATCACTCTGCTGAAAAGCACACAACGGGAACAAAATGTTCTTGATATGACGTAACTGACCGAATGTAAAGTATATAACGTAAAGTTTTAGACAGAGTCTCACCTGTTGGTTAGGGATTCACTATAGCAGTCAACAGGTAATGACCCAGTGGGTCAAACCTCACCAGTCTGCAACAGAGCATTCACATATGTCATTATCTACATTTAGCTTTAAATACTGTTTGAGAATCTGACTCGGTTTTCAAATTCAGAAATTTCAGCAAAGTTTCAACATGTAAACTAATCGAACACTGTGGAAATGACAGGGAGATGGAGAAGGTGGAGCTTTTCGTCAGACCTGACTCTCTCTGTCTCGCTGGCAGTCTTGACCAGGGCAAATGGCTCCCTCCTACTCCAGTCTTTACTGTTGGCATGACACAGGACTGATGGTAACACTCACCTTGTCTTCTCCGGACAAGTTGAGAGAAGTTGCTTCTTTGCTGCCCTTCTTGACACCAGGCCATCCTCCAAAAGTCTTCGCCTCACTGTGCATGCAGATGCACTCACACCTGCCTGCTGCCATTCCTGAGCAAGCTCTGTACTGGTGGTGCCCCGATCCCGCAGCTGAATCAACTTTAGGAGACGGTTCTTGGGTGCCCTGAAGCCTTCTTCACAACAATTGAACCGCTCTCCTTGAGGTTCTTGATGATCCGATAAATGGTTGATTTAGGTGCAATCTTACTGGCAGCAATATCCTTGCCTGTAAATCTCTTTTTGTGCAAAGCAATGATGACAGCACGTGTTTCCTTGCAGGTAACCATGTTTGACAGAGGAAGAACAATGATTCCAAGCACCACCCTCCTTTTGAAGCTTCCAGTCTGTTATTTGAACTCAATCAGCATGACAGAATGATCTCCAGCCTTGTCCTCATCAACACTCACACTTGTGTTAACAAGAGAATCACTGACATGATGTCAGCTGGTCCTTTTGTGGCAGGGCTAAAATGCAGTGGAAATGTTTTGGGGGGGGATTCAGTTCATTTGCATGGCAAAGAGGGACTTTGTAATTAATTGCAATTCATCTGATCACTGTTCATAACATTCTGGAGTATATGCAAATTGCCATCATACAAACTGATGCAGCAGACTTTGTGAAAATTAATATTTGTGTAATTCTCAAAACTTTTGGCCACGACTGTATATACTGGTAGTGGTGGAAAAATGTCTGTCTCAATACAGCTGTGTCGACCCTTTGGGAAGAATTAAACGTGGTTAAGCTTCTCTAGTGTCCGTGAGTCATTTACTCTGAAAAATTAGAACCAAACAAGTAGAGTTCACCACGATTTGTAGTCAAACCAAAGAGTCCAGATCAATGGAGCAGAGCTGTCAACAAACAAGGTAGGCAAGTTCCTATACCTGTTTCCACTTTGACATCTTGGGGAGATGAAAATCGTAGGCTGAACATTATAGGATATGGACCGGGAGAGTTTAATTCAGTAGACCCATTGTGTAACAACAGGTCGTAGCTTTATGGTAGATAGTAAGTCCCGGAAGGTCAACTCGTACAGGCTGGTACCTGTAGGGTAAGTCCTAGGGGGTAAATCCCTAGTAGGTTGGTTCCTGCTAGTACTATAAAGTAAATGGTAAATTCCTAGTAGGTTGGTTCCTGCTAGTACTATAAAGTAAATGGTAGACTCCTTGTAGGTTGGTTCCTGCAAGTACTATAAAGTAAATGTAAATTCCTAGTAGGTTCATCTCCAGCAGGCTAGTACCTGTAGGGTAAGTCCTAGGGGGTAAATTCTGGTTGGGATAGTTCATGTGACTACTATAAGAATAGGGTGAGTCCCGGAAGGTAAGCCCGCGCAGGCTGGAACCTGCAAAGGGTAAATTCTTGGTGGGGTTGGTTCCCTGCTAAATCTGTAATGAGAGGGTGGAAGCCCAGTCGCAGTGGCCGTGAGAGCACAGGGTGTGAGTGTGTGTGTGAAAAAGAGGTTAGTTTTATGCCCTGTTGGGGTGGTGAACCATGGCAGATTATGTGGAAATAGGAAGACAAGTGTGAATAATTTTGGTGATGTCTTATCAATAATAGGGATATTGTAGGCAATATGGGAAAAAAGCTATTAAGTAATCCGTATTCTCCAGTAATACATTCGCAGACGCTATAGTATCATTCTAATACAAGGTATTAAGTGCCGTGACCAATGAATTATTATCCGGGTAAGTGTGTGGCGCTACCTTGGAAGTGTGTGGCGCTACCTTGGAAGTGTGTGGCGCTACCTTGGAAGTGTGTAGCGCTACCTTGGAAGTGTGTAGCGCTACCTTGGAAAACAGTTAATAGAAGGTGTGTATTATAGACGGGAGTGAAAAAATCCAAAACATACTGAACACCGTCAGGAGAGGTTAGGGAATAATAACTATTGATAAGAGAACAAACGGATCCGATTCTCCCTGTAATGTGGAGCTAGACGATTTCAATAAAGCCATGGAGGCGCTGAAAGAAGAGCACCAGCATTCTACCAATTTGGCTCGAATATGGGAAGAATTTGGGCAACATTTCCCTGCTGACAGAGAATTCAAATCAAATGAAGAATTCAGGGAGGCAATTATGACTTGGCACAATGACATAAAACCAGAATCAAAAGCTCAATATATCAGCGTGTTGATGTCAGCATTCTATCAACAAAAAATGCACCACGATAAACCCGGAATGAGGACAAGTACGCTGCCACAAAAAAACTGGGAACGGGAGTGTATTGACAAAATTTGCACTTCTGCTTTAATGGCAGATTTGAACACTGTGATCAAAACGGTAATTGCAGGGGCAGTGGATTTAATTCAAGAGGATGTTTTGAGAGTGGAATATGACTCCGCTCACGTCGCAGATGTGCAAGGGGTTAATAGGGCCATAGGGAAAATCACTAACTATAGTTTCAGTGGCCAAGGTAAGACAAAGAAATGTCGCAAAAAAAACAAAGCGTACAGAGAAAGCTCCCTGTTTTAGACGTGGGAATATCGGACATTGGAAGAATGAGTGTAATGTGATACTGGAACATGCTGCATTCGAAGGAAATGCCGTTATACAAGCATTTGCATCTTTTTCAAAAGAGCAACAATAAATCGTCTTGAGATTAGTAGGAGAGGAAATGTCACATATTGGTGAATAGCCTCGGTTCGATCGATAAGTGGTTCATAGAGATTACAGTTTCTACGTGAAGGAAGACGTATGAGATCACGTCTGACCTAACTACACTGCTCAAAAAAATAAAGGGAACACTTAAACAACACAATGTAACTCCAAGTCAATCACACTTCTGTGAAATCAAACGGTCCACTTAGGAAGTAACACTGATTGACAATACATTTCACATGCTGTTGTGCAAATGGAATAGACAACAGGTGGAAATTATAGGCAATTAGCAAGACACCCCCAATAAAGGAGTGGTTCTGCAGGTGGTGACTACAGACCACTTCTCAGTTCCTATGCTTCCTGGCTGATGTTTTGGTCACTTTGAATGCTGGCAGTGCTTTCACTCTAGTGGTAGCATGAGACGGAGTCTACAACCCACACAAGTGGCTCAGGTAGTGCAGCTCATCCAGGATGGAACATCAATGCGAGCTGTGGCAAGAAGGTTTGCTGTGTCTGTCAGCGTAGTGTCCAGAGCATGGAGACGCTGCCAGGAGACAGGCCAGTACATCAGGAGACGTGGAGGAGGCCGTAGGAGGGCAACAAACCAGCAGCAGGACCGCTACCTCCGCCTTTGTGCAAGGAGGATCAGGAGGAGCACTGACAGAGCCCTGCAAAATGACCTCCAGCAGGCCACAAATGTGCATGTGTCTGCTCAAACGGTCAGAAACAGACTCCATGAGGGTGGTATGAGGGCCCGATGTCCACAGGTGGCGGTTGTGCTTACAGCCCAACACCGTGCAGGACGTTTGGCATTTGCCAGAGAACACCAAGATTGGCAAATTTGCCACAGGCGCCCTGTGCTCTTCACAGATGAAAGCAGGTTCACACTGAGCACGTGACAGACATGACCATCTGGAGACGCCGTGGAGAACATTCTGCTGCCTGCAACATCCTCCAGCATGACCGGTTTGGCAGTGGGTCAGTCATGGTGTTTCTTTGGGGGGCCGCACAGCCCTCCATGTGCTCGCCAGAGGTAGCCTGACTGCCATTAGTTACCGAGATGAGATCCTCAGACCCCTTGTGAGACCATAGGCTGGTGTAGTTGGCCCTGGGTTCCTCCTAATGCAAGACAATGCTAGACCTCATGTGGCTGGAGTGTGTCAGCAGTTCCTGTAAGAGGAAGGCATTGATGCTATGGACTGGCCCGCCCGTTCCCCAGACCTGAATCCAATTGAGCACATCTGGGACATCATGTCTTGCTCCATCCACCAACGCCACATTGCACCACAGACTGTCCAGGAGTTGGCGGATGCTTTAGTCCAGGTCTGGGAGGAGATCCCTCAGGAGACCATCCGCCACCTCATCAGGAGCATGCCCAGGCGTTGTAGGGAGGTCATACAGGCACGTGGAGGCCACACACACTACTGAGCCTCATTTTGACTTGTTTTAAGGACATTACATCAAAGTTGGATCCGCCTGTAGTGTGGTTTTCCACTTTAATTTTGAGTGTGACTCCAAATCCAGACCTCCATGGGTTGATAAATTTGATTTCCATTCATCAATTTTGTGTGATTTTGTTGTCAGCACATTCAACTATGTAAAGAAAAAAAGTATTTAATAAAAATATTTCATTCATTCAGATCTAGGATGTGTTACTTTAGTGTTCCCTTTATTTTTTTGAGCAGTGTATTTAGCAAAGGCTAGGGATGAAATAACACGGAGTCCTTACGATGAGAAATTGGCTAAATTTGCCACAGGAAAATTTATTTTGGGTTGAAGAATCTTGGCAAAGTGCCAGGGGAATGGATTCTAAAGGTAACACATTTAAATTATATGGCCAAACACTCCTTGTAAACTCAGTTAGCCCTGTTTTTTTTATTTATCTCATGAGACATTGTGGTTTTAGTTTGAAATAGATGTAAGTTTTATGTTGTCTTATTCTGAAATAGATTTCTATAATATACGAAAGGGTGGAGGGGTAACAAGGAATTAGCCAAGTTACTAACCTTAACATTTTTTAGGTAGTTCATGAACATTGTAGTGGATTGAAACAAACATTTAATGGGTTCTGAAGGACAGGGAATGTAAAGGGAGAGGAAATATGTGAATGGTGTCAAATGCTCTGTATCCTGACTTTCTGGTGAGGCCTGATCAATCTCACTAGAAATTATCGGAACAGGATTTAATTTTAAAATGAATGACAAACACCAGTCTATTCAAATTGTACCATTACTTTATGAGATTATTATTATTTCCGTAGGGAGTTATAAAGAGTTGTTTTAGAATCATGTGTTCGACTGGGAAAATTAACAGTTCCCTGGGGTCCTGGTTTTTGGGTAAATATACAGAGGTACTGTGTTCAGTCTGGATACAGGAGGGGAAATATATGTTAATAAGGGATGACAGTTACTTCAAATGGATTGTGATATGAGTATTGCTGATTTAATTTAGTGTTTTTGTTTCGATACAAATTTCACCAGATTGGGATACTGGAGTGTGGGATTCTGCGAGGGGTTAGGGTGCTAACTTCATGATCTGGAAACTCTTTCGAGAGGTCGCCAGTAGAATAAGGGAGTATGGACTAATTTTGAAAATGGTTTTAGCAGTAACAGTATGTTGGTATGCTCTTTGACATTTGTCGTAGATATAATGTTATTAAGAAAAGGTTCATGTAAGAAGGTTCATATAGTCAATGCTTGTCTGGATTTCCTGAAACAGAAATTAATTGAGCTAAACTGTTGTTGTCATCTTTGCTTTTTATGAGGTTATCATGGAAGCTGACGTCAGATCATGTCTTAATGCATGGTAGGAATCATTTGACCACAAACCGCGTGTGTGAACCTCAAAACCCTCCCTAACCGGCTGAAGAAAGAGCGACGAAGGCGTGCAATTCGACAGTGGCTTTTTAACACTTCTGAGTCCGAGCCATAAACCGAAGTGCTGAGAACGGCAGGTGAGAGATTTGTGTACGTGGGAGAAACGGACGTATCCATTTGGATATTGAAATCAGGACATTATCAAGGGCCATCAAATGGGACAGGCAAGAGTTACATGTGCCGTTGGGAAGATGAACTGTAAACGCTATCTGAAAAAGACACGCTAGAATGATAAGTGCCGGGAAAAGGACAGGAAGGGGGGGGGGGGGGGGGGGGTCTACACACTGCAAACAATTTTGACAAAGGATGCATTGAGATACTGATCTTTCATTAACAGGCCACTCGTGACAGGACAACAGGGACAGGGGGGGGCTGTAATGAGGAGTTATTACCGGCAATAAAAAGGTTAAGTTTATAAAAGTACATTCTAACAGGGATGATGTGTGCTAAATTGAGAAGCTGGGATTCGAGTCCTATTCTCAAAGTAAGTACTAAGGACTCTCATTCTAAATTTGTTTTGGATAATTTATAAAATGTTTTAGTTATGATTTGGGCACAGCGAAAGAGAGTTGCTACAGAACGGTGAGAGGTGGGGGCGCTGATAAAATGTATTTTGCAGAGAGAGTCTCCAGAAACCTTACCTCTAAGTGTCCTCCTACAGAGAGGTTGTTTGTTAGAGAAAATCACTGGATGATAGGCTTGGGACAACCATGAACGTTTTTTTGTTCTCTTTTGTTTTACCATGTAATCAGAATTGTTAAGTTAAATCGCATCAATGTGTGGTGCAAAGTTATTAAACATGTACTTCTTTTTCTCTTTCCTTTTCAAGTCAATATGTTTTTAGGTTTTGTGGAACATAAGAGTGATCATTGTTCCAGAGGAGAGACTGATGTACATTGACTAATTGATTTGAGAATGTGTTAGTATGTTTATAACTGTAGAAATGCATTAGGAGTAGTGACTAGTGTGTTATGGGTTAGATGTAATGATAGTGTATCATTCCCAGAGACTGTATATTGTTACAGGAGATAGCTCATAGGAGAGGGAGGACAGCTAACTGTACACAATATGGGGATTTAATTGTACAATACACATACCCAGATCATGGTGAGAGGAGAAGAGATAGTGGTGGCATTTCAGACACTATGGTAAACATTCAAGAAACCTGTGACTTTTGTTAGGTTGGATATTCTGCCCAACTCATTAATCTTTTTCCCAATTTCTAACATCCGGCTAACACTTGACAGATTAATTGAAGGTTATAGGCATTGGCCATGTTAGTAGAAGCACGGGTTAGCATTGTTGGGATATCAATTAATGAGGACTCGTGCCACATGGATTGGTAACTGGGAGACCGATGGGAGTACAGGGGAGGCTGTTATTCAAATGTCAGAAATTAGTGCTCTTGAAATAAGACGAGAGTTCATGTTGTCAGAAAATGTGTTGCATTATGTATATCCTCAGGTGAAAACAGAGATAAACAAGGGCACAGGCTGAATTCTGGAGATTGAGTGTACGTCAAGATGCACCAGGCGGTGTTTTGGGACAGTGTTGGTCTGGTCCACACACACACTACTCCTTACAGCAGCTGCAGCGGTAAAGATCGTCATGTCTCTCCTTGGTGGGTGCATTGTTCTCACGTGAAGTGAGGTCAAGCTGCATAATGGGTGAGCTTGAAGACATGACAGAGGAAGTGGAGCGAAAGAGAGAGACTAGATTCCACTGTAAGACATACAGATGGGTTGGGTCTGGGAGCTACTTTAAACATCATAGGGGGGTTAGCTGCTTTATTGGTTAATGCATCATATGAAAGAGGTTAGATATTGGGGTAATTGTACTCTAAACAACATGTTGAAGTCATTGATGTGAAAGCATATACAGTGCTGAGTTACCTTAAGAGGATGTAGGGGTGTGGCAATGGAGGAGATGGGGAACAAAGTGAAAATGATATGACTTGGGAACACCTCTCGGAACCTGGGGCCGAAAGAGGAAGACTGGGCGAAAGCACAAGGAGGCTTTTTAGGGCTTTCATCTTTGTGGAACCCAGCAGAAAAGTATCCTGGAGGCATAGAGTCAGGTGAAGAGAGAGTGGGAATTGTCATGGTCTCAGACTTTGGTTTTCATGCATATATAATTATGCATAGCTTATCACGTTAACTTCTTGAGTGTAGGGTTTTTTGGCTAAAAAACGTACCCATTTGAAACTGCCTATTTCTCAGGCCCAGAAACTAGAATATGCATATAATTGTCAGATGATGGTAGAAAACACTCTAAAGTTTCCAAAACTGTCAAAATATTGTCTGTGAGTATAACAGAACTGATATTGCAGGCGAAAACCTGAGGAAAATCAAACCAGGAAGTGGCTTCTATTTTGAAAGCTTCATGTTCCATAGCCTGCCTTCGCTCCATTTAAAGGGATATGAACCAGATTCCTTTTCCTATCGCTTCCTCAAGTTGTCAACAGTCTTTAGACAGTTTCAGGCTTTATTTTAAAAAATGAGCAAGAAAGATAACACGTCAGTGGATAGCTGGGTGTTCGCATGAGTTTTGCTTGCGCAACAGAGTGGGGCAGCCATTGTCTCTCCCTCTCCTATTGAAAAAGCGACAGTCCCGGTTGATATATTACCGATTATATATTTTAAAAACAACCTGAGGATTGACTATAAAAAAAGTTTGAAATGTTTCTGTGGACATTACGGATACTATTTGGAATGTTTGTCTGCGATGTCGTGACCGCTCACGCCTGTGGATTTTGGATATAAAAATAATCTTTATGGAACAAAAGGAACATTTGTGCAACTGGGAGTCTCGAGTGAAAACATCCGAAGATCATCAAAGGTAAGCGATTTAATCTATTGCTTTTCTGACTTTCATGACCAATCTACTTGGCTGCTAGGTGTATTTTGTCTACTGAGAGAGATGTTCTTCCATAAACGCTTGTCATGCTTTCGCCGAAAAGCTGTGTTGAAATCTGACACGCCAGGTGGATTAACAACAAGCTAAGCTGTGTTTTGCTATATTGCACTTGTGATTTCATGAAAATTAAATATGTTTAGTAATTTAATTTGAATTCAGCGGATGTTGATGAAAATGATCCCGCTAACGGGATGGGTGCGTCAAGAAGTTAATACTGTTACGTTTGGTGTCTTTTTTGTTGCTTTCCAAGTCTTATGCTGTCACTCTCTTAGGAACCAGAAGGAGAGGGTGGAGAAACAAAAAGCGCTCCAGCTGACATGGAACAAGACAGCAGATTCATCTAGAATGTCATTTTGTTGTGTGATGAGAGATGGAAATAAAATTGTGTATGGTGTGATAAGTCTCTGAGTTTGTAAACGTCACGGTGAATGTTTTGTTATCATTGTTTGTTCATCTAATAAACATTTTTATTTATTAATTTTTTATTAATTAATTTTTATCATTGTCCATTTAAAAGTAATTTCCAAGTTTACGTAAATTGAACATTAGGAAGCTATTCTTCAATAGGAGGGACTGTTGGGGGGGGTGTTGTATCATTTGATTTACACAACATGCCTACCACTTTTAAGACGGAAAATATTTTTTCTTGTGAAACAAACAAGGAATAACACAAAAAAAAACTGTAAACTTGAGCGTGCATAACTATTCACCCCCCCCAAAGTCAATACTTTGTAGAGCCACCTTTTGCAGCAGTTACAGCTGCAAGTCTCTTGGGGTATGTCTCTATAAGCTTGGCACATCTAGCCACTGGGATTTTTGCCCATTCTTCAAGGAAAAACTGCTTCAGCTTCTTCAAGTTGGATGGGTTCCGCTGGTGTACAGCAATCTTAAGTCACACCACAGATTCTCAATTGTATGTAGGGTCTGGGCCATTCCGAGACATTTAAATGTTTCCCCTTTAAACCAATCGAGTGATGCTTTAGCAGTATGCTTAGGGTCATTGTCAAATTGGAAGGTGAACCTCCATCCCAGGCTAAAAATCTCTGGAAGACTGAAACAGGTTTCTCTCAAGAATTTCCCTGTATTTAGCGCAATCATTCTTTCAATTCTGACTAGTTTCCCAGTCCCTGCCGATGGAAAAACATCCCCACAGCATGATGCTGCCACCACCATGCTTCACTGTGGGGATGGTGTTCTCGGGGTGATGGGTTTCCACCAGACATGTAGCTTTTTGTCCATCAAGGAAAACTCTATTTTAGTCTCATCTAACCAAAGTACCTTCTATATGTTTGTGGAGTCTCCCACATGCCTTTTGGCGAACACCAAACGTGTTTCCTTATTTTTTTCTTTAAGCAATGGCTTTTTTCTGGCCACTATTCCGCAAAGCCCAGCTCTGTGGAGTGTACGGCTTAAAGTGGTCCTATGGACAGATACTCCAATCTCCGCTGTGGAGCTTTACAGCTCCTTCAGGGTTATCTTTGGTCTCTTTGTTGCCCCTCTGATTAATGCCCTCCTTGCCTGGTCTGTGTTTTGGTGGGCGGCCCTCTCTTGGCAGGTTTGTTGTGGTGCCATATTCTTTCCACTTTCCAATAAAGGATTTAATGGTGCTCTGTGGGATGTTCAAAGTTTGATGTTTTTTTATAACCCAACCCTGATCTGTACTTCTCCACAACTTTGTCCCTGACCTTTTTGGAGATTTTCTTGGTCTTCATGGTGCCGCTTGCTTGGTGGTGCCCCTTGCTTAGTGGTGTTGCAGACTCTGGGGCCTTTCAGAACAGGTGTCTATATACTGAGATCATGCGACACTTAAATAAAGTCCACCTGTGCAATCTAACTAATTATGTGACTTCTGAAGGCAATTTTGTCGCACCACCTATTGAGGGGCTTCATAGCAAAGGGGGTGAATATATATGCACGCACCACTTTTCCGTTTTATTTATTTATTTGAATTTTTTGAAACAAGTATATTTTTTTGTTGGCTTCACCATGTCCATTACATGAAATCCAAATAAAAATCCATTTAAATTACAGTTTGTAATGCAACATAATAGGAAAAACGCCAAGGGGGATGAATACTTTTGCAAGGCACTGTAGACATCATGCAAAACAACAAATCCCTGCAAGCTCCTGCACATTATCTCTAGCTGAAACCTTTGCTAACAGGTATTATGACAACTTAAAACTTGCACAAGACAGTTCTCAGAACTGTCAATTTAAAGAAATGTTGCCAATTTATCCATTACAAGTTTTATTTAACCTGGTAGGCAAGTCAGTTAAGAACAAATTCTTATTTACAATGACGGCCTACCAAAAGGTCTCCTGCGGGGACAGGGGCTGGGATTACATTTTTTTAAACATAGGCTAACACGCATCACGACAAGAGAACACTACATAAAAAGAGACCTAAGACAACAACATAGCAAGGCAGCAACACATGACACACAGCATGGTAGCAACACAACATGACAACATGGTAGCAGCACAAACATGGTACAAACATTATTGGGCACAGACAACAGCACAAAGGGCAAGAAGGTAGAGACAATACATCACGCAAAGCAGTCACAACTGTCAGTAAGAGTGTCCATGATTGAGTCTTTGAATGAAGAGATTGAGATAAAACTGTCCAGTTTGAATGTTTGTTGCAGCTCGTTCCAGTCGCTAGCTGCAGCGAACTGAAAAGAGGAGTGACCCATGGATGTGTGTGCTTTGGGGACCTTTAACAGAATGTGACTTGCAGAACGGGTGTTGTATGTTGAGGATGAGGGCTGCAGTAGATATCTCAGGGGGGAGTGAGGTCTAAGAGGGTTTTATAATTAAGCATCAACTAGAGAGAGACAACTCAAAGGCGAAATCCATTAATGCCAAGATAATGGAATTCATTGTGCTACTTGCTATAGGCGTCAAGACTGACATTTGGACCAGCGGTGTCAGCCCCATTAGCATGCTGAGTCTGATAGCACAGTAGGTCAATGAGGATTTCGTACTGAGGAAAGCCGTATTGGATGCTCAAGAATGTGCTGGTTCTCATACCGCTGTTGCCATTTCAATGGCATTTGAGAACATGTTTGAAACATGAACACACTCCAAGTGCAATTCGAACAACTGACTGGAGAAATAAGCTAATCAACTGCGTCTGCAGCTGACGTTATATCCTCTGTCATGGCATTGAAATGCCTGCTCAACAAAACTGCCGATTTGGAGCGTGGGGTTAAAACTTGCAAAAGTACTCGAGACTGTGAACAAGCGATTCTGTGGTATTTTCTCTGAGCCTCTTTACTGTGTCGTCACCATGCCCGATGCTAGGTACAAGGACCACTACTTCGATGCAGACAAGAAACAGGGTTTACGTGAAATTTTACATTCACAGCATGGAAACGGACACAGTGACAGTGCTCACAGAGTAAAAGAGGCCATAAACAGACAGAGCTGAAACTTCACTGCTTGACATGTATGATGAAATCCTTGTTGAGAATGAAACGGCTGAACAAATGAACAATGAAACTGCACAGCAAGTAAGTGATAGAAATAGGTTTTGATTATGCTTTGCTGGTAATGGGGACATAAGTAAATGACAACAAAATAACATTTTGGTTGGTGTAGTGTGTGTGTATGTGTAACCTTTATTTAACAATGCAAGTCAGTTAAGAACAAATTCTTATTTACAATGACGGCCTAACCCCAGCCAAACCCGGACGACGCTGGGCCAATTGTGCGCTGCCTTATGGAACTTCCAATCACGGCCGGATGTGATACAGCCTGGATTCGAACCAGGGACTGTAGTGACGCCTCTTGCACTGAGATGTAGTGCCTTAGACCACTGTGTCCATATGTGTGTGTGTGTGTGTGTGTGTGTGTGTGTAACTTTTTAACTGTACTAGAATGTTTAAAAGGCAGCTAAAATGTTAAATATCGGTATCGTTTTTTTTGGCAAGGAAAATATTGGATATCGGTATGGCCAAAAATGTCATATCGGTCCATCCCTAGCATCAATTAGTGGGTCTTGCGACAGGTATACAGAGATGACCAATTTACAGTGGAGTATAGAGTGTAGTGATGTGTCCTATAAGGAGCATTAGTGGCAAATCTGATGGCCGAATGGTAAAGAACATCCAGCCGCTCGAGAGCACCCTTACTTGCCGATCTATAAATTATGTATCCGTAATCTAGCATGGCTAGGATGGTCATCTGAATCAGGGTTAGTTTGGCAGCTGGGGTGAACGAGGAGAAATTACGATAGAGGAAACCCAAGTCTAGATTTAACATTTAGCTAACATTAGATAGCTAATCCAGAGATTCTTACCTTTGCCTCGATTCGGCAGTCTAGACCAGATCATCATGGCATTTGTGGTTCTGTATAATAGCTACATTAGCAGTTAATTAGCATTACATTTTGGATAAATACAGGCGAA
This sequence comes from Oncorhynchus kisutch, assembly GCF_002021735.2. Lineage (NCBI taxonomy): Eukaryota > Metazoa > Chordata > Actinopteri > Salmoniformes > Salmonidae > Oncorhynchus > Oncorhynchus kisutch. Next base: position 56,515,592 of record NC_034181.2, on the reverse strand, counting down.
TATATTGATAAGTCACTTTGTCCTAGAGAGATGTACACGGTTATCAAAACGTCACGCCAGCGTACGCCTAAACGAAACAGATCCCTTAGTTTAAGTGTTTCTAAAATGAAATGAAAAATGAAATGGTGAAAAAACTATTGGAACCATTTCCCTGTTTGACTTCTAGGTTTTATGGTATTATGACTCTGTGGTACGCTATAAAGGGCTTTCACCATTTAAAAGTAGTCAACCGGGTGGGGATCCATATGGGTTGAGAGGAATCAGCCAATGATCAGATCAAATTGGGTTACCTGGTTTGTAAATGGCTGTATCACTGCCATCTTTCGGCCACAATAAATTAATGACCAGATTTGGTTCAGTACTCCGGCACTGCAGGTGGCGGTAAAACACAAAGAAAATTGATGACTTAAAAATGGAGATGGCCTCAGATGCCATAATGGGACAGATAAAAAGGGAGAATCTCAATTGGTTTTGCTCAACTCTCCTCTGTCCTGCTTTTGAAAAAGTTCAAAGATAATCGAGGAGCAGAGGCGAGGAAACAAATGAGCTTCTATGAAATGAGACTCCGCTCCATAAGGCAAATTACATTTACAGCTAGCTAGTTGTGGAAGACATTTTATAGATGAAATAAGTGCTGTATTCTTATTAAATGTGTGCATGCTTTTCTCCTTCGAGAAAACAGCTGATTCAAAGTGGGTGTGGCAGATTTTAAAACACGTCAGCGCTAGTCACTGAGTGGAATACTCTTGTGCATCAAGGAAGTGAGCATGTCCTCCGTTCACCTACTAATTAACTGACACCGTCCTCAACCACTTCGGTTTCCAGGTCAGAGAGGAGAGGACGGAGTCATCATCTAATTAAGTCTGTTTGCACATGTCGTCCCTGGCGTTCCTTTGCATAAGAAGATGACACCCACTCACATGCAGGTCCCAGATGCGAACCTCTCCATCCAGACATCCCGAAGCCACCAAACCAGGGATGGTAGGGTGAAAGGTCAGACACCAAGGAGTGCGGCGATGGCCAACCAGAGAGTGAACACACTTCCCTGTCTTAACCACTGTGACATAAATGTTGTGGTTGACATGTGTGGAGGCCATTAAGGTCCTATATGAAAGGAAAACGTTAACAGTTACCATACAATCTTCCAGTCTTGGTGTCTTTCTACCTCCTCCCAAACATTTTTTATAGGATGTCATTCTGACCTGTCCGGGCTAAAAGCCAACAGGAAGGTAGAACGAGGGCTGTCCGGCAACTCCACTTTCTGTGGAAAATCAAATAAAAAGAGCACATAAAAAGTCACCACTCATCTCAGTTAAACTTGATACATTGCACAATTTCCATCCATTCCTCAGGAAGGATGCTCCTTACCTGACTCTGCCATTTCATCCTCCGGGTCTTCTCCTCAACAAGCTGCTGCAGGAGGCGCTGGGAGCCAAGGCCGCGGGCACCACACTCCCGGGCAGATAAGATCCGCACTGAATTCTTTGGGTAGACAGTCATCTCAAAGATCAGGCCTTCCTCCTTCACACTGGTGTTTGTTGGTCTCAGTCACCAAAGGGTCTTCGCAAAGGCCATATGAAAGTGTGTGTGGCCAGCTTGTAGTCTAAAGGGGCATCTAGCTTGTAGTCTACACCTTTACCTTACCATAGCATGATGAAATCCAACTATTGATGACAGAACCATGTTTGTAGCTAACTAGCTAAAATGGGTTTTTAATGATTAGTTACCTAATCACTGCAGTTTGTCATTTGTTAACAGCCATGAGGAGCTGATGACAATGTTGCCATTGGTGACATGAATAATTTAAATCTGTTCGTTTTACAGAATTACAACACAACGTTAATGACCAAACAACTGGTGGTGTGGGTTCTGGCAGTTAAACTGAAACACAGAGAAACAACGAAAACAGGCTGTCATGAAACTTAAAAATCGAGTTAAACTACCCGTCTCCTAGCTCCAGATTGTAAAACCAGATACTGTGATTTAACCCAACAAATGTGGTTCATTATACTGGTGGAGGACAAAGATAGTATCGCCAATAGCAAGTTAAAGTTGTCAGTTGAAAACTCTGACGACGTTTTGTACAGCCAGGCCTGTAACTACCAGTAATATTTGGTTAAATCACATTATATTGTGTTACAATCTGTAACTATCAGTCTCCCAATAAACTAACAAGCCAGCGTTTGTCCAACTCAAGCGTTGACAACCAACCCAAACAAGGCATTTGGCCAAACTAGCTAACGTTAGCGATATACTCGACCACGTCCCTACCTTTGCCCCACTGCTACGGTTGGATGTTCTTGACTAGTTACATATATTAGACTTTTACCAGCGTCTGAAACGGTCTCGTATATTTATGTTTCATTTTCTCCGATGTTTTCATATTGTGTTGACCGACTGTGGTTAGCAAACTAGCAGTGTAGCTAGGTTAGCTATTGGTCTATGTTCTCCAAAACATTAGCCAGCTGGCCAGATCAGACCTGGCTCAGCACATCAGGCATTACTAGCTGAACACAGGAACCGAGGTCAGCGTCAAACAGGGAGCTTTTTTTGTTTTCAGTGCAATAAATAGCTAGCTTACAAAGGGGTCAATTTTGCTTTAAAGTAAGCAATGTGTTGTTCATCTACATTTATCGCTATTTCTAAATGTTTTACAGAAAACATAGAAGTTCATGATTATACAACGTAGCGTTTTCCAAACTGGGTCCAAATAGGATCCTGGTCCTCAATCCAAACAGTACACACATATTTGTAAAAAGGGACCTGGATGGCACAATAAAGTCGGACTTATTTCCATTCTGGTCCCTATTTTTTTTTTTACATAAATACATATACAATTATATAGAAAGAGACCTCCAGGAGTTTACGTACAATTCTTACAAGCTTGTTTGGCTGGTAGCTTATTCTTTAGATGTTCGGGTCTGCTGGTGAACCAGACATGATCAAAGTGACACTGGACTGGCGCACTAGCTAGGTTTCCATCCAATTGGCGATAGATTTTAATTCGAATATTGTAAAATCCTCATAAAACAATATGCCATTTCAGAGTTCTCTTTAGGAAATTTAAGCACCTGACAACATGAAAGGGAATATTTGAATAATGAGCCACAATTACGTCTCGTTAAAAACAGCCTATAACAAATGATAAAAACACTATTCCTTGTGTTTCGATGTGTAGCATATGCAAAACTTTATAGCCTATTTGTTCATGTGTTTAAGGCTACTTTCCTAAAACAATTATTGTCTGCCTCACCATTCAGCTGTCACGAGATTTGAGCACTACATGTATCAGGGCATTGCATGCATAGGCCTATAGGCGTAGGTGTCTACTGAATGATATTAACATAAAAATAAATATTGCCTATATAAAGGAAGAGAAGCTTAGGCCAGAAAGAAATATGCGGGTGGCATCCTCCAACACTGACATGCATTTTTGAAATGTCAGATGGCTACTGTGTCTGCTATACAGGTGTATAGGAGGCTAATTAGTTCATTTCCGATCATAATATGTTGTATAAAGATAAGCAATGTATTGTAAGATTATAGGAGTAACTCTGGTAGGCCTTAAAGTCTTACTCATCTCAAATCAAACTTTATTTGTCACATGCCCCTGAATACAACAAGTGTAGACCTTACTGTGAAATGCTTACTTACAAGCCCTTAACCAACAGTGCAGTTCAAGAAGAGTAAAGAAAATATTTAACAAATAAACTAAAGTAAAAAATTATAAAAAAGTAACACAATACAATAACAATAATGAGGCTATATACAGGGGGTACCGGTATCGAGTCAGTGTGCTGGGGTACAGGTTAGAGGTCATTTGTACATGTAGGTAGGGGTGAAGTGACTATGCATAGATAATAAACAGCAAGTAGCAGCAGTGTACAAAACAAATGGAGTGGGGTGGGTCAATGCAGGGGCACCGCCAGGGATTTTGGGCCCCACAACAACAGACCACACCAACCCTGCGCAATTGCTGTAACCACACACCTCCAGAACCCAATCGACCCATTCAAAGCTTTAAATAACTCTACCTTTGCAGGCTTGCAACTCTCTTGTGGTCCAATATTTACTGTACGATATTTGCTGACAGTGAGCTTTGAAAATATAACACTGTGCAGACATGCATGCAACATTCTGCATACAGTGGAATTCACTATTTGATGCAAAACTGTGCTTAAGGCCATCTTTTACAGTCTAAATGTAATTTTAATGGTAAAACTCTTGAACGGAAAATTCTCTTAACATTAATGAATAACTTAAAACAAATATAACTTAAATATACATTAACCTCTTCAATTAAAATACATTAACAAGATGGTGTAGCAGTCAGACGTGTGTTTTGTCTTGTCCCGTGTAAATATAGTTTTTCCTGCTGAAGCCACTCACTGGACTCCTATGATCACTTGGCTTGCCTCTCCCTAACGTCAATATGCCTTGTCCATTACTGTTTTGGTTAGTAATTATTGACTTATTTCACTGTAGAGCCTCTAGCCCTGCTCAATACGCCTTAGTTAACACTTTAGTTCCACCTCCCACACATGTGGTGACATCACCTGATTTAAATGATATTGATATTTCTAGAGACAATATCTCTTTCATCGTCACTCTATGCACAGGTTTACCCCCACTGTATTCACATCCTACCATACCTTTGTCTGTACATTATGCCTTGAATCTATTCTACCGTGGCCAGAAATCTGCTCCTTTTACTCTCTGTTCTGAACGTACTAGACAGCCAGTTCTTTTAGCTTTTAGCCATACCCTTATCCTACTCCTCCTCTGTTCCTCTGGTGATGTGGAGGTTAATCCAGGCCCTGCAGTACCTAGCTCCACTCCCATTCCCCAGGCACTCCCATTTGTTGACTTCTGTAACAGTAAAAGCCTTGGTTTCATGCATGTTAACATTAGAAGCCTCCTCCCTAAGTTTGTTCTATTCACTGCCCTAGCACACTCTGCCAACTTGGATGTCCTAGCCGTGTCTGAATCCTGGCTTAGGAAGGCCACCAAAAACCCTGAAATTTCCATCCCTAACTATAACATTTTCCGACAAGATAGAACTGCCAAAGGGGGCAGAGTTGCAATCTACTGTAGGGATAGCCTTCCGAGTTTTGTTATTACTATCCAGGTCTGTGCCCAAACAATTCGAGCTTCCACTTTTAAAAATCCACCTCTCAAGAAACATTGCCGCTGGCTATAGACCACCCTCTGCCCCCAACTGTGCCCTGGACACCATATGCGAATTGATTGTCACCCCATCTATCTTCAGAGCTCGTGCTGTTAGGTGATCTAAATTGGGACATGCTCAACACCCCGGCCATCCTACAATCTAAGCTTGATACTCTCAATCTCACACAAATTATCAATGAACCCACCAGGTGCAACCCCAAATCCGTAAACACCGGTACCCTCATAGATATCATCCTAACCAACCTACCCTCCAAATACACCTCTGCTGTCTTCAACCAGGATCTCAGAGATCGCTGCCTCATTGCCTGCATCCGTAATGGTTCTGTGGTCAAGCGACCGCCCCTCATCACTGTCAAACGCTCCCTAAAACACAGCGAGCAGGCCTTTCTAATCGACCAGGCCCCGGTATCCTGGAATGATATTGACCTCATTCCGTCAGTAGAGGATGCCTGGTTATTCTTTAAAAGTGCGTTCCTCCCCATCTTAAATAAGCATGCCCCATTCAAAACAATTAGAACCAGGAACATATATACAGTGGGGCAAAAAAGTATTTAGTCAGCCACCAATTGTGCAAGTTCTCCCACTTAAAAAGATGAGAGAGGCCTGTAGTTTTCATCATAGGTACACTTTGAACTATGACAGACAAAATGAGGGGGAAAAAAACAGAATCACATTGTAGGATTTTTTATGAATTTATTTGCAAATTATGGTGGAAAATTAGTATTTGGTCACCTACAAACAAGCAAGATTTCTGGCTCTCACAGACCTGCAACTTCTTCTTTAAGAGGCTCCTCTGTCCTCCACTCGTTACTGGTATTAATGGCACCTGTTTGAACTTGTTATCAGTATAAAAGACACCTGTCCACAACCTCAAACAGTCACACTCCAAACTCCACTATGGCCAAGACCAAAGAGCTGTCAAAGGACACCAGAAACAAAATTGTAGACCTGCACCAGGCTGGGAAGACTGAATCTGCAATAGGTAAACAGCTTGGTTTGAAGAAATCAACTGTGGGAGCAATTATTAGGAAATGGAAGACATACAAGACCACTGATAATCTCCCTCGATCTGGGGCTCCACGCAAGATCTCGCCCCGTGGGGTAAAAATGATCACAAGAACGGTGAGCAAAAATCCCAGAACCACACGGGGGAACCTAGTGAATGACCTGCAGAGAGCTGGGACCAAAGTAACAAAGCCTACCATTAGTAACACACTACGCCGCCAGGGACTCAAATCCTGCAGTGCAAGATGTGTCCCCCTGCTTAATCCAGTACATGTCCAGGCCCATCTGAAGTTTGCTAGAGAGCATTTGGATGATCCAGAAGAAGATTGGGAGAATGTCATATGGTCAGAGGAAACCAAAATATAACTTTTTGGTAAAAACTCAACTCGTCGTGTTTGGAGGACAAAGAATACTGAGTTGCATCCAAAGAACACCATACCTACTGTGAAGCATGGGGGTGGAAACATCATGCTTTGGGGCTGTTTTTCTGCAAAGGGACCAGGATGACTGATCCGTGTAAAGGAAAGAATGAATGGGGCCATGTATCGTGAGATTTTGAGTGAAAACCTCCTTCCATCAGCAAGGGCATTGAAGATGAAACGTGGCTGGGTCTTTCAGCATGACAATGACCCCAAACACACCGCCCGGGCAACGAAGGAGTGGCTTCGTAAGAAGCATTTCAAGGTCCTGGAGTGGCCTAGCCAGTCTCCAGATCTCAACCCCATAGAAAACCTTTGGAGGGAGTTGAAAGTCCGTGTTGACCAGCAACAGCCCCAAACATCACTGCTCTAGAGGAGATCTGCATGGAGGAATGGGCCAAAATACCAGCAACAGTGTGTGAAAACCTTCTGAAGACTTACAGAAAACTTTTGACCTCTGTCATTGCCAACAAAGGGCATATAACAAAGTATTGAGATAAACTTTTGTTATTGACCAAATACTTATTTTCCACCATAATTTGCAAATAAATTCATAAAAAATCCTACAATGTGATTTTCTGGAAGAAAAAAATCTAATTTTGTCTGTCATAGTTGAAGTGTACCTATGATGAAAATTATGTGGGAGACTAAATACTTTTTTGCCCCACTGTATATCCTACCCTGCCTTTATAAGGTCTTCGGAAGCCAAGTCAACAAACAGATCACCGACCATTTTGAATCCCACCGTACCTTCTCCGCTATGCAATCTGGTTTCCGAGCTGGTCATGGGTGCACCTCAGCCACGCTTAAGGTCCTAAACGACATCATAACCGCCATCGATAAGAGACAATACTGTGCAGCTGTACCTGGCCAAAGCTTCCAACTCTGTCAATCACCACATTCTTATCACAGTCTCAACAGACTTGGTTTTTCACGACTGCCTCGCCTGGTTCACCAACTACTTCTCTGACAGAGTTCAGTGTGTCAAATTGGAGGGCCTGTTGTCCGGACCTCTGGCAGTCTCTATGGGGGTGCCACAGGGTTCAAACCTCGGGCCGACTCTTTTCTCTGTATACATCAATGATGTCGCTCTTGCTGCTGGTGATTCTCTGATCCACCTCTAATTGCTCTTAAATGCAAGCAAAACTAAATGCATGCTCTTCAACCGATCGCTGCCCATACCTACCCACCCATCCAGCATCACTACTCTGGACGGTTCTGACTTAGAATATGTGGACAACTACAAATACCTAGGTGTCTGGTTAGACTGTAAACTCTCCTTCCAGAATCACATTAAGCATCTCCAATCCAAAATTAAATCTAGAATCGGCTTCCTATTTTGCAACAAAGCAGCCTTCACTCATGCTTCCCTCATACTGACTAAAACTGACTATCCTACCGATCCTTGACTTCGGCGATGTAATTTAAAAAATATCCTCCAACACTCTACTCAGCAAATTGGATGCAGTCTATCACAGTGCCTTCCGTTTTGTCACCAAAGCCCCATATACTAACCCACCACTGCGACCTGTATGCTCTCATTTGCTGGCCCTCGCGTCATATTCGTTGCCAAAACCACTGGCTCCAGGTCATCTATAAGTCGTTGCTAGGTAATGCCCCGCCTTATCTCAGCTCACTGGCCACCATAGCAGCACCCACCCGCAGCACGCGCTCCAGCAGGTATATCTCACTAGTCACCCCCAAAGCCAATTCCTCAATTTGTCCGTCTTTCCTTCCAGTTCTCTGCTGGCAATGACTGGAACAAACTGCAAAAATCACTGAAGCTGGAGACTCATATCTCCCTCACTAACTTTAAGCACCAGCTGTCAGAGCAGTTCACAGATCACTGCACCTGTACATAGCCAATCTGTAAATAGCCCATCCAACTACCTCATCACCATATTGTTATTATTATTATTTTTTTTTTGCTCCTTTGCACCCCAGTACCGCTACTTGCACACTCATTTTGCACATCTATCACCCCAGTGTTTAATTTGCCATACTGTAATAATTACGCCGCTATGGCCTATTTATTGCCTCACCCCCCTTATCCTACCTCATTTGCACACACTGTATATAGACTTTCTCTATCGTATTGTTGACTGTATGTGTGTTTATTCCATGTGTAAGTCTGTGTTTTTGTTTGTGTCGCACTGCTTTGTTTTATCTTGGCCAGGTCACAGTTGTAAATGAGAACTTGTTCTCAACTAGCCTACCTGATAAAAAAATTAAAAAAACTAAGTATACATACCAACTAGAAGATAAGCATCTGTATAAGTGGAAATGGACAACAAAATGGTAATGGAAATTAAAAGGCCTGATGGTGGCGCTAGAGGAAAGGTCAAGGGGTCACCAAATCAACAGGTTTCTCACACTTGGGGTCTTGATTGTGCACAACAAATTTTATGGCAATCCAGCCATTACTTTGAGATATATCTTGTTCTCAGTCTGTTCTCAGTCTTGTTCTCAGCCTGTGGGCATCATGTGTGTACTGATCCAATATCCATAGCCATGCCATTTAACAGTTATCACTAGCCCTTGCTCAGACTTACTCACCAAGAGCCCAGAGCCCAGCCTTCTTGCAAGCAAAGTCACTGATCAGATTGTTTTTCAACATCCTCGCTTTGTCTGTACCTTCTCTCATTTGCTGCATCCTCATAATCTGCACTGGTACTGCCGACACTGGGTTTCACCTCTTCCTCCACTTCCAAACTCCTCCCTGACAAAACTGTATCACTGGAAAAGGGTCCTGGCTCTATAGAGTGTATATGACACATATGATAATATATCCTATAATATAATACCATTTGTAATAACATCATCACGAACATTTTTGTTACTAACATTTTGTTGACTTAAATTAACTGAAAAAATTAACTAAAACAAAACCTGAAAAAATTAAACAGCACCAAATTCTGCAGAATATTGACCCAAATGACCTGCAGTTGCGTATCACCACCAATAGATGTAAATGACCATATTTCAGTCTGCATCAAAGCCACGGAGACGTACCTTGGCCATGTGACTTGAAGGTTTTATTTTAACATTGGCTGTCACTTATACAGACTGAATCACTCAATGCTTCAAACTGTCCAGCATCCAATACAGACTAAACAATAGGCTGTTTTTGTTTAATATAATGATCACTATGTGGAAAAATAATTACAGTGTTTAGAATTCTTGTCATTGAAAAGGATTTATTCATTTTTTCATAATAATAAAAAAAGAAATTCCCATGCTGGCCATTTGATTAATTGTTCAGCAGTCTTTGTTGGAGCGAACCATTGAGGAAAGCTCAGCATTGCATGTAGATAGGTTTGGCTGCTAGGCTGAAGTAGCAAGGACATGCACATTAAGAGAAGATGATATCCAGGCCATATGACACCCAGACCATACTCTATTTTTGAAAGAATACATTAACCAAGACCATACGTGCATTCAAGACAGCTGAACGTGCGGTGGTCAGCAGGATACAGGAAGAAAGATGTAGGCAAGATAACTGATGACTAACACGTAAAACATAAGCATGCAGTACATACATTATTTTTAGAACATGGAAAGAGTTCTGCCATCGTTGTAACCAAAAGCAGATACTAAGGGGGAGTAACTTTATTTACATATGTGATGTACACAAATACTATGTATGTATAAAAGCAGAGCCAGTGCTAAGAAGCGGCGGCTATTCCTCGAACCAGCACGGCTTTTAATAACTTGTATTAAAGTCTACATTGAATTCAAAGGTTCTTCTGAGAGTATTATATTTCTATAGACATTATTATATTTCTGAAACAATTATCTATGACATCTTATGGCTTGGGGGTTGAAGCTGTTAAGGAGCCTTTTTGCCCTAGACTTGGTGCTCCGGTACCGCTTGCCGTGCGGTAGCAGAGAAAACAGTCTATGAATTGGGTGACTGGAGTCTCTGACAATTTTATGGGCTTTCCTCTGACACTGCCTATTATATAGGTCCTGGATTGCAGGATGCTTGTCCCCAGTGATGTACTGGGCCGTACACACTATTCTCTGTAGCGCCTTACGGTCAGATGCCGAGCAGTTGCCATACCAGGCAGTGATGCAACCGGTCAGGATGCTCTCGACGGTGCAGCTGTAGAACTTTATGAGGATCTGGGGAGCCATGCCAAATCTTTTCAGTCTCCTGAGGGGGAATAGGTTTTGTTGTGCCCTCTTCACGGCTGTCCTGGTGTGTTTGGACCATGATAGATAGTTGGTGATGTGGACACCAAGGAACTTGAAACTCTCGACCCGCTCCACTACAGCCCCGTTGATTATAATGGGGTCCTGTTTGGCCCACTTTTTCCTGTAGTTCATGATCAGCTCCTTTGTCTTGCTCACATTGGGGGAAAGATTGTTGTCCTGGCACCACACTGCCAGTTCTCTGACCACCTCCCTATAGGCTGTCTCGTCGCTGTCGGTGATCAGGCCTACCACTGTGTTGGAGTCTTGTTTGGCCACGCAGTCGTGGGTGAACAGTGAGTACAGGAGGGGACAAAGTACACACCCCTGATGGGCCACCGTGTTGAGGATCAGAGTGGCAGACATGTTCTTGCCTATCCTTACCACCTGGGGGCAGCCCGTCAGGAAGTCCAGGATCCAGTTGCAGAGGGAGGTGTTTAGACCCATGGTACTTAGCTTATTGATGAGCTTCGTGGGCACTATGGTGTTGAACGCTGAGCTGTAGTCAATGAACAGCATTCTCACATCGGTGTTATTTTTGTCCAGGTGGGAAAGGGCAGTGTGGAGTGCGATTGAGATTGCGTCATCTGTTGGGGCAGTATGCGAATTGGAGTGGGTCTAGGGTATCCGGGATGATGCTGTTGATGTGAGCCATTGACGCTTTGCTTGTTTGATGGTTTGTCTGAGGGCATAATGGGATTTCTTATAGGCGTCTGGATTAGTGTCCCGCTCCTTGAAAGTGGCAGCTCTAGCCTTTAGCTCGATGCGGATGTTTCCTGCAATCCATGGCTTCTGGTTGGGATATATACGTACGGTCACTGTGGGGAGACGTTGTCGATGCGCTTATTGATGAAGCCGATTACTGAAGTGGTATACTCCTCAATGCCATTGTATTAATCCCGGAACATATTCCAGTCTGTGCTAGCAAAACAGTCCTGTAGCATAGCATCGACGTCATCTGACCACTTCCGTATTGAGCGGGTCACTGGTACTTCCTGCTTTAGTTTTTGCTTCTATCAGGAGGATATAATTATGGTCAGATTTGCCAAATGGAGCTTTTTATGCGTCTCTGTGTGTGGAGTAAAGGTGGTCTAGATTTTTTCCCCCCTCTGGTTGCACATGTGGCATGCTGGTAAAAATTTGGCAAAACTGATTTAAGTTTGCCCACAATAAAGTCCCTGGCCACTAGGAGCACCGCTTCTGGGTGAACATGTTCTTGTTTGCTTATGGCCTTATAGAGTTGGTTGAGTGCGGTCTTAGTGCCAGCACCGGTCTAGGGTGGTAAATAGACGGCTACGAATAATATAGATGAGAACTCTCTTGGTAGATAGTGCGGCCTACAGCTTATCATAAGGTATTCTACCTCAGTCGAGCAATACCTCTAGACTTCTTTAATATTAGACATCGCTCACCAGCTGTTTTTGACAAAAAGACACACACCCGCACCCCTCGTCTTACCAGACGTAGCTTCTCTGTCCTGCCGGTGCATTGAAAATCCCTCCAGCTCTATATTTTCGGTGAAACATAAGATATTACAATTCTTAATGTACCGTTGGTAGGATAATTGTAGGTCATCAATTTTATTTCCCAATGATTGCATGTTAGCAAGAAGAATTGATGGCGGTTGGAGTTTACTCGCTCGAATACAGATGCTTTGCATCCTCTTTTTCTCTGTTGTCACGCCCTGACCATAGTTTGCTTTGTATGTTTATATGTTTTGTTTGGTCAGTGTGTGATCTGAGTGGGCATTCTATGTTGTATGTCTAGTTTGTCTGTTTCTGTGTTTGGCCTGATATGGTTCTCAATCAGAGGCAGGTGTTAGACATTGTCTCTGATAACCATTTTTAGTTAGCCTGTTTTGTCATTGTGGGTTATTGTCTATGTGTAGTGTTTGTGTCAGCACGATTGTTACGTTGATGTTTTGTAGTGGTCAGTTTTCCCATTAAAATGACGAATACTTACCACGCTGCATCTTGGTTCTCCTCTCTATCTCAAGACGACAACCGTGACATCTGTCTTTTCTTCACGCAAATGATGAGGATCTGGGCCTGTTCTCGGGAGAGTGGTACATCTTTCTCGTCAGACTCGTTAAAGGTAAAATCTTCTTCCAGTTTGTGGTGAGTAATCCCAGTTCCGATGGCCAGAAGTTATTTTCGGCCATAAGAGATGGTAGCAGAAACATTATGTACAAAATAAGTTACAAACAACGCCAAAAAATAGCAAAATAGCACAATTGGTTACGGGCATGTAAAACGTCAGCCATCCTCTTCAGCGCCATCTTAACATGTAGTCAAGTTCAACTCTGTCACGCCCTGGTCTTAGTACTTTGTGTTTTCTTTATTCATTTGGTCAGGCCAGGGTGTGACATGGGTTTTGTATGTGGTGTGTTTTGTCTTGGGGTTTTTGTTAGGTATTGGGTTTGTATGTTAGTTGGGGTATCTAGCATAGTCTATGGCTGTCTGGAATGGTTCTCAATCAGAGGCAGGTGTTTTTCGTTGTCTCTTGTTACGTTTATTGTTTTTGTATTTTTATTCGTGTTTACTTTGTTTCATTAAACATGGATCGCAATAGCCGCCTTTTGGTCTGACTCTCTTTCACCTAAAGAAAACCGTTACACTGTCGGAGTCAGTTGGAGCGCAGGGGCTCTCTTTCCATTCAATTTAATTCAAAGGGCTTTATTGGCATGGGAAACAATGTTTACATTGCCAAAGCAAAATAAATAAACAAGAAACAAAAGACAATTTAAACAAGGGAAAAAAAACAATAAAAAATCACAGTAAACATTACACTCACAAAAGTGTTAAAAGAATATAGACATTTCAAGTTTTGTATTATTGGCTATGCAGTGTTGTAACAATGTGCAAGTAGTAGTAAAGTAAATAAACAGAAATATCTCTCTTTCTACCTTTCTCGATGTATTTCTCCCTATAGCGTGCTCTCTCTCGCTGTCTCTCAAACTTTCAATTTTCAATTTTCAATTTAACTGCCTTTATTGGCATGGGAAACATGTTTACATTGCCAAAGCAAGTGAACTAGATAATAAACAAAAGTAAAATAAACAATAAAAAAATTACAGTAAATAATACACAAGTTCCTAAAGAATAAAGACCTTTCAAATGTCGTATGTCTACATACAGTGTTGTAATGATGGTTAAAGTGCAAAAGGGAAAATAAATAAATATTTACAATGGTGTTTGTTCTTCACTGGTTGCCCTTTTCTTGTGGCAACAGGTCACAAATCTTCCTGCTGTGATTGCACACTTGTATTTCACCCAATAGATATGGGAGTTCATCAAAAGTGTACTTGTTTTTGAATTCTTTGTGGGTCTGTGTAATCTGAGGGAAATATGTGTCTCTATGGTTATACATTTGGCAGGAGGTTAGGAAGTGCAGCTCAGTTTCCACCTCATTTTGTTGGCATTGTGCACATAGCCTGTCTTCTCTTGAGAGCCAGGTCTGCCTTCGGGGTCAAAAATTTCCTTAATTTTGGGTCAGTCACGGTGGTCAGGTATTCTGCCACTGTGTACTCTCTGTTTAGGGCCAAATAGCATTCTAGTTTGCTGTTTTTTTGTAAATTATTTCCAATGTGTCAAGTAATTATCTTTTCTCATGATTTGGTTGGGTCTAATTGTGTTGCTGTCTTGGGGGTCTGTTTGGTGTTTTACGGTGTACAAATAGGATATTTTTGCAGAATTTTGCATGCAGAATCTCAATTTGGTGTTTGTCCCATTTTGTGAATTCTTGGTTGGTGAGCGGACCCCAGACCGCAATGGGTTCTGCAACTGATTAAAGTATTTTTGACAGAGCCTAATTGGTATGTCAAATTTTACGTTCCTTTTGATGGCATAGAAGGCCCTTCTTGCCTTGTGTCTCAGATCGCTCACATCTTTGTGGAAGTTACCTGTGGCGCTGATGTTTAGGCCGAGGTATGTATATTTTTTTGTGGGCTCTATGGCAAAGGTGTCTAGATTGTTTGTGGTCCTGGCAACTGGAGGTTTCTGGAGACTCATATCCCACTCTAGTTATTGGGGTCAAATTTGTCTCTGCTTTTGTGGATTGGGGTAACTGGTCCTTGGCTCCAAATATTGGGGAATATGCCAGAGCTGAGGATGATGTTAAAGAGTTTAAGTATAGCCAATTGGAATTTGTGGTCTGTATATTTTACCATTTCATTGAGGATAACATCAACCCCACAGGCCTTTTTGGGTTGGAGGGTTTGTATTTTGTCCTGTAGTTCATTCAATGTAATTGGAGAATCCAGTGGGTTCTGGTAGTCTTTAATAGTGGATTCTAAGATTTGTATTTGACCATGTATATGTTTTTGCTGTTTGTTCTTTGTTATAGAGCCAAAAATATTGGAGAAGTGGTTTATCAATACATCTCCGCTTTGGATAGATAACTCATTCATGTTTGTTTAGAGTTTTTAAATTTTCACAAGTGGTTAGATTCTATGGATTCTTCAGTTTCATTGAGCTGATTTCTGACGTGCTGTTACTTCTTTTTCCATAGTGTATTTCTGTATTGTTTTAGTGATTCACCGTAGTGAAGGCGTAGGCTCAGGTTTTCTGGGTCTCTACAGCGGGGAGAACAAGTATTTGATACACTGCCGATTTTACAGGTTTTCCTACTTACAAAGCATGTAGAGGTCTGTAATTTTGATTATAGGTACACTTCAACTGTGAGAGACGGAATCCAGAAAATCACATTGTATGATTTATAAGTAATGAATTTGCATTTTATTACATGACAAGTATTTGATCACCTACCAACCAGTAAGAATTCCGGCTCTCACAGACCTGTACGTTTTTCTTTAAGAAGCCCTCCTGTTCTCCACTCATTACCTGTGTTAACTGCACCTGTTTGAACTGTATACAAGACCTGTCCACACACTCAATCAAACAGACTCCAACCTCTACACAATGGCCAAGACCAGAGGGCTGTGTAAGGACATCAGGGATAAATTGTAGACCTGCACAAGGCTGGGATGGGCTACAGGACAATAGGCAAGCAGCTTGGTGAGAAGGCAACAACTGTTGGCGCAATTATTAGAAAATGGAAGAAGTTCAAGATGATGGTCAATCACCCTCAGTCTGGGGCGCCATGCAAGATCTCACCTCGTGGGGCATCAATGATCATGAGGAAGGTGAGGAATAGCCCAGAACTACACGGCAGGACCTGGTCAATGACCTGGTCAATGACCTGAAGAGAGCTGGGACCACAGTCTCTAAGAAAACCATTAGTAACACACTACGCCGTCATGGATTAAAATTCTGCAGCGCACGCAAGGTCCCCCTGCTCAAGCCAGCGCATTTCCAGGCCCGTCTGAAGTTTGCCAATGACCATCTGGATGATCCAGAGGAGGAATGGGAGAGTGGTCTGATTAGACCAAAAAGCTAGATTTTTGTCTCAACTCCACTCGCCGTGTTTGGAGGAAGAAGAAGGATGAGTACAACCCCAAGAACACCATCCCAACCGTGAAGCATGGAGGTGGAAACATTCTTTGGGGATGCTTTTCTGCAAAGGGGACAGGACGACTGCACCGTATTGAGGGGAGGATGGATGGGGCCATGTATCGCGAGATCTTGGTGAACAACCTCCTTCCCTCAGTAAGAGCATTGAAGATGGGTCGTGGCTGGGTCTTCCAGCATGACAACGACCTGAAACACACAGCCAGGGCAACAAAGGAGGTGCTCCATAAGAAGCATCTGAAGGTCCTGGAGTGGCCTAGCCAGTCTCTAGACCTGAACCCAATAGAAAATCTTTGGAGGGAGCTGAAAGTCCGTATTGCCCAGCGACAGCACCGAAACCTGAAGGATATGGAGGAGTGGGCCAAAATCCCTGCTGCAGTGTGCAAACCTGGTCAAGAATTACAGGAAACATATGATCTCTGTAATTGCAAACAAAGGTTTCTGTAAAAAGTTTCTCAGTTTCTCAGTTTCTCAGTTTCTCAGTTTCTTTTTTAGGTTTTTGCATTCTTCATCAAACCATTTGTCATTGTTGTTAATTTTCTTAGGCTGTCTGCTTGAATTTAGATTTGATAGGGAAGCTGAAATGTCAAATATACTATTAGGTTTTCTACTGCCAAGTTTACACCTTCACTATTACAGTGAAACATTTTGTCCAGGAACATTTCTAGAAGGGATTGAATTTGTTGCTGCCTAATTGTTTTTTGGTAGATTTCCACACTACCTTCCTTCCATAGCATTTCTTAATATTATTCAGTTCCTTTGGCTTTGATGCCTCTTGATTGAGCAAAGCTCTGTTCAAGTAGATTATGATTTTGCAGTGATCAGATAGGGGTTTCAGTGGACTGACTGTGAATGCTCTAAGAGACTCTGGGTTGAGGTCAGTGATAAAGTAGTCGACAGTACTACTGCCAAGAGATGCGTTATAGGAGTACCCTCGAAGCCTACCATTGACTATGTACATACACAGCGTCCGACAGAGCTGCAGGAGTTGTGACCCGTTTTTGTTGGTTATGTTGTCATAGTTGTCTAGGGGGGCATATGGGGGAAGGAATGCTGTCACCTACAGGTAGGTGTTTGTCCCCCCCCTGTGTGCTGAGTGTGTCAGGTTCTGGAATTCAGGTCGCCACAGACTAGTACATGTCCCGGGGCCTGAAAATTGTTCATCTCCCCCTCTAGGATGGAGAAGCTGTCATTGTTAAAGGATGGGGATTCTACTGGGGGGATGTAGGTAGCACACATGAGGGCGTTTTTCGATGTTGAGATTATTTCCTCATTAATTACTAGCCAGATGTAAAAATGTTCCTGTTTCGACTAATTTACTGGAGTGGGTTAGGTCTGCTCTATACCAAATTAGCACATCCCCTGAGTCTCTTCTGTTTCACACCTGGTAGTTTGGTGGATGGAACTACCAGCTCTCTCTAACCTAGAGGGCAACCAGTGTGTCCATCTCCTTTATACCATGTTTCTTGTAGGATGACAATGTCTGTATTTTCAATTCCTTTGAAGTCTGGGTTCCTGCTCTTTAGGCCAAAGGCAGATGACCTCAGACCCTGTATATTCCAGGATGAGATGGTAAAAGCTATGTGTTCCATAGTGTCTAGGATTGTTTTTGTGTGGTTTAGGCCCGGAACTTCACAGTAGCTGTGAGCAGCGCATGTTGAGCATTTGATATACATACCTGTAAGGTCGCAGGATGGGGCTTGGGGGGTGTAATAGTGGGGGTTAGGCCTGTTGCTCTGCTCACGGCCTGGGCATATGTCCTGCTGTCATGTTGAGGTCCTTGCTGCAGGGGTGGGGGCATGGGGTAGGCAGAAGAGGCATAGGTCTGATATGGGGGGCCTATATATTGTGGCCAGGGTTTTCTTCGTGTGTCTTAGCTGGTTGGGGTGTGGCTGGTTATTGCTGTGGTGTAGGGCCTCTTGTAGGGCCTCTTGGTGTGGGGTATCTCGGTGCAGGTCCTTCACAGGGGGGTGTTGCAGGTCTGGGAGGGTGTCTCACTGGTCTGGGCAGGGTGTCCGTTGCTCTGTTGCTCCTGTGTGAGGTCCTGGGGCTACGGTTGAGAAGCTCGCCAAAAAGACAGAAGGCTACTCTGGGGCCGACATTAGCATCATATGAAATACCCTCATGCAGCCTGTCAGGAAAGTGCAGTCAACCACACAATTTAAAAAAGTAATTTATACACATGATATAGGAACTCTATTGCAGTCGACTCTTGTAAACCACACTGAAGGTGTATCGCTTTCTCTACTATTGAGGAGATTTAAGATAGTTTGTTGTTTGTGATGGTACTCAAGGTGTGAGGGCCAGCAGTCAATTAAAGGTGGATGACCAACCCTGTGCTCGCCTGGGGACCCGGCTGCCATAGAATTGACCTGGATGGATGTACCTAGCGACAAGCTGCTGATGCCCATTATCTGTGTGGTGAGAAACATACATTCACAACACAGACACACTCCCTATGTTCACTGACATTCACATTCACTGCTCACAAACATACTGGAACATGCTGTTTCAACATGCACGTCTGTCTCTCAGATTAGTGTAATTGCTGAACCGTGCTCATGCTTTTGTTCGTCCTCTCGGTGTGTCCCTCTGCCCTCCAGTCTGACATGCTGCGCTCACTATCCTTCAGGAGACCCACAGTCAACATGGAGGACTTGTTCAAGGTCACGAAGTTCATGGAGGACTTTGAACAGGAAGGCTGAGAGGTTTCACTATCCTGTCTCTCCTCTAAAGCCCTGTTCGTACAACCTTCTGTCAAAAAGTTGCTACAGTATTACAACGTTAAACTCTGACTTGTTCGACTAATCTACATTGGCAAGAATGATGGATTTAAAAAAAATATATATTCTTTCCCTACGCTATTGGACAGTCCTGAAGACTGAAAGACTGTATTTATTTTATTGCCATCCTACACTTTTACAGTGAGTACAGAGCTCATCATTCAGTGGGGAAGGTGTTTGCATTTGAATTTGTTTCTGTATTTTTCATAATTTGTCAGAGTCCTTTTCTTTTTCTGGTTTTGAACATTGAAAATAATAGTTCCACGACAGACATTATCATTGGGGTGGCACCACGACAGACATTATCATTGGGGTGGCAGGTAGCCTAGTGGTTAGAGCGTTGGGCCAATAACCAAATGGTTGCTGAATAGAATCCCCGAGCTGACAAGGTAAAACTCTCTTGTTCTGCCCCTGAGCAAGGCAGTTAACACACTGAATGCATTCCGGGTGCTGATTATGGAAGCCCCCCGCACCTCTCTGATTTAGAGGGGTTGGGTTAAATGAGGAAGACACATTTCTTGTCTTTTTTTTCTTTTGAATTTTACCCCTTTTTCTCCCCAATTTCGTGGTATCCAATTGTTGTAGTAGCTACTATCTTGTCTCATCGCTACAACTCCTGTACGTGCTCGGGAGAGACGAAGGTTGAAAGTCATGCGTCCTCCGATACACAACCCAACCAAGCCGCACTGCTTCTTAACACAGCGCGCATCCAACCCGGAAGCCAGCCGCACCAATGTGTCGGAGGGTACACCGTGCACCTGGCCACCTTGGTTAGCGCACACTGCACCCAGCCCGCCACAGGAGTCGCTGGTGCGCGATGAGACAAGGACACCCCTACCGACCAAGCCCTCCCTAACCCGGGCGACGCTAGGCCAATTGTGTGTCGCCCCACGGACCGGTTACGACAGAGCCTGGGCGCGAACCCAGGGACTCTGATGGCACAGCTGGCGCAGCAGTACAGCGCCCTTAACCACTGCGCCACCCGGGAGGCCGGAAGACACATTTCAGCAGAATTCATTCAGTTGTACAACTGACTAGGTATCCCCCTTTCCAATACTGTTGCCATAATAGTATTGATGTCTCTGTATACAGTGCATTCGGAAAGTATTCAGAACCCTTGACTTTTTCAATTTTTTTCGATGGGGTTGAGGTCAGGGCTCTGTGCAGGCCAGTCAAGTTATTCCAACGATCTCAAGAAGCTTTTGTAATTTCTGTATATACCTCGCTTTGTGCACGCACAGAATCGTCCCAAATGTCATTGTATGCTGTAGCGATGACACTGCCTTGGGGCAGTTAGCGTTCTCCTGGCATCCGCCAAACCCAGCTTTGTCCATCGGACTGCCAGATGGTGAAGCGTGATTCATTACTCCAGAGAAGTCCAATAGTGTCAAGCTTTACACCACTCGCCGACGCTTCGCACTGCTCATGGTGATCTTAGGCTTGTCTGCGGCTGCTCGGCCATGGAAACCCATTTCATGAAGCTCCAGATGAACAGTTATTGTGCTGACGTTGTGTCCAGAGGCAGTTTGGAACTCAGTAGTGAGTGTTGCAACCGAGGACAGAGGATTTTAATGTGCTTCAGCACTCGGCTGTCCCGTTCTGTGAGCTTGTGTGGCCACCACTTCGCGGCTGAGCCGTTGTTGCCCCTAGACGTTTCCACTTCATAATAATAGCACTTACAGTTGACCAGGGCAGCTCTAGCATGGTAGAAATTTGATGAACTGACTTGTTGGAAAGGTGGCATCCTTTGACGGTGCCACGTTGAAAGTCACTGAGCTCTTCAATAAGGACATTCTACTGCCAATGTTTCTCTGGAGATTGGTATGGCTGTGTGCTGGATTTTCTAAACCTGTCAGCAAAGGATGTGGCTGAAATGTCTGAATCCACTCATTTGAAGGGGTTTCCACATACGTGTGTACAGTAGTTGTGGGTCTATCAGATCAGTAAATCTGAAGTCAGTTCTGGTTCCAGAGGGGATCTCAATGCTGTTACACATAGCCATGTTAACCAAGTTACCCTGAATTAAAAAACATTTATATACATTATACCCTGTGTTAAGACTGACTACACCCTTCCCTTATTTATTTCTGTCCACAACTTTTGAATCAAGTAATAATTAAACAGACACGTACCTTCTTTCCAATTGATGTAAACTTCCACACAAATATTAATTAGAAAAATCAAAATACCTTCACACTGTAGGTCTGTTTTAACAATGTAATAATATATACCATTTAGCAAATGCTTTTATCCAAAGCGACACAGTAATTTCTGCTTACATTTCACGTACGGGGGGACCTGAGAATCGAACTCACAACCCTTGCGGTGCAATCGCCATCCTTTACAGGACCACACATTTATAATGTAATGCTTGTTTATAACAGTCAATAAGTGATAACAGTATATAGTAGTGTAATTGTTTACAACAATGTACAGCACATCTACCAATGCACAGATGCATTTGAAGAGCCTATTTTGTTTTCAAAATCTTCAGACCCCTGACGGGGAGCAGCCTGGGGGGTATCAATGGAATGGAAATTAAACTATTTCAGATATTAAAATATCAATGTATTTATATGTAACATTATTGTTGAATAAACATTTTGATGCCCCCTTAATAAGATACAATCAGTTCAAAAACATATATTTTATTTCTATTACCCACATTGGCAGAGTACCTATTTACAAATAACCACTAGAACTCTACAATAAGCCGGTACTGGTACTAGTACCCCGTGTATATAGCCAAGTTACCGTTACTCGTTGTGTATTTAGTCCTCTTGTTATTTTATATTAGTACATTTTTCTCCCTGCATTTTCGGGAAGGGCCTTACGTAATCTTTTCACTGTTAGTCTACACCTGTTGTTTAAAACAAATATTCAAAGCCTCTCAACCTAGTTAAATAGCATGAAAAGGGTAGAGTAGGATCAGAGAAACAGAATGCATCTTGAATCACTGGAGAAGTCCATGAGGTAGGATCTTTGTCCATAGCAGAAGGTCTTTGTCCATAGCAGAGAGGTGTTTGGGTGTGTGAGACTTGATATCAGAAGAGTTACAGGGTGTGTTAAGTGGTGATGTCCCATCCCTTCAGGTTATTAGCATGAGGTAGGACTAAATACATTTAACCCTCCCTGCTGTGTTCTGGTCGAATTGGACGGAAGTTCTCTCTGAAAAATGTAGTTCATTTAATCTGATTGTCTTGAGTCCACACAGGCCATCTGAACACACAAATCATTTAGATGTAATTAAAATCATTTTGGGTGTTTTATTTAACTTTTGTACACCTGTGGTGTTGCCAGTCAAAATAACCGGTCATTAGAAATGAATGGGTAAGACTACAATTAGTGTATAAAATTGAGTTCAGGCACATGCACATTCATCAGATGAACACACTTCCTCTCCCAGACCCCCACATACATGTGTGTTTGAGCACACGCTTCCAAAGCAACTCTCACAGGAACCTTTCCCCAATAGAATCCGTTTCCCTAACGGGAACCACACCTGTTGGCATTCTCACATACAATCGCAACATTGTTTCAATAATATATAGAACTTTTCTGTAGGCTCTGGCATATATAGCTTTTTTTTGAGGCCTTGCTCCCAATTCATTCTGTGGCAGCGCAATGACCGAACAATATACTGTGAGGCTCTTGATCATATCTTTGATCGTGACACTGGTGAGGAGGAGAGAGTCCTTGTCAAACTTTGACACAAAGTAGTCTGTGATAAATAGCACCATCTTTCATCTGAGTATTTGTTATAGTCAAAATAATCCATACATTATGCTTTTTCTTACTATATATAATATATGTATTATTATGGATTTATAAACAGCTATAATGGGGTGGTCATTTTGGACCGGGAACACAGAAATAGTTAACATGAAAAGAACACAACAGGAGGGTTAAATAGTGGAGTAGGGTGGTGTTATTTTAATTGTATTACATTAAAAAAAAAAATTTGAGTGTAGTGTTAAATGGTCGGGTATTTGTTTGTTTATTTATTTCAAGCAAAGTATAAGGGAGTTGTACTCCAGTCTAGTAGGTGGCGGTAATGCAACATATTGGATGCCAACCGCCGGTCAACCTCCTCGAAGAAGAAGTTTACAAATATATTTTGAAGGTTGTTTTATATAGCTAATGTGTTCAAGTAACCGGACGTTGATGATGGACTCCACTGTACTGCTTCTATTGACAATGTTCGCTGTTTTAGGTAAAGTTGTTGGAGACCGAAGACTGACATTTGTAACGGTGGTGAGTAAGCTGTTAGCTAGAAAAGAATCGCTGAAGCTGGAGACTTATATTTCCCTCACTAACTTTAAACATCAGCAATCTGAGTAGCTAACCTGATCGCTGCAGCTGTACATAGCCCATCTGTAAAATAGCCCACCCAATCTCCCTACCTCATCCCCATATTGTTTTTATTTACTTTTCTGCTCTTTTGCACACCAGTATTTCTACTTGCACATCACCATCTGCTCATCTATCACCCCAGTGTTAATTTGCTAAATTGTAATTACTTCGCTATTATGGCCTTACCACCTCACGTCATTTGCACACACTGTGTATAGACTTGATGTTTTTGTATGTGTTATTGACTGTACGGTTGTTTAACCCATGTGTAACTCTGTGATGTTTGTGTCGCACTGCTGTGCTTTATCTTGGCCAGGTCGCAGTTGTAAATGAGAACTTGTTCTCAACTAGCTTACCTGGTTAAATTAAAAATCATACGGTTGATTTGCAAGTTGACTTGTTTAGCTGAAGTTCGCCAGCTAGCATTAACTTGTGTGTGTGCTAACTAGCGGTGTGTCGTGTTCGTTTTAACGTAAACTGGCTTGATACGCAGTCGTCTCTGACGGTCATTCTTCTCTTTATGTTACACAATAAGTGAACTGGCAAAGTTAGCTACTTACTAACTCTAACTAACATAGCTAGCTGGAATATGTAATGTTACCAAAAGAGGAACTGACGTTAGCTAGCAACATTGTTTTGCAATAGGCTAGCCTGGTAAACGTTATCGAGTCTGGACAGTTAGTGCTGTGTAACGTTATCTAGATAACGTTAAGCTAATACGGTTTCACTGTTGCCTGTTTTTTTTTTTTTTTAGGGCTGTACAAGCTTCTATGTGACCCCAATGACTATTTCACGTAACGTTAACTACCTGACAAATAAGGTCACAAAGAAGATAAGTTATTGGATGAACATCAACACTGGATTGTTGCTATGTTGACTTTGCTCTAGTAAGTGTGGCAATGTTAATGCAAGACAAAATACACGTTGATTTGAGTTTAGCCTAATTGTGGTGTAGGATCCTGCTTGTGCTGGACATGGGAAAGGCTAGTCCAACCAGTTTGTCACTTGCCTAGAATGAAATGTTTGGGATTTTTTTATTTTTTACCTAGCTCTACCGCCATGGTGACCGATCCCCAGTCAAAGCCTACCCCACTGATCGCTACCAGGAGAGCTCTTGGCCACAGGGCTTTGGACAGCTCTCGCAGGTAAAGTTAAAAAAATGATAAAGTACTGAATTACACTAGCCTGAAACCCAGAACCTGTCTTTGTACTCCGTGTCATGCGAAAGCAATGTTTAGCATGACACTGAGTGGAATGTTCCCTCAAACAAACTGATACCCAAGCATGAGGTGCACTGACGGGTGTGGTTCTTGCTGTACTAATAGCACACCATTTCTGGGATCTCTACAGGAAGGAATGAGGCAGCACTTTGAGCTGGGACAGGTGCTGCGGAAACGCTATCAGGGTTTTCTAAATGACACCTATGACCGACATGAGGTAATTTATGGTTTAGTTCCTTGTTGAAACTATGATGGTCTCAGACTCATTTAAATTAGAAATGCAAATTGGATCATGTGTATTGCCCAGGTTAAACAAACTGTGGACTCTTCCAAAAATGCACTAGGCTCCTGAGTGGCGCAGTGGTCTAATGCACTGCATCTTATTGCAAGAGGTGTCACTACAGTCCCTGGTTCGAATCCAGGCTGTATAACATCTGGCCGTGATTGGGAGGCCTATAGGGCGGCACACAATTGGCCCAGCGTCGCTCGGGTTTGGCCGGGGTAGGCCGTCATTGTAAATAAGTATTTGTTCTTAACTGACTTGCCTAGTTAAATAAAGGTTTAAGAAGAAGAAATCCAAGTAAAACCAGCTCAAGGCTGTAGCCACTGAACTGCAAAAGGAAGCATCTTGTTTCAATGATAACCACTACCTCCTATTGTTCTTTGTCTAGATTTCTGTGAGGAGCACAGACTATGACCGGACCTTGATGAGTGCAGAGGCCAACCTGGCAGGATTGTACCCTCCCAATGGGTCACAGGTCTTCAACCCATCACTGGAGTGGCAGCCTATTCCTGTTCACACTGTACCCCTGGATGAGGAGAGGGTGAGCAGGATGATGAGGTCTTGGGTGATATCCAAAGATGGACAACAGCCACAAAATAAATACATTCTGAATATGATTTTGTTTTAAATAATACGTTTTGGCTACCTCCATACTAATGTACACATCTAAAATGTCTATCTATTTCAGCTTTTGTCATTTCCCATTCCGGGTTGCCCTCGTTATAAAATCCTCATGATTGAGACTGAACGCACAGAAAAGTACCTCAACATGACATTTCTATACAAAGTAAGTGGCACTGCAGTCACTGGAATTAAGGTGATGACTGGCTAATGAGGCTCGAGACTTATTCTTATGAAATGTGATTACCTTATCATTAACTGTCTGCTATGGTTTGAGTCTTCACAATTCATCTTTAGATTCATCACGCCCCTAACCCCGCTTGAACTAAAGTCATGAAATTCTCATAGGTGCCACCATGGCGGACCATGGGTCCGCCATGGTGGATTTTCCACTATTTAGAAAAACACTAAAAACGCTACTCTTCTGGCACCGAATGGCCGATCTTCACAAAACTTGATGTGGCAACTATGGACAAAGGTTTCTCAATGCAATACTTTCCAGACTAGTACCTAAAACAACATGGCCGCTATTGACCAGTAAACATTCACATGGGCATGGTCTGGCTCATAAATGCATATACAGTGCATTCGGAAAGTATTCAGATCCATTGACTTTGTCCTCATCTTAAAAATTGTATTCTTATTCTAAAATGGATGAGAATTTTTTTGGGGAATCCTTAACAATCTCCACACTACCCCATAATGAAAATTGGCAACTGTATTAAAAATAAACACATACCTTATTTACATAACTACTCAGACCCTTTGCTATGAGACTAGAAATTGAGCTTAGATGCATCCTGTTTCCATTGATCATCGTTGATGTTTCTACAACTTGATTGGAGTCCACCTGTGGTAAATTCAATTGATTGGCCATGATTTGGAAAGGCAAACACCGGTCGGTCTATATAAGGTCCCACAGTTGACAGTGCAAAAACCAAGCCATGAGGTCAAATGACTTGTCTGTAGAGCTCTGAGACAGGATTGTGTCAAGGCACAGATCTAGGGAAGGGTACCAAAACATTTATGAAGCATTTGAAGGTCCTGAGGAACACCATGGCTTCCATCATTCTTGAATGGAATTAGTTTGGAACCACCGCCATCATTCTTAAATGGAATTAGTTTGGAACCACCAAGACTCGTTCTAGAGCTGGCCGCCCGGCCAAACTGAGCAATCGGGGGAGAAGGGCCTTGGTCAAGGAGGTGACCAAGAACCGGATGGTCACTCTGACAGCGCTCCAGAGTTCCTCTGTGAAGATGGGAGAACCTTCCAGAAGGACATCCATCTCTGCAGGACTCCACCAATCAGGCCTTTATGTTAGAGTGGCGAGATGGAAACCACAACTCAGTAAAAGGCATGTGACATCCCGCTTGGAGTTTGCCAAAAGGCACCTAAAGGACTCAACCATGAGAGAAACAAGATTCTCTGGTCTGATTGAATTCTTTAGCCTGAATGCCAAGCGTCACGTCTGGAGGAAACCTGGCACCATCCCTACGGCGAAGCATGGGGGTGACAGCATCATGCTGTGGAGACATTTTTCAGTGGCAGGGACTGGGAGACCAGTCAGGATTGAGGCAAAGATGAATGGAGCAAAGTACAGAGAGATCCTGGATGAAAACCTTCAGAGCTCTCAGGACTTCAGACTGGGACTAAGGTTCACCTTCCAACAGTACAACGACCCCAAGCACCCAGCCAAGACAACGCAGGAGTGGCTTTGGGACAAGTCTCTGAAAGTCCTTGAGTGGCCCGGCCAGAGCCCGGACTTGAACCCAACCGAATATCTCTGAAGAGACCTGAAAATAGCTGTGCAGCGATGCTCCCCATCCAACCTGACAGAGCTTAAGAGGGTCTGCAGAGAAGAATGGGAGAATCTATCCAAATACAGGTGTGCCAAGCTTGTAGTGTCATACCCAAGAAGACTCAAGGCTGTAATCGTTGCCAAAGGTACTTCAACAAAGTACTGAGTAAAGGGTCTGAATACTTAAGTAAATGTGATATTTCAGTTTTAATAAATTAGCTAACATTTCAACAACAACAAAAAATGCTTTGTCATTATGGGTATTTTGTGTAGATTGATTGGGGGGGGGGGGGGGGGGGGGGTACTACTTCATCAAACTTCATACATTTTAGAAAAAGGCTGTAATTTAAGAAAATGTGGAGAAAGTTGTGGGGTCTGAACTTTATGAATGCACTGTAAATCAGTCAAGGATATTTGTTGTAACACTTTATTACACATTGCAAACACTGTCAAGACACAACATGTACAAGAACATTCATATCGAACACAGTGGTGCTAGATCAATTTTACTCCGTCTGATCTTTTGGCACACATGTTCAGGGATATGTATCTAGCTAACCCACGTGATATCTCAGATAGCACTGGCCCGATATTGACAAAACTTTGCTGAATGATGCGTTTTGCCTTAGAGATCCATCATTTTCAAAATTGCACGGATTGGCCTAGGGGGGTGCAGCATCACTTGTGGGGGACAACATGTTTGCCGTTGCCTTGTTTCTACCTTGTTTTGAATTTCTTCTCCCTCACTTGCCAACCACACATGTTGAGCTGTCAAAGCTGTGTCGACAATCTTAACTTTGAATGCCCCTTGTCTAGATTATCATTGTTTGATCCTTTGCTTTTACAGGATCTAATAGCGACGGTACGGGAGAAAACTGGTCTGAAGAACACCACCATTGAGACTGTTTGGAGTGTCCATGACACCCTGTTCTGTGAGGTAAGCAGCGTCTTACCAACAATAAACCCAGAAAAAAATAGACATGTCCTCTCACTGTCAACTGCGTTTCTTTTCAAACTTAACATGTGTAAATATTTGTATGAACATAACAAGATTCAACAACAGAGACAAACTGAACAAGTTCCACAGACATGTGACTAACAGACATGGAATAATGTGTCCCTGAACAAAGTGGGGGTCAAATGTAACAGTCACCAGCTGCATTAAGTACTGCAGTGCATCTCCTCCTCATGGACTGCACCAGATTTGCCCGTTCTTGCTGTGAGATGTTACCCCACTCTTCCACCAAGGCACCTGCAAGTTCCTGGACATTTCTGGGGGGAATGGCCCTATCCCTCACCCTCCGATCCAACAGGTCCCAGACGTGCTCAATGGGATTGAGATCCGGGCTCTTCGCTGGCCATGGTAGAACACTGACATTCCTGTCTTGCAGGAAATCATGCACAGAACGAGCAGTATGGCTGGTGGCATTGTCATGCTGGAGGGTCATGTCAGGATGAGCCTGCAGGAAGGGTACCACATGAGGGAGGAGGATATCTTCCCTGTAACGCACAGCGTTGAGATTGCCTGCAATGACAACAAGCTCAGTCCGATGATGCTGTGACGCACCGCCCCAGACCATGACGGACCCTCCACCTCCCAATCAATCTCTCTCCAGAGTACAGGCCTCGGTGTAACGCTCATTCCTTCAACGATAAACGCCAATCTGACCATCACCCCTGGTGAGACAAAACCGCAACTCGTCAGTGTATAGCTTTTTTTGCCAGTCCTGTCTGATCCAGCGATGGTGGGTTTGTGCCCGTTGCCGGTGATGTAAGGCAGGTCCTCACCAGACAACAGGCCTACAAGCCCTCAGTCCAGCCTCTCTCAGCCTATTGCGAACAGTCTGAGCACTGATGGAGGGATTGTGCGATCCTGGTGTAACTCGGGCAGTTGTTGCCATCCTGTATCTGTCCCGCAGGTGTGATGTTCGGATGTACCGATCCTGTGCAGGTGTTACGTGGTCTGCCACTGCGAGGACGATCAGCTATCCGTCTCCTTATAGCGCTGTCTTAGGCGTCTCACGGTACGGACATTGCAATTTATTGCCCTGGCCACATCTACAGTCCTCATGCCTCCTTGCAGCATGCCTAAGGCACGTTCACGCAGATGAGCAGGGACCCTGGGCCTCTTTCTTTTGGTGTTTTTCAAAGTCAGTAGAAATGCCTCTTTAGTGTCCTAAGTTTTCATAACTGTGACCTTAATTGTAAACTGTTAGTGTCTTAATGACTGTTCCACAAGTGCATGTTCATTAATTGTTTATGGTTCATTGAACAAACAATGGGAAACCGTGTTTTAAACCCTTTACAATGAAGATCTGTGAAGTTATTTGGATTTCTACAAATTCTTTGACAGGGTCCTGAGTTTGGCTATAATTCCTTATAGTTGTATCACTTTGCTTACTATCAATGTAGAATATTTTGCAAAACATTACAGAATTTCCACTGTACAGTTTGCCATAAATCATGCAGATTGAGTCCATGTTAAACTTTTAAGTTAGGTTGTGAAATGTTCCTACAGCCAATGTTTTAGCTAGCGAAGGAACCACAGTTGTTTATGGAAGTGAAAACACAACTGTGACCCTGTGGCTACTCAGCCTTGTGACCGTTGCGACGTGAGGGAAGTCATGCTTTACTCGGGTCAGCTAAAATAAACCTGCCATGTAGAAACATTTGGGAAGGGCTGGGGAGACACAAAGGCAGCAATGTGGTCATTCATTGTCTCCAGCCAGATTAAAACAATTTTTTTGTATATCAAGAAATGTTCCCTATACCTACTTTAATTTCATTGGTTATATTGTTAACCTTGTTTTATTGGCTGTTCTACACTGTAATGGTAGCAGTATCATACTATTTTACTTTAGAGACGGACGCATGTAGATTGAATGGTATTATTATCTTACTAACATTGTTGTGTAGTTTCACCTTGATTCAGTGTCATGAGCATATTGGGGGTTTTTGTTCTCCATATATGGCATTTCAGGCAAGGCACAACATGACCGCTCCTGACTGGGTGACCCCTGAGATCATGGATGATCTGAGGAAGCTCAAAGACTTTGGCTTTGAAATCCTGTTTGAGGTCTACAAGCATCAGGAGAAAAGCCGTCTCCAAGGAGGTACTGTCAGAATGGGAAGGACAGAAACGTGTTTCAGCTTAGCTATCTACATTTCCTTTTGCATGTGCTATTTAGTGATGGCCAAGGCTGCTGTCGGAGGTAACTGTCCCGTCCCACTTCCCTGGTTTCCTTTTCCCCACACCTCGGCCCAGTTTTATTTATTTTTTCCATTTTTTTTTTTTCAAAAGTTCTATCTGGATTTCACCTGTCGGATAGGTTTAAATGTATGGAATGAATAGAACAGATGAATAGAGACTCCTGTTCTATTTTAATGCGTTATTCCTATCCGATTTGCCGAAATCCGGATAACTTAAAAAAAATAAAAAATGGGCCCTGAAGATTCCGAATCACATTTTGTTCATGTTTCGTCACCTCTACTTTACGCGCAAATATTTGTGGTCACCCTCTCTGTCAATCATGACATTATAATTATTCAGGTTTTACTGGTGAAACGTCCAAGCAGCATCTGCATACCAACCATTTGATCTCAATCAGATTCATGGGGATAAGCATTTAGCTCTTCTTGAAGTAGCCTACAGTGAGCACATTTTTTGAGAATATTGTTTTAACATATTTCAGTCAAAGCACACATTTTGTCTTGTGGTGTGTGCTGTTGGGTTTTGGCCACATGAGAGAAATGTGACCATTTGCACAATGAGGTGGTGTTTATTGTCTTACAGTAATGTTATACAATAGTATTCTACATAACAGAATTGAATATAATACCATCATTATGCGCTCTTGCAGACATTGATTCAGCTTTGATCTTACTTTAGTAGATAGGCACCATTTGCCAGAGAAGCCTGTGCTCTACGAGTAGAGTACAGGCTGTGTGTAAAGTAGAGGATCGCGCACATGTTCAGAAGCTTTGGGACCTTCAGCTGTCAGGAAGAGGGGTCCAGAAAAATTGTATTGGCAGCCACTCTGTTTAGTTATTGCATTTCATCATATGGCCCTCAAATATGAAAGCGTTTAAAGATTTGAATATGCATTCCTAAATCTTTCGCTTAGTACGCTCATCTCAAACGATTAAACGACTTTGCACATCATCGAGATGAAGACTAGCCCCACAACCACCATTGATGTCAGCTAATGTTTTATGTAATGGCAATAGGAATGAGATAAGAGATGGTAAATCTTCTCATTGTCTACTTAACTGCTAACTATAGGCTTTTACTACTCCATCAAATAGGTGTCCTCTTGGGTAGCATTGTAAATAACATCTCGGAGTCTGCACTTCCCGACTCCAATCGCCGTCTGAAGATGATGATGCTCTCTGCGGTAAGCTTTTAAATCTTGTGCATGATCTCATTTTTACGTGGATGCCTTGGACTGTTTGCTGCAAATTGTTCATCTAATGCAGGGACGGGCAACTGGTGGCCCATGCGACCGGCAGCCCCTATTTTTGTAGCTGTCACTCAATTAGCCCATGTCAGCACATTTTTGGGGGGGATTGAAAGTTAACTAAACTTGTAGTAAGCATGGACAAATTACTGTCTGGGTGGGGCCATTGCTCATCAGTTATCATATTAACAACTGCAAACATTTTCTCTTATGGCAAAATGTGTAGAATTGCAGCAAACGTAAAACGGCCACATTTTCTCTATGCCCCGTGGCAAAATGTGCCGAATGCATGAGTCTTTTGTTACTTTTCAGCATGACACCACCATTGTGGCTCTGCAGTCAAGTTTGAGTATCTTCAATGGAAAGCAGCCGCCCTATGCCTCCTGCCACATATTTGAACTCTATCAGGAGGACAACGGGTAGGTTGTGCTGTGATGGAATAAGACCCTTGTTAATAGCTATACCAAACTGTGTGTAGTTATATTATACTGTGTTATCTTGTGAACTGGCTTAGATAAGCAACGTTTGGTCAAATAAAATAAAAAATTCAGTACCAGTCATGTTTAACACCTACTCGTTCAAGGGTTTTTCTTTATTTTTACTATTTTCTACATTGTAGAATAATAGTGAAGAAAACACATGGAGTCATATAGTAACCAAAAAAAGTTATACGACTACTGGTTGTTTCTTTGCAGCAATTTGACCATGAAGGCCTGATTTCACGCAGACTCTGAACAGTTGATGTTGAGATTTTTCTGTTACTTGAACTCTGAACCATTTATTTGGGCTGCAATTTCTGAGGCTGGAAACTCTAATGAACATATCCTCTGTAGCAAAGGTAACCCTGGGTTTTTGTGACTGCACTTGAAGAAACTTTCAAAGTTCTTGAAATTATCCCGGATTGACTGACCTTCATGTCTTAAAGTAATGATGGACTGTTTCTCTTTGCTTATTTGAGCTGTTCTTGCCATAATATGGACTTGGTCTTTTACCAAATAGGGCTATCTTCTGTATACCACCCCTACCTTGACACAACACAACTGATTGGCTCAAACGCATTAAGAAGGAAAGAAATATCACAAGTTAACTTTTAACGAGGTACACCTGTTCATTGAAATGCATTCCAGGTGACTACCTCATGAAGCTGGTTGAGAAAATGCCAAGAGTGTGCAAAGCTGTCATCAAGGAAAAGGGTGGCTAATCTCAAATATATTTTTTGGTTACTACATGATTCCATATGGGTTATTTCATAGTTTTGATGTCTTTACTATTATTCTACAATGTAGAAAATAGTACAAATAAATACCTTGAATGAGTAGGTGTCCAAACTTTTGACTGGTGCTTATATCTGATTGAGATCTGCTGTCAGTCTAATATAGAGTCTATCCCATCTAGATCATTCACAGTGGCCATGTTTTATCGCAATGACACCACAAGAGTGCCTTACCAACTGGCTATACCTAGCTGTGACCTCTTCTGTCCCCTGGAGGACTTTGTGCGCCTCACCAAACCATCCATCCCAGAGGATTGGGACAAGGAGTGCATGGTTGAGTCTCCTACAAAGGATACAGGTATGATGGGAGTAACATGGGCCGTTTGAAAAAGAGCCTCGAAGCAATAGAATGTGTTGAATAAGGGATACTTCGGGATTTTGCCAGAGGCCGTTTATCTACCTCTCCAGTGTCAGATGAACTCGTGGCTACCATTTTCTTTCTGTCTCTGTGTGTATTTTGAAGGAAGTTGCAAACTAGCATTACCCATAGACTTCCAGTCATTGCGCTAACGCCAGTTAGCATTGGCTTGCGAAACTACCTCGAACTTCCTTCATACTGGACACCGATACATAAACATGGTATCCACGAGTTCACCTGACTCTGGGGAAGTAGATAAAGGGCCTCATTGCCAAAATCCCGACGGTATCCCTTTAATTAAAATGGTGCAAAGAAAGAGGATTTTGAAACCTACCGTCTCAGATTGTTCTCAAACGGTTTCTGTAGTTAGAAACAGATAAGCATTCATTCAACATTATTTTGTTGAGATGTAATTTGATCTCTGAGAAATTAACCTAATTAATTGCACCTAAATTGGCCATTTTTCTCCTATTGATAGGGTGCATATATTCTATATAGTACCTCGCATCCAATTTGGACCAAACTTCTTCCTATCAATGAGTAAGCTATTCAAAACAATTGTCAAAAGCCACCTATAGAGCCCCTCCACACCAATACCACCCCAACAAAAGAATACATTTTTCTTTGATGTGAGCAGGCACTCACATGTGCGCATGTGAGTGCCAAATCTATTTCTATGGGCATAAGCACTGTTCACACCCCTCTTGTTGGTGGAGTCAAGTCATATATAGCTCTCTAAGGTATGCAATAACTGATAATGCTCTATCCAATTTTGAAATTGCACCTTGTGCATTCTACTATTACAACTTTCAAGAGTAAGTTAAAGCTGTACAGAGTTCCTGGTAATACCATTATGTATGATGGGACATAAAACAAATAACTTTAATGACTAATTTACCTGAACTGGTGGGAAGTACACTACCAAATTCACTGGGATGACATATAATGACAAAACAATACTCAAGTTGCAGTTCAATACTATTTTTGGGGGTGATTTCTCATGTTTTACACATTGGTAGGAAGACGTTTGGACCAAATCATATGTTGGGTACTATATTTATTAAATATATTATATGAATCCAATAAAATTAAAATTGCCAATTTGTGGGTGCAATTAGCTGCATTTTTCAGAGATCAAATTATATTTCAACAAAATAAAGTTGCAGGAATGGTTATCTTACGTTTCTAACTGCAGAAACTACTTCAGAACATTCTGAGATGGTGGGTGTCATGGCTTGCTGATTTGGCATGGAATGACTAATAATGTGTGTTTGACATATCTACTGTGTCTTTCTCTGTCTCTGGTCCAATCATCAGAGGTGGTCATCGGACTAGCAGTTTGTGGCTGTTTGCTCTTCCTCCTTATCGTCCTCCTGCTCGCTGTGCTTTGTCGGCAACGTGATCCCTCCGACGGCTACAGTCACATTCACAATGAGATTGAATCTTGACAAAAGTACAAACTCCACCATAGGCAGGATTCATGGGAGAGTGAAGATGTTGTTTGAATGCCTCCCAGCTTTGCCCTCTGGTGGGGGATGCAGGAAAAGGGAACACTAGACTCCTTAGTGCAACTTTTATTTATTTTTAAACTTTTTACATTAAAAAAATAAAAAAAAGATTTTTCCTTCAAAGGGGACTGTGACCTTTCACCAAAAATGCACAGAAACTTACTGGGGAGGACAAAGGTTATCTAGTCAACTGTTTGTCATGGTAAGTATTCCTAAGTTTGTGAATGAAGTTGGTTACTGCATTTGGACAAAAATTGCTTTTTTAAATGTTTTCAAATACTACTTGTACTCATGGGTCCAAGTCACCTGACCAGCATTCTTACAAAATGTGGACCACTGGATGCTTCATGCTTGTTTGATTCTCCACTTGGAGAATAATGATCATTGTGACACTGAACCCGAGGACTGCTTGTGCTTCATTCTTTCCAAGGAACATATTTTGGCTGACTGTACTGCACATTCTTCTACCAAGTCATTTGATAAAGAATACTATTAATTTCCTCTGGTGATTGTCATGGTACTTGGAGAAGCCTTAACATCATGGTAGTCTTGGTAAAGGCTTTGCTCTATATGTCAGAGGCATGTACTTCTAACAAGCCTGTCATGCTTTGTGCCTAGGGCTGTTAGATTCAATTTAAGGCACAGTAGTTCATTTATTTGCTGAAAAAGCTACATGTATCTAACAGTGACTGCCCTCTTTCTGCTCTTTTAAAACTGCCTCTGAGGTTTAGACTTTTTTTTTAAGGAATGTTAAGTTTTTTTTCTTTCCCCAAGTAAAAAAAAAAATATATATATATATATATATATATATATATATATAAATACTGTATGATACCTTTAAGTTAGTGAGTGCAGTGTCCCCCACTGAGTTCCCATCAAACAAGTCACTCCGACCAAGGTAAAGACAGCTTCAGGTTGGATATTCAACGGATATCCGCCTGTAGTTTTCCTTACATCCAGCAACCGCAGTTAGGAACGGTCAACCGTGACAAATCACATTTTTTCACATTTCAATAGCTCTTTAAAATGTTCTAATTTCATTAGCTCCTTGGTCATGTGACCTGACTTCAAACAAGATTCAGAATGTCCAATGACTACCCTTGTATATTGCACACTCTTTAGTTTATCCATTTACATCTCACATGATTTTACATGTAATTTTTCAAACTTTATCATTTCAATTTCTCCTTGGTAATGTGACAGACTGACCTCAAACTACTTTCAGAATGTCCACGGACTGGTGGAGACGGGCGCCACGAGGCATCCAGTGCGGTAATGCGGCCGATCCCGGAGAAGCTGGCGGGAGCCCTGGAATGGGTTTGCCACGAGGGAGGGGCCCAAGCCCTGGAAAGCGTTGCTGTTTCGGCGGCATTCGGTGAGCTCTCCCTGGCTCTTGAAAGTCTGGGGGAGAGGGTGTAAATCTCACGCCGGGCAATATTACTTTACTATATCCGCAGCAGGTCCCCAAGGTGAACAGCCTCTGGCATGTTTTAACAATGTAGGTAAGGGAAGTTGGCAAAAAAGATCTGTAACTTCGGGATAAGGATTGGCTCTAAGGGCTGGGTCGGTCAAGCTGGGGTGCGAAGTGGGGCTGGGCTCGAACCGCAGCTGGGGGAGCAGTCCCTCCGTCACCCTCCTCTCACCACCATTTAATTGTGTGGTCCATCTTGTGGTCTCGCAAGGGGCTGCGTGTTGGGATGGTGTCCGTCGGCGGACTGGTGGCGGAAACTCTGGAAGCGCGCCGGGCCCTTCTCGCGGATCTCTCCAGCTATGGCGCTCGCCTGCCCCACGCATTGTAGGTGGCGAGGTCACCTCAAGTCCTAGTGAGCGTAGAGGAGACTAGACCCAATGGCCCTGCAGTGATAGGGCATTGCATGGATCTGGCTCATGCCCTTCGAAGTGGGGAGAGGCATCTCCAGCTTGTCTGGGGAGGGAGGCCTACGTCTGTGGGTAGTACCATCCATGCCCAGGGATTTGTATGAAGCAGAGCAGCTCACTCGCTGCAATCTATTGAAAGTCAGCCCTCGAGCACTCAGGCCATGGATGTTGGTGTGGGGACAGCAGAAAAAAGCGGGCGGATCACCCAGAGCCTGTTTTTGAATGACCACGTGCACAGAGCCTGTTTCGACAGCGGGACTGTAGACGTTTTAGTAATTCCAGGGAGTAAGCCAAGGGAAAGGGGTGTTGACCGGGTAGGGAGAGTAGGTGTGGAGGTCTGTAGTTCCAGGGAGTAAGCGATCCACACTCGGGCCCAGGGAGAGGGCAGGCAGAGAGTATAGGCCTAGAGACCAGGAATCAGAGGTCACCAGGTCAATAGGGGGCCTGCCTGGAGGTCAGGAAGGCCCAAGTGAATAGGTGTGTGTGACACTGTCCTTCAGGGGTGTAGAGCAGGCAACTTAATGTAAAATCGTTTGAGATGAAAATGGACAAACTGAAGGGTGTGCAATGTGTAGGCCCACTGAGTGTACATTCTGAACCTTGTTTGAAGTCAGAAGGTCACATGACCAAGGAGCTATTGAAATTCAAATGTAAAAAAGGTTTGTACATTGTTTACGCCCCCTAACTAATTCAACTAGGAATACAAAATGCTGCTCACACATGTTTATTAGCTTTGCAAAGTGAATTAATGTCCAAATTGTGAAAATAAGACCTGTGCTGTAACACAAAATCTAACCATGAATAAAAGTCCAATGTTGGTAGTGACTGCCCATTACTGCTTAACATTTATTAACCATTATTCATATTACTTTACTATAATTTTAATTGCTCCGCACTACCTGTAATTTAATTTGCATGTGTTCATCCCATTGTGTTTTCATGGGCAATGAGTAATTTATAATAGGGCCTATTGTTTAACCAGACATCTGATTCAAGTTGTCCAACTGGTTTTTGTAGACATCATGGCCCCAATAATCATGTCTCCATTTTATCACATCGCTACGTGACGGACTGGAGAGTAATTCTTATCTGTAATATTTTGTGTTAAATCATGAACAATTGGTTTCACCGTAGTGCTTGAATTATGCGGTTTAACATAAAATCATTCATGTCCTGATATGCTGGAAATTAGTTGAAATTAGTTGAATTAAGAATTTTTTTGCACTGGGAATTCGCAATACTTTATGATTTGAGTCACTGTTTGCATGTGGATTGCTTAAACTGCATTTTGAGTTGTCTTATCAATAATGTTGTTTTTATTGCACCTTTTCAATAAATTCTTCTGTAATAAAATTTGTTTGGGTTAATACTTGTTCCGAAAGCTAGGGGGATGTACAGGTAACTGATAAAATAACGTGCAATTAATAAAGTCCAGCAACCTGCCGGTTCCAAGTGAAACGACATCTTTCTTTTCCCCGATGGAATTAACACAATTCTCCATGCACTGTAATTTACAAATTGATAAGAGCTAGGTAAATGAGTCAACTATTTGGGGAAGGGGATTGTAAATCTAAATAACAATTGTTTTAGATCTATTTTACCTGGAGACATATGTGACACCAGTCATATGGCAGCAAAGTGAAGCATATTAACATAATGTATCACCTTTTCCACAGTGAAGTTTATGAAATGCTGGCTTTATGACCTTTTCAGGGATGATATTTGGAGTCTGTAGGCTTCGTAGCCATGCGCAAATGACGTATAGCGTCAAACCTACAGTTGATTTATGATTATTAGGGTAGATTTATAGGACTACTGTTAAACCCCTATTGTACACTTTTCTCACCTTCTAATATTTAATCATTGTATCAACTGAATATGGCAACTTTCTGCATGAATCAAACCACTATCTTTGATCCTCCTATATATTTTGTGCATAAAAGCTCTCCAAACCGTTTTTTTGTATTATTCATGAATACTTTCCTAACCCTAAATAATATACAATATCAGATTTTTAAAGCTACCAATTGGTGCTAAAAATGTTCACTATTTTAGTGAGTCTGTCAAAATGTAAAGGTAAGGTGAATTTAGAATAAGTTTTAGACTTCCTCAAGTAGTATTTTACTGGGTGACTTCATTTCAGGCGCAGCTCCAGAGGGGTATACTAAAATGCTGGTTCGAGGAGTTAGCATGGTAACTTTGACCCTTTTGATCACTCCTCTCATGCCTCTCCTTGATGTCAATATGCCTTGTCCATTGCTGTTCTGGTTAGTGTTTATTGGCTTATTTCACTGTAGAGCCTCTAGTCCTGCTCACTATACCTTATCCAACCTATTAGTTCCACCACCCACACATGCGATGACATCTCCTGGTTTCAATTATGTTTCTAGAGACAATATCTCTCTCATCACTCAATAACTAGGTTTACCTCCACTGTATTCACATCCTACCATACCTTTGTCTGTACATTATACCTTGAAGCTATTTTATCGCCCCCAGAAACCTCCTTTTACTCTCTGTTCCAGACATTCTAGACGACCAATTCTTATTGCTTTTAGCCGTACCCTTATCCCACTCCTCCTCTGTTCCTCTGGCGATATAGAGGTGAATCCAGGCCCTGCAGTGCCTAGCTCCACTCCTATTCCCCAGGCGCTCTCTTTTGATGACTTCTGTAACCGTAATAGCCTTGGTTTCATGCATGTTAACATTAGAAGCCTGCTCCCTAAGTTTGTTTTATTCACTGCTTTAGCACACTCTGCCAACACGGATGTTCTAGCTGTGTCTGAATCCTGGCTTAGGAAGACCACCAAAAATTCTGTAATTTTCATCCCAAACTACAACATTTTCAGACAAGATAGAACTGCCAAAGGGGGCGGTGTTGCAATCTACTGCAAAGAGAGCCTGCAGAGTTCTGTCCTATCCAGGTCTGTACCCAAACAATTTGAACTTCTACTTTTAAAAATCCACCTCTCTAAAAACAAGTCTCTCACCGTTGCCACATGCTATAGACCACCCTCTGCCCCCAGCTGTGCTCTGGACACCATATGCAAACTGATTGCTCCCCATCTATCTTCAGAGCTCGTGCTGCTAGGCGACCAAAACTGGAACATGCTTAACACCCCAGCCATCCTACAATCTAAGCTTGATGCCCTCAATCTCACACAAATTATCAATGAACCTACCAGGTACCTCCCCAAAGCCTTAAACACGGTCACCCTCATAGATATCATCCTAACCAACTTGCCCTCTAAATACACCTCTGCTGTCTTCAACCAAGATCTCAGCGATCACTGCCTCATTGCCTGCATCCGTAATGGGTCATCGGTCAAACGACCTCCACTCATCACTGTCAAATGCTCCCTGAAACACTTCAGCGAGCAGGCCTTTCTAATCGACCTGGCTGGGGTATCCTGGAAGGATATTGATCTCATCCCGTCAGTAGAGGATGCCTGTTTTTTTTTTAAATGGCTTCCTAACCATCTTAAATAAGCATGCCCCAAACCTGACTGCCCTTAACCAACACAAAAACATCCTATGGCGTTCTGCATTAGCATCGAACAGCCCCCGTAATATGCAGCTGTTCAGGGAAGCTAGAAACCATTATACACAGGCAGTTAGAAAAGCCAAGGCTAGCTTTTTCAAGCAGAAATTTGCTTCCTGCAAAACTAACTCAAAAAAGTTCTGGGACACTGTAAAGTCCATGGAGAATAAGAACACCTCCTCCCAGCTGCCCACTGCACTGAAGATAGGAAATACTGTCACCACTGATAAATCCACTATAATTGAGAATTTCAATAAGCATTTTTCTACGGCTGGCCATTCTTTCCTTTCCACCTGGCTACTCCTACCCCGGTCAACAGCACTGCACCCCCCACAGCAACTCGCCCAAGCCTTCCCCATTTCTCTTTCTCCCAAATCCAGTCAGCTGATGTTCTGAAAGAGCTGCAAAATCTGGACCCCTACAAATCAGCCGGGCTAGACAATCTGGACCCCTTCTTTCTAAAATTATCTGCCGAAATTGTTGCCACCCCATTTACTAGCCTGTTCAACCTCTCTTTCGTGTCGTCTGAGATTCCCAAAGATTGGAAAGGAGCTGCGGTCATCCCCCTCTTCAAAGGGGGGGACACTCTTGACCCAAACTGCTACAGACCTATATCTATCCTACCCTGCCTTTCTAAGGTCTTTGAAAGCCAAGTCAACAAACAGATTACCGACCATTTAGAATCTCACCATACCTTCTCTGCTATGCAATCTGGTTTCAGAGCTGGTCATGGGTGCACCTCAGCCACGCTCAAGGTCCTAAACGACATCTTAACCGCCATCGATAAGAAACATTACTGTGCAGCTGTATTCATTGATCTGGCCAAGGCTTTCGACTCTGTCAATCACCATATCCTCATCGGCAGACTCGACAGCCTTGGTTTCTCAAATGATTGCCTCGCCTGGTTCACCAACTACTTCTCTGATAGAGTTCAGTGTGTCAAATCGGAGGGTCTGCTGTCCGGACCTCTGGCAGTCTCTATGGGGGTGCCACAGGGTTCAATTCTTGGACCGACTCTCTTCTCTGTATACATCAATGATGTCGCTCTTGCTGCTTGTGAGTCTCTGATCCACCTCTACGCAGACAACACCATTCGGTATACTTCTGGCCATTCTTTGGACACTGTGTTAACAACCCTCCAGGCAAGCTTCAATGCCATACAACTCTCCTTCCGTGGCCTCCAATTGCTCTTAAATACAAGTAAAACTAAATGCATGCTCTTCAACCGATCGCTGCCTGCACCTGCCCGCCTGTCCAACATCACTACTCTGGACGGCTCTGACTTAGAATACGTGGACAACTACAAATACCTAGGTGTCTGGTTAGACTGTAAACTCTCCTTCCAGACCCACATCAAACATCTCCAATCCAAAGTTAAATCTAGAATTGGCTTCCTATTTCGCAACAAAGCATCCTTCACTCATGCTGCCAAACATACCCTTGTAAAACTGACCATCCTACCAATCCTCGACTTTGGCGATGTCATTTACAAAACAGCCTCCAATACCCTACTCAACTACTTGGATGCAGTCTATCACAGTGCAATCTGTTTTGGCACCAAAGCCCCATAAACTACCCACCATTGCGACCTGTACGCTCTCGTTGGCTGGCCCTCGATTCATACTCGTTGCCAAACCCACTGCCTCCATGTCATCTACAAGACCCTGCTAGGTAAAGTCCCCCCTTATCTCAGCTCACTGGTCAAAATAGCATCACCCACCTGTAGCACGCACTCCAGCAGGTATATCTCTCTGGTCACCCCCAAAACCAATTCTTTGTTTGGCCGCCTCTCCTTTCAGTTCTCTGCTGCCAATGACTGGAACGAACTACAAAAATCTCTGAAACTGGAAACACTTATCTCCCTCACTAGCTTTAAGCACCAACTGTCAAAACAGCTTACAGATTACTGCACCTGTACATAGCCCAACTATAATTTAGCCCAAACAACTCTCTCTCTTTCCCTACTGTATTTATTTTATTTATTTATTTTGCTCCTTTGCACCCCATTATTTTTATTTCTACTTTGCACATTCTTCCACTGCAAATCTACCATTCCAGTGTTTTACTTGCTATATTGTATTTACTTTGCCACCATGGCCTTTTTTTTGCCTTTACCTCCCTTATCTCACCTCATTTGCTCACATCATATATAGACTGTTTATACTGTATTATTTATTGACTGTATGTTTGTTTTACTCCATGTGTAACTCTGTGTCGTTGTATGTGTCGAACTGCTTTGCATTATCTTGGCCAGGTCGCAATTGTAAATGAGAACTTGTTCTCAACTTGCCTACCTGGTTAAATAAAGGTGAAATAAAAAATAAAGTCTTTGGTGTGCTTATCAATGCACAAGCAAATGTTTTTCCCCACTCCTATCAATATTTGTTTATTCATTAAGTCATACAAGTGTTACTGTGTGTGAAGTTTAAAATGCATTCTGTCATTACTAAATGTGTAATATGATGTGTATTTGTTTACACAAAATACATGCGATTAATAAAATATGGAATCAGTCATCTTCCTCAAATGAAGGGAATGATGAAATCTTTGCAAGCTGGAGGGAATCTGATATAATTAGTCCTCAATTTACAGCTCAGTCATTTCATTCAGGCTAAGTGGAGGTAGCCGTGAGTTAGCCTTTGGAAGGTTAGTTCTGAAGGATTCATTGCCATAGAAATTGACCTGGCTAAAAGGTGAGCCACTTTCAAATGACCGGTTATCCTGAATTTAACTCAGTTGACCAAAGTTACCTGCTTACTCCTCAAACCTACTTCGTAGGATACCCCTCTGCTCCAGGGCAGCATGATCCACCATCAAAGTAAGGATGAAGCCTGAACTGGAATGTGAAGCGAACTGAAGCTAGTTAGCTTTAGATAACCTTGAGATCGATCTAGCTTCCTTCATAGGATACCCCTCCAAATCTCCCATAATCACAGATAGAACAATAAGACAGATATTTCACAGGATGTTCCACTCACTACCGAGAGGAAGCCCACTGGCCCGGCAGTG
Organism: Oncorhynchus kisutch; assembly: GCF_002021735.2. Classification (NCBI taxonomy): domain Eukaryota; kingdom Metazoa; phylum Chordata; class Actinopteri; order Salmoniformes; family Salmonidae; genus Oncorhynchus; species Oncorhynchus kisutch. The sequence continues at coordinate 56,472,233 of NC_034181.2, read as the reverse complement.
GGAGAAGGAAGGAGATGGATTTTGACCTACATTCCGCATGTTTTCTTGATTAAATATTTGATCTCAATGCAGTTTTTTGTTCCCAGAACTATAATTGGCTATGAACAGAGTGGACTAAGCTTTGTAGACTTTACCCTTTGCTAAAGTTGTAAACAAAATGGTGTTGTTTAGGAGTGCAATGGTGAATTGAGTTATTGCACACGCTCACTTCACAGAGTAGGCATTCTCTAACAGAAATATGAAAATGTATGCTAGAACGGGCCAATAGGATCTCACTAGCTCATGCTTGGCTCTGCCCACCTCCTTGCTTGTTCTGCCCACTATGACTCATTTGTTCCCATTGGAAACGACAGGCTATGTTCTATATTGGTTTAGTTATAAAAAAATATTTGCCATAAGTGTTCAATTGGTTTAAGATCAGAGGATATTACAGAAAGATGGTTTAACAAATTCAAGATTTCCTGAAAATATCCGGATTGTCTTAACCATATTTCTTGGTTCCAGAACGGCTGCTGCTTAGCCTGAACTATTTGGCTAAGCGAAACACAGATTGGTTTTTCTGACAACTGACGCGTGCAGCAACAATCAAAAAGGCCTTCATATCGATGGCATAAAAAACAATAGATATGGAGTCAAAAGATAGAGCCCAATATTTCACCAATCTAGAACAAGAAACAATTGTAACAACATACTACAAGGAGGTTGACATTTGTTCCCAAAAAAATCATACATCCGCTGCTGCAAAAACCAGAGAGGGAGCCTGGCAGAAAATTGCAGACAGAATAAATGCACAACTCATCATACCATGCCAGAACAAATCAGTTGGATGGGGATTTGCTTTCCATAGGTGGACCCATTTTTTTCACGGGACCTCCTGTGGAAAGCAAATCCCCATCCAACCTCCTGTGCTTGTACGCATTTTTTTAAATGGGTGTAATAAACTCAGCAAAAAAAATGTCCTCTCACTGTCAACTGCGTTCATTTGTAAATGTATAAATATTTGTTTGATCATAACAAGGTTCAACAACTGAGACATAAACTGAACAAGTTCCACAGACATGTGACAAACAGAAATTGAATGTGTCCCTGAACAAAGGGGGGGGGGGGTCAAAATCAAAAGTAACAGTCAGTAACTGGTGTGGCCACTAGCTGCATTAAGTACTGCAGTGCATCTCCTCCTCATGGACTGCATCAGATTTGCCAGTTCTTACTGTGAGATGTTACCCCACTCTTCCACCAAGGCACCTGCAAGTTCCAGGACATTTCTGGGGGGAATGGCCCTAGCCCTCACCCTCCGATTCAACAGGTCCCAGACGTGCTCAATGGGATTGAGATCCGGGCTCTTCGCTGGCCATGGCAGAACACTGACATTCCTGTCTTGCAGGAAATCACGCACAGAACGGACAGTATGGCTGGTGGCATTGTCATGCTGGAGGGTCATGTCAGGATGAGCCTGCAGGAAGGATACCACATGAGGGAGGAGGATATCTTCCTTGTAACGCACAGCGTTGAGATTGCCTGCAATGACAACAAGCTCAGTCCGATGATGCTGTGACACACCGTTCCAGACCATGACGGACCCTCCACCTCTAAATCGATCCCGCTCCAGAGTAAAGGCCTCGGTGTAATGCTCATTCTTTCGACGATAAACGTGAATCCGACAATCACCCCTGGTGAGGCAAAACCGCAAGTCGTCATTGAAGAGCACTTTTTGCCAGTCCTGTCTGATCCAGCGACGGTGGGTTTGTGACCATAGGCGATGTTGTTGCCAGTGATGTAAGGCAGGTCCTCATCAGACAACAGGCCTACAAGCCCTCAGTCCAGCTTCTCCCAGCCTATTGCGGACAGTCTGAACACTGATGGAGGGATTGTGTGTTCCTGGTGTAACTCGGGCAGTTGTTGTTGCCATCCTGTACCTGTCTCGCAGGTGTGATGTTGGTCTGCCACTGCGAGGACGATCAGCTATCCATCCTGTCTCGCTCTAGCGCTGTCTTGGGCGTCTCACAGTACGGACATTGCAATGTATTGCCCTGGCCACATCTGCAGTCCTCATTCCTCCTTGCAGCATGCCTAATGCACATTCACGCAGATGAGCAGGGACCCTGGGCATCTTTGTTTTGGTCTTCTTTTTCATCTTTTCTTTTTTCAGAGCCAGTACTCTTAGTGTCCTAAGTTTTCACAACTGTGACCTTAATTGCCTACCGTCTGTAAGCTTTTCGTGTCTTAACGACCGTTCAGCAGGTGCATGTTCATTAATTGTTTATGGTTCATTGAACAAGCATGGGAAACGGTGTTAAAACCCTTTACAATGAAGATCTGTGAAGTTAAAATTGCCGTGATAAAATGCAATTGTGTTCGTTGTCAGTAGCTTATACCTACTCATACCATAACCCCACTGCCACCATGGGGTATTCTGTTCACAGCGTTGACATCAGCAAACTGCTTGCCCACACGACCCCATACACATGGTCTGCGGTTGTGAGACTTGTTGGATGTACTCCCAAATTCTCTAAAACGACATTTGAGGCCGGTTATGGTAGAGAAATGGACATTAAATTCTCTGGTGGACATTCCTGCAGTCAGAATGTCAATTGCATTGTGTTGTGTGACAAAACTGCACATTTTAGAGTGGTCTTTTATTGTCCCCAGCACAAGGTGTAATGATCATGCTGTTTAATCCACTTCTTGATATGCCACACCTGTCAATTGGATGGATTATCTTGGCAAAGGAGAAATGCTCACTAGCAGGAATGTAAACAAATTTGTGCACAGCATTTGATAGAAATAAGCTTTTTGTGCATATGGAACATTTCTGGGATCTTTTATTTCAGTTCATGAAACATGGGACCAACACTTTACATGTTGCGTTTATATTTTTGTTCAGTGTAGTTCAGCATCGCCCACATTGTACAGGAAACTTCCAGCGGCAAAGAAATCACAAAGCAATACACATATTTTGTATAGCAGTCAAAATGAAACCGCGTTGATTTACATTTGCTATATACAGTGCATTCGGAAAGTATTCAGACCCCTTCACATTTGACACATTTTGTTACTTTTCAGCCTTCTTCTAAAATGGATTGTAAAAAATCCTCATCAATCTACACACAATACCCCATAAGGACAAAGTGAAAACATGACCTTATTTACATAAGTATTCAGACCCTTTGCTATGAGACTCAATGGAGCTCATGTGCATCCTGTTTCCATTGATCATCCTTGAGATGTGATGTATCTACAACTTGATTGGAGTCCACCTGTGCTAAATTCAATTGATTGGACATGATTTGGAAAGGCACACACCTGTCTATATAAGGTCCCACAGTTGACAGTACATGTCAGAGCAAAAACCAAGCCATGAGGTCCAAGGAATTGTGCATAGAACTCCGGGACAGGATTGTGTCGAGGCACAGATCTGAGGAAGGGTACCAAAACATGTCTGAAAGCATTGAAGGTCCCCAAGAACACAGTGGCCTCCATCATTCTTAAATGGAAGAAGTTTGGAACCACCAAGACTCTTCCTAGAGCTGGCCGCCCAGCCAAACTGAGCAAACCGGGGAGAAGGGCCTTGGTCAGGGAGGTGACCAAGAACCCGTTGGTCACTCTGACAGAGCTCCAGAGTTCCTCTGTGGAGATGGGAGAACCTTTCAGAAGGATAACCTTCTCTGCAGCACTCCACTAATCAAGCCTTTATGATAGAGTGGCCAGACGGAAGCCATTTCTCAGTAAAAGGAACATGACATCCCGCATGGATTTTGCCTAAAGGCACCTAAAGTACTCTGACCATGAGAAACAATATTTTCTGGTCTGATTAAACCTAGATTGAGCTCTATGGCCTGAATGCCTATCGTCACGTCTGGAGGAAAACTGGCACCATCCCTACGGTGAAGCATGGTGGTGGGAGCATCATGCTGTGGTGATATTTTTCAGCGGCAGGGACTGGGAGACTAGTCAGGATCGATGGAAAGATGAACGGGTCAAAGTACAGCGAGATCCTTGATGAAAACCTGCTCCAGAGTGCTCAGGACTTCAGACTGGGTTGATGGTTCACCTTCCAACAGGACAATGACCCTAAGCACACAGCCAAGTACTTGAGTGGCCCAGCCACAGCCCCGACTTTAACCCGGTGAAACACCTCTGGAGAGACCTGAAAACAGCTGTAGAGTGATGCTCCCCATCCAATCTGACAGAGTTTGAGAAGAATTGCAGAGATGAATGGGAGAAACTCCCCAAATACAGATTTGCCAAGCTTGTAGCGCCATACACACGATGATTCAAGGTTATAATCGCTTCCAAAGGTGCTTCAACAAAGTACTGAGTAAAGGGTCTGAATACTTATGTAATTGTGATAGTTCAGTTTATTTTTTATATATTTGCAAAAAAATCTAAAAACCAGTTTTTGCTTTGTCATTATGGGGTATTGTGTGTAGATTGATAGGGGTTTGGGACAATGTAATCAATAAGGCTGTAACATAACAAAATATGGAAAAAGTAGGTAGAACATAATGCCAGCATGCTTCAGACCACGTAGGGTAAGAGTGGGGTACCCCTGATCTAAAGGGTATATTCGAGGTCCAATAATGTGTTCCCTTTGTAAAGCACGGGGAACAATGCAGGTGCCAATGTCAAGTGGATTTTCCAAGAAGGGACAAGCCATAGTGACAAACATGAATCTGATTGGCGGAGAAGTCCCGTATTTATTCACCAGGACAGGCTGAGATCAAGTTAACCTAGTAGGTAGGTTTGCTTCAGAAAATTTGTTGCTATGGTTTCTGATCAGGCTCCCTTTCAAGCTCTCTTTCTGGAGTTTACACAAATTCTGGTTTGACAGATCTCGCTAAGTCACTAATCTGGCTTTCTGGAATACCCCTCTGGTGATTTAGATGGGCATGGCATATGGTTTACATTGTTTTCATGCTCATTCAACCATTCAGTGACCTCTCGTGGACTCGGGCATTGTCATTCTGGAAGAGACCACTCCCATCAGGATATAAATCATTCACCATAGGTTGAAGGTTGCTGAGTTACAGTATTTGACCTGATGGTATAGAGTGCTAAATTGTTGCCATTTAAATAATGGGTGTTGTCTTTCTTTATAATGGGTGTTGTCTTTCTTTATATATACAGTACCAGTCAAAAGTTTGGCCACACCTACTCAATCAAGGGTTTTTCTCTAAACCCTTGAAAGAGTAGGTGTGTCCAAACTTTTGACTGGTACTATATATACTGAACAAAAATATAAATGCAACAATTTAACGGGTTACAGGTCATATAAGGAAATCAGTGAATTTAAATAAATAAATGAAGCCTTAATCAACCCCACCCACTGGGGAGCCAGGCCCAGCCAATCAGAATGAGTTTTAACCCACAAAAGGGCTTTATTACAGACAGAAATATTCCTCAGTTTCATCGGTTTTCCGGGTGGCTGGTCTCAGACGATCCCGCAGGTGAAGAAGCCGAAGGTCGAGGCCCTGTCGAGATTGTGGTCAAATAATAGTTCTACTGTATGTAGCCTACAGTTTAGGTCAATATCATTCATTTATTTTTCCTCCAACCTCAAATCATCTCACACTATTTGCTGTGGTCTGTTGAAGATTATTGTATTGAAAAATGATTGTCATTCGGCTACAGTAGGCTACTTTCAACAGACACCAGACAAAATGCTAATATTGTGTGATTCACCTGATGACCTAGAGATGGTGCTGTTCACAAGTAATTGAATAAGGTAGTTGACCAAGCAACAAGTGTTTGGCATAAATCAATAAAATATATTGATTCCACGGACACTTATGTTATGTCAAGTAGACTTGTAGCCTATGTGTTGAGTGACAATTAATGAAAAAGGTTTGATTCACATGGCCTGACAATAATTGTCACTGTGAGCTGTTGACTCATCTCTAGTCAGTAAAGGGTTAACGCATGTAATTGGATGAATGGATATTGTGGTTCGCCACCGCGTCTAATTACACAGCTTGGAGACCTCTCCAGAACATCCGGGAGGATTGGCTTTGTATCTACGTACCCGCCGGATAGCACAAGGTTTGGGGCTTATGTTGTACTGTTTCTAACTAAAGTACATTTAACCAATTTACCGCCGATGATATTAGGCCTACCTCGTGAATTTGAAGGGGGCAGGAAATCGAATAATAATAACTTCGTTGCAATGGCAGAGTGGTATCTACGATGGCCTTCGCTTTCTTTGGGAAAGTTCTCGAGCGAAATTGTTGATGCACTCTCGGTTATGAAGAGAATAATACTGTTTGCGTCTCTCGCCAATTTGGTTTGATCAAGGGATTGCTTTTGGGGAATTTTCGCTCCGGAGTTGGTGAGCTTCTCCAGCGCGGAGTGACTAAGGATTTGAAGCTGCAACAGGTAGGTCGCAAACTGGATGGAAACAAAGTAGACACGTTCTATTCTATTATGGTCGCCGAGTGGTTACAGTTTTCTTACGATTTGACTCGTGTTTGCGTTTGTTCCATTTGTTGCCTTGAACAGGAGTTAACGTTGTGTCGATAATGACCTATAATGACCTATCACACAGGCTAGGCTAAACCATAGGCGTAACTACGACTCCATGAATGTAAGATCAAACATGCATCGTGAATCGTGTTGATGGGTGACTATCTCATGGTACGTTATTACATTGTTTGGATTAACATGTGATTTTTAAATAGTCTTCTATGTGTATTTGGGGGGGGGGCAAGGCAAGGCTATGGAACAATCCATTTATCCTTGGGCTACTGTAGTCTACACTCTTCAATGGATATCAACTATTATGCTACTGCTATTGGACAGCAAGCTATGTTGGCAAACATTAAAGAATTGACGGGTTGTGTATGAAATTGAGATTAATAAACGCTGTGTAGGCCAACTGACAGACAAAGCATTTGCTTAATCTTTTTCAATAGATCAACAACATGGCTATTCGTTGTATTGTTGAGCAGAACTGCCAAAATCCATAGGCTAAATTACACAGGATAAGTTGAGGAACCTCCCATTGGATATGCATTTCTCTGTTGCAATATGAGAACAACCCCACCCTTTTAAAAAGCAAGTGTAATTTCATAGAAATATAGATTTGAGCCGTTTATAAGAACGACCCCTGATATGCCTGATACCAGCATGAAAATCTGTACAGAATATTTTAGAGTATGGCTAGTCTGATACTTGTGCTAGTTATTGTTAAGAAAAACAGCTTTCTTTATCCAACAGAATTGGATTTTATTCTGGTCTTAGGCTACACAGCAATACATATGTTTATCCTGGGACCTCAGCCATTCTTTGAGGACTGGTTTGGGAACACTGGCCTGGGCATGGTACACCATGTTAATGTATGACACATCACCTTGAGACAATGCCTTTGCCTAACTTTAAGGCACACTGCATTAGACCTTGTGTGTGTATAATGTAGCCTGTTGTGGTCTCACACTTGCTGCCAAGCTTTCTCATTGCTTAAATAACCCTTCCTGCTGTTCTATCTTGAGCCGGGAGAGCTGGCATTGAGAATATCCTGCGCCATGAGAACTGTGGTTTAGAAATGAGAGATTCGGGCCATCTGCAAATAGCTAAAATAAGGCTGAATCGACTTTTCCTTTGGCTTGTTTTGTGTAGGCCAGTACTAACTGTACTTTAAATATATATATATATTTATTTATTTAACTGGGCAAGTCAGTTAAGAACAAATTCTCATTTACAATGACGGCCTACCCCTGCCAAACCCTGGGAGACGCTGGGCCAATTGTGCACCACCCTATTGGACTCCCAATCCCGGCTGGTTGTGATACAGCCTGGAATCAAACCAGGTTCTGTAGTGACGCCTCTAGCACTGAGATGCAAAGCCTTACACGGAACCCAAACTAGCTGCGCACGCGCCATCGTGCATAAATGTATTTTTGAGTTATTTTACCTAAAATGCACAAGGTCCTCTACTCACCAATTAATCCAAACAAAACGGTCAACCAAATTGTTTACAGTCATCTCTCCTCCTTCCAGGATTTTTCTTCTCTTGACTTTATATTGTGATTGGCAACTATCATAAATTAGGTGGATTTCCGCCACTGACCTTGTTCTTCTTTCAGTCAACCACGTGGGTATAACCAATGAGGAGATTGCACGTGGGTTCCTGCTTCGATAAAATAAATGAGATTGGAGAGGCAGGACTTGCATCAGAAATAGAACTGACTTCTATTTTAGCCCTTGACAACGTAGACGATCATTGGTGCAATAATTGAATAATATAGACTTCGGAATTTATTTCGCAATGCACGTGACGAGAGTATTGTAAGTCGGCCTGTTAGGCCACTCGGGAGCCGCTGTCCATTGATAGTTGACATTGCTTCTAACTCCTTCCTACATTAGATTATTCCCGCTTACAATCCTTGAAACTAAAGTACAGAGATATTCAAAGCCAGTCGTTGAGGGCCTCAGTACTACTGGTTTTCATTTTTTCATTGTTGTCGCAAACTGTTTTGATTACTGACACCTCAGAGATTTTAGCACAGAGCAGATGACTGCTGCTTTTAATTTTTTTATTCCTTTGTTCTAAATAGTTATTGGACATTGGTTGTGGAACAAACATGTCTTTGTTTCACATTACCAACACTGGGATTTGAGGCTCACTTGGCCCTCTAGGGTAGGGTACATGGAGCTGTGCTGTGGCCAAACAGTGGATCCTTTTACTGGGGTAAGTGCTCCATGGAAGATTTGCAGCAGTGCAAACCATTGGGCTTGAACTCGGGATGTCTCACTAGAATTGAAGTGGCATTTGAGTTCTTTTCTTGCGTGTGCAACTGACCAGCCACTAAATATTCTTTAATCTTTCAAACAATGAATCTAATAAGAGTATGAGATTCACCTCAGGAACTGTATGCACAACATTCATTTGTAAACATTCCTGTATCAGTTGGTGACAGTGGAGAACACTTTGCACCACTGTCCTATCCACAGGGTTTTCCAAAAATCTGTCCTGGCCTTGATGATAATCAAACCTTGATAATGAGTTGGTTATTTGAATCAGCTGTATAGTGCTAGGGCAAAAACCAAAACATTTGGGGAAACTGTGCTATCCAGATCCTTTAGCCTGCCTGCTTATGTAATTAAGCCATGTCACTCATTGAAATAATCCATGACTTCAGTTGTCAGTCATGCCTTCATTGGGGGGGGTCACCTGCTTTCAGTTTTTTTGGTTGTCTACACTTGACACTTACATGCATCTTCTGCTATCAGAATTCAAAGATCGCATTGAAAAGACTGGTCTAGATGCACAATTCGCTTTGTGGTCTGATTGTGTTCAGATCTGGCTGACCACTTCAGGAGTTGGTCTGGGATGCATTGTTTGCGGATTTCTCCTCAGTCTGGACGGAATCAGGCTACCGAATGCTAATACAGTGGGCAACGTCATCAGCACTCCTCCCACAAGTCTCCAGAAAACTCAAGTTTTGGGACCGAGAGACACCTTTCATTCCGTATTTTGCGGAAATACATTCCTAGCGTATGAGGGACGTGTTTACTGGCCTTATGCTATTCGGCTTGCTAATATTTAGAAAAACATATTTGGGGGGGTGGGGCTAGTTATGCTAACCCGTTTGCGATCCCTTTTAGCGTTGCTTGCTGGCTAGCTACAGAGGTTAGGGAAAGGGGGATACCTAGTCAGTTGTCCAATTGAATGTATTCAACTGAAATGTGTCTTACGCATATAACCCAACCCCTCTGAATCAGAGGTTAGCTGGCTATTTAGCTACAGTAGTTACTACTTGCAACCCCTAGTTGAAATTGAGAATGTTTAGTGTTCACGTATTTGTTTGATTTACAACTGCAAAGGAAGATATTTTTAATTAAATGTAAGATTATTCACTTAAGTTAAATACATTTAAAAAAAAGGACATTTACTATTCAATAAATTCTCATTCGTGTAACTTCTCACCTCTGGTAAGTTGCAGGTGCATTCAAGGTAAAAATAGCCATTTGACCAGTTTATTTTTTTTTAAAGGGGACCCACCTTCTGCTCCATTTTTAAAGTGCAAGGGTGCCAATATATTTGACTTCATCTGTAAGTAACCTTGTCTAAGCCCCCCCCCCAGCCCAGGGTTGGTAACTTAACCTTGGGGCTGAAGTTCCAACATTTCTATGGTGTTCAAATGGATTCCTTCTCTTTATTTGATTCTTAGCAGGTTATTTTAGTTGTGTTCATGACCTTCCATAGTTTGAGGGTCTCTTCCAAGACCACCACACTGTCGTTTTCCAGCACACCCATGACTGGTTATCCAATACTTCTGTGTGTGGCATTTCACTCTCTAATTCAGAATCTGCCACCTTTTGGAGCCAGGACTCATTATAACCATCTGACTGCCAGCCTCCATCATACTCTGACCGTGAGTGGTTCTCCTCCACTGCTCATGCTGTGCTCCTCCATACTCCATTTCTCCGTGTCACACACTTCTTCTTTCTTCCAGTACCACAGAGAAAGCAGAGTTCCTCGACAGGGACCTCATCTTTGACCTCATCCCATCTCATTTAAGTTAATCTTGGGTAAGTCCTCTTTGGGTTCCACTCCTATGCAATTTGTGGATAATGCATTTTTATGTTAGTCTTTTGTTGTTGCTCTGACTGAATTTTTGGATTGTGTAGTTTGTCTGACCTTTGGCGATATTGCTATGAGCTTTCTGTCATCTCCCTCAGTCTTCCTCTCTACCATACTATAGGTTGATTTAAAAATGGTTTTTAAATGCCGATACCGATAATTGAAAGACCAAAAAAAAGCCAATACTGATGAATAGGCCCAATTAAAAAAAATATATATATATTTGTAATAACGACAATTACAACAATACTGAATGAACTCTTATTTGAACATAATATAATACATACATAAAATCTATTTGGTCTCCAATAAATAATGAAACATGTTCAATTTGGTTTAAATAATGCACAAACAGTGTTGAAGAAAGTAAAAGTGCAGTGTCTGCCATGTAAAAAAGCTAACGTTTAAGTTCCTTGCTCAGAACATGAGAACATATGAAAGCTGGTGGTTCCTTTTAACATGAGTCTTTCAATATTCCCAGTTAAGGTTGTAGTTATTATAGGGCTATTTCTCTCTATACCATTTTGTATTTCATATACCTTTTGACTATTGGATGTTCTTATAGGCACTTTAGTATTGCCAGCCTAATCTCGGGAGTTGATAGGCTAGAAGTCATAAACAGCGATGTGCTTCAAGCATTGCGAAGAGCTACTGGCAAATTATTTTTATCTTTATTTAACTAGGCAAGTCAGTTTAGAACAAATTCTTATTTTCAATGACGGCCTATGAACAGTGTGTTAACTGCCTGTTCTGGGGCAGAATGACAGATTTGTACCTTGTCAGCTCGGGGGTTTGAACTTGCAACCTTCCGGTTACTAGTCCAACGCTCTAACCACTAGGCTACCCTGCAGGAAAGCTGTTTGAATGAATGCTTACGTGCCTGCTGCTGCCTACCACCTCTCAGTCAGACTGCTCTATCAAATCATAGACTTAATTATAATCTAATAACACACAGAAATACGAGCCTTATGTCATTAATATGGTCAAATCCAGAAACTATAATTTTGAAAACAAAAGTTTATTCTTTCTGTGAAATACAGAACTGTTCTGTATTTTATCGAATGGGTGGCAACCCTGAGTCTAAATATTGCTGTTACATTGAAGGTTGTGCAATGTTATGTGAAAGTCTGGCAAATTAATTACGGTCTTTGTTAGGAAGAACCCAAACTGCTGCATATAACCTGACTCTGCTTGCACAGAATGCAGGAGAAGTGACACAATTTCCCTAGTAAATATTGCCTAACATTAATTTCTTTCAACTAAATATGCAGTTTAAGAAAATATATACTTGTGTATTGATTTTAAGAAACTCATTGATGTTTATGGTTAGGTACATTGGTGCAACGATTGTGCTTTTTTCGCGAATAATCTTTTGTTAAATCTTTACCCGTTTGGGGAAGTAGGTTGTGATTCGATGATAAATTATCAGGCACAGCATTGATTATATGCAACGCAGGACAAGATAGTTAAACTAGTAATATCATCAACCATGTGTAGTTAACTAGTGATTATGTGAATTTTTTTTATAAGATAAGTTTAATGCTAGCTAGCAATCCTCGTGGATTGCAATGTAATCGGCCATAATCGCCATCCAAAAATGCTGATTACCGATTGTTATGAACTTGAAATCGGCCCTAATTAATCGTCCGTGCCTATTAATCGGTCGACATCTATACCATAATTCACATAAGAATGCCTGGCCTCCAATCTGAATATTAGAATGTGTGAAGTCTTTCACCGCAAAAAAAAGGTGTTACTCAGTCACTATCGATAGCAATCAATGATTAATATTATCTGGTGAGTTCTTGCATGCCATACATTTTAATGCTGCAGCACTAGTGTTTGCTTTGCTGGGTAGCAACGCAACTGTTTGCTTTGGTTTGTGAAATTCTGTGGGAGTATCACCTTGTGTTCAGTGCACGCCTGCTCTATATTTAGGAGTTGTACAGTGGATAGTATTCGGACCCCTTTTCCACATTTTGTTATGTTACAGCTGTTGTGTCTTTGGCATTATTAAAGTGAGGACTGTTTATCAAATAAATTCTCTGTAATACTATTTATGTGATTACACTAATCATGGAAATGTAATTAACTAGGAAGTCTGGGCACCCTTGAAAACCTTCAGATTACAAAGTTATAATTTTCCTAATTACTCTTCAGATATTTTAATATCTGATCAATTAGTCATCTAATTAATGAATTATTCTTTACCTCATGTTAGTCTCATTCCAAATGTCGTAAATTGTTTATCTGCACGAACCCAGCCTTTACTATGAATTATCCATACACCAATTGTCTTAATTATTTACTAACTAAATAATCACAGAAATGCATAAACAAACACAGTAGATATGGTTACAAGGAAATGATAGGGGTGATTCCCTTGTGGGCTAAGCCGATATGACTGCTTGGTGGACAAAGGGAAGTGGGTGGGTAAGACAAAAGTAGTCACTTCTCAGTTGATAATTAAATTAATTGAAATGCTAATTCTTTACACATGAATGCTCAATCATTTGGGAATAATTGCATTCAATATATATTTACGCCCAGTGTGTCGTTGTGATCTCTGAAGAGCAAAGTATTTTGTGGTTAGAATGGATACTTCAGAGTACCATACAGATATGTTTGGGTTTGCTTAGTCTTGGTACTCAAACCTGTGCCACCTCAGCTTACACAGAGGTTTGCGTGGTCTGTAGAGGATTTCCTCAGGAGGGGTTTTTATTTGTAGAATACAATTCTTTCACAATGAAGGTTTAACATTACATTATTTCACAGTTTCATCTTTACTCATTCATTTTATACAATAATTGGATTCAAACCCCATATTTAATAAATGTACATATTCAGAGAGACAGTTGTGTTTCCTGTCCTCTCGAGGTTACCAAATTAAACACTCGTCATACCCGTCCCTTAAGTGTCCACGGACCATTCCCACCTTCTCACAAGTGGGCATTTTGTATCAAATTCCCATTTTGGGGATTTAGGAGTTTGCCATGTGAAATCCTATCTCTCTGTGTCTCTCTTTCTGCATGGCCAGGGGAGAGAGTCTCCGCCAGGAATTTACAACCTGAGAACAGAACCTGCGTGTCGGAGAGCGAGGTGGATGCCACGATCTATACCCAGAAAGAGCCACATTACACAGCCTTGTTCTATACCCCGTAACATACCCCGTAATGACAAAGCGGAAAGTTTTTTTTTTTTTGTGTGTGACAATTTTGCTAATTTATTTAAAATAAAAAATTACCTTATTTACATAAGTATTCAGACACTTTGCTATGAGACTTGAAATTGAGCTCAGGTGCATCTGGTTTCCACTGATCATCCTTGAGATGTTTCTACAACTTGATTGGAGTCCACCTGTGGTAAATTCAATCGATTGGACATGATTTGGAAAGGCACACACCTGTCTATATAAAGTCACACAGTTGAAAGTGCATGTCATAGCAAAAGCCAAGCCATGAGGTCGAAGGTGTGGTCCGTAGAGCTCGGAGACAGGATTGTGTTGAGGCATTGAAGGTCCTCAAGAACACAGTGGCCTCCATCATTCTTAAATGGAAGAAGTTTGGAACCACCAAGACTCTTTCTAGAGCTGGCTGCCTGGCCAAACTGAGCAATCGTGGGAGAAGGGCCTTGGTTAGGGAGATGACCAAGAACCCGATGGTCAATAAGGCAGAGCTCCTCTTTTGAATTGGGAGAACCTTCCAGAAGGACAACCATTTCTGCAGCACTCCACCAATCAGGCCTTTATGGTAGAGTGACTAGACGGAAGCCACTCCTCAGTAAAAGGCACATGACAGCCCGCTTTGTTTGCCAAATGGCACCTAAAGAACTGAGATTCTCTGGTCTAATGAAACAAAGATTGATTCAGACTTTGGCAAGAATGCCAAGCGTCACATCTGGACACCTGGCACTATCCCTACTGTGAAGCATGACGCTGTTGGGATGTTTTTCAGCGGCAGGAACTGGGAGACTAGTCAGGATCGAGGCAAAGATGAATGGAGCGAAGTACAGAGATCCTTGATGAAAACCTGCTCCAGAGCATTCAGGACCTCAGACTGGGGTGACGCTTCACCTTACAACAGGACAATGACCCTAAGCACACAGCCAAGGCAACCCAGAAGTGGCTTTGGGACAAGTCTGAATGTCCTTGAGTGGCCCAGCCAGAGGCTGGATTTGACCCCCGATTGAACATCTGTGGAGAGTCCTGAAGATTGCTGCCAAAGGTACATTTATAAAGTACTGAGTAAAGGGTCTGCTGCATACTTATGTAAATAAGATATATATATTTTTTATAAACGTCAAATATGATTTATTTGCTTAGTCATTATGGGGTATTGTGTGTAGATTGAGGGGGGGGGGTGTATTTTAATACATTTTAGAATAAGGCTATAACGTAATAATGTGGAAAAGTCAAGATGTCTGAATACTTTCTGACTGCACTGTGTTGCAGAAATCCAACAAGGAAATTATTTGCAGAACATTCTATGCTTGCTCAGACTTTTGAACAGCGTTTTCAGTGAAAATAAGAGTTGCCCATGCTGCTCGTATACATTTTAATCAGATTGACTACAAGTTTCCAGTGTGGTTTACGAGCTCTTGGCTTCTTGTTAATCTGACCCAATTTTGGATAGAAACACAAGCCTGTGTTCATTCTCTTACTCTGTCAGCATGGGTAACATTCCAAGAAGAGACATTTTCAGTACTCTACAAATACAATAGAACTTAATCTCTCCAGGTAGTGTTTCTAAGCAATGTAAGTAAACCAGTTCCACATGGTACGTGTTCTCAGTCACATCTAAGGGGGAGGGGTGAAAGCACCCATAATGGGTTCTGAATGTGCTGCCATTTGGTATCCAGTTTACCTCTGTTGTTCAGTCCACGGCCTACTTGCCCACAAATACTTGTTTCCAGCTCTGACTTGAGACGACTAGTGCCCTTTTCCATGAAGGGTTCAGCAGCGTTCGAGCCAAATCCCTCTGTTAAACAGGACCCGCTGTTTTCTGTCAGCCATGCCCCCCGCTGAGGATTTAATCTCCCAGATATTTAAACAAATTCCAGTTCTGCTAAGTGATCAGGATGAACTGAGCATACTGCCTAAACAAGGTTGGTGACTGGTGGAACGTAAACATCCTCTGACACAGGGATGTTGTCCAAATGAAAGCCTGCAGCACAGTCCGTTGACTTACGATGACGGCCAAACCTGGACGATGCTGGGCCAACTGTGCGCCGCCCTATGGGACTCTATCACGGCCGGATGTGATACAGCCTGGATTCGAACCAGGGACTGTAGTGACTCCTCTAGCACTGCAGTGCCTTAGACCACTGCATCACTCGGGAGCACATGGTCTGTTGCTTACAGGGCCTGTGTGGAAATTTGTTGCTCAGTTATGTTCCTTCAATTGTCAGGGGTCTTCCTTAATGCTTGTCATATACTTTGTTTTCTGCAGCATTTAGGAAAACTCTATGGTCCTCAATAAGGAAAGGTTGCTGTCAAGATTTTTGTTACACAATATAAATTTAATGGAAAGGGAAGTCGGGCAAGGAATTTCATTTTATTCATTCCACCTTTTATTTTTGAGTATTTTTTTAAAATTGTAATTTATAGGGTTCAACAAATGCTAAAGATTGAGCATGTAATCTCTGAGTAAAGGCTACATGCAGAAAGACCCATATACCAGAGTGTGTGATTCTGTAGCCTGTCATGTGTACAGATTTAATCTTCTGTAGTATGTATTGTGTGTACTCTATAGATGGGTGCTCTGCTTTCTGCTCTTATCCTTGTGATTTCAATATACACCCCCCCCTCCCCCAGGACAGTATAATATCCCTAGTTTCCATAAATGTATGGCATCTGTAAAAAAAAAAAAATTCATATTAGTATCTATTGAATCTGAGCCTTTGGCCCTTCCAGGGACTGAATTTGTATCACTATGTTGAATCCAATGTGACCTCGATTACTCAAGCTGCTGAAATGTCTTACTTATGCCGTCAACTGGTTATTGACTGGAGATTAGTGGTGGTTGAATCACTTGACCCTCGCCTTACGAGCTGCTGGTTTTCCATCAACGTTCAGGGGTTATATTACTTGACCCCGGGGCCTCAATCACTGTTGTCGTGCTGCAGCCCCACTCCACCCAACTTTTCCACTCTGAGATGGGGTCTGAGATATTGACTTTTCAATTAGCAGGCCTTGCTGAAGTGAGCCTCTCATTTTCCTGTTTTGGCGTATTTGTGGGAAATGCCTCTCCCTGCTAGCATACATTCCACAGCACCACCCCTCTTCTCCTTGCCAGCAGGAAGTTCAAGGATATTGAATGTCTAAACTGCAGAACTCACCAAAGGTGTTCTAAGGAAATTGCGATTGTAACAATTTAACGTTAGCTAGGTTTCCATTCAATCGGGACACATTTCCACGTGAATTATTCTAGAATCCACATAAAGAATGTTTTTGTTTTTTACAGACAGTGTTATGTTTACACCAACTGGACTTGTTGTGGGTTAAAATCAGTGTGTGATGAAGTGCACATAATGTACCGTTAAGCTTATGTTTTCATGTACCGAATAAAAAAATTCTGAAATTCGCTGTTTTCCCATTGCATTTTCAACTCTACCAATTTGTTTTGTCACAAACTGTTGTGTTAAATAGAATGTGTCTACTCTGGTCTTGGCACCTGCGTTCTAGCCAGCAGCTTTCCGTTAGTTCCTGCCATTTTTAAATGTTACAATACATTCACAACACATTAAGTGTCCCCTCAGGCTCCTACTCTACTACCACATATCTACAACACAATATCCATGTTTACGTTTGTGTGTATAGTGCGTCTGTTATTGTGTCTGTTTGTGAAGCAACAGTCCCCGCTGTTCCATAAAGTTAATTTTTTTATCTGCCTTTAATCTAATTTTACTGCTTGCTTGATGTGGAATAGAGTTCAATGTAGTCATGGCTCTATGTAGTGCTGCGTGCCTCCCATAGTCTGTTCTGGACTTGGACTGTGAAGAGACCTCTTGTGGGGTATGCATGGGTGTCCAGTAGTTCAAACAGACAGCTCGGTGTATTCAACATGTCAATACCTCACAAATACAAGTAGTGATGAATTCAGTCTCTCCTCCACTTTGAGCCAGGAGAGATTGTCATGCATATTATTGTTATTATTGTCTCTGTGTACATCCAAGGGCCAGCCGTGCTGCCCTGTTCTGAGCCAATTGCAGTTTTCCTTAGTCCTCTTTGTGGCACCTGACCACATCACTGAACAGTAGTCCAGGTGCAACAACTAGGGCCTGTAGGACCTGCCCTGATGGTAGAGCAGCGCTTTATTATGGTGAGGTTCATATATTTAATCTATTTTAATAAACTGCATAGTTTCCTGAGTCGTAGTGGGAGAACCAAACACCATATCAACGCTTGACTCTAAATTGACTTCGATATGATGGCTATTATATCAATATGTGCACATAAAGGTGTTTCCACTGCCATTTCTGGCATAATTAATATAACATTTGTTTATATTACTTTTCCTCATTTTAACTGCAAGATGTAAATATTGTGCTTTTTATTGTTCCTGGATGCTGTTGCCATAGTGATAACCAAAAGATACCTGTTATTCGGCCTTTCTTTTACATATATGCCTTGGATGGAATTGTGGTTGTTTATCATATTTGTAGGTCCATTACCTATAATTTCTCAGAAAAATGGTGGAGCTCATGTACAGTACATGACCAAAAGTATATGGACACCTGCTCGTCGAACATCTCATTCCAAAATCATGGGCATTAATATGGAGTTGGTCCCCCCCCCCTTTTCTGTTACAACAGCCTCCACTCTGCTGGGAAGGCTTTCCACTAGATGTTGGAACATTGCTGTGGGGACTTGCTTCCATTCAGCCACGAGCATTAGTGAGGTCGGGTACTGATGTTGGGCGGCTAGGCCTGGTTCAGTCTGCATTCCAATTCATCCCAAAGGTGTTCTATGGGGTTGAGGTCAGGGCTTTGTGCAGGCCAGTCAAGTTCTTCCACACCAATCTCGACAAATCATTTCTCTATGGACCTTGCTTAGATAATGTGGATGTTGTCATGCAGAAACAGGAGTGGGCACAGAATCATCTAGAATGCCCTTGTATACTGTATCGGGCCTAGCCCGAACCATGAAAAACGTCCCCAGACCAATATTCCTCCACCAAACTTCACAGTTGGCACTATGCATGTAGCGTTCTCCTGGCATCCGTCTTAACCCAGGTCCGGCCGTCAGACTACCAGATGGTGAAAGCGTGAATCAGTGTATACACTGACCAAAAATATAAACGCAATTTGCAACATTTTAAAATAATTTACTGAGTTGCAGTTCATATTAGGGAATCAGGCAATTGTAATTCATTTAATTAGGCCCTAATATATGGATCACACGACTGGGAATACAGCTATGCCATGCATCTGGCCACAGATGCCTTTCTTTATTTTTATAGTTGGGGCGTGGATCAGAAAATCAGTTATCTGGTGTGACCACCATTTTGCCCCATGCAGTACGACGTTAAGTGTTGGTCCCAGGGGTCATGAGCTGAAATAAAGAATCCCAGAAATGTTCCATAAGCACAAGAAGCTTAATTCTCAAGTTTTGTGCAGAAATGTGTTTACATCCCTGTTAGTGAGCATTTATCCTTTCCCAGAGAATCATCCACCTGACCAGGTGTGGCATATCAAGAAGCTGATTTTAAACGGCATTGCACAGGCGCACCTTGTGCTGGGAACAATAAGGCCACTCTAAAATGTGCAGTTGTCACACAACACAATGCCACAGATTGCTTAATGTTGCGTCTATAGTTCAGCATTTGTGCTGTACGAAGTCCACAGGTTTGGTTAAATCCTTTTGCAGAGTTACTTTTTATTCATTTTTCATTTCAATTGTGGGTTTTCAGACTTGATAGGGAGCGGCTGGTGTTTTTAGCAGTGCAAAATCACGCTGGATAGCTTTGGTAATGAATGTCCCCAGAATCCCCAGTCTTCCTTCCAAGTTGTTGTCTGTCAAAGGAAGCAATTTGACCTTGGCACTGCTAGGTAATACAATCAGGAACAGGACCAGGGGAAGTGGATGTATAGGGAAGTGTGAACTCTGTACACGGTTCATTTCTTTTGAGGTGGGAATTTTAAAAATGGATTGGATATTTTTTTTTTTGCAATTTGTTTTAATTTAAAATCAATTATTTGGTCAATTGACCATGCAACAAGTGTTATTTTCAAGCATATGAGAGTACAAGAGCTCAAGGAATGTGGATGTCTCTCAGTTTTCGCTCTTGAAAAACATATCAGCTATTTTGGTTGGCAACAGATAAGACCTGCTATTAGTATGGCTGACTAAGTGTGGTGATGGGTTAACCTCAATGACAGGGCATCATTTATCTATCTCATGCAACCCCAGCCTGGCTAAAACTAGTCTGCCTCGGCTCAATCCTCTGACAGAGACAGACACTCAGAGGTGAGACCTGCTCTGCTCCTTTCTCTCCCCTCACCCTACGGGATTACTGGATTACACCTTTAGGGTAGACTCATTAGCTCTGTGAGGAGAAGCTATGGGGCCTTTTCTACAGACTAAGGATGTGGTGTAATGCCAGTGGATCGCTTCATCAGAAAATACATGAAAGTTAGCAGGGTCAGGGTGAAAAGAAGGGGGAAATGAAAACTCAGTTATTTTACTAAACTTCTGCCCAGCCACTGCTCTTGTATTAACCCTATGGAGGCTTGCCAAGTAGGGCAGTAATTTACTTTTCCCTTGTGATGACATGGTAGTTTCTGCTGTTGCTTTTTGGCAATTTCCCTGCATTTTTCTCTTGAATTTGACTCCCATAACTATATCCAGCTCTGTAGTCCATCGACAGTCTTACATGTTGTTCTCCCCTCGGTTATAACAGATAGCCGCCATCATTCTGTGCTGTAAAGGCGACCCCGAGATGTCTTCCAATGGAGACCTGCGAGACGTCGGGAGCTGCGAAAGCTTCTGGGAGGTAAGCTCAACAACTACACCCCTTCAGGGCTGCCAACCCTGTGGCGCTGACCAATCTAGTGTGGAAGTAGGACTACCACGGGACTGCCCCCCTCGGGCAGCCTTCCATCATTTGCATGGGCAACACACATAATGAGTCCCTGCTGATTTATATTTCCATGCCCTAGCTATGAGGTTCCCCCCCCCCCCCCCCCCCATTGGCTCCTCTTTTGCCCCACCTCATCAGGCCTGCCCCATCAAGTTATCACTTGCTCTGAGGGAAACTAGCAGCAGTAGTCACCTGCTCTGTTGGCCTGTGGCATTCCCATTTAACCAGCAGACAAATCCGTCTGATTTTTGTGTGCTATGTTGACAGGTACAAATTTTGAAATTTCAGCTAATTTTGAATGGTTTCATAGATATGTACTACATATCCTCTGCAGCAGTCAACAAAATAAGCTGAGGCATTGACATCTGTTTAAGTCTGACATTTTCTGCAACCTAAGGCCCCTCTGGATGATTGTCCAGATGTTCATGTGCTCTCTGTAGGCAGAGGTCAACTGTGGGTTGTCAAATTTTTCCCATTCTTCTCTCGAACTGTTACATTTTTCTAAACCGCAAGTCAACGGCCATATTTCCACGACTTTCTCCCTATGTAGCAGGTCTTTCTTACACAAGTATATGTCCATCTTTACTTAGCCGGGGCACTACAAGAGGACGGTGAAGCGTATCGACGATGGACACAAGCTGTGCAACGAGCTCGTCAGCTGCTTCGCGGAGCGGGCCAAGATTGAGAAGGGCTATTCCCAGCAGCTGAGTGACTGGGCCAAGAAGTGGAGGGGCGTGGTGGAGAAAGGTGAGTTTGCCTGGTAGTGGGGTGACGTTTTAGTAAAAAAAGAACATTTCCTTCACTACATTCCTTAAGATATTGTACTTTTTACCCCATACGTTTTCCTTGACACCCAAAAGTAGTTACATTTTGAATGCTTTGCAGGACAGGAAAAGTCCAATTCACTTATCAACCGAACATCCCTGGTCAACCCTACAGCCTCTAGTCTGGCGGACTCACTAAACACACATGCTTCGTTTGTAAATGATGTCTGAATGTTTGAGTGAGCCCCTGGCTTTCTGTAAATAAATAAAAACAAGATGGTTGTGCCATCTGGTTTGCTTAATATAAGGAATGTTGATGTTTTTACTTTTGATACTTAAGTATATTTTAAACCAAATACTTTTACTCAAGTACAAGAAAATATCTTTTGACTTTACTTTTTTTGGTTACAACGTGATTGTGTTATTTAATTAGTTTTGATGTCCTAACTATTATTCTACAATGTGAAGAAAAAAAACCTTGAAAGGGTAGGTGTTCTAAAACCTTTGACCGGTAGTGTAGGTCATTTCTCTGGTTGGATAACGACTCTCATTGAATGACTTGGAGCCATGTGTTATTGGCGTGAAACGTGTCCGTTAACCCTGTGATTTCTCTCTACCTGAAGGGCCTCAGTATGGCACCCTGGAGAAGGCGTGGCATGCCTTCATGAATGCTGCTGATAGGCTGAGTGAGATCCACATGGAGCTGAAGGAGCACCTGGCTGTGGAGGACAGCGACAAGGTCCGTAACTGGCAGAAAGATGCCTTCCACAAGCAGATGATCGGAGGGTTCCGGGAGACAAAGGAGGCAGAGGAAGGTTTCCGCAAGGCACAAAAACCCTGGGTTCGGAAACTGAAGGACGTGAGTGTTGCTCTACTCATTTAGCTTTCTTTTTTTTACCCGTTTAATCTTCATACATCATCAACCCTGAATGACCAATAATAGATCAGTTGTACATATTGTGTTTTGATTTGGCATTTTATTAGGATCCCCATCGGCTGTTGCGAAAGCAGAAGCTACTCTTCCTGGGGTCCACACCAAACATGAAATATGACAAAATACAGAACATTAATGTTGCTTGTCCCGTGTTGCTCAGTTGATAGAAAATGTATCTTGCAACACCAGAGTTGTGGGTTCGATTCCCACAGGACTGAAAATGTTAAAAAAATTATAATTAATCATTTAATTGACGAACTTTCTCATCCATTTTAAAATGGCACACAGCCTACATATTTTTGTGTGTATATGTACCGTGTATATATGTGTGTGGACACCCGTTCAAATGAGTAGATTTGGCTATTTCGTCTACACCCAGGTGTATAAAATTGAGCACACAGCCATGCAATCTCCATAGACAAACACTGGCAGTAGAATGGCCTTACTGAAGAGCTCAATAAGGTCATAGGATGCCACCTTTCCAACAAGTCAGTTCGTAAATGTTTTGCCCTGCCAGAGTTGCCCCGGTCAACTGTAAGTGCTGTTATTGTGAAGTGGAAATGGCTCAGCCGCGAAGAGGCAGGCCCCACAAGCTCACAGAACGGGACAGCTGAGTGCTGTAGCACGTACAATTGTCTGTCCTCGGTTGCAACACTCACTACCAAGTTTCAAACTGCTTCTAGAAGCAACGTCGGCACAATATCTGTGTTCGTCGGGAGCTTCATGAAATGAGTTTCCATAGCCGAGCAGCTTGTGATCGCCATGCGCAATGCCAAGTGTTGGCCGGAGTTGTGTAAACCTCACCGCCATTGGACTCTGGAGCAGTGGATACACGTTCTCTGGAGTGATGAATCACGCTTTACCATCTGGCAGTCCGACGGACGAACCTGAGTTTGACGGATGCCAGGAGAAAGCTACCTGCCCCAATGCATAGTGCTAACTGTATAGTTTAATGGAGGAGGAATTATGGTCTGGGACTGTTTTTCATAGTTTGGACTAGGCCCCTTAATTCCAGTGAAGGGAATCTTAACTCTACAGCATACAATGTCATTCTAGACGATTCTGTGCTTTGGGAAAGGCCCTTTCCTGTTTCAGCATAACAATGCCCCCGTGCACAAAGCAAGGTCCATACAGAAGTGGTTTGTCGAGATCAGTGTGGAAGAACTTGACTGGCCTGCACAGAGCCCTGACCTCAACTCCATTGAACACCTTTGGGATGAATTGTAACGCCAACTGCAAGCCAGGCCTAATCGACCAACATCCGTGCCCGACCTCACTAATGCTCTTGTGGCTAAATGGAAGCAAGTCACCGCAACAATGTTTCAACGTCTAGTGGAAAGCCTTCCCAGCGGAGAGGAGGCTGTTGTAGCAGGAAATAGGGGACCAACTCCATATTAATGCCCATGATTTTGGAATGAGATGTTTGACGAGCAGGTGTCCACATACTTTTGGTCATGTAGTGTATCAATACATTCACATGAAATATCTAGTTCCGATAGGGGAGAGGCATTGTGCCGTAAGGTGTTGCTTTATCTGTTTTCTGAAACCAGGATTGCTGTTCATTTACGCGATGGGAGTTCCATGCAATAATGGCTCTATATAATACTGTACGCTTTGAATTTGTGTCAGAGCTGTGTTTTAGTTGAATATGCAAACAATTAGGAGTTTTCAACACTGACTGTGTCACTACTTTCTATAAACAGTCTCGCCTCAAGTCTTAGCCAAGAGAGGCTATTTATATTATCCCTCTGATTACAATGAAGCGCAAGATGTGTCTCTCTGTTCTGGGCCAGCTGCAGCTTAACTAGGTCTTTCCTTGCAGCACTTGACCACGACTGGACAATAATCAGCGTAAGACAACCTAGAGCCTGCAGGACTCTCTTTTTGGAGTGTGGTGTGAAAAGCATTTGATTTATTATTGACAGACCCCATCTTTACAACCATTCAATCTATATGTTTTGACAATGACCGTTTTCAATCTAAGGTAACACGAAGTAATTTGGTCTCCTCGATTTGTTCAACAGCCACACCATTAATTACCAGATTCAGCTGAGGTCTAGAGCCTAGGGAATGACTTGTACCAAATACAATAAATGTGTGGTTGGTGGTGGTAGTAAACAGAGGAATTCCTCTGTCCAAGGTGGAGTCGTCTAAGAAGAGTTACCAGCAGGCCCGTAAAGAGGAGAAGACTGCTTTGACTCGCGAGACCCATGCCAAGGCGGACCCCACCAAGTCGCAGGAAGAGGTCCGCAAATTTACAGACCGTGTTGAGAAATGCAACCAGGAAGCAGAGAAGGTACTGAAACTCCACATATGTGAACAATAAGTGTTCATCTAGGTAGTCATCAGGTTCCATAACATTTGTTAGTCAAGAGGCTTGAGGTCATTTCGTTTTTTCTTTCTTACTTGTGTTCATGGGCTAAAGTACAGCATGTAACAAGCCAACCTCTTGAGCATTCAATATGTTATTTGTACCAGCCTTATAGGTTCAGCTAATGGAACCGAAACAAAAAGATATACTGTCAAGGTGGAGTGTAAACAAAACTGCTTAAAAATTTGGCAAGTCTAAAGCGGTGTCGGTGTAATTGGCTCAGTGCAGCTACAAAGCTTTGTTTTAGTTGGGTGTGCTGTCTAGAGGCAGCCTGTCATCAAGTGTGAAATTGTGGGTGGGGAAGCACATACCGACGTGCCTTTTTTAAAAATAAAAAAACATAACTGTTTGGCGTGATGAGGCTTGTCAGGTGGCAGCCTTGCAGTGACGAGCAGAAAGACTGGGAGCTGTTTTTTGTTGTTGACTGGCTGGACCTATGGAGGCTGTTAATTTTCCACTATGTCTGAGCTGTAGGAAGTGCAGCGTAAGTTCCCATTTTGAAGTTGAGTTAGTAATCAAAAGCTTTCCTATAAACCGAGCTCCACCTAATTTAAAATGTAGGGATAGTTTGTAATTTATACAGTAAATCCTGAAAAACGGGATTTTTTTCGGTTTACTTGCCCACAGCTAATCTCTTGAGACTACACCCCATAATGAACAACTTTAGCCACACCAAAGCCAGGAATTCTTTCAAATGTATAAATATTACAAATGGTATAATATTTTTGCACGTAAAGATGGCGATTCTGTGTCTGAAGCTAGATGTATAGTTTGCTGTGTGTCTGGTTTTTCAACTCCAGGCGAAGGAGCGCTACGAGAAGGCTTTGGAGGAGCTGAACCGCTGCAACCCACGCTACATGGAGGACATGGAGCAGGTGTTTGAGATCACCCAGGAGGCCGAGAAGAACAGGCTGTGCTTCTTCAAGGAGGTCCTGCTGGACATTCACAAACATTTGGACCTCTCCAGCAAGGATGGGTATGACAATCACACCTTCTGCTGACCTAGTACCTCGACCCTTGTAAGTCAACTGTCAAATATCTTGAGGGAGGTAATAATTTTTTGTTTTCTGGACACATCTATTTATAGTTAACAAACAAACATCTTGGTTCACAAATACATTTCTTCAAAAATCAATTCCCCGCGTCTTGAGTTGGGCGCTGGACGTTCTTTTCTGCTTACAGGTATGGTGTTGAGACCTTAGTCATGTTTTACAGTTGCATAAATTGCTCAAGATTGAACAGTAAACTTTGAGCATGGGAATCTAATACTGCAAATATTTTGTAGAATTAGCCTACGTTTCTGTTCAACAGTATGTGTACACAAGGAGGGAATGTTCAACTGCCGGTGTTGTCCATTAACTACCAGTCTTTCATAACAGGTCCTTACTCTATTTAGACAAGGGCCAGGTGACCATGGAACTGTTGATGGTTGGTCTGGCCTTCCGGCTGAGCAAATATTCAGTGGAATTTTGCCACATTCTTATAGCTTGGTATTATCTATGGGTTTGACTGGATAAAGTCCACCAATCCCGCAACAAAATAAAAATGCTACTGTGATTTCAGTTTTATTTGTGGAGCTCAGCATATCCTCCCCCTTTAAAAAAAAAATGGTAGTCTTTTTTTTAATGTTCCTGTAATGAGATGTTTTTTGAAACGTGTGCCCTCATTTTTCCACATACCCCTGTTATCCGATGTATTTATACCCAAGATGTACGCATTAGATAATTGCACTTTGCATCCCGTACACGTGTTGAACCATCTTGCTCACTGACCACAGTATTGTGTTAAGTGCGGGTAATGTGACTCCAGTGATTAACAGAGGGAATTTGTCCCTTAGATTCAAGGTCCTGTACCGTGACCTGGGCCAGACCATCACTGCAGCCAATGACAGCGAAGATCTGAGGTGGTGGAGAAACACCCATGGACCTGGCATGAGCATGAACTGGCCACAGTTTGAGGTAAAGGACATTGTCTGTCTAACCTTTCTTTATGTAAACAAATTGTCTATTGACTTTGAGCGAACATGAGTTACAATGCAAATTGCAAGCTTATAATAATAAATATGTTCACTGTATTTACTGATTATCAAATAGTATTTACACTACTCAAAAAAATAAAGGTAACACTAAAATAACACATCCTAGATCTGAATGAATGAAATATTGTTATTAAATACTTTATCTTTACATAGTTGAATGTACTGACAACAAAATCACACAAAAATGATCAATGGAAATCAAATTTATCAACCCATGGAGGTCTGGATTTGGAGTCTCACTCAAAATTAAAGTGGAAAACCCCACTACAGGCTGATCCAACTTTGATGTAATGTCCTTAAAACAAGTCAAAATGAGGCTCAGTAGTGTGTGTGGCCTCCACGTGCCTGTATGACCTCCCTACAACGCCTGGGCATGCTCCTGATGAGGTGGCAGATGGTCTCCTGAGGGATCTCCTCCCAGACCTGGACTAAAGCATCCACCAACTCCTGGACAGTCTGTGGTGCAACGTAGCGTTGGTGGATGGAGTGAGACATGATGTCCCAGATGTGCTCAATTCAGGTCTGGGGAACGGGCGGGCCAGTCCCATAGCATCAATGCCTTCCTCTTGCAGGAACTGCCGACACACTCCAGCCACATGAGGTCTAGCATTGTCTTGCATTAGGAGGAACCCAGGGCCAACCGCACCAGCATATGGTCTCACAAGGGGTCTGAGGATCTCATCTCGGTAACTAATGGCAGTCAGGCTACCTCTGGCGAGCACATGGAGGGCTGTGCGGCCCCCCAAAGAAATGCCACCCCACACCATGACTGACCCACCGCCAAACCGGTCATGCTGGAGGATGTTGCAGGCAGCAGAACGTTCTCCACGGCATCTCCAGACTGTCACGTCTGTCACATGTGCTCAGTGTGAACCTGCTTTCATCTGTGAAGAGCACGGGGCGTCAGTGGCGAACACCAATCTTGGTGTTCTCTGGCAAATGCCAAACGTCCTGCACGGTGTTGGGCTGTAAGCACAACCCCCACTGTGGACGTCGGGCCCTCATACCACCCTCATGGAGTCTGTTTCTGACTGTTTGAGCAGACACATACACATTTGTGGCCTGTTGGAGGTCATTTTGCAGGGCTCTGGCAGTGCTCCTCCTTGCACAAAGGTGGAGGTAGCGGTCCTGCTGCTGGGTTGTTGCCCTCCTACGGCCTCCTCCACGTCTCCTGATCTACTGGCCTGTCTCCTGGTAGCGCCTCCATGCTCTGGACACTACGCTGACAGACACAGCAAACCTTCTTGCCACATCTCGCATTGATGTGCCATCCTGGATGAGCTGCACTACCTGAGCCACTTGTGTGGGTTGTAGACTCCGTCTCATGCTACCACTAGAGTGAAAGCACCGCCAGCATTCAAAAGTGACCAAAACATCAGCCAGGAAGCATAGGAACTGAGAAGTGGTCTGTGGTCCCCACCTGCAGAACCACTCCTTTAATGGGGGTGTCTTGCTAAATGCCTATAATTTCCACCTGTTGTCTATTCCATTTGCACAACAGCATGTGAAATTTATTGTCAATCAGTGTTGCTTCCTAAGTGGACAGTTTGATTTCACAGAAGTGTGATTGACTTGGAGATACATTGTGTTCCCTTTATTTTTTTGAGCAGTGTATGAAACCTCAAATTATCTGCCAAAGAAATGTTGTAAAAGGTGTTCATAAAATTAAGAAATCCTCCCCATAGAGAGAGCCATATTGAGCTCTTGCTTGAACTCTTAGTAAATTCCAATTTGGGATGACACTGAATGGGCCCTTGTGTGACATGTGGACCTGAGTTGGTTCTGGAATACTGTAGTGTGTTCTCCGAGCTAAATGCCTGCTCTGACCACCCCACACACAGCTCAAGGTTCCTAAAAACTGACCATTTTAAAACTGCTCCTCAGTCACCACCTTCACTCTAGTGCACATGCAGGAGGCCATTTTTCTATTTAGTGGAAAATTCCAGCTACTGTGAACACAAAACAAATCCTCCTACTTCATAATGATCAATTTAAAGCTGGCGATAGCTGGTTGGCACGCAGGAGCGTGTTGATCTGGAAACCGGCATTGGTTTCCAGTTCCAGGCAAAGCCACTGAGACGCTTGAGGGGAGTGAGAATGAGGCAGCTCTCCTCGCCTTAGGAATCTTTTTGGCATTCCCGCTGGTTTCACCCAGACACAGGGGCCCCTTTGTCCTGGCTGGGGAGCAGCATAGCTCTCTGTAGTGGATCTGGCACTAGGCACAGGGCTTCAAAAGCCCTCTGGTTATTTAGTATCATCCCAAAGATGATGCATCATCATGTGACTGGCGAAACTGTATCCTCAGTGAACTGTTTTATTTTGTTTTCTCTCCATCTTTTCATTTGTATGGTGATTTGGTTTAGATTACAGGTCTGTGAGGTGGCTGATCTTTTGTGGTGTTTTGGGTGTGGTCTTGACTGCATTGATAAAATAAAACAGACTAGGCCAGATGAATACAATAGATATTTCACTCGGTGGTGTTCAATACTAAACTATACTGTTTAGAAGAAGCCTCTGTATGTGTGAGAAAACGATATGTTACCAGCTGGTGATAGTTAGAAAACATTTAAAATAGTTCCATGCTTTTTAAAGTCTCACATATAAATAAATAGATGTTTGTCCAGGAATGGTCCCCTGAGTCAAACCGCTCCATCTCCAACCAGAAGGTGAGGAACAGCCGGGCGGAGGACGTGGTCACCCTGACCAACATTGTCCCTTCAAGCGAGGAGGCACCCCAGACCCCTCAGGAGACAACCAGGTAACTGGTGCGCTCTGTGACCTGCACATGACCTATCTGCCCTGCACTACCACCGTAGCTTCTGTACCACATGAGTTGTTCAAATGTAGAGCTAGGGATGACTCTTTGTCCGACTGCACCACTATTCATGAATTGTTCTTCTCAGCTTTAGGACAGGTACTTAACAATGTTAGTGTGTTGTCTTTCCTCTTCTATAATACAATAGTTGCCTTTTGAATGGAGCAGGAAAGACTGGGAATAATAGTTGTGGAGCACGGTATCTTGTTGTTCTGACTCACTGTTCCCACGGGACAATGGATGTTTGAAGAGTACTTTTTTTATTTGTAATAAAGAATTAACATTGGTACTTGAGGCCAATAACATAACAAACAAAAGGATGACTTAGTTATTGTGTTAACTTCCTGTTGGTTTGCGCCAAAGCTGGTTTGCTCCAAAGACGTATACCTCCCGAGGTGTTTCAACTCCAATTATTCCAGCTTTTCGAAGAAACTGTTTGGCTTCTGTTACTATATTTGTCTTGTCTTCTTAACTCCATGGGGGACCACGGTTACCAACTTCCTGTATCAGAGAGCTACGGCCTCTAATTAGTGTTTGTACTAGTGCTGAGTCAGAGGCCTTGTGCCCGTGTTCATGCGTTTTGAATTGAACCTCCGTATTCAGTTAAACATACGTACACCAGTCACAGTAGATGTTCTTACAGTGTCGCTCTAACTTGGCGTGTGAGCACGGAGATCAAATGAAGGTATATTGATTTAATGTGTCGCCTTTCATGGAACTTGTTGGGGGGGAGACCTGTGGTTTCTACCACCCTCTGTTGGTTAAAGTTATTGCTACAGTGATATAATGAGAATACATGGCCCTGCGTTACAAGACATTTTGTTTGATTTCTGGTTGCAGCCTCTAATGTATAGTTTGGAAGAGAAAATGACACATTCATTGTTTTCTTCATACCATCCTTGTAGGACTACACAAAGTAATAGATTTGTTTTGCTCTTTTTTTTGCCAAGGTATACTAACCCTCTGCCCCCCCCCCCCCTTTCCTGTCAACAGAGGGGTAAAAGACTACTCATCAGACTGGTCTGACGAAGACATCCCCAAAAAGGTCATCGCCGCTAATGGGTTAGAGAAGGAAGAGGAGAAGGTAGAAGGTGTACGAGTTAGAGCGTTGTATGATTACACTGGGCAGGAGGCGGATGAGCTGAGCTTTAAAGCAGGTATTAATCTCTACTAATGCCTATTAATGTCACTGGACATCAACACAGACACGAGGACCAATGTCTGCATGGCAGCCACAAGCTCACTTTGTCTTGCTAAACCAGTGGCGTGGATATTAATTCACCATTTGTTTGGGGAAATAATAATAATTTGTTAATTTGGTCGAAACATGTTGAACAGTGGGAGAATTAATACAAGTGTGATTTACACATTAGCATCAGATTTGAAGACACTGCAGCAATATCATTTGTATTCTAATGGAAATTATATGTATTGCATAGGATCAGCCTTGGTTCCCTTTGGTCTGATTTGATTTCCTATATATATATATCTTGATATAATTTTCATAGGATACCCTGTTTGAAACATTGTATTTACAGCTTTGGTTGAAGATAAACATCTAGAATTGAAAATGGATGTGTATATAACAAGAATGCAATAAATGGTGTGTCAAGCAAAATTATTATCAAATGATAATCATGTTTAAACCCAACACTGCAGGTAAGTGTTGCAATTGATAGTCATGACGATTATGGTTTTTGAAATGTCTATGAATTACCTTGAACTGAACCACGTCATTTGTCGAGACTTCACAAAATGAACTTCTTTATCCTAGATGATTCCTGCCAGCTAAAAGGCACAGGGTAACGTTGTCTGTTATTTTGATTAGCAGTTAATTCCCATGATCACGACGACCCCCTCCTTGTTATGCTAGTGAAAATAAAGCTGTCGTTAAGGCAGTGCTTGGCCCCTCTGATTGGTGGGGTCACACTCAAGTCTCCCTCCCAGTGGAGCTTAACCAGCCTGAGCCCCCATTAGAGCCCAGTCTAACTGCGAGCTAATGTCCTTGTCTGGGGGGGGGGGATCTCCTAGATTAGTAGATGTCTACACAGAGGGGGGGGTCGTGTACCCTTGGATTTGGAGAGGATATTGGATGATAGAAGTTGAAGTGTAGAGAGATCTTAGAAGACCTTACTTTAACACTGTGGCCTTGCTTTTGGTCTACTTTGGTTCCAGTCTTGAGGGATCACAAAAGGCCAAATGATTTGAGACGGGGTAGGGGTTAACAATCCTTTGGAGAAGAAATAAGCCTTCGCACACTAAGCTTTTGCTTTCAAGAAGAGCACCTCGGACTAAACTAAGAGGTGATATAGTCGATAATTAAGTAATTTCTTTTGGATGTGGTGAGAACATGATGTACACCGGTAATTATGTTGCCGCCTTGTGGTGGTCCCTGTAACAAATCTGAGTTTCAGAAGTCCAGTACATTACATGAATATGGATGAATTATGGTGCATGTAATTGCACGGAGGTGTTTCACACTCCCAGCAGGTGGTGTCAGTGGAAAATTCCAGATATGCCTGGGACTGGATGAAACGGTGCGAGTTGCTATTATTAAGCATGTTCCCCTGTGCTTTCTGCTCTCTCATCACTCAGGTGAAGAGCTAATGAAGATGGGCGAGGAGGACGAGCAGGGCTGGTGCAAAGGGCAGCTGGCCAACGGAGATGTGGGCCTTTACCCTGCTAACTACGTCCAGGTCGTCACATCCTGATGACCCGCCCCCTTCCTGGGCCCCCTCCAAAAAATGCAGCCAATGGTACCACAGAGTACAGACGTCATGAGAATTACTGACAGCAACACCAGCGCAGACAGTCCCCCAGAAGACTGGATGTGCTTGTTGTATTTGTCGAGACAGCTGTTGCTCTTAATTTCAAGAATAATGAAACCGGAATACAGTCCAAATGTAAAACTGTTTCCTTAACTACTAGAGGATTAATAACAAGAATGGAGGTCATTATCCCATGGAACTTATCCTCTGTGAGAGAAATAACCAGTACAGTAGTGCCTTTTGCAAAGGATACCAGGGAAGGATATTTGCAGAGCTCTCCTCTGTCATGTGACTGGCAGCATTCGGCAGTGGTTTAGGCTGGGTGACTATATGAGCGACCCCTGGAGGACAGGATGGTACACAGCAAGTTAACTGATCACGAGAGGGTGCCTCTGCAAGGATGCAGAAACGATCTCACGCTTCAGTTGTGCATCAACTTTTGACATTTCACTAGCTTTCACTCGAGGCACAATTCAAGTATTTATTAAGATGAGATGGTATGCACAGTTTTTCACCTGTTACTCGCAGTTTCTTTACAATATGTTGTGTACTTCACATGTTAATTTTCCCTAATGGTTAGTATGTAAAAATACGTAGATACCCTTATCAATATTATATATATGTTTGGGATAGTTAGATTAAGGTTACAATGCATTCAAACCCACATTGGTTCGATGTGCTTGCTTTTTCTCAGTCAAATAGCCATACTTGTGTGACATGAGGGATGAGAGTAATTCCGTATCGCAAATTTTTACTTCCAATTAGACTTTTATTAGCATTTTAATTTATTTTTCTTGTTTAAATCATTTTAATATTTTTTTTGCATATGAACTAAACCAACTAAACCAGGGAGACTAAGACTTGTAAAAGTTTATTTAAACCTGTGGGAAGAAGTGAGATGCAGGTGTGTACAGCTATGAGACTGTTTTGAGGGCAATGTAAACATGTCTGTCTCCACTGCTGTGAGCTCACTGTGAACATGGTTTTACATGAAACTACTAACAAGCAACAAGCTAATCTATGTACAATTCAGAAATAAACCATTTAAAATCCGATCCCAATCCACCAGCTGAATTATTTTCACTTTTTTTAATCAAGTAGTATTGTTGAATGGATTCTTATGCTTGGAAATGAGTTGTGAACCCCACAACCATCTGTCTGGAGATTGAATATAAAAAGTGAAATGAAATAAATATCAATTTCTCATTACACATCTACACGGACCAGGTGAATCCAGGTGAAAGATATGATCCCTTATTGATGTAACTTACTGATGTTAAATCCACTCAGTGTCGATGAAGGGGAGGAGACGGGTTAAAGAAGGATTTTTAAGCCTTGAGACAATTGAGACCTGGATTGTGTATGTGCCATTGAGGGTGAATGGGCAAGACAACGATGTTTGATTGCAGTTGTTCTCACGCTCAACAGTTTCTCGTGTGTATCAAGAATGGTCCAACACCCAAAGGACATCCAGCCATCTTGACACAACTGTGGGAAGCATTGGAGTCAACATTGGCCAGCATCCCTGTGGAACGCTTTCGACCCCTTGTAGAGTCCATATCCCGATTGAATTGACTCTTCTGAGAGCAAAGGAAGGTATTCCTAATGTTTTGTATACATGGCAATTTAGAATGATTTTTTTTGGGGGGGAAGCATGTCTGCAGACTATTTTGGCTGCACATGTTTGAGTCTGAGATGAGTGTTGATTATAAAGTGTCAGGCAATTCAAAACGATTTATCTTTATACAATGTATACGAAATGCTTCAGTCTGGTTTTAGACCCCATCATAGCACTGCGACTGCACTTGTGAAGGTGGTAAATGACCTTTTAATGGCATCAGACCGAGGCTCTGCATCTGTCATCGTGCTCCTAGACATTAGTGCTGCTTTTGATACCATCGATCACCACATTCTTTTGGAGAGATTGGAAACCCAAATTGGTCTACACGGACAAGTTCTGGCATCTGTCGGAAAGATATCAGTTTGTCTCTGTGAATGGTTTGTCCTCTGACAAATCAACTGTAAATGTTGGTGTTCCTCAAGGTTCCGTTTTAGGGCCACTATTGTTTTCACTATATATTTTACCTCTTGGATGTCATTCGAAAACATAATGTTAACTTTCACTGCTATGCGGATGACACACAGCTGTACATTTCAATGAAACATGGTGAAGCCCCAAAATTGCCCTCGCTAGAAGCATGTGTGTCAGACATAAGGAAGTGGATGGCTGCAAATGTTCTACTTTTAAACTCTGACAAAACAGATGCTTGTTCTAGGTCCCAAGAAACAAAGAGATCTTTTGAATCTGACAATCAGTTTTAATGGTTGTACAGTCGTCTCAAATTAAACTGTGAAGGACCTCTGCGTTACTCTGGACCCTGATCTCTCTTTAGATGAACATATCA
Source organism: Oncorhynchus kisutch (assembly GCF_002021735.2). Classification (NCBI taxonomy): domain Eukaryota; kingdom Metazoa; phylum Chordata; class Actinopteri; order Salmoniformes; family Salmonidae; genus Oncorhynchus; species Oncorhynchus kisutch. Next base: position 56,437,480 of record NC_034181.2, on the reverse strand, counting down.
AGACTGTTTCAAGGACCGCTTTTTTCCATCTACGTAACATTGCAAAAATCAGAAACTTTCTGTCCAAAAATGATGCAGAAAAATGTATCCATGCTTTTGTCACTTCTAGGTTAGACTACTGCAATGCTCTACTTTCCGGCTACCCGGATAAAGCACTACATACTCTTCAGTTAATGCTAAATACGGCTGCTAGAATCCTGACTAGAACCAAAACATTTGATCATATTACTCCAGTGCTAGCCTCCCTACACTGGCTTCCTGGCAAGGACTGATTTCAAGGTTTTACTGCTAACCTACAAAGCATTACATGGGCTTGCTCCTACCTATCTCTCTGATTTGGTCCTGCCGTACATACCTACACGTATGCTACGGTCACAAGACGCAGGCCTCCTAATTGTCCCTAGAATTTCTAAGCAAACAGCTGGAGGCAGGGCTTTCTCCTATAGAGCTAAATTTTTATGGAATTGTCTGCCTACCCATGTGAGAGACGCAAACTCGGTCTCAACCTTTAAGTCTTTACTGAAGACTCATCTCTTCAGTGGGTCATATGATTGAGTGTAGTCTGGCCCAGGAGTGTGAAGGTGAATGGAAAGGCTCTGGAGCAACGAACCGCCCTTGCTGTCTCTGCCTGGCTGGTTCCTCTCTTTCCATTGGGATTCTCTGGTACTTCAAAATGTATCAGCCAATGTTAGAATATTATTTCAACAATAATATAATAACTTTGAAGAGCTCGGTTTGTCAACGTCACAAAACGTCACACAAACCGTTAGAATCAGAGGACTCAAATACTGTGTAGAAAAGTTTAGGGAGGAAGTGGGTAAAATTGACTGGTCACCTGTGCTAGATAGTGTAGGGGTAGACAGTGCCTGGGAAGTATTTAAATGTAGATTCCTTGATGTGGTGAATGTGATGGCTCCCATTAGATGGGTCAGGGTAAAGCAGAGATCTAGCCCTTGGTTTAATCATGAGATTCCAGAATCTAACCAAGCAAGGTATAAGGCCTTTTAAAAAATGCAAGACCTCTCAAGAACAGCCTGATTTTGTCCTATATAAACGTCACAGAAATGTAGCACAGAGGAGGATGGTAAGAAGCTAAGAGGGGTTACTTTGAAAACAAAAATTTGCCTAAAAAGCTTTGGAAATTATTTAAGGAACTAGGGGCTGTAGTAGTACTACCAAAAACAAACTAAACAGTATTGGACTGAATATCAAAGGGGAGATGGTATATGAAAAAGCAGAGATTGCCAATGAATTCAACTATTTTTTTACTTCTATTGCCAGCAAGCTGGTTAGCAAGCTGCCCACCAGTTCTGGTTTGTTTGGAAGCAACCAAGTCAAGAAGTATTATGTAGAGTTGAGGGTTCAGCCAAACTCTTTTTATTTTGTAAAGGTAGCAACAGCCAAAATAGTCAGTATGCTGGCAGAGCTTAAATGCTCCAAAGCCACATGCCTGGATAATATTCCTGCAAGGTTTCTGATAGATTCTGCTGAGCAAAGTGGTCCTTGTATTACGCATATTGTTAATCTCTCTCTTGAAGAAGTCACCTTTCCCAGGGACATGAAACAAGCTAAAGTTATACCTCTGTATAAGAAGGGGATAAAGTCTGACCCTGGGAATTATAGGTCTGTATCTATCCTCTGTGCAACATCAAAGATCCTGGAGAGAATTGTACATGAGCAAATGAATGAATATGTTAACAAACAGGGTCTAATGTATGATTTTCAGTCGGGTTTTAGAAAAACATACTCCACTGATTCATGTCTACTTCACTTGACTGACTTCATCAGGAAAGAGATTGATAAGGGAAATCTGTGTTGAATGGTTCTGCTTGACTTACAGAAGTCCTTTGATACAGTTAACAAGGCCTTTGATACAGTCTCCTAATCTCCAAACTGGGGGCACTGGGGTTAAGCAGTATCCCTCTAGGCTGGGTAAAGTCCTATTTATCAGGAAGGGAGCAAGTAGTAGAGGTTAATGGTTCACTGTCTCAGGCAAAACCAATGAGTTGTGGCATTCCGCAGGGGAGCGTGCTTGGGCCTCTGCTGTTTTGATTGTGTATTAACGATATGAAAGATGCTTGTTCTTGCCGTCTTTTTCTTTATGCAGAGGACTCTACACTTCTGGTGTCTCACAAAAGTAACACTATGTTGGAGAGCATGCTTAGCACAGAGCTTACTAACATTAGCAAATGGCTTGGAGATAGTAAGCTATCTCTGCACTTAGGGAAAACGGAATAAATTATTTTTGGATCCAGACCTATATTGTGTAGGTCGTCTGAAATCAGAGGAGTTAGGGGGTGAGGTGCTGACTACTGTTAGCTACTTGGGATGTATCCTTGATGGAAGCTTGGGAGGTGTGAGCATGGCCAATAAGGTGCTAGGGAAGGTTAATGCCAGGACTAAATTTTTGTCTAGAAAGTCCAAGCTGCTTGATAAGGACTCCATGAAAGTGCTAGCTACTGCTCTCATTCAATGCCATATTGACTATGTTAGTACTCCCTGGTTTGGGGGCTTATCTAAATGTATGAACGGGAAGCTCCAGATAGCCCAGAATAAGCTGATCGTGGTAGTTGTTAAGGTGAGTCCATGCACTCACATAGGCAGGAGCTGCTCTCAGGAACTAAACTGGCTGCCTGTTGAGGCTAGGGTGTCCCAGATCAGACTAGGTTTAGTTTACAGGAGTATTTATGGTCCTACGCCCAGATATTGAAGTGATTACTTTCCTCATGTTAGGGATGCACACAATCACAGCACCAGATCAGGTGTTTCTGATATGTGCTTATACAGGTTCAGGAGTAATGCTGGGAAAGGTACTTTCTTGTATACTGGAGCCTCAGAATGGAATGAGTTGCCTCTGCCTATAAAAACAACGTCCTCTCTGGACAGCTTTAAAAATAAAGTACAAATTTGTTTGATGTCTTCTGTGCCCATATGAATAACCCCTATGATGTAACTGGAATGATGAGATAGAAGAACATCTATGTTTTTGTTTTATTATTTCACTGCCACACTGTTCGATCTTGTCTACCCATCTTGTGTCAAGAGGACCACAATGGAAATAAGTCCCAGACTTTATTGTGTGTTATCCTCAATGATTTTATTCATGTGCATGTATAGCTTTTAAGTTGTGTGTGCTTTTTAAAAAACTTTAATAAACTAAACTATGCCATACTTTCTATTTTGAAGGCTAATTGTAAAATCCACTATTGTTGCTAATCCTTATTGTGGCTAGCTTCACATAGATGAGTCAGACCAACATTAGTCAAAACTGTTTTATAAATTAGGGTTATTTTAGGTGACACCTAGCTATATAGATAGCTAACTATAGCTACTGAAACAAATTATGTCGTTTTGCTATGTTTTTGGGGAAGAACATTGTTTGCATTTATGCTGCAGTAGTTTATGTGTAGGGGGGCTAGGGTCAGTTTGTTATATCTGGAGTACTTCTCCTGTCCTATTCGGTCTCCTGTGTGAATCTAAGTGTGCGTTCTCTAATTCTCTCCTTCTCTCTTTCTTTCTCTCTTTCTTTCTCTCTCTCGGAGGACCTGAGCCCTAGGACCATGCCCCAGGACTACCTGACATGATGACTCCTTGCTGTCCTCAGTCCACCTGACCGTGCTGCTGCTCCAGTTTCAACTGTTCTGCCTTATTATTATTCGACCATGCTGGTCATTAATGAACATTTGAACATCTTGGCCATGTTCTGTTATAATCTCCACCCGGCACAGCCAGAAGAGGACTGGCCACCCCACATATGCTCTCTCTAATTCTCTCTTTCTTTCTCTCTCTCAGAGGACCTGAGCCCTAGGACCGTGCCCCAGGACTACCTTACATGATGACTCCTTGCTGTCCCCAGTCCACCTGACCGTGCTGCTGCTCCAGTTTCAACTGTTCTGCCTTATTATTATTCGACCATGCTGGTCATTTATGAACATTTGAACATCTTGGCCATGTTCTGTTATAATCTCCACCCAGCACAGCCAGAAGAGGACTGGCCACCCCACATAGCCTGGTTCCTCTCTAGGTTTCTTCCTATGTTTTGGCCTTTCTAGGGAGTTTTTCCTAGCCACCGTGCTTCTACACCTGCATTGCTTGCTGTTTGGGGTTTTAGGCTGGGTTTCTGTACAGCACTTTGAGATATCAGCTGATGTACGAAGGGCTATATAAATACATTTGATTTGATTTGCATCCATGAGCTAGCTAGCTTTTTTTTATGACCAGCACTGTAGATGCACGAGACAATTTTACCAGCATCATAGCATACATATCGATGAATCGTTGTGACATATGAAATACGAGTGATAGTGTAATCAATGTGTAATAACTATGTAAAATAAATTATGAATGCGTAAAATTATTATGTGACATGAAGTCATATTCAGGTCCTGATTAGTCAACAAGCTTATTTGACACGTCAAATACTGTTATTTGACACTCAAAGACCCAAACGGCGTTCCATAGAAATCCTGGTTGAGAATGAAACGACTGAACAAATTAACAATGAAACAGCACAGCAAGTAAGTGAAATAAATATATTTTGTTGATGTTTTACTGGTAATGGGGACATATGTAAATGCAAACAAAATAACCTTTTGGTCAGTGTGGTGTGTGTAACCTTTATTTATCTGGGCAAGTCAGTTAAGAACAAATTCTTATTTAAAATGACGGCCCAGACATCGCTGGGCCAATTGTGCACCACCCTATGGGACTCCCAATCATGACCGGATGTGAAACAGCCTGGATTTGAACCAGGGACTGTAGTGACGCCTCTTGCACTGAGATGCAGTGATTTAGACCGCTGCGTCCGTGTGTGTGTGTGTTAACTATTTAACTGTACTAGAATGCTTAAAAGGCAGCAAAAATTTTAAATATAGGTTATCGGCATCATTTTTGGGGGGCAAGGAAAATATTGGATATCGGTAGCGGCCAAAATGTAATATCAGTGCATCACTACTTTCAATCATGCATTTCATAATTTGAGAATAAATTATTGCTTTTGTCAACACATGATGATGATGGTGTGTGTCTTTTTGTTTTTTGTATTTTCACCCCAATAGGAGGGCACTTGAATAAATTAATTTAGAAGACTACATCAGAGATTTCAACCAACAACTATTCGAAACAGAATCAAATACCAGCTGATCAATTAGCTTCTGGATGATTCAAATTCACTTCACACAAAACTCATCCCAGTCATTGCCTTATATTGTGTTGTGGATGCTTCACCACCCAGTTTGTTTTTGTGTCATGTTGACACTGTTTTTGTAGATATTATTTTGGGTGATTGTAAGACATTCAGTACTCATTGTTTTTTAGGGTTGGTTGTATGGCTAATGTTAATGTGATTTCATATCCCATGTTTCCCCTATTTATTAGAATTCGGAATCTTTACTATTACTGTACTGTATCTAGCTGCATTCATATTTGCTCAATAAAAGCTCACTGTGTATACGATATATATATATATGTTCCTTCCACTAGGGGGCATCTGAATCTCATGTACAGTATATATATTATTTATTTAATGTCTTAAAACCAACTGTTTCCTTTACCGTATAGAATTCCTTACCATTTGGACAGATTTTGCGGCTTCCCCTACACCTCCAATCAAACTAGTGACTTTTCTACTAAAAGATGAGCACAATAAGTAAGGTAATATAGTGAATGCATACCACACACACACAAATGGGTGTCAGACATGAATAAACCAAACATACAAAAAAAACAATTCCAAGCATCCAGAAATACACAAAAAAATGTCTGCCTCATCTTCCAAATTTTGAAACCTTTCCGTAGGTTTCCAGGTAAGTCGCACTGTTGGGATCATCAACCTGATAATTGGTCTCACATTCGGTGATGGGTTATGGGGGAGGCAGCGGAAACAAGTCAAGTACTGTACCCATACAGAACTATTTAGACCTAGAAGAACGGACAGTAAAAAGAAAACATTGCACCAAATACAATTATCCCTTTTTTTATGTGCAGCATCTACAAGTTAAATGGGCTTGTATAACTAAATGACTTACGTTACTCCACTTGAGCTATTTTTGGAGAAAGGAATGTGAATGCTTCGTAGATTGGACACAAACTGTGACGATATTGTAAAATGATGGCAAACTAAATGTGGTTGTGTTACTGCTCTAAGTTGTGGCAGGATGCTTTGGAGTGAGTGCTGAGCTTAGCAAGCCCGGAGGAGTTAGACAGCGCACAGTCCCAATTTACTTTCAGCCTCAACATCTCCTGCTCGGCTCTGACTGTGAGCTGGAGAGGAGGGGTGTCTGGCACAGGGATTGAAAAAGTGGTTCAAAGCACAGCAGAATGCTCGTCCATTGAACTGATAAAATAACTTTAATCATCCCTCCCTTGCCCCATCTCTCTCTCTTTCTCTTTCTCTCTCCTTTCTCTCCTGCTGCTCTTGTTTTACTTGAGTTAAATGACTCAACACACTAGCAAATACATTTTATATGAGCCTTTCACTCCACACAGGACACCTTTCACTCCACACTCTGCCATTTTTTTTCAGGCTTTGAATTCATTTGAGGTACAGTCATGTACAAACATCAACAAAAACTCCCCTTCAGAGCTGGAGATTATATTTTTGGAGGCGCATGTTTGCTTCTCAACTCTTGCAAACATGCTGTAACCTAAGTAGTGTTTACTGTTAATACACACACCAAATGGCTCCAAGGGTCTAATAAACTGGCCTGTATTTTTCCTCTAATTATTAACTGTATACGGAAACTGGTTGAATTTATAGTATTTATGATGGAAGACTGCGGACTCCCAACATTAGGCTTCTAAAGGAAGAGCATAGAAGGATGTGTGGGGATAAGAGTATTTTGAAACCATGATAGGTCTCATGATAAATGATTCATGTACTCACTTCCCATGTGATCAATGGTAGCTTAAGTTTGCCTATGCCAGTCATTAATATGCAATTCAATCCATTATCTAACCAGGAGGACTTAGGTTGTGTGATGGTTACAGATGGGCAATGGAAGAGAAAGACACTGAACCAAATAGCGGTTTCAAATGACATTCAAATAAAATGCCTTAATCACTTTCATTTGTCAATCGGCATACATATTTAACATACAGTACATTTTTTGGTCTGCACAAATTATCCAGTTAATTTATTTATTACAATTAGGTATTCTTTCTAGTTATTTGCCATTTAAATTACAGCCATCAGGTTTTTACAAAAGCTGTTGACCTAACTCCATGTGCACCGGAATAGCCTTGGATCCTCCCTATGTGCCACTGACGTGCATGAGTGTCAAAACCTCATGGAGAGCCAATGGCACAACACACGTACACATGAATAATTCAGAAGATGTATTTTTTTGGTCTTTGACGATATTGGATGTCGAATGTGTACCGTATGCTACGCCAACTAGAGAGGGCTCTCTTAGTGACAATAAAGCTTGCCAGCTTGTAGCCCTAAAAAACAGAAATTAGTCACTGGTTCATTCAGCCATTCCAATGGGGGAAAGAATAAGGTTGTGGAATTAATGCTGAAAAAATGTCTGAGGAGATCTTATACTTTTATGAATAATGAAGCCTTTATGTGCTTTTAAAAAATTACATTAATGCTTTAAAATTCTGAAAAAGTGACATTAGCTGATGAAGATGATCTATTAGAACACAACGTATAAGATCTCCTAAACCTGTGTTTACCACAGATCTTATTTTCAAAAACTCAATTTCCCTATTGGCTTTGTCCAACGAGCTGTGGCAGAGTTTGTTTCTACAAAAAGACGGCATTACTAATTGTTCTCTTTTGCTTCCTGAATTTTCTTTAGAGAAAACAATGCAAATCACTCTTTGAATAAATAATGTTATAGAAAATGCCAGATTTCTCTCCCACCAAAAAAAAACCTTCTTATGAAATCCTTTATGGAGATGTTTTTTTTTTACAGTGCACCAGATAGGAATGGGGGGTTGTGATGAAGAGCACAATGAGGTTGTGTAGGGACCCCTTCTACCCCAACCCCCTTTTCTCCACACTTCATGAGTTTACAGTGTGGAACATCAGATGAGGAGGGGTCTGTGACAGGGAACATGCTCACTCTCAGAGTGTGTGGGAGTGGGGAGGGAGAAGGAGGATGGCTGGTTGGTCTCTTAGCAACAGCACGTTAACAGAGAAGAGAGAATGCCGAGGAAAACGATGCTCCAGAGTGCTTTAGCGAGCTTCCACATAGTACATTTTATGAAAGGTGGATATCCATGGAATGATAGCTTACTGCAGTAAATAGAAAAGGCTATTTATTTCTCATCCCTTGAGAATCAGTAAAGTAGGCTGCTTTTGAAAGCAATTGCCTACATGATACTTTGCTACCCATATTTGAGCTAAATGCTCTTGATGGCTTGCAGGCATGTTTATTAGGTACACCACACCATTCACAAAAATGAATCGCTCTTACAGAGTCACGTAGCCATGGCTTGCGATATGAAGCAGGCAGACAGGCATCGAGGCATTCAGTTTCTGTTCGGTTGAACATTAGAATGGGCAAAACGAGTGACCTAAGCGGCTTTGAGTGTGGTATGATTGTCGGCGCCAAATCCAGTATCTCAGGAAATTCTGGGCGTTTCAAACGCAACAGTGTGTAGGGTTTACCGAGAATGGTAAGACAAACAAAAAAAATCTGTCAGCGGCATTCCTGATGGCGAAAACAGCTCATTGATGACAGAGGTCGAAGGAGAACGGCAAGAATCGTGCATGCTGACGGGCAGGCCACAAACAGAAAAATAACGGCGCAGTACAACAGTGGTGTGCGGAAAGGCATCTTGGAACGCACAATTCGTCGATCCTTGTCACAGATGGGCTAATGCAGCAGACGACCACACCAGGTTCCAATCCTATCAGCTATGCAATTAAATGCACATGATCACCAACACTGGACATTTGAGGAGTGGAAAAACATTGCCTGGTTGGACGAATCTCGGTTCCTGTTGAGTCATGCTGATGGCTGAGTCATGATTTGGCGTAAGCAGCATGAGTCCATGGACCCTTCCTGCCTGGTGTCAACGGTACAGGCTGGCGTACTAGTGTGGGGAATCCTTTCCTGGCACACATTAGGTCCCTTGATACCAACTGAGCAACGATTGAACGCCACAGCTTATCTGAACATGGTTGCTGATCAGGTGCATCCCTTCATGACAAAGTACACCCCTTCATGACAAATACACAGTAATGAGTGTATTTGCCATGGTTTGAAGTTTAACTACAATTCCGGAATGTCTCACCAATCATTGTTTTCTTTCTGTTTTCTACCCCCAGTAAGCTATATTGTACTTAATGACCATAACAAACTATTGTTTTGAATGAAATGTATTTGGAACAGCCGCTGAGGACTATTTTCTCTCCCTCCACTCCCTGTATTCTCTCTGTAGCCCAATTTCACCATAGTAGTTCCAGTTCCAATACCTTTCTCTATTTCTGTATCACTTTCTGCCAGACCTCTCTACATTATGTCCTTCCAATACCGGGGAGAAAAAAAAAAAATCTCCCAAGTATTGGGTCAGTCTTGCCAGTCTACTGGCTTTTTACACCAAGGATAAGAGGAGGCAGGGGTGGTGGAAGAGAAGTGGTTTGTGTATTAGAACCTCAGCTGTACTGTCTCTCTCAACAACAAAAAATCCACTGGGAGTATTTATCCCATGCAAGGCCCTTGAGTGTGATATTACAAATTATTATAATTTATTAGGAGTAGTATTATGATTTACCAAATATCTTTTGACCCTATTTCAACATTTAATTGAATATTTTCTAGTTTTGTTTCAAAGGACCCTAGATAATTTGCTGAATTTGTTTCATTGGGTACTTTATATTTATGCACTTTGTTCTGGACGCAGTGCAAACAAGCTCAGCACAGATTATTAGTGCAAAAAAAATAAAACCCTAAATGAAATGAAAACTGAACCTCAGCAAATCTCTATTGAGTTACACAAGGATGAGAAGGAATACATGTGGCTGTCGATGGGTTGGCAGCTGTCTGCCACAGTACAGAGAGAATCTATAATTGGGCACCAAGGAGAAGGGAGTTGTCTGCAGTGCTTACATTTTTAAGATTATGCAGTCTGAAAATATTGCCACCTTAATATTCCTTGGTAACCTCTAAAATACTGTAGTCATAAGTGTGCTGTAAGATAATGTTCAAGTGAAACCACATCCTCTGTAGACACTGTATACAGTAAGATACAGTAAGCAATGGCATATTGCAGGCTTTCTATTAAGTAAAATAGGATTGTCTACCAAAGATCCTTTTCTATAAATACCCTTTTGTGAAACAATAACTGATTCCTCGGGGGACTGAGAGAAATTTGACACCCCACATTTCTCCCTCCCACAAAACTCAGTAGCCTGTAGATAAGCAGAGAGAATCAATCACACTGGTCTTGGGGATAATCCTAGGAGGGAGACACTTAGCTGTTAAGGTCACTTTATTTCCTGGTTTGTGCCAATCCAATTGAGATTGCTGTCATTTCGGTCTTTCTCTTTCGGAATAAGTCAGACTCCTGATTAAGGTAGATAAAATCACACAGAATCTTTTAGTGTTCTACTTATAAGGCAAGACAGCCTGCTCTGTCCTCATATTTAGCCTCACATTGAAGTGTTGTACCATTTTCTTCTGAGGACAATCAAGGGCTACAAGTAGAGCACAAACCAATTTGAGATTAACAGCTGCATTTGTGAGTTTTATTGACAAATGGCAACATAAAAAATAAATACATGCATTTATAAGAATGCTGTAAGTACAGAAATAGTTGTTGATCGTCATAAGAGGTGTGTGTTCGTGAGAGTCTCAGCTTTTCATAGATGGGGTCATTATAATTTGTAGCTCAAACCACTCACATTTTTGTGAGAAGACCGTTTTTGGGATCCACCCTTGTCTAGCTCAGCGCCTGATAATCACACGACTAATGGTTGGTTTCGGAGGATGTAGAATAAGTAGATGAGTCCAGTGTAACAGCCCAAGAGTCTGTACCAAATCATTTTAAGATGGTCGTACCAAGGATCACATAGCTATTTCATTTAGAATTTTAGGACCCCTTTAGAATATAACATTTTTATATACTGCCAATAGAAACCCATTGAATAACAGATTCATACATGGAAAAACAAAGTAAAAAAGAAATCAAAAGGAAGTTTATTTTAAAGTGTCTGTCCTATGTCTGAGAGGTACTGTATAAGAAAGATCAGGGAATTATAGTTCCTTTTTTTTTACCCATATTTAACCCCTTTTTTGGGGGGTCACTAAACTAATTCCACATATACAGTACAGTATTTACATAAAAAAATATATATTGGTACCTGGCTACCTTCAGACGAGTCTCGTGAGGCTTGTGGGCACTCTAAAGCAAAACTTGTATGTATTCGTGAGAGCCTCATCTTTCCATAGTGGGGTCATATTAGTGTGTAGTCCAAATTGTTTGGATGTTACAGACAATAGTTGTCAGATCGGCGGTGCAGACTTCAGACGAGTCCCGTGAGCTTGTTGGGTCGTGGAGTCTCATCTTTCCATAGAGTGGACATATTGTAGGCCAAACCATTCAGATCCTACAGACGTTTTCGTGAGAAGTCTGATTTTCGGGATGTTTCATGCAGTAGCGACCCATCATTCAGGGCAGAGCCCCACCTAATTTAAGACCCACCTGTTTAGCTAAAAAATTTTTTTTACAAAAATAATAATTTCTCTGTTTTACATGTTATTTTGGCATTCATTCATGTTACATATCAGTTTGCAAACATTGTAAAAAATATATATATTCCTTGAGTTAATAAAGCCGCATACAAACATTCTCTTTCTTGAGTAAGGCAGCTTCAAAATGACGGTGTTTCAGCCTGGCTCGGTGGTTTCTGTGGTATAGGGGCAGCCAGCAAAAGCACAAAGTGTTAAAAAAAATGGCCACCTGAACTAATGTAAATAGTCTGGGTGGCCATTTGATTGATTTCCCAGCAGTCTTATGGCTTGGGGTTAGAAGCTGTAAAGGAGCCTTTTGGTCCTAGACTTGGCGATCCGGTACCGCTTGCCGTGCGGTGACTGGAGTCTTTGACAATTTTGGGGTCTTTCCACTGACACCGCCTAGTATATAGGTCCTGGATGGCAGGAAGCTTGGCACTAAGGATGCACTGGGTCATACGCACTACCCTCTGTAGCGCCTTGCGGTCAGATGCCAAGCAGTTGCCATACCAGGCGGTGATGACACCGGTCAGGATGCTCTCAATGGTGCAGCCGTAAAACATTTTGAGGATCTGAGAACCCATGCCAAATCTTTTCGGTCTCCTGTGGGGGAAAAGGTGTTGTCATGCCCTCTTCGACTGTCTTGGTGTGTTTGGACCACGATAGTTTGTTGGTTAAGTTTCAAGAAACTTGAAACTTTCGATCTGCTCCACTACAGCCCCATCAATGTTAATGGGGGCCTATTCGCCCTGCCTTTTCCTGTAGTCAACGATCAGCTCCTTTGTTTTGCTCACATGGAGGGAGAGGTTGTTGCCTTGGCAACCCACTGCCAGGTCTCTGACCTCCTCCCTATAGGCTGTCTCATCGTTGTCGGTAATCCGGCATATCACTGTTGTGTCATTAGCAAACTTAATGATTGTGTTGGAGTCGTGTTTGTAGTGTAATCTTTAGTTGTGCCGTGATTGGCTCAGTGTTCTGTCACTCATGGGGACACCACCTCCCTACAGAATCTACAGGGAGAGCTAGGCAGTTCGAGCCACCTTGGGCCACAGTTAAAATGACGTCATATCTACCGTAACTTTGATTGGACTGATCATGTCAACATCAAAACATTCAAAATCTTAGCTAGCTATCTAGACAAACAGTTATCATCATGAATCATGTTGACAATCTGATGCCAAATACTTTTCAATCCTTGTCATATGAAGAGAAATTATAGATAAAATGTATCGGCGCTCATCGGCCATTGGACATTAACATTACACAACAAGTCGGATATCTCCAATTCAACAATGAGTGGTTTGGAAGGAATCAGTGGCTAACTGGGAGCAAAGCAATCACTATTTTACTTCCCCTGCCTGATATTCAGTGGAGAGGGTGTGTGGTCCAACTCTGGATTTAAGTATTTAAAACATCTGTTTGAAAGGGTTTCTTTTCCAAGCTTAAGATGATAAAACATTCCCACACAACACCATGAGCCAGAAATGGTTGAATACAATTGGCCATGCTGTTAAGCCAGCATTCAAAACAATTTGCAACTGGGAAATCTCCGACTTCAGTCCATTCAAGACAACTGGGAACTTTTTTTTCTTCCTACTTATCTTGAAAGCACCATAAATCCAGATGACAAAGTTTGGTCACAAGATGGACCGCTGTGCCACCCTTCCTGTTCAAGTGAGCACAAAAACAGGGAGTCCCAAAATATGTCTTGTATGCTACTGCATAAATTGTGTAATGTGCCAGGATACTGTATGTAAACTGTAGCTAGGAAAGTAATACTAAGTGTATGTTTAAGTGATAATGCCCGAGAAGCCGGTGTTTGTTGGAAATATTGGTACGGGTCTTGTCTCGGGCCGGCAAACTGTGCCAATATATCCAACAAACACCAGCTTCTCGGGCATTATCACTTTTATACAATGGGTTACCAACATATTCAAATAATGATTGACATATTTTCATAAAAAATGGATTTGTTCTATTTCATCCTTCCACAAGATATAGTCCCGACACTAGAGACGTGACCCAGTCGTTTGTTCTTTTTGTTCTGTGTCTATGGACGCGACACAGTCGTTCGTTTTAAATGTTCCATTGCCATACTGACTGGCAACGTTATTATCCCTTGCTTGCTAGCTAGCCAACTACGGCTAATTTACAGTCACTTCAATTGTTTAAGCTTTTTTCTAGTTAAGATCTATTTGGATACATCTGTAACAATGAGCTTATGTAACAATGAGCTTATGGTGACTTTGCCTGGCAGAAAAAAATATGCTCTCTCGTCAGTACACTCTACAGACAAAAGAAAGACAATCCATGACGATAATTTGATCTGATTTTAATAAATGAAACCATACATTCTCTTTGTTAACCACCACAGCTGACTTAAGTGATAATGCCCGAGAAGCCCGTGTTTGTTAGATATATTGGCACGGTGTCACGGCTGGCTGAAGGACTGGACCAAGGTGCAGCATGGTAAGTGTACATTTACTCTTTATTAAAAATGACGCCGACAAAACAAAGAACCAAACCAAACCAAACCAAACCAAACCAAACCAAACCAAACCAAACCAAACCAAACCAAACCAAACCAAACCAAACCAAGACGCTTTGGGCCATGTGCCCTGAACAAAGCCCTTCCCACAAAACAGGTGGGGGAAAAGGGTACCTAAGTATGGTTCTCAATCAGAGACAACGATAGACAGCTGTCCCTGATTGAGAAACATACCCGGCCAATACATAGAAATACAAAACATAGAAAAAAGGACATAGAATGCCCACCCTAGTCACACCCTGGCCTAATAGAGAATAAAAAGCCTCTCTATGGCCAGGGCGTGACACACGGGTGTCTCCCTTGGGTCCAGATGATTCTTTGTGGCCTCGTTATAAGCGAGTGGCGTTTCTGAGATAATGCATTGTTATAATATTGTTTCCCAGTAGCCTAATTACGAGTGTAACTTAGAAATAACATAAATAGACTATGAACAACATACCTTGGCTTAGACCGTTCTCGTCTGTTTTTACGAGGAATGAACTGGGCTTTAGTTGTCCGTTCCCCTCTTTTCCTCTTCGACCCAGATGTAACTGGAGGTCGAACCCCACTTTCTGGACCAGACCCCTTGGTGTACCGGGATTCAGAGCCTGGGAGTTTTGGAGCTGGGCAATGTCCTTATCGGTGATGGGAGGGTGGCTGTTTGTGATATATTTTCCTTGCCTTCTTAACTGTTTGATGTTGCCCAGAAATACACGATTCGAGGTGTTAAATTCAGTGTCCTTCATAAGGCACCAGCTGCGAACAATGGGTGGAGGTTTTAGAAACCTGTTGAGCCCATTACGTAGTGCCAGGTATCTACTTAGGCTGTACTGCTCCCTCCTTCCCATTTCGTACATTTCCTTAAAACTGTCGGAAAATGATGTTAAACTCTTCCTTAGTGACAGTTTTGACGTCAACAACTTTTTGTATTTTCTGCTAGCCACAAATGACCGATTTAGTCAGTCAACTGGAAAAAATGTTTTGTATGTTGCTATGACAACCAGCTCAATTTGCTGTCTGTCACTTTCAGTATATGGGACGATGGAGATCGCAATTCAATATTGAAACAAAATTGAAGAGGTCGGAGAGACAGACAGCAAGGTTTATACACATCTCCGCTGTTGAAAACGAAATGCTAGTTTAAAAGAAATGGGAGAAAATATCTAGATGCTTTTTATAGTGGAGATCAAGTTTATACATTTCCTAACAGGGTTGATGATACAATGGATTGCGCAGTAAAATTGAACTGAGTAAATCATCTAAATCTATGATGTTGAAATGCCTGAGGGAACTTTTGAAATAGACACCGGCTGGAATGCGGTTTTAACCAATCAGCATTCGGGATTAGACCCACCCGTTGTATAATGTGTATTATAAACTGTGTGGTTCCAGCCCAAATTGCTGATTGGTTGACAGCAGTGGTACATCAGACCAGGTATGATAAAACATGTATTTTTACTGCTCTAATTACGTTGGTAACCAGTTAATAATAGCAATAAGGCACCTCTGGGATTTGTGGTATATGGCTAATATACCACGGCTAAGGGCTGTGTCCAGGCACTCCTTGATGCGTGATGTGTCGTGCCTAAGAACAGCCCTTAGCCGTGGTATATTGGGCATATACCACACCCCCTCATTGCCTTATTGCTTAAGTAGGCTATTAGTAGCCCATGTCTTACGCTAAGAATTTGGTCCCTCTCCCCCTCAGAACTTGACCTACTGTTCTGACTTGGTGGTGCACATGCAGCCTATATCCTGTTTTAGAGAAATGTCATCATCGAATATTATAAGAGCTTTCATTGTCTGCTTATATGCCCCCGTTCTTTATCCTACAGTTCTAACTTGGCGTACAGGGAGAATACTTTAAGAACGCCCCATGTTCTGAATTCTGTTGCTGTCCATTTCAAAAGTTCTGAAGAAATAGGCATATCAGCTACATCCGTCTTAGCTCGCACTCATTAATGCCTTAATCGAAATTACGGCCTTGCTCTTATCACCTCATTGTTCCCTCATGCCATAGTTTGTACACCTCAATTGTTATATTGCTAATATATCTCATTAGTATCGTATTAATCATTTTAAGCAATGTTGGAAAGATGTATTTCATTGTTTTGCTCACTTTGTGTATTATAATTAGCTCATGCCTTTCTCCTTGAGGAGGGGATACTATGTAATGTTGTTGGGTCTGTAACCATGTTTTCCAGTGACAGTCTCTTCGCATTCAAATATTTTTTTTAAACTAAAAGTTCAGTAATAGACCCATGTAATTCCAGTTGAAATTGCGAGGATTGTTTTGTTTGCACAATGCACTGTCTGTGCGTCGGTATATTGTCTATAAAAGTATTTTCCTTCCTTTTTAGACCACATAGACCTAATAAAATACTTCAAATGGTAGGTTAACCAACCGTCTTTCTCTCTCACTCTCAAGGAAGAGTAAAGTTGTCTGTCAGGGTCCATTCTGAAAGTGCTGAACAAAGGTCTACCTCACAGCTCATTTGCTTGCACTTGCTTATACTTAAGTGTTACCTTACAGCGATATTCAAACATGTATTAAATTGTTTGTTTTTCTCATCAATCTACACACAAAACTCCATAATGACAAAGCAAAAACAGATTTTTTTATATTTTAGCAAATGTATAAAAAAAGGACCTAAATATATAATTTACATAAGTATTCAGAATCTTTACTCAGTACTTTGTAAAAGCACTTTTGGCAGCAACTACAGCCTTGAGTGTTCTTGGGTATGACGCAACAAGCTTGGCACACCTTTATTTGAGGAGTTTCTCCCATTCTTCTCTGCAGATCTTCTCAAGCTCTGTCAGGTTGAATGGGAAGCGTCTCCGCACAGCTATTTTCAGGTCTCTCCAGAGATGTTCAATCGGATTCCGGGCTCTGGCTGGGCCACTCAAGGACATTCAGAAGCCACTCCTGCATTGTCTTGGCTGTGTTCTTGGGGTCGTTGTCTATTGGAAGGTAAACCTTCACCCCAGTCTGAGGTCCTGAGCGCTCTGGAGCAGGCTTTCATCATGGATTTCTCTGTACATTGCTCCGTTCATCTTTCCCTCAATCCTGACTAGTCTCACAGTCCCTGCCGCTGAATAACATCCCTACAGTACGATGCTGCCACCACCATGCTTCACCGTAGCGATGGTGCCAGGTTTCTTCCAGACGTGACGCTTGGCATTCAGGCCAAAGAGTTCAATCTTGGTTTCATCAGACCAGAGAATCTTGTTTCTCATGGTCTGAGAGTCTTTAGGTGCCTTTTGGAAAACCCCAAGCAGGCTGTCATGTGCCTTTTAGGCCTGATTGGTGGAGTGCTGCAGAGATGGTTGTCCTGCTGGAAGGTTCTCCCATATCCACAGAAGAACTCTGGAGCTCTGTCAGAGTGGCCATCGGGTTCTTGGTCACCTCCCTGACCAAGGCCCTTCATCCCCGATTGCTCAGTTTGGCCAGGTGGTCAGCTCTAGGAAGAGTCTTGTTGGTTCCAATCTTCTTCCATTTAAGAATGATGGAGGCCACTGTGTTCTTGAGACCATTCAATGCTGAAGAAATGTTTTGGTACCCTTCTCCAGATCTGTGCCTCGACACAATCCTGTCTCGGAGCTCTACGGACAATTCCTTTGAGCTTATGGCTTGGTTTTTGCTCTGACGTGCACTGTTAACTGTGGGACCTTATAGACAGGTGTGTGGCTTTACAAATCATGTCCAAACAATTGAATTTACCACAGGTGGACTCCAATCAAGTTGTAGAAACATCTCAAGGACGATCAATGGAATTAGCATGCAGCTGAGCTCAATTTCGAGTCTCATATCAAAGGGACTGAATTCTTATGTAAATAAGGTATCTGTATTTTATATTTAATACATTTGCAAAAATGTCTAAAAACCTGTTTTTTCTTTGTCATTATGGGGTATTGTGTGTAGATTGATGAGGGGGGAAAAGTAATTTAAGCCATTTTAGAACTAGGCTGTAATGTAACAAAATGTGGAAAAAGTCAAGGGGTCTGAATACTTTCCGAATGGACTGTATAAGGGAAAACATGAATTTAGTAAACATAAATGTAATAATGTTTGTGTATGGTTCAAAAGTCAAAACTCATGTCGGCATTCTTTATTATTGAAGTAGAATGGGGTTCTTATCGAATTACAGAAATCCACAAGGAGTCAGTAGAAACCATATTTATAGTATGTAAGCAAGTCAGCCATATCAGCTTTGTTTTTTTTAAAGGTGGTAAATGAGGCTGAATGAACTGTTTCGCTGCCAGACAAGGCTCTGCTGATAGCCAGATGTAGCGGTGGTAAGCATTCATTCCATGGTACTCAAAGGAAAGCTCCGCTGTCAGGACAGCTTTATGTAGGCCCTAACAGTTTGTGGGCACCGTTTGTCACCGTTATAGTGCAATTAATGTACAGTTGAAATCGGAAGTTTACATACACTTAGGTTGGAGTCATTAAAACTCGTTTTTCAACCACTCCACAAATTTCTATAGTTTTGGCAAGTGGGTTAGGACATCTACTTTGTGCATGACACAAGTAATTTTTCCAACAATTGCTTACAGACAGATTATTTCACTTATAATTCACTGTATCACATTTCCAGTGGGTCAGAAGTTTACATACACTAAGTTGACTGTGCCTTTAAATAGCTTGGACAATTCTAGAAAATGATGTCATGGCTTTAGAAGCTTCTGATAGGCTAATTGACATAATTTGAGTCAATTGGAGGTGTACCTGTGGATGTATTTCAAGGCCTAGCTTCACACTCATTGCCTCTTTGCTTGACATCATGGGAAAATCAGAAGAAATCGGCCACGACCTCAGAAAAAAATCCTTGGGAGCAATTTCAAAACACCTGAAGGTACCACGTTCATCTGTACAAACAATAGTACGTAAGTATAAACACCATGGGACCACGCAACTGTCATACCGCTCAGGAAGGAGATGCGTTCTGTCCCCTAGAGATTAATGCACTTTGGTGCAGAAAGTGCAAATCAATCCCAGACCTTGTGAAGATGCTTGAGTAAACAGGTACAAAAGTATCTATATCCACAGTAAAATGAGTCCTATATCGACATAACCTGAAAGATCGCTCAGCAAGGAAGAAGCCAGTGCTCCAAAACTTCCATAAAAAAGCCAGACTACGGTTTGCAACTGCACATGGGGACAAAGATTGTACTTTTTGGAGAAATGTCCTCTGGTCTGATGACCATCATTATGTTTGGAGGAAAAAGGGGGAGGCTTGCAAGCCAAAGAACACCATCCCAACCGTGAAGCACGAGCGTGGCAGCATCATGCTGTTTGGGTGCTTTGCTGCAGGAGGGACTGGTGCACTTTGCAAAATAGATGGCAGCATGAGGAAGGAAAAGTATGTGGATATATTGAAGCAACATCTCAAGACATCAGTCGCAATTGGGTCTTCCAAATGGACAATGACCCATACTTCCATAGTTGTGGCAAAATGGCTTAAGGACAACAAAGTCAAGGTATTGGAGTAGCCATCACAAAGCCCTGACCTCAATCGTATAGATATTTGTGGGCAGAACTGAAAAAGCATGTGTGAACAAGGAGGCCTACAAAGCTGACTCAGTTACACCAGCTCTGTCAGGAGGAATGGGCCAAAATTCACCCAACTTATTGTGGGAAGCTTGTGGAAGGCTACCTGAAACGTTTGACCCAAGTTAACCAATTTAAAGGCAATGCTTCGAAATACTAATTGAGTGTATGTAAACTTCTGACCCACTGGGAATGTGATGAAAGAAATGAAAGCTGAAATAAATCATTCTCTCTACTATTATTCTGACATTTCCCATTCTTAAAATAAAGTGGTGATCCTAACTGACCTAAGACATGGAATTTTTACTATGATTAAATGTCAGGAATTGTGTAAAGCTGATTTTAAATGTATAAGTTGTATGTAAACTTTCGACTTCAACAGTATAGTTTAGTGTTGTGTAGTGGCTTTGCTGGCATGCATCTAAAATAATTGGTTGAGTTTGCCCGACTAAGGTTTACATGCTAAAATCGCAACTGGTCTTATGGCCTGACAAACACTGCTGTGGCTTGGCCACCTTCCACCTCAGATGCAGATGTCTGCCATTGGCCGAAGGCCACAACTGGCGGATGTGTTGGATTGAGATGCAACCCATGCTGCATCTCAATCCAAAAATATATATCAAGTTTAAACAGACGGATTTTGAAGTGGATGTTTTTATTATGCTACTTTTGCAGGGGGGCGGAGATCAACTCTAGGGTGTTTAAGGCCGCTACACTGGCCCAAAAAAAACATATCCACCTAAGAACATTCACGTGCATAGATCTACGCACGTAAACAGTGTAGAAGCCTTTAGAGGTTAGAAGTCCAAAACGCTTCTGCGTCATGGTGGGATTCAAGAGCGTTAGGGAACTAGCATGAAAATAATGGAATCATCAAAAGTAATTTACCTGCAAATGAAGAGTTTAATTCCAAAACACTATATATCCCTTTTCAAAAATGTTGGTAAATGAGCATTTAATTGTTTAAAGAACTTTTGAAAGAAATTGGTGTGTTTAATCTTTTTTTTTCTTCTAAAATCTATATATCCGCCTCACTCTGAGAAATTAGTATAACTGCTAGGTTTTACAATGTAACAACTACATTTTTAGTAAGGAACTGTACAAATTATACATTTGTGACATCAATATTTTAAAAACAAAATATATAAACACAATAATATGGGATCTGTATGTAAAACATTTACATTTGACATTTAATTTATTTTGCGGATGCTCATATCCAGAGCGACGTAAAATGTGTGCATTCATCTTAAGATAGCTGAGAAATCCACATATTACAGTCAAATATACGTGATAGAACGTTCCATTCCAGCTAAACAACGGATATGTATCATTTAGCAAAATAACACATTTTGAATACACATCGAAAATCTATTAATTAAAAATCTGAGAGCAGAAAGGTTTTACACAAACATAAGCAATCATTTCTGATGAAAAAAAAACACAAATGCAAAAAAATAAATTGTGGATACAGTGTTTAGTACCACGTGCTGCCAACTTGACCCGGTGTCTGTTGAATTTCATTGGTCCAGGAATTGAATATAGCGAGAGGAAAGTCAATTATAATCTTGGGTTGTTCTGAAGCTGTTATCAGGCACAGAGGCAGGACACTCTAGCCTAGATGAGGAAATTAGCTACAGAAAGGACTGTTTAGGTCGGGGTTGGGGGGTTTGGGTGAAGAGATGAGCAGACGAAACAAGAAAAAGCTACTGCAAACTTCTGTATTTCAATCGCTACTGTTTTAAGGGATAGTCAGCCAGCCTCAGTTGTCCTGAGGACTAGCATGAACAGTTCGAGACGAATGAATCAATAAATACACAACGTGTGAGCTTTGACAATGATTAAATATGCACATGGCTCTGTCTTTGATGTGGAAACAATATGCACAGCATCACATTTGAATTTTGTCCAGCAATTGTTTTTGCTTGTTTGAGCGTGAATGATGCTGTATGAGTGTTTGCACTCAGCATTGATGCTCATTATACAATGTAAAGTGCTGCACCATTCCTTTGCATAATTCATTCATGCTCATTAAGTGGGCAAGGTTGGTTTGCAGCAGCAGAATCATTAACAAAGCCAAACCCTGTGTGACCAACTTGAGAGGAGACATTTTTGAATTGCTTTAAAATATTAGGATTCTTCCAGCCCTCTGGTCTCAAAGTGTACAGAACTGTGATTCCAGTGTAGCCATACTTTTGAATTATCTGATGTGGCAGGTGTATAGACAATTAGTTATTTGAGTGCATGGGAAACTGTGACACAATTTGAGCGAGCCCTTCATATATCATGCATATTTGACTCTTGAGAAATCACTGGAAAAAATATATAATTGAAATGAAAATGTGAATGCTATAGTGTATATCCAATGGCCATGCCCACCAAAGTGTGTAACCACTGCAGCTTATAGACTAGAGTTGTCAGATCCTATTAGCGAGATAGAGCAGAACAGATCGAGGAGACATACCAGCCTATTGGAAAGCCACAGGAGAGTTACGTGTGAGTCATGCGAGGAACCAATAGCATCGGGGAACTGCACACATGGTTGACCTTGAGAAAGGCATGAATTTTTAAATATTGTATGACTACTAGCTCTCTATCCTCCCCTTCACTCCCATTCAGGTCTCCCCTCTTGCCACCCATTTTTTTCTGTTGCAGTTTTAGCAAGATATTCATTATCTCTTGATGGTAATGATATGGCCTTTCTTGTCCAAACACTTACCCCTTAAACTGACATCATTCGGAGTGTGTAATTATCTACGTAATTATCTAATGTGGTAGTCTTCACAGTAACAGCCTTCTCTCTTAATTGAAACCGTATCCGAGACGTTGTATCCTTTGAATGGTTCTATCTATGACAATATTTCCATTGATATCCCTTTAGGAAGCAGATGACTCCCATCAATTTCAAAGTATTCCTCGTGTGTAAAGGGATCGATTGAGCAATGAATAAATTGCTCCCTGTCTTTTCCTGCATTCAATTCTAAATAGGTGGATGCTACATGTGTGTGTTCTTTAATATACATCATGTTCAGCCACTACTGCAAATCACATTGGCTTCACTGCAGACCACTGTAGACCTTGTCCCGACCCTACTGGATTCTGAAATACCTCACTGCACGGCTTTAAAACGTCTCCGAGCTCTAATTTATTGGAAGATGATCTCTTCAGCCCTCTCCACGTGAGGCCTTTAGTAATCTTACATGTCGGGATGATGTTCCAAAGACCTGGATTTTACGACCATGATGTGAATGTCTTACTAAGAACTAAACCCATGTCTAATCAGTCAATAATCAATGTATTTTACTCTATATACCAAAAGAAAAACACATTCCTCATCTGTAACCTTGTGACCTGTCTGCATGCCTGCCTGTTTGTAACAAGGCACCTCACCTCACCTGCACAGCTTACAACCAATAGGCCATCTCCCCACTACTGATAGGCTGTGGGGAAGTCAAACTGAGAGACTTTGAAAGGAGCAGATATTTATTTATTTTATTTGGGGGGGGGGGTAAATTTAACTAGGCAAGTCAATTAAGAACAAATTCTTATTTACAATGACGGCCTACACCAGCCAAACCCAGATGACACTGGGCCAATTGTGCGCCGCCCTTTGGGACTCCCAATCACGGCTAGTTGAGATACAGCCTGGATTTGAACCAGGGTGTCTGTAGTGATGCCTCTAGCGCTGAGATGCAGAGCCTTGGATCACTGTTCCACTCAGGATCCCGCAGGAGTTTATAGAGGCATGATAATTGCCGCTCCATCTGCCAAACTGTCAGATGTTATGGGAACAGGGATTCATAACTTCCCTCCCTGTGCCAGAATATTAAAGCAGAAAGCAGTATGTAAAATAAGTTAAATAAAATAGGGAATAAATTAAGTCAATTGAGGGTATGAAAAATCTCTTCCAACAACTGATTCATCATGCTGTTGTCATTCTTGCGAATAGAATAGAGTAAAGCGGAGAAAAATCAGACTCCCTTTGTCACAAAACCCTTCTCTCCTCTGTAGGGCAAGGCTATGTCACAGCCAAGCTGAAGTGAGGCATAGATTGATGATGGCTGTGCTCTTGAGGTTAGACAGTGGACTGCTTACACCTGCAAGGGCACCTTGTTAATGCCACCAAGCCTGTACACTCTCTTCTTCTCCATTGAGAAAGAACTGTGTGTCTGTCAGTCCAGTAGATCTCAGTGTTATAGTATGTCTCCTCACTTTGTCGATATATTCATCCTTAGAAATTCAGTGTACATTCCTTGCTGTAATATATCCTAATTAAATCAATGCAGACCATGCTCAATTAGATTACATGGGTCAGATTACAAGGTGGAATAATTATGCCTGGAATCTTAGCTTACTTTGGAGATGGGGGATGAGATAGGACAGGCGTGTGAAATCCCTTTGGTTTTGGGTGAAGGCACTTCCGTATTGTAACAAGATTACAAACTGGAGTCAGGAAATGATTCTTCAAAATGTGAAGCCTGAAGGCCACCATTTGTCTGGTGAGAATTAAATAAATCAGAATCATAGGACAAGAATGACGTGGACATGGGGTTGTGGATTCTCTTTCCAGGGATGATACTCACCTCGGTTGAAGGTGTGCAGATTCCAACACCACACTCATGACCAATGTGATTTCTGTATTCCATTGTTGCCTCTTGCTGTGGCTAATCTGTCTTCATTTCAAAAGGATCATCTCGAATCTCAGTAAGATCCATTGCCAATAACAAATTGTGCTCCAATTGTACGGCCTGATTTAAGTACATGATCTGCGTGCTACTATTTTCAGTTCTTCAGACTGTTCTACAAAAAAAAACAGCTAATGAGGAAAGTAGGCCAGCCCAACTCTCAAACAGTCTATGGTCTTAGGTGTACGGTCTCAAAGGGTCCCCATGCCACCTCCAGCAGTGCGTACATTTCAAAGGGGCACGTGGTTTGTAGAACAATGCTTTCGGAGCGCAGCATTGCGAGACCTGAAGGTAGAACGGATGCTCCTTTCATCTACTTCATGTTAATTGTTGAGATTAAAAAACATTTATGAGTATCGTCATTTTATGACACACATACATACAGTGTACATTTAGGAGAGATGTGAACAATAGACGATAGACTGTGCACTGTGACTGCGTTCTTATTATGAATCAAGAATGCAGAAAGCATTCAGAACAGTATTGAGGTCCTTAGTGCAACATTGAGTAACCATTTTCAGATTGCTATCCTGAATTATTAACCAGGGGGAAATTGTGATCGCTTTAATGGTAATCACTTGTTACTTCGCTGTCCTATGGGAATATTCCATCCTCTTCTGCTGATCAAACCAGAGTCCTTCCTTTCCTCATCTCATCTACTTGCACATCCTCTTCTGCACATCTATCACTCCACTGTTTAATTGCTAAATTGTCATTATTTCACCACCACGGCCTATTTATTGCCTTACCTCCCTAATCTTACTACATTTGCACACCCTGTATATCGATTTTTCTATTGTGTTATTGACTGTACGTTTGTTTATCCCATGTGTAACTCTGTTGTTTTAGTCGCACTGCTTTGCTTTATCTTGGCCAGGTCGCAATTGTAAATGAGAACTTGTAAACTTGTTTACCTGGTTAAATAAAGGTGAAATCTTTTTTTTTTTAAAGACAAATTATCCACACGCCACCAGCAGATACCCTCCATGGATGGGGATCCTAATAAAATAACAAAATAACAAATAGATCCTTCTGCATTACATTTTTATGCTTGGCATCCTTGAATAAGTGTTCGCTCAATAGGCCCAGATTTGAAACCAAAAGAGTTATATTAAATCAATAAACATGTCGGCTTTTTCCTCATAACCATTCCCTCCAACTTTCTCCCCTACCTTCCATAGTCATGATGTCAAAGTCATGTGGGACTTGTTACATCAAGGAGGAAAGGAGGATGACAAATGCTATGATAGAAAAGGCTCAGCGTCCCTAGCCGCGTCCTCCGAGCATGCGCAGACCAGCTGGCCGGTGTGTTTACGGACATATATCAATCGCTCCCTATCCCAGTCTGCTGACCCCACATGCTTCAAGTTGGCCACCATTGTTCCTTGTAATCAAAAATGCAAAGGTAACTCAACTGAATTACTACTGCTCCGTAGCACTCACTTCTGTCATCATGCAGTGCTTTGAGAGAAGAGTCAAGGATCATATCACCACCACCTTACCTGTCACCCTAGACCCACTTCAATTTGCTTACCGCCCCAATAGGTCCACAGATGATGCAAATGCCATCACACTGCACACTGCCCTATCTCATCTGGACAAGAGGAATATAAGAATGCTGTTCATTGACTATAGCTCATGATTCAACACCATAGTTCCCTCCAAGCTCATCATTAAGCTTGAGGCCCTGGGTCTGAACCCCGCCCTGTGCAATTGGGTCCTGGACTTCCTGACGGGCTGCCCCCAGGTGGTGTAGGTAGGAAACAACATCTCCACTTCGCTGATCCTCAACACTGGGGCCCCACAAGGGTGCGTGCTCAGCCCCCTCCTGTACTCCTACAGAGAGGAGGTGAGGGTACTCGAAGTGTGATATCAGGAAAACAACCTCTCACTCAACATCAATAAAGCAAAAGAAATGATCGTGAACTTCAGGAAACAACAGAGGGAGCACCCCCCTATCCACATCGATGGGACAGCAGTGGAGAAGGTGGAACGTTTTAAGTTCCTCAGTGTACACATCACGGACAAACTGAAATGGTCCACCCACACAGACAGTGTGGTGAAGAAGGCGCCCCTTCAACCTCAGGAGGCTGAAGAAATTTGTCTTGTCACCAAAAACCCTCAAACTTTTACTGATGCCCAATTGAGAGCATCCTGTCGGGCTGCATCACCGCCTGGTACAGCAACTGCACCGCCCACAACTGCCGGGCTCTCCAGAGAGTAGTGCGGTCTGCACAACGCATCACCGGGGGCAAACTACTTGCCTTCCAGGACACCTACAGCACCCGATGTCACAGGAAGGCCAAAAAGATTATCAAGGACAACAACCACCCGAGCCACTGCCTGTTCAAACCGCTACCGTCCAGAAGGCGAGGTCAGTAGCGAGACTGATAAACAGACTGTTAAACAGCCATCACTAACACAGAGAGGCTGCTGCCTACATACAGACTTGAAATCATTGGCCACTTTAATAAATTGATCACTAGTCACTTTAATAATGCCACGTTAATAATGTTTACATATCTTGCGTTACTCATCTCATATGTATACACTGTATTTTATACCATCTATTGCACCTTGCCAATGCCTCTCTCACTGTCGGAACTAGAAGCACAAGCATTTCACTACACTCGCAATAACATCTGCTAACCATGTGTATGTGAACAATAACATTTGATTTGACGTCACTTTACATTGCAATAACCATATTTTGTTCTCCGACTTGATTGCTCATTACTGTCAACTGTCAACGTTGCCCTTAACTACCACTTGTCAATGTAATTTCCCATTCATAATAATAATAATAACCATGCTTTTGTTGTTGTTGAGATTACTTGTCTCTTTAGCATTTTTACGATATTTCAATGAGATTCTGTTTAAACCAGAACACATACCAATACATTTTCAGTAAATCTTTTTATTATTATTAATCAAATCAAATCAAATTTTATTTGTCACATACACATGGTTCGCAGATGTTAGTGCGAGCGTAGCGAAATGCTTGTGCTTCTAGTTCCGACAATGCAGTAATAACCAACAAGTAATCTAGCTAACAATTCCAAAACTACTACCTTATAGACACAAGTGTAAGGGGATAAAGAATATGTACATAAGATATATGAATGAGTGATGGTACAGAGCGGCATAGGCCAGATACAGTAGATGGTATTGAGTGCAGTATATACATATGAGATGAGTATGTAAACAAAGTGGCATAGTTAAAGTGGCTAGTGATACATGTATTACATAAGGATGCAGTAGATTCTTCAGCCCCCTGAGGTTGAAGAGGCGCTGCTGCGCCTTCTTCACGATGCTGTCTGTGTGGGTGGACCAATTCAGTTTGTCTGTGATGTGTACACCGAGGAACTTAAAACTTACTACCCTCTCCACTACTGTTCCATCGATGTGGATAGGGGGGTGTTCCCTCTGCTGTTTCCTGAAGTCCACTATCATCTCCTTAGTTTTGTTGACGTTGAGTGTGAGGTTATTTTCCTGACACCACACTCCGAGGGACCTCACCTCCTCCCTGTAGGCCGTCTCGTCGTTGTTGGTAATCAAGCCTACCACTGTTGTGTCGTCCGCAAACTTGATGATTGAGTTGGAGGCGTGCCGTGGCCACGCAGTCGTGGGTGAACAGGGAGTACAGGAGAGGGCTCAGAACACACCCTTGTGGGGCCCCAGTGTTGAGGATCAGCGGGGTGGAGATGTTGTTGCCTACCCTCACCACCTGGGGGCGGCCCGTCAGGAAGTCCAGTACCCAGTTGCACAGGGCAGGGTCGAGACCCAGGGTCTCGAGCTTGATGACGAGCTTGGAGGGCACTATGGTGTTAAATGCCGAGCTGTAGTCGATGAACAGCATTCTCACATAGGTATTCCTCTTGTCCAGATGGGTTAGGGCAGTGTGCAGTGTGGTTGAGATTACATCGTCTGTGGACCTATTTGGGCGGTAAGCAAATTGGAGTGGGTCTAGGGTGTCAGGTAGGGTGGAGGTGAAATGGTCCTTGACTAGTCTCTCAAAGCACTTCATGATGACAGAAGTGAGTGCTACGGGCGGTAGTCATTTAGCTCAGTTACCTTAGCGTTCTTGGGAACAGGAACAATGGTGGCCCTCTTGAAACATGTGGGAACAACAGACTGGGATAGGGATTGATTGAATATGTCCGTAAACACACCAGCCAGCTGGTCTGCGCATGCTCTGAGTGCGCGGCTGGGGATGCCGTCTGGGCCTGCAGCCTTGCGAGGGTTGACACGTTTAAATGTTTTCCTCACGTCGGCTGCAGTGAAGGAGAGTCCGCATGTTTTAGTTGCGGGCAGTGTCAGTGGCACTGTATTGTCCTCAAAGCGGGCAAAAAAGTTATTTAGTCTGCCTGGGAGCAAGACACCCTGGTCCGTGACGGTGCTTGTTTTCTTTTTGTAATCCGTGATTGACTGTAGACCCTGCCACATACCTCGTGTCTGAGCCGTTCAATTGAGATTCTACTTTGTTTCTATACTGACGCTTAGCTTGTTTGATTGCCTTCCGGAGGGAATAGTTACACTGTTTGTATTCGGTCATGTTTCCAGTCACCTTGCCCTGATTAAAAGCAGTTGTTCGCGCTTTCAGTTTCACGCGAATGCTGCCATCAATGTTTTAATCGTTGCTATGGGAACGACATCTTCAACGCACGTTCTAATGAACTCTCACACCAAATCAGCGTATTCGTCAATGTTGTCGTCTGACGCAATACGGAACATATCCCAGTCCACGTGATGGAAGCAGTCTTGGAGTGTGGAATCAGATTGGTCGGACCAGCGTTGAACAGACCTCAGCGCGGGAGCTTCTTGTTTTAGTTTCTGTCTGTAGGCAGGGATCAACAAAATGGAGTCGTGGTCAGCTTTTTGGAATAACAATGATCCAAGGTTTTTCCAGCCCTGGTTGCGCAATCGATATGCTGATAAAATTTAGGGAGTCTTGTTTTCAGAATAGCCTTGTTAAAATCCCCAGCTACAATGAATGCAGCCTCCGGATATATGGATTCCAGTTTGCAAAGAGTCAAATAAAGTTAGTTCAGAGCCATCGATGTGTCTGCTTGGGGGGGAATATATACGGCTGTGATTATAATCGAAGAGAATTCCTTTGGTAGATAATGCGGTCTACATTTGATTGTGAGGAATTCTAAATCAGGTGAACAGAAGGACTTGAGTACCTGTATGTTGTCATGATCACACCACGTCACGTTAACCATAAAGCATACGCCCCCGCCCCTCTTCTTACCAGAAAGATGTTTGTTTCTGTCGGCGCGATGCGTGGAGAAACCAGCTGGCTGCACCGTCTCCGATAGCGTCTCTCCAGTGAGCCATGTTTCCGTGAAGCAAAGAACGTTACAGTCTCTGATGTCCCTCTGGAATGCTACCCTTGCTCGGATTTCATCAACCTTGTTGTCAAGAGACTGGACATTTGCGAGGAGAATGCTAGGGAGTGGTGCACGATGTGCCCGTCTCCGGAGTCTGACCAGAAGACCGCTTCGTTTTCCCCTTTTTCGAAGTCGTTTTTTGGGGTCCCGGCTGGGATCCATTCCGTTGTCCTGGGTGTAAGGCAGAACGCAGGATCCGCTTCGCGAAAGTCATATTCTTGGTCGTACTGATGGTGAGTTGACGCTGCTCTTATGTTCAGTAGTTCTTCTCGACAGTATGTAATGACACCTAAGATGACCTGGGGTATCAATGTAAGAAATAACACGTAAAAAAACAAAAAACTGCATAGTTTCCTAGGAACGCGAAGCGAGGCGGCCATCTCTGTCGGCGCCGGTCTCCACACTGGAGACCATTAAACGCCCATCAAATGTCAACCTGAACCTCTATGTGCCATCTATTACCAGGCATGCAGCATTTACATCCGGTCTTATTGATTACCCGGGAAAGTGGAGGAAGAATGGAGGGCTACTGATCACAAAGAGTGAGAGAATGACAACTTTGGTGGCATCATCTCTCCCCTTGTTTGTTCTGAGCCAAAATGGGTCATTTGCTGCAAACATGAACCGAATGGAGGTCTACGTGGTGCTGAGTTAGCAGCACCTGCTGCTGGGACACTGTGTGTTCCAAATCCTGGGAAAGTTACACATTGAGGGATGGCTCATTTAAATATGTGCAGTAGGAACAGAATGTGACATTTGAATGAGAATATAAAATAAGTATCGTTAGATACATTTCAAATTGAAGGCATTACATGCTATCCTTCTTCCACCCTCTTCCCCACTCAGAATGAGGATAATGACCATAACAATGTGGATGAGTGTGAAATTGGCAACATTGTTGCAATATAACAAAGCCCTTCAGTGATTAAACCCTGACAGGCTCTCTCCTCCTCTTTCATGTGAACACGCACACACACACACACACACACACACACACACACACACACACACACACACACACACACACACACACACACACACACACACACACACACACACACACACACACACACACACACACACACACACACACACACACACACAACCATTATGCACACATGCAAACAAACATTTACAAACATCCAATTAGAAAATATAGGCACATTCTGTAAACACATGATCTGTTTGAGATACATGGAAGACCATGCCAAGATATCACATCAAAAATCCCCCCCACCTTTTCCAATCCCCCCCTTGTGTCCCCCCGCTTCCGAAAATGCCTTAGTAGAGGAGCGCTCTGCACTTCCAGAGTCTCCCTGATCAGATGAGGAGCCCCTTTATCACTCTCATATCCTCCAGTGAGTGTGTATATATATGTGGGTGTGCTGCTTACACAGCCTCCCAGACAGCAGCAGCAGGTTGATACACACAAAGACAGTTCCTGGTGCAGAAGCTCTTTTGGAGAACTTTGAGCATTTCTCTCCTACAGCACAGTCTACTACACAGAGGTAAGGACACCTCGAATCAAGGATTACTGCAGTATAGAGGGGGTTACTTTTTCTCTCTTGCATGAAGTAGACGTTGTGCATTTTAGAATCTTGTTGCGTCCAAGCAACATGCTAATATTTGTCCGCACCGATCTACAGCAACATCAATACGGAATCTGGACGGGGTGCCAAACACTGCTGAGTATATAGGAACGTATCATTTATCTATCATGTACCCCTCTTCATCTCAGGGAGGTGAGAGGATTGCTGTAGCCTTGAGATTGTGGTTTATTAGTTGACTCCAGCAACAATGCTCTCTGCCGATGTACATCTCCTGCTGTGTTCTCAATGTCTCTTCCTTTGTTCATATTTGAGTGTTTCCAATGCATAGACCAGAAGAAGGTAATAACATCTCGTAGGCGGATGCGTGGGCTTGGCATATAGAATATTCATCTACAGCACATGGAGAATGCTAACAAACAAAGAGCACCTCCTATCATCTCCCACCCAATCCCAGGTTCAGGTTGATCTGTCAACAGCAGTGGGAGGTATAGAGAAGAAAGGAGATGATTAAACACAGAGGGGGGCTTTAATCTTATCCAAATCCAATTGGTACATAAAAGCAGAAAGAAACATAGAGACAAACGCAAACTCGGTCAGGCAGGTGTCCTAGTCAGGGGGAGTTGATGTTTTGATTTTCTTTCTTCAAAATGTGAGTGGGAGGATTACAGGCTCAGTCGTACACACATTCGGCAGAGTTGCCACTACGCATGTAGCTAAGTATCTAGATATCTGGTTTTAACCACATAAGTTTATAATACAAAACTAGACTGTTAAACGTCAAAGTGTTTGATATTTCACACAGAGGTAATATCAATGCCATTATGATATTTTATTTTTTGTTGCTAATATTAAATCTTCCTCATTTTTAAATGTTCCAGCGCAACACTGCAGAGGTTTATGATACTGTAGGATAGAGGGATCTGGAAGGATAATTGTGCATAATTTACTGCATTGATTGATAGGAACTAGGAACATAAGCATTTCCCTGCACACACCAGAACACCTGCTAAACTGTGTACGTGACCAATCAAATTTGATTTTATGATAATACTGATGGGAGTATCATGTATAATGAGTACCCATACCATGTTCATCAAGGAAAGAGAGAAGTGGGCCTGACAGTTTCATCAATGGTGTAAAGTACTTAAGGAAGTATTTATATTTTTTACAACTTTTGCTTCACTGCATTCCAAAAGAAAATAAATGTACTTATGTACTTTTTACTCCATACATTTTCCCTGACCCATTTTCCCTGAATGCTTAGCAGGACAGGAAAATTGTCTAATTCACACACTTATCAATAATCCCTGGTCATCCCTACTGCCTCTGATCTGGCGGACTCACTAAACACATCCTAAAGTTTGTAAATTATGTCTGCGTGTTAGTGTGCCCCTGGCTAGCCGTGAATAAAAAAAAACAGAAAATGGCACCGTCTGGTTTGCTTAATATAAGGAATGTGAAATTATTTATACTTTTGATACTTAAGTATATTTAAAACCAAATACTTTTAGACTTTTACTCAAGTAGGATTTTACTGGATGACTTTCACATTTACTTGAGTCATTTTAATATTAAGATATCTTTTTCCACCACTAAGTTTCATACATTGTCCCATGGGCAGTGGTTGTTGTGTAGAGGTCCCTTTAGTCCCCAAACAGTGTCTGTGTTTGATACTCTTTGCTGCGAGTCTTCCTCAGCCCTTTAAATCTTGAGACCCATTTGAATCCAGTCCAACTATGGACCCGTTTGGGGAGCTGTCAAGTCAACTGCTCAGTGAGCCTCTTCTCTTCACACAATCAATATGTGAGATTCTCACCAGGTGTCTTGCTCCTGTTGGTAGGGTGTAGATCGAACACAACCGTGCTTCGCTGTTAATGGACTGTGTCTGTGTACTCCTGAGTCATTACTGCTATCGCATTATAAATGATGGAACTGTGCATCAAGGGCCAGTCCAGGGAGAGCTTTTCCTCTCTGTTTTTTAATCATGGTGGTATGCGCAAAACGTCAAATAGTTTCACAGATACAGATTAATTCTCAAGCCTGACATTTTTAAAAAGCTCTTTGCTCTCATTTCCCCCTGTTGCTGGTTCTCTCTCTCCTCCCCCTTTTCTCTCGTTTGAGCCAATGACCCCAGATGGTGACAGATCCATGCCTCGTGTTAAAAGGCTCCACTTGAGCAGTGAGATGACATCTGGCGAGGATGTGACTAATAAGAGGGACAGAAGCGGCAGGGACCCGTCGTGTGATCTCAGATACCAGGGTCCTCTGACTGAAGTCTGCATTTTAATATCCATCCACACTCAGGGGTCGAAGTACTAAAATTGGCTTTAACCATTGGTCAGTCGCACTGCGCTGTCAAAGAACATATCCATCTGATCCCCAATGTCAGTGGTGCAAAGATGATAAAAACCATCCGTATTCAAAGCAGATATCATGGCACAAGGCGAGACCCGGATGCAGACACAGGAGGCAGATGGTTGGAGTTTTACAATATTTATTCATCCAATAAGGCAAGAGAATGGTCGTGGACAGGCAAAAGAGTCCAAAAGGTACCGAAGGGGAGGCAGAATCAAGGTCAGGGCAGACAGGATGATCAGGCAGGCGGGAAAGCAGTCCAGAGTCAGACAGGGTTCTAAACCGGGAAGACTATCAAAAAGAGAATAGGAAAAAGGGGTACGGGAAAAAGACACTGGTTGACTTGACGAACATACAAGACGAACCGGCACAGAGAGACAGGAAACACAGGGATAAATACGCTGGGGAAAATAAGCGACACCTGGAGGGGGTGGAGACCGTCACAGGAACAGGTGAAACAGGTCTGGGCATGACAGCAGAAGTAGGTGATGCTAAGCAGAAATGTACATTTTGGAAATGCAGAGAAGGGCGGTGAGTTTATTGAGAGGAAAAACTACAGTCAACACTTAACCTTAGCTTCAATTTACAATAACATGAAATGTACGCACATCTTCCATTGATAAATGCACCAACTAAGCAAATGAACTGTTGTTCATAGATCAATGATAGGATGACAAAAGTTATGGTATCAGAAATATGTCTGGTGCCTACAGGGTTGTAACTATGGCATAGTGGCGGTACACCTCATTGTCGTGTATGATTTACATTTACCACTGATAGCTGACAGAGGGATGCTATTATGCTGGAATTAGGATAGAGCAGGTTATATTCAGAGGCTGATCATATGGGAGAGAGGGGGCTATTTCACCAATTTGTGCCTATGAGAGAGATTGAGTGGCTCGCTCATTGAGATTGCCTCTCATCACCTTGAGCAATGATGTGGCAATGATGTTCTTTGAACGCCTAAAAACACATTTCACACGTAAGTCTAGTTTTAGTTACTTTGAAAATGTAGGCTTTTAACTTTTTTTTTTTTTTCTCTGTTGATTTTCACAAGTGGGATATACAGTATTATCCTCTGTGTAGTGTATCCTGTAAGTGGAAATATAATAAGAAGCATACAATAAAAATAGGAATAAATAAGAGAAGCCACTTCTCATATTTGAAAAAAGACCAACAAAAAAATGAGAACGCAATAAACAAATATAGATTTTGGTCAAAGTTTGAACATGGATATGATTCCACTGTGTTTCTGTGTTCCTATTTCATTTGAACCTTGTGTATCATATAACATGAACCTGAAATATGCTGCAGCAACATGATGTCATAATCCTACATAAACAACTCCTGGGTGGCTGTTACTTTTAGGTAATTTTTAAGAGGTGGTTATGCTGGGTTATTGAAAACCTAATTATCAGGGCATAATGATAAACACTGTTGATGTTTACCCTTGACAGCGGTGCTATTGCCACTTTCATGTGCTTGTGAAAATGAGTTTGTGCTTGATTACATGTTTTTGTGGGTCAATGCCAAATGTCGAGGTTTTTGTGATCCTGTCTTCCTGCTTAAAAGATTCAGCAGACAAAGCGTTCTCCCGAAGCCACTCCTGCGTTATCTTGGCTGTGTGCTTAGTGTCATTGTCCTGTTGGAAGGTGAACCTTCGCCCCCCAGTCTGAGAACCTGCTCCAGAGCGCTCAGGACTTCATCAAGGATTTCTCTGTACTTTGCTTCATTCATCTATCCCTCGATCCTGATTAGTATTAGTATTAGAATAAGGATAATGCCAGGTTTCCTCCAGACGTGATGCTTGGCATTCAGGCCAAAGTGTTTAGTCTTGGTTTCATCAAATCAAATTGTATTAGTCACATTCCCTGAATACATCAGGTGTAGACCTTACAGTGAAATGCTTACTTACGGGCCCCTAACCAACAATGCAGTTTAAAAAATATATAAATAAATACAGACAAGAATAAGAAATAAAAGTAACAAGTAATTAAAGAGCAGCAGTAAAATAACAATAGCGAGACTATATACAGGGGGGTACTGGTACAGAGTCAATGTGTTGGGGCACCGGTTAGTTGAGGTAATATGTACATGTTGGTAGAGTAATTAAAGTGACTATGCATAGATGATAACAACAGAGTAGCAGCGGTGTAAAAGAGGTGGGGGTGGGGGGGGCAATGCAAATAGTCTGATTTGGTGTTCAGGAGTCTTATGGCTTGGGTGTGGAAGCTGTTTAGAAGCCTCTTGGACCTAGACTTGGTGCTCTGGTACCGCTTACCGTGCGGTAGCAGAGAGGACAGTCTATGACTAGGGTGACTGGAGTCTTTGACAATTTTTAGGGCCTTCCTCTGACACTGCCTGGTATAGAGGTCCTGGATGGCAAGGAGCTTAGCCCCAGTAATGTACTGGGCCATTTGCACTACCCTCTGTAGTGCCTTGCGGTCGGAGGCCCGAGCAGTTGCCATACCAGACAGTGATGTAACCAGTCAGGATGCTCTCAACGGTTTTGTCGTGCCCTCTTCACGACTGTCTTGGTGTGCTTGGACCATGTTAATTTGAACACCAAGGAACTTCAAGCTCTCAACCTGCTCCACTGCAGCCCAGTCGATGAGAATGGGGGCGTGCTCGGTCCTCTTTTTCCTGTAGTCCACAATCATCTCCTTTGTCATGATCACATTGAGGGAGAGGTTGTTGTCTTGGCACCACACGGCCAGGTCTCTGACCTCCCTATAGGCTGTCTCGTCGTTGTCGGTGATCAGGCCTACCACTGTTGTGTCA
The DNA here is from genome assembly GCF_002021735.2 of Oncorhynchus kisutch. Classification (NCBI taxonomy): domain Eukaryota; kingdom Metazoa; phylum Chordata; class Actinopteri; order Salmoniformes; family Salmonidae; genus Oncorhynchus; species Oncorhynchus kisutch. Next base: position 56,400,951 of record NC_034181.2, on the reverse strand, counting down.
TCGGCAAACTTAATGATGGTGTTGAAGTCGTGCCTGGCCATGCAGTCATGAGTGAACAGGGAGTACAGGAGGGGACTGAGCACACACCCATGAGGGGCCCATGTGTTGAGGATCAGTGTGGCGGATGTGTTGTTCCCTACCCTTACCACCTGGATCCAGTTGCAGATGGAGGTGTTTAGTCCCAGGGTCCTTAGCTTATTGATGAGCTTTGAACGCTGTAGTCAGTGAATAGCATTCTCACATAGGTGTTCCTTCTGTCCAGGTGGGAAAGGGCAGGGTGGAGTGCAATAGAGATGCATCATCTGTGGATCTGTTGGGGCGGTACACAAATTAGAGTGCGTCTAGGGTTTCTGGAACAATGGTGTTGATGTGAGCCATGACCAGCCTTTCAAAGCAATTCATGGCTACAGACGTGAGTGCTACGGGTCAGTAGTCATTTAGGCAGGTTACCTTAGTGTTCTTGGACACAGGCACTGTGGTGGTCTGCTTAAAACATTTTGGTATTACAGACTCGGACAGGGAGAGGTTGAAAATGTCAGTGAAGAGAATCTTGAGAATCAGAGAATATTGTTTCTCATGGTTTAAGAGTCTTTAGGTGCCTTTTGTCGAACTCCAAGTGGGTTGTCATGTAACTTTTAATGGGGAGTGGCTTCCGTCTGGCCAGTCTACCATAAAGGCCTAATTGGTGGAATGCTGCAAAGATTGGTGTCCTTCTGGAAGTTTCTCCCATCTCCACAGAGAAACTCTGGAGCTCTGTCAGAGTGACCATCGGGTTCTTGGTCATCTCCCCGACCAAGGCCCTTCTCCCCCAATTGCTCAGTTAGGATGGGCAGCCAGCTCTTGGAAGAGCCTTGGTGGTTCCAAATTTATTCCATTTAAGAATGATGGAGGCCACTGTGTTCTTGGGAACCTTTAATGCTGCATAAATGTTTTCGTACCATTCCCCAGATCTGTGCCTCAACACAATCCTGTCTCGGCGCTCTACGGACAATTCCTTCAACCTCATGACTTGGTTCTTGCTCTGACGTGCACTGTCAACTGTAGGACCTTATATAGACAGGTGTGTACCTTTCCAAATCATGTCCAATCAATTGAATTTACCCCAGGTGGACTCCAATCAAGTTGTAGAAATGTCTCAAGGATGATTAATGGAAACAGGATGCACCCGAACTCAATTTTGAGTCTCATATCAAAGAGTCTGAATACTAATGTAAATAAGGTATGTGTTTATTTTTAATACATTTGCAAAAAATTCTAAAAACCTGTTTTTGCTTTGTCATTATGGGGTATTGTGTGTAGATTGATGAGGAAAAAACTATAATTTAATACATTTTAGAATAAGGCTGTAACGTAACAAAATGTGGAATAAGTAAAGGGGTAAAGGGTGAATGCTTTGCGAATGCCCTGTATGTTGCACATATACATTATATTTGTTATATATTATGTGACATTTTACTTGAGTATACTACGAGAATATACTTCCAGAAATTGATTAATATCATTGCAAACGTACGATAGGCTAATATTTACATTTAAGTAATATCCCTTAACTGAGAGTCTACTATTGCTTTTATCTAAATTAACATTCTACAACCTAGGCCCACTTATGGATCCATCGACACTCCAGGGATGAGACTATTTGGCCACCAATGGGACTTATTCATTTCTGAGCATTTGTTTGTTATCACCTCTAGCAGATGGCTCAGCGTGGTGGAATGCTTTTCACCAAAATAATTAAAGTGAGGAAATGCTGCTCATTCTCATTTATTTTGGACTCTCATAGCCCCTGGTTATTGCACAGTGTCCCTAAAAAGACATGCAAACACTCAAAATAGATTTCAAAATATTAAATAATTACAAAGCTATCAACATTCAAAATAGAAGTGATTATGTATTCTGTTGAATAGAAAAACATAATTGTAAATGCCTCCAATGTAATTGAAGATGTGATGAATATCTACACAGAGAATGTCACATTCACTGTGAGGGCAAGACTCAGCCCTCAGTCAGCTTGACATTTACATTTATTCACAAGCGATGGATTCATCTTTGGATGGAAACAGGGATGCTGCGTTCATGGAGCAGGTTTCAACATGTCACTCTGCATCAACCATGAAGAAATGAGCAACCTCTTTGCAACATGCTAGTCAAATGCAGAATGCAGCAAATCCTTGAGGCTGCTGTCATACAATACTAGAACTGTCGTTCACCGATAGCCTCACAGTACTTAAAGAGCAGCTGAACCCCCTCAAAATATGTATCTAGTTGAAAACGGCCTATGTTGCATCGATTTTAGTCAGTGTACAAATGTACTACAATGTGTAAATAATATAAGTTCTATCATAAAGTCAGTATCTTCCAAAACTGAAATTTGCAACAGCTGTTATAATGAAAAAGGTTTTATTCACATGGCCTGACCATAATTATCACTGTGAGCTGGAGACTCGTCTCTAGTCAGTAAAGGGTTAACGCATGTAATTGGATGAATGGATATTGTGGTTCGCCACCGCGTCTAATTACACAGCGTTGGGAACTTCTCCAGAACAAACCGGGAGGATTGCCTTTGTACCGCATTCCTAGTTCCATTGGATACTTCAGGGGTGATTTCGATCATGCCCACTAACACCGGATGGTAACGCCTAGAGAGAATTGTCAAGCACAGAGAAACAGCTGCAGTGATTGTGCTCGATCCAATTGCACGGCAGAACCTACAGACAGTGAGACAGACCTGCCAACATCACTCAGCGCCCCAACTTGTTTACATAAGATAACACGTCACCAATGTTATGTTGAAAGAACACAATTGGCTGATAAGATCTTTATCGAGTGGCCACTTGCTAATGTGTTTGATAGTGTTCATTGAGTCTACCACTGTTTCGGTCACAATAAGAATTGATACGTTGCGCACACATCCCGACTACTTGTCAATATTCCAAAATTCATACCAATTCGCAAGCATCTTGTGTTCTGCCGCGACCTGTTGTATAACATGATTTGCTATGAAATTCTGCCAGACGGACACTCCGGTAATAGACAGTGAGAAAGTTGGAAAAAAAACAAACGTCCAAATTAATTAGAGATTTATTTTAGATTAATTCGGGCTATTTTTGAGGGCGAACTCTTGCGACCGTGACTCGAGAAGGACAAGCAGCAATACCTGCTAGAGTACGATATAGCAAACATAACACCCACGTCGAAAGGAAGATAACTATGTGTATTGTGTTCATGTCAGTCCAAGTGCTGTTTATAAATAGTCTCATCAATCCCATGGGATCTCATGTTTTTATGTTTAATTCCTTCTTTTCTGTTTGAAATTATAAGACTCCCCATGGAATAACCTACTGTATGTCGATAAAGTACATTTAAGACATTGTCTGAAACTCCTTCTGACAGGTCCACTTCTGTTAAGGCTTTAGTGATGACTCTACACAGGCAGGAAGAGAAGATCTCATTAGACAAATAGATGTTTTGAACTTTAGTAGCCGGACTAGGAAATTACTGTATGATATCGAAATCTGCCTGCATTGATCCTAAAATCAATATTTACTGCAACACACACAGACATTTGACAGATGACAGGACCTAGTAGACCAGACTTTTTTTTTTACCCTCAATAAAAAAGAAGCAGTCCGATTAGCATGACTTTGTATTTTGGATCAAGCTTTTAAATGGTGGGCATAATAATGCTCACTGACTATAAAGAATGTTAAAACATTTATAAAGATGCAATTATAAAATAAGGTTCGGGACAGCAGCTTAATTCCTTTCAGTGATGTTGATCGCTGGCGTGTTTCAAAGCAAGCCCCTTTGTCAAAGCACTATCACATTTACAAAGATATTGGGATCAATATACTGTAGTGATGAGACAGGAGAGAATTAAGTCATGATATAATTGATGTTGAGTAAACGTATGACTTTTGGTGGAGATGAAGGTGTATTTTCTCCAGTTGGTTTGGCACCTCAGCCAGCGGAGGGCAAATATTATTGTCTCTCTTTTTGTACCTTCATTAGCCAGGTAAAATTAAATGCTAATTAGGAACGTATTAATGCTGCTTCCGTTTTGGGATAAACATATTTTCAAAGCAAGTGTCTCAGAGAAGATTCAATCCTCTATGGATCCAGGTGGTATTGAATCACTAATAACAATCTCACTTGTTTCTGATTTTACTTCTCAATTGAGCTGGCAAAGCCTTGAGCTATTCGATTGTTGAGTTACAGTCAATTCATATATAACCTGCACCATGGTATCACACTGCTACGGAACTGCTTTTTAACATCCACACAGTGCTCTCTTTTGGTCTGCTATGGTATCTCTGTTGTGTATTATATTGAGATTAAGCACCTGACTGTTGTTTAATTAACTGGGCCAACCTTTTTCCCAACAGAAAAGATGACTACACCAGCTAGCCGTCTCCTGATTGGCCTGATGTGTCAGGTAACCTGCACGTGGGCCTTCGCTCGCCTGCCCGAGGATGCAGAACTGCGTTCTGCCTTTTCAGTGGCACGCACCAGCAGCATGGAGGGTGGACCAAAGATGGTGGTGACCTTTGACAAGGAGTATGTTAACATCGGTGGGGACTTTGATCCAAAGGCAGGCATGTTCCGCTGCCGCATCCCCGGAGCATACTACTTCTCCTTCACAGTGGGGAAGTTCCCCAGTCGTGACCTGTCAGTCATGCTAATGAAGAACAGGAATGAAGTGCAGGCCATTGTGTATGATGAGAATGCGGGAGAGGAGCGTAAGGTTCAGAGCCAAAGCGCCATGCTGCAGCTGGACTTTGGTGACACAGTCTGGCTCCGCCTTCACGGTGATCCCCGCTATGCCATCTACAGCAACACAGGTCACTACACCACCTTTAACGGCTACCTAATCTACCCTGACACCTACACCTTCCAAGACCGCAAGCACGAGGACCCAACTCCCATGTATAGAAACAAGGCGAATGCCAATGACCACACCCTAACAGACCAGGATGGGCTGGGAGAAAGGGACAACGTTGAGAAGAGAGAGGAGGTAGAGGATAAAGAGGAGGACCAGAGGTCAGCCTTCTCCGTTGGCCGCACTCAGAGCATCGTAGGGGTGGACCAGGGCTTCACAGAGCACCGTCCTATCTCCTTTGACACAGACTTTGTCAACATTGGCGCTGACTTTAAC